>NW_027362761.1:652376601-653001601 GCF_046119375.1 Phyllobates terribilis
TGCGACCTCCACCTCTCTTCCAAGGGGCATTTAAACCGTCTTATTAAGCTACTGCGACCTGCACATCTCTTCCAAGGGGCATTTAAACCGTCTTATTAAGCTACTACGACCTGCACGTCTCTTCCAAGGGGCATTTAAACTGTCTTGTTAAGCTACTGCGACCTCCACCGCTCTTCCAAGGGGAATTTATCCGTCTTGTTAAGCTACTGTGACCTGCACATTTCTTCCAAGGGGCATTAAAACCGTCTTGGTAAGCTAATGCGACCTGCAAGCCTATTCCAAGGGGTATTTAAACCGTCTTGTTAAGCTACTGCGACCTGCACGTCTCTTCCAAGGGGGATTTAAACCGTCTTGTTAAGCTACTGCGACCTGCTCGTCTCTTCCAAGAGGCATATAAACCGTCTTATTAAGCTACTGGGACCTGCTCGTCTATTCCAAGGGGCATTTAAACCGTCTTGTTAAGCTACTGCGACCTGCACGTGTCTTCCAAGGCGCATTTAAACTGTCTTTTTAAGCTACTGCGACTTGCACATCTCTTCAAAGGGGCATTTAAACCGTCTTGTTAAGCTACTGTGACCTGCAAGCCTATTCCAAGGGGCATTTAAACCATCTTGTTAAGCTTCTGTAACCTCCACAACTTTTCCAAGGGGCATTTAAACCGTCTTGTTAAGCTACTGCGACCTGCACGTCTCTTCCAAGGGGCATTTAAACCGTCTTGTTAAGCTACTGCGACCTGCACATCTCTTCCAAGGGGCATAGAAACCATCTTGTTAAGCTACTGCGACCTGCATGTCTCATCCAAGGGGACTTTAAACCGTCTTGTTAAGCCACTGTGACCTGCACGTCTCTTCCAATGGGCATTTAAACCGTCTTTTTAAGCTGCTGAGAACTGCATGTCTCTTCCAAGGGGCATTTAAACCATCTTGTTAAGCTACTGCGACCTCCACCGCTCTTCCAAGGGGCATTTAATCCACCTTGTTAAGCTACTGCGTCCTGCACGTCTCTTTCAAAGGGCATTTAAACCGTCTTGTTAAGCTACTGTGACCTGCACGTCACTTCGAAGGGGGATTTAAACCGTCTTGTTAAGCTACTGCGACCTGCACGTCTCTACCAAGGTGCATTTAAAGCATCTTGTTAAGCTACTGCGACCTGCACGTCTCTTCCAAGGGACATTTAAACCGTCTTATTAAGCTACTGCGACATGCACGTCTCTTCCAAGGGGCATTTAAACTGTCTTGTTAAGCTACTGCGACCTCCACTTCTCTTCGAAGGGGCATTTAAACCGTCTTATTAATCTACTGCGACCTGCACATCTCTTCCAAGGGGCATTTAAACCGTCTTATTAAGCTACTGCGACCTGCACGTCTCTTCCAAGGGGCATTTAAACTGTCTTGTTAAGCTACTGCGACCTCCACTTCTCTTCGAAGGGGCATTTAAACCGTCTTATTAATCTACTGCGACCTGCACATCTCTTCCAAGGGGCATTTAAACTGTCTTGTTAAGCTACTGCGACCTCCACCGCTCTTCCAAGGGGGATTTAAACCGTCTTGTTAAGCAACTGCGACCTGCACGTCTCTTTCAAGGCGCATTTAAACTGTCTTGTTAAGCTACTGCCACCTCCACCGCTCTTGCAAGGGGAATTTAACCCGTCTTTTTAAGCTACTGCGACCTGCACGTCTCTTCCAAGGGGAATTTAAACTGTCTATTAAGCTACTGCGACCTCCACCTCTCTTCCAAGGGGCATTTAAACCATCTTATTAAGCTACTGCGACCTGCACATCTCTTCCAAGGGGCGCATTTAAACTGTCTTATTAAGCTACTGCGACCTGCACGTCTCTTCCAAGGGGCATTTAAACCGTCTTGGTAAGCTACTGCAACCTGCAAGCCTATTCCAAGGGTAATTTAAACCCTCTTGTTAAGCTACTGCGACCTGCACTTCTCTTCCAAGTGGGATTTAAACCGTCTTGTTAAGTTACTGCGACCTGCACGTCTCTTCCAAGGAGCATTTAAACCATCTTATTAAGCTACTGCGACCTGCTCGTCTATTCCAAGGGGCATTTAAACCGTCTTGATAAGCTACTGCGACCTGCACGTCTCTTCCAAGGCGCATTTAAACCGGCTTTTTAAGCTACTGCCACTTGCACGTCTCTTCAAAGGTGCATTTAAACCGTCTTGTTAAGCTACTGTAATCTCCACCACTTTTCCAAGGGGCATTTAAACCCTCTTGTTAAGCTACTGCGACAAGCATGTCTCTTCCAAGGGGCATTTAAACCATCTTGTTAAGCTACTGTGACCTCCAACGCTCTTCCAAGGGGCATTTAATCCACCTTGTTAAGCTACTGCGACCTGCACGTCTCTTCCAAGGGGCATTTAAACCATCTTGGTAAGCTAATGCGACCTGCAAGCCTATTCCAAGGGGTATTTAAACCGTCTTGTTAAGCTACTGCGACCTGCACGTCTCTTCCAAGGGGGATTTAAACCATCTTGTTAAGCTACTGCGACCTGCTCCTCTCTTCCAAGATGCATTTAAACCGTCTTATTAAGCTACTGCGACCTGCTCGTCTATTCCAAGGGGCATTTAAACCATCTAGTTAAGCTACGGCGACCTCCACCGCTCTTCCAAGGGGCATTTAATCCACCTTGTTAAGCTACTGCGACCTGCATGTCTCTTCCAAGGTGGATTTAAACCGTCAAGTTAAGCTACTGCGACCTGCACGTCTCTTCCAAGGTGCATTTAAAGCATCTGGTTAAGCTACTGCGACCTGCACGTCTCTTCCAAGGGGCATTTAAACCGTCTTATTAAGCTACTGCGACCTGCACGTCTCTTCCAAGGGGCATTTGAACTGTCTTGTTAAGCTACTGCGACCTCCACCTCTCTTCCAAGGGGAATTTATACCGTCTTATTAAGCTACTGCGACCTGCACATCTCTTCCAAGGGGCATTTAAACCGTCTTATTAAGCTACTACGACCTGCACGTCTCTTCCAAGGGGCATTTAAACTGTCTTGTTAAGCTACTGCGACCTCCACCGCTCTTCCGAGGGGAATTTATCCGTCTTGTTAAGCTACTGCGACCTGCACGTTTCTTCCAAGGGGCATTTAAACCGTCTTGGTAAGCTAATGCGACCTGCAAGCCTATTCCAAGGGGTATTTAAACCGTCTTGTTAAGCTAATGCGACCTGCACGTCTCTTCCAAGGGGGATTTAAACAGTCTTGTTAAGCTACTGCGACCTTCTCGTCTCTTCCAAGAGGCATATAAACCGTCTTATTAAGCTACTGGGACCTGCTCGTCTATTCCAAGGGGCATTTAAACCGTCTTGTTAAGCTACTGCGACCTGCACGTCTCTTCCAAGGGGCTTTTAAACTGTCTTTTTAAGCTACTGCGACTT
Organism: Phyllobates terribilis; assembly: GCF_046119375.1. Lineage (NCBI taxonomy): Eukaryota > Metazoa > Chordata > Amphibia > Anura > Dendrobatidae > Phyllobates > Phyllobates terribilis. The sequence continues at coordinate 652,379,989 of NW_027362761.1, forward strand.
GCACATCTCTTCAAAGGGGCATTTAAACCGTCTTGTTAAGCTACTGCGACCTGCAAGCCTATTCCAAGGGGCATTTAAAACATCTTGTTAAGCTTCTGTAACCTCCACAACTTTTCCAAGGGGCATTTAAACCGTCTTGTTAAGCTACTGCGACCTGCACGTCTCTTCCAAGGGGCATTTAAACCGTCTTGTTAAGCTACTGCGACCTGCACATCTCTTCCAAGGGGCATTGAAACCGTCTTGTTAAGCTACTGCGACCTGCATGTCTCTTCCAAGGGGACTTTAAACCGTCTTGTTAAGCCACTGCGACCTGCACATCTCTTCCAAGGGGCATTTAAACCGTCATGTTAAGCTACTGTGACCTGCACGTCACTTCCAAGGGGGATTTAAACCGTCTTGTTAAGCTACTGCGACCTGCACGTCTCTACCAAGGTGCATTTAAAGCATCTTGTTAAGCTACTGCGACCTGCACGTCTCTTCCAAGGGACATTTAAACCGTCTTATTAAGCTACTGCGACATGCACGTCTCTTCCAAGGGGCATTTAAACTGTCTTGTTAGCTACTGCGACCTCCACTTCTCTTCCAAGGGGCATTTAAACCGTCTTATTAATCTACTGCGACCTGCACATCTCTTCCAAGGGGCATTTAAACCGTCTTATTAAGCTACTGCGACCTGCACGTCTCTTCCAAAGGGCATTTAAACTGTCTTGTTAAGCTACTGCGACCTCCACCGCTCTTCCAAGGGGCATTTAAAACGTCTTGTTAAGCTACTGCGCCCTGCACGTTTCTTCCAAGGGGCATTTAAACCGTCTTGGTAAGCTAATGCGACCTGCAAGCCTATTCCAAGAGGCATTTAAACACTCTTGTTAAGCTACTGCGACCTGCACGTCTCTTCCAAGGGGCATTTAAACCGTCTTGTTAAGCTACTGCGACCTGCACGTCTCTTCCATGGCGCATTTAAAGCGTCTTTTTAAGCTACTGCGACTTGCACGTCTCTTCCAAGGGGCATTTAAACCGTCTTGTTAAGCTACTGTAACCTCCACCACTTTTCCAAGGGACATTTAAACCGTCTTGTTAAGCCACTGCGACCTGCACATCTCTTCCAAGGGGCATTTAAACCGTCATGTTAAGCTACTGTGACCTGCACGTCACTTCCAAGGGGGATTTAAACCGTCTTGTTAAGCTACTGCGACCTGCACGTCTCTACCAAGGTGCATTTAAAGCATCTTGTTAAGCTACTGCGACCTGCACGTCTCTTCCAAGGGACATTTAAACCGTCTTATTAAGCTACTGCGACATGCACGTCTCTTCCAAGGGGCATTTAAACTGTCTTGTTAGCTACTGCGACCTCCACTTCTCTTCCAAGGGGCATTTAAACCGTCTTATTAATCTACTGCGACCTGCACATCTCTTCCAAGGGGCATTTAAACCGTCTTATTAAGCTACTGCGACCTGCACGTCTCTTCCAAACGGCATTTAAACTGTCTTGTTAAGCTACTGCGACCTCCACCGCTCTTCCAAGGGGCATTTAAAACGTCTTGTTAAGCTACTGCGCCCTGCACGTTTCTTCCAAGGGGCATTTAAACCGTCTTGGTAAGCTAATGCGACCTGCAAGCCTATTCCAAGAGGCATTTAAACACTCTTGTTAAGCTACTGCGACCTGCACGTCTCTTCCAAGGGGCATTTAAACCGTCTTGTTAAGCTACTGCGACCTGCACGTCTCTTCCAAGGCGCATTTAAAGCGTCTTTTTAAGCTACTGCGACTTGCACGTCTCTTCCAAGGGGCATTTAAACCGTCTTGTTAAGCTACTGTAACCTCCACCACTTTTCCAAGGGACATTTAAACCGTCTTGTTAAGCTACTGCGTCCTGCACGTCTCTTCCAAGGGGCATTTAAACCGTCTTGTTAAGCTACTGCGACCTTCATGTCTCTTCCAAGGGGCATTTAAACCGTCTTGTTAAGCCACTGCGACCTGCACGTCTCTTCCAAGGGGCATTTAAACCGTCTTTTTAAGCTGCTGCGACCTGCATGTCTCTTCCACGGGGCATTTAAACAGTCTTGTTAATCTACTGCGACCTCCACCGCTCTTCCAAGGGGCATTTAAAACATCTTGTTAAGCTACTGCGACCTGCACGTCTCTTCCAAGGGGCATTTAAACAGTCTTGTTAAGCTACTGCTACCTCCACATCTGTTCCATGGGGCATTTAAACTATCTTGTTAAGCTACTGCGACCTACATGTCTCTACCAAGAGACATTTAAACCGTCTTCTTAAGCTACTGCGACCTGCACGTCTCTTCCAGGGGGCATTTAAACAGTCTTGTTAAGCTGCTGCGACCTGTATGTCTCTTCCAAGCGGCATTTAAACCATCTTGTTAAGCTACTGCGACCTCCACCGCTCTTCCAAGGGGAATTTAAACTGTCTTGTTAAGCTACTGCGACCTGCACGTCTCTTCCAAGGGGCATTTAAATCGTCTTGGTAAGCTACTGCGACCTGAATGTCTCTTCCAAGGGGCATTTAAACTGTCTTGTTAAGCTACGGAGACCTCCACCACTTTTCCAAGGGGCATTTAAACCGTCTTGTTAAGCTACTGCGACCTCCTCGTCTCTTCCAAAGGGCATTTAAACCGTCTAGTTAAGCTGCTGCGACCTGCATGTCTCTTCCAAGGGGCATTTAAACTGTCTTCTTAAGCTACTGCGACCTCCACCGCACTTCCAAGGGGCATTTAAACCGTCTTGTTAAGCTACTGCGACCTGCATGTCTCTTTCAAGGGGCATTTAAACTGTCTTGTTAAGCTACTGCCACCTCCACCGCTCTTGCAAGGGGCATTTAACCCGTCTTGTTAAGCTACTTCGACCTGCACGTCTCTTCCAAGTGGCATTTAAACCGTCTTGTTAAGCTACTGCGACCTGCACGTCTCTTCCAAGGGGAATTTAAACTGTCTATTAAGCTACTGCGACCTCCACCTCTCTTCCAAGGGGCATTTAAACCATCTTATTAAGCTACTGCGACCTGCACATCTCTTCCAAGGGGCGCATTTAAACCGTCTTATAAAGCTACTGCGACCTGCACGTCTCTTCCAAGGGGCATTTAAACCGTCTTGGTAAGCTACTGCAACCTGCAAGCCTATTCCAAGGGTAATTTAAACCCTCTTGTTAAGCTACTGCGACCTGCATGTCTCTTCCAAGTGGAATTTAAACCATCTTGTTAAGTTACTGCGACCTGCACGTCTCTTCCAAGGAGCATTTAAACCATCTTAATAAGCTACTGCGACCTGCTCGTCTATTCCAAGGGGCATTTAATCCGTCTTGTTAAGCTACTGTGACCTGCACGTCTCTTCCAAGGCGCATTTAAACCGTCTTTTTAAGCTACTGCGACGTGCACGTCTCTTCAAAGGTGCATTTAAACCGTCTTGTTAAGCTACTGTAATCTCCACCACTTTTCCAAGGGGCATTTAAACCCTCTTGTTAAGCTACTGCGACAAGCACGTCTCTTCCAAGGGGCATTTAAACCATCTTGGTAAGCTAATGCGACCTGCAAGCCTATTCCAAGGGGTATTTAAACCGTTTTGTTAAGCTACTGCGACCTGCACGTCTCTTCCAAGGGGGATTTAAACCGTCTTGTTAAGCTACTGCGAACTGCTCGTCTCTTCCAAGAGGCATTTAAACCGTCTTATTAAGCTACTGCGACCTGCTCGTCTATTCCAAGGGGCATTTAAACCGTCTTGTTAAGGTACTGCGACCTGCACGTCTCTTCCAAGGCGCATTTAAACCGTCTTTTTAAGTTACTGCAACTTGCACATCTCTTCAAAGGGGCATTTAAACAGTCTTGTTAAGCTACTGCGACCTGCAAGCCTATTCCAAAGGCCATTTAAACCGTCTTGTTAAGCTACTGTAACCTCCACCACTTTTCCAAGGGGCATTTAAACCGTCTTGTTAAGCTACTGCGACCTGCACATCTCTTCCAAGGGGCATTTAAACCGTCTTATTAAGGTACTGCGACCTGCATGTCTCTTCCAAGGGGCATTTAAACCGTCTTGTTAAGCCACTGCGACCTGCACGTCTCTTCCAAGGGGCATTTAAACCGTCTTTTTAAGCTGCTGCGAACTCCATGTCTCTTCCAAGGGGCATTTAAACCATCTTGTTAAGCTACTGCGACCTCCACCGCTCTTCCAAGGGGCATTTAATCCACCTTGTTAAGCTACTGCGACCTGCATGTCTCTTCCAAAGGGCATTTAAACCTTCTTGTTAAGCTACTGTGACCTGCACGTCACTTCCAAGGGGGATTTAAACCGTCTTGTTAAGCTACTGCCACCTGCACGTCTCTTCCAAGGTGCATTTAAAGCATCTTGTTAAGCTACTGCGACCTGCACGTCTCTTCCAAGGGGCATTTATACTGTCTTGTTAAGCTACTGCGACCTCCACCTCTCTTCCAAGGGGCATTTAAACCGTCTTATTAAACTACTGCGACCTGCATATCTCTTCCAAGGGGCATTTAAACCGTCTTATTAAGCTACTGCGACCTGCACGTCTCTTCCAAGGGTCATTTAAACTGTCTTGTTAAGCTACTGCGACCTCCACCGCTCTTCCAAGGGGCATTTAAACCATCTTGTTAAGCTACTGCAACCTGCACTTTTCTTCCAAGGGGCATTTAAACCGTCTTGGTAAGCTAATGCGACCTGCAAGCCTATTCCAAGGGGCATTTAAACACTCTTGTTAAGCTACTGCGACCTGCACGTCTCTTCCAAGGGGCATTTAAACCGTCTTGTTAAGCTACTGCGACCTGCACGTCTCTTCCAAGGCGCATTTAAACCGTCTTTTTAAGCTACTGCGACTTGCACGTCTCTTCCAAGGGGAATTTAAACCGTCTTGTTAAGCTACTGTAACATCCACCACTTTTCCAAGGGGCATTTAAACCCTCTTGTTAAGCTACTGCGTCCTGCACGTCTCTTCCAAGGGGCATTTAAACCGATTTGTTAAGCTACTGCGACCTGCATGTCTCTTCCAAGGGGCATTTAAATCGTCTTGTTAAGCCACTGCGACCTGCACGTCTCTTCCAAGTGGCATTTAAACCGTCTTTTTAAGCTGCTGCGACCTGCATGTCTCTTCCAAGGGGCATTTAAACCATCTTGTTAAGCTACTGCGACCTCCACCGCTCTTCCAAGGGGCATTTAAAACATCTTGTTAAGCTACTGCGACCTGCACGTCTCTTCCAAGGGGCATTTAAACCGTCTTGTTAAGCTACTGCGACCTGCACGTCTCTTCCAAGGTGCATTTAAACCGTCTTTTTAAGCTACTGCGACTTGCACGTCTCTTCCAAGGGGAATTTAAACCGTCTTGTTAAGCTACTGCGACCTCCACCGCTCTTCCAAGGGGCATTTAAAACATCTTGTTAAGCTACTGCGACCTGCACGTCTCTTCCAAGGGGCATTTAAACTGTCTTGTTAAGCTACGGCGACCAGCACATCTGTTCCATGGGGCATTTAAACCGTCTTGTTAAGCTACTGCTACCTCCACCTCTCTTCCATGGGGCATTTAAACTGTCTTGTTAAGCTACTGCGACCTACATGTCTCTACCAAGAGACATTTTAACCGCCTTCTTAAGCTACTACGACCTGCACGTCTCTTCCAAGGGGCATTTAAACAGTCTTGTTAAGCTGCTGCGACCTGTATGTCTCTTCCAAGCGGCATTTAAACCATCTTGTTAAGCTACTGCGACCTCCACTGCTCTTCCAAGGGGCATTTAAACTGTCTTGTTAAGCTACTGCGACCTGCACGTCTCTTCCAAGGGGCATTTAAATTGTCTTGGTAAGCTACTGCGACCTGCATGTCTCTTCCAAGGGGCATTTAAACTGTCTTGTAAAGCTACTGCGACCTCCACCGCTCTTCCAAGGGGCATTTAAACCGTCTTGTTAAGCTACTGCGACCTGCACGTCTCTTCCAAGGGGCATTTAAACCTTCTTGGTAAGCTACTGCGACCTGCAAGCCTATTCCAAGGGTCATTTAAACCCTCTTGTTAAGCTACTGCGACCTGCACGTCTCTTCCAAGTGGGATTTAAACCATCTTGTTAAACTACTACGACCTGCCCGTCTCTTCCAAGGGGCATTTAAACCGTCTTATTAAGCTACTGTGCCCTGCTCGTCTATTCCAAGGGGCATTTAAACCGTCTTGTTAAGCTACTGCGACCTGCACGTCTCTTCCAAGGGGCATTTAAACCATATTTTTAAGCTGCAGCGAACTGCATGTCTCTTCCAAGGGGCATTTAAACCGTCTTTTTAAGCTGCTGCGACCTGCACGTCTCTTCCAAGGGGCATTTAATCCATCTTGTTAAGCTACTGCGACCTGCACGTCTCATCCAAGGGGCATTTAAACTGTCTTGTTAAGCTACTGCGAACTGCATGTCTCTTCCAAGTGGCATTTAAACCGTCTTGTTAAGCCACTGCGACCTGCACGTCTCTTCCAAGGGGCATTTAAACCGTCTTTTTAAGCTGCTGCAACTGCATGTCTCTTCCAAGGGGCATTTAAACCATCTTGTTAAGCTACGGCGACCTCCACCGCTCTTCCAAGGGGCATTTAATCCACCTTGTTAAGCTACTGCGACCTGCATGTCTCTTCCAAGGGGGATTTAAACCGTCTTGTTAAGCTACTGCGACCTGCACGTCTCTTCCAAGGTGCATTTAAAGCATCTTGTTAAGCTACTGCGACCTGCACCTCTCTTCCAAGGGGCATTTAAACAATCTTATTAAGCTACTGCGACCTGCACGTCTCTTCCAAGGGGCATTTAAACTGTCTTGTTAAGCTACTGCGACCTCCACTGATCTTCCAAGGGACATTTAAACCGTCTTATTAAGCTACTGCGACCTGCACGTTTCTTCCAAGGGGCATTTAAACCGTCTTGGTAAGCTAATGCGACCTGCAAGCCTATTCCAAGGGGTATTTAAAACTTCTTTTTAAGCTACTGTGACCTGCACGTCTCTTCCAAGGGGGATTTAAACCGTCTTGTTAAGCTACTGCGACCTGCTTGTCTCTTCCAAGAGGCATTTAAACCGTCTTATTAAGCTACTGCGACCTGCTCGTCTATTCCTAGGGGCATTTAAACCATCTTGTTAAGCTACTGCGACCTCCACCGCTCTTCCAAGGGGCATTAAAAACATCTTGTTAATCTACTGCGACCTGCACGTGTCTTCCAAGGGGCATTTAAACCGTCTTGTTAAGCTACGGCGACCTGCACATCTGTTCCATGGGGCATTTAAACCGTCTTGTTAAGCTACTGCTACCTCCACCTCTCTTCCATGGGGCATTTAAACTGTCTTGTTAAGCTACTGTGACCTACATGTCTCTACCAAGAGACATTTAAACCGTCTTCTTAAGCTACTGCGACCTGCACGTCTCTTCCAAGAGGCATTTAAACAGTCTTGTTAAGCTGTTGCGACCTGTATGTCTCTTCCAATCGGCATTTAAACCATCTTGTTAAGCTGCTGCGACCTCCAACGCTCTTCCAAGGGGCATTTAAATCGTCTTGGTAAGCTACTGCGACCTGCACGTCTCTTCCAAGGGGCATTTAAATTGTCTTGTTAAGCTACTGCGACCTCCACCGCCCTTCCAAGGGGCATTTAAAGCGTCTTGTTAAGCTACTGCGACCTGCACGTCTCTTCCAAGGGGCATTTAAACCACCTTGGTAAGCTACTGCGACCTGCAAGCCTATTCCAAGGGTCATTTAAACCCTCTTGTTAAGCTACTGCGACCTGCACGTCTCTTCCAAGTGGGATTTAAACCGTCTTCTTAAGCTACTACGACCTGCTCGTCTCTTCCAAGGGGCATTTAAACCGTCTTATTAAGCTACTGTGCCCTGCTCGTCTATTCCAAGGGGCATTTAAACCGTTTTTTTAAGCTGCTGCGACCTGCATGTCTCTTCCAAGGGGCATTTAATCCATCTTGTTAAGCTACTGCGACCTGCACGTCTCATCCAAGGGGCATTTAAACCGTCTTGTTAAGCTACTGCGACCTGCATGTCTCTTCCAAGTGGCATTTAAACCGTCTTGTTAAGCCACTGCGACATGCACGTCTCTTCCAAGGGGCATTTAAACCGTCTTTTTAAGCTGCTGCGAACTGCATGCCTCTTCCAAGGGTCATTTAAACCATCTTGTTAAGCTACGGCGACCTCCACCGCTCTTCCAAGGGGCATTTAATCCACCTTGTTAAGCTACTGCGACCTGCATGTCTCTTCCAAGGGGGATTTAAACCGTCTTGTTAAGCTACTGCGACCTGCACGTCTCTTCCAAGGTGCATTTAAAGCATCTTGTTAAGCTACTGCGACCTGCACGTCTCTTCCAAGGGGCATTTAAACCATCTTATTAAGCTACTGCGACCTGCACGTCTCTTCCAAGGGGCATTTAAACTGTCTTGTTAAGCTACTGCGACCTCCACGGATCTTCCAAGGGGCATTTAAACCGTCTTATTAAGCTACTGCGACCTGCACATCTCTTCCAAGGGGCATTTAAACCGTCTTATTAAGCTACTGCGACCTGCACGTCTCTTCCAAGGGGCATTTAAACTGTCTTGTTAAGCTACTGCGACCTCCACCGCTCTTCCAAGGGGCATTTATCCGTCTTGTTAAGCTACTGCGACCTGCACGTTTCTTCCAAGGGGCATTTAAACCGTCTTGGTAAGCTAATGCGACCTGCAAGCCTATTCCAAGGGGTATTTAAACCGTCTTGTTAAGCTACTGCGACCTGCACGTCTCTTCCAAGGGGGATTTAAACCGTCTTGTTAAGCTACTGAGACCTGCTCGTCTCTTCCAAGAGGCATTTAAACCGTCTTATTAAGCTACTGCGACCTGCTCGTTTATTCCTAGGGGCATTTAAACCATCTTGTTAAGCTACTGCGACCTCCACCGCTCTTCCAAGGGGCATTTAAAACATCTTGTTAAGCTACTGCGACCTGCACGTCTCTTCCAAGGGGCATTTAAACCGTCTTGTTAAGCTACGGCGACCTGCACATCTGTTCCATGGGGCATTTAAACAGTCTTGTTAAGCTACTGCTACCTCCACCTCTCTTCCATGGGGCATTTAAACTGTCTTGTTAAGCTACTGCGACCTACATGTCTCTACCAAGAGACATTTAAACTGTCTTCTTAAGCTACTGCGACCTGCACGTCTCTTCCAAGAGGCATTTAAACAGTCTTGTTAAGCTGCTGCGACCTGTATGTCTCTTCCAAGCGGCATTTAAACCATCTTGTTAAGCTACTGCGACCTCCACCGCTCTTCCAAGGGGCATTTAAACCGTCTTGTTAAGCTACTGCGACCTGCACGTCTCTTCCAAGGGGCATTTAAACCTTCTTTGTAAGCTACTGCGACCTGCAAGCCTATTCCAAGGGTCATTTAAACCCTCTTGTTAAGCTACTGCGACCTGCACGTCTCTTCCAAGTGGGATTTAAACCGTCTTCTTAAGCTACTACGACCTGCGCATCTTTTCCAAGGGGCATTTAAACCGTCTTATTAAGCTACTGTGCCCTCCTCGTCTATTCCAAGGGGCATTTAAACCGTCTTGTTAAGCTACTGCGACCTGCACGTCTCTTCCAAGGGGCATTTAAACCGTATTTTTAAGCTGCTGCGAACTGCATGTCTCTTCCAAGGGGCATTTAAACCGTCTTTTTAAGCTGCTGCGACCTGCACGTCTCTTCCAAGGGGCATTTAATCCATCTTGTTAAGCTACTGCGACCTGCACGTCTCATCCAAGGGGCATTTAAACCGTCTTGTTAAGCTACTGCGACCTGCATGTCTCTTCCAAGGGGCATTTATACCGTCTTGTTAAGCCACTGCGACCTGCACGTTTCTTCCAAGGGGCATTTAAACCGTCTTTTTAAGCTGTTGCGAACTGCATGTCTCTTCCAAGGGGCATTTAAACCATCTTGTTAAGCTACGGCGACCTCCACCGCTCTTCCAAGGGGCATTTAATCCACCTTGTTAAGCTACTGCGACCTGCATGTCTCTTCCAAGGGGGATTTAAACCGTCTTGTTAAGCTACTGCGACCTGCACGTCTCTTCCAAGGTGCATTTAAAGCATCTTGTTAAGCTACTGCGACCTGCACGTCTCTTCCAAGGGGCGTTTAAACCATCTTATTAAGCTACTGCGACCTGCACGTCTCTTCCAAGGGGCATTTAAACTGTCTTGTTAAGCTACTGCGACCTGCACCTCTCTTCCAAGGGGCATTTAAACCGTCTTATTAAGCTACTGCGACCTGCACATCTCTTCCAAGGTGCATTTAAACCGTCTTATTAAGCTACTGCGACCTGCACGTCTCTTCCAAGGGGCATTTAAACTGTCTTGTTAAGCTACTGCGACCTCCACCGCTCTTCCAAGGGGCATTTATCCGTCTTGTTAAGCTACTGCGACCTGCACGTTTCTTCCAAGGGGCATTTAAACCATCTTGGTAAGCTAATGCGACCTGCAAGCCTATTCCAAGGGGTATTTAAACCGTCTTGTTAAGCTACTGCGACCTGCACGTCTCTTCCAAGGGGGATTTAAACCATCTTGTTAAGCTACTGCGACCTGCTCATCTCTTCCAAGAGGCATTTAAACCGTCTTATTAAGCTACTGCGACCTGCTCGTCTATTCCAAGGGGCATTTAAACCATCTTGTTAAGCTACTGCGACCTCCACCGCTCTTCCAAGGGGCATTTAAAACATCTTGTTAAGCTACTTCGACCTGCACGTCTCTTCCAAGGGGCATTTAAACCGTCTTGTTAAGCTACGGCGACCTGCACATCTGTTCCATGGGGCATTTAAACCGTCTTGTTAAGCTACTGCTACCTCCACCTCTCTTCCATGGGGCATTTAAACTGTCTTGTTAAGCTACTGCGACCTACTTGTCTCTACCAAGAGACATTTAAACCGTCTTCTTAAGCTACTGCGACCTGCACGTCTCTTCCAAGGGGCATTTAAACCGTCTTGTTAAGCTACGGCAACCTGCACATCTGTTCCCTGGGGCATTTAAACCGTCTTGTTAAGCTACTGCTACCTCCACCTCTCTTCCATGGGGCATTTAAACTGTCTTGTTAAGCTACTGCGACCTACTTGTCTCTACCAAGAGACATTTAAACCGTCTTCTTAGGATACTGCAACCTGCACGTCTCTTCCAAGGGGCATTTAAACAGTTTTGTTAAGCTACTGCGACCTGTGTGTCTCTTCCAAGCGGCATTTAAACCATCTTGTTAAGCTACTGCGACCTCCACCGCTCTTCCAAGGGGCATTTAAACTGTCTTGTTAAGCTACTGCGACCTGCACGTCTCTTCCAAGGGGCATTTAAATCGTCTTGGTAAGCTACTGCGACCTGCACGTCTCTTCCAAGGGGCATTTAAACTGTCTTGTTAAGCTACTGCGACCTCCACCACTCTTCCAAGGGGCATTTAAACCGTCTTGTTAAGCTACTGCGACCTGCACGTCTCTTCCAAGGGGCATTTAAACCTTCTTGGTAAGCTACTGCGACCTGCAAGCCTATTCCAAGGGTCATTTAAACCCTCTTGTTAAGCTACTGCGACCTGCACGTCTCTTCCAAGTGGGATTTGAACTGTCTTGTTAAGCTACTACGACCTGCGCGTCTCTTCCAAGGGGCATTTAAACCGTCTTCTTAAGATACTGTGCCCTGCTCGTCTATTCCAAGGGGCATTTAAACCCTCTTGTTAAGCTTCTGCGACCTGCTCGTCTCTTCCAAGCGGCATTTAAACCGTATTTTTAAGCTGCTGCGAACTGCATGTCTCTTCCAAGGGGCATTTAAACCGTCTTTTTAAGCTGCTGCGACCTGCACGTCTCTTCCAAGGGGCATTTAATCCATCTTGTTAAGCTACTGCGACCTGCACGTCTCTTTCAAGGGGCATTTAAACCGTCTTATTAAGCTACTGCGACCTGCACGTCTCTTCCAAGGGGCATTTATACTGTCTTGTTAAGCTACTGCGACCTCCACCTCTCTTCCAAGGGGCATTTAAACCGTCTTATTAAGCTACTGCGACCTGCACGTCTCTTCCAAGGTGCATATAAAGCATCTTGTTAAGCTAATGCGACCTGCACGTCTCTTCCAAGGGGCATTTAAACCGTCTTATTAAGCTACTGCGACCTGCACGTCTCTTCCAATGGGCATTTATACTGTCTTGTTAAGCTACTGCGACCTCCACCTCTCTTCCAAGGGGCATTTAATCCGTCTTATTAAGCTACTGCGACCTGCACATCTCTTCCAAGGGGCATTTAAACCGTCTTATTAAGCTACTGCGACCTGCACGTCTCTTCCAAGGGTCATTAAAACTGTCTTGTTAAGATACTGCGACCTCCACCGCTCTTCCAAGGGGCATTTAAACCATCTTGTTAAGCTACTGCGACCTGCACTTTTCTTCCAAGGGGCAGTTAAACCGTCTTGGTAAGCTAATGCGACCTGCAAGCCTATTCCAAGGGGCATTTAAACACTCTTGTTAAGCTACTGCGACCTGCACGTCTCTTCCAAGGGGCATTTAAACCGTCTTGTTAAGCTACTGCGACCTGCACGTCTCTTCCAAGGCGCATTTAAACCGTCTTTTTAAGCTACTGCGACTTGCACGTCTCTTCCAAGGGGAATTTAAACCGTCTTGTTAAGCTACTGTAACCTCCACCACTTTTCCAAGGGGCATTTAAACTCTCTTGTTAAGCTACTGAGACCTGCACCTCTCATCCAAGGGGCATTTAAACCGTCTTGTTAAGCTACTGCGACCTGCATGTCTCTTCCAAGGGGCATTTAAACCGTCTTGTTAAGCCACTGCGACCTGCGCGTCTCTTCCAAGGGGCATTTAAACCGTCTTTTTAAGCTGCTGCGAACTGCATGTCTCTTCCAATGGGCATTTAAACCATCTTGTTAAGCTACGGCGACCTCCACCGCTCTTCCAAGGGGCATTTAATCCACCTTGTTAAGCTACTTCGAACTGCATGTCTCTTCCAAGGGGGATTTAAACCGTCTTGTTAAGCTACTGTGACCTGCACGTCTCTTCCAAGGTGCATTTGAAGCATCTTGTTAAGCTACTGCGACCTGCACGTCTCTTCCAAGGGGCATTTAAACCATCTTATTAAGCTACTGCGACCTGCTCGTCTCTTCCAAGGGGCATTTAAACTGTCTTGTTAAGCTACTGCGACCTCCACCTCTCTTCCAAGGGGCATTTAAACCGTCTTATTAAGCTACTGCGACCCGCACATCTCTTCCAAGGGGCATTTAAACCGTCTTATTAAGCTACTGCGACCTGCACGTCTCTTCCAAGGGGCATTTAAACTGTCTTGTTAAGCTACTGCGACCTCCACCGCTCTTCCAAGGGGCATTTATCCGTCTTGTTAAGCTACTGCGACCTGCAAGTTTCTTCCAAGGGGCATTTAAACCGTCTTGGTAAGCTAATGCAACCTGCAAGCCTATTCCAAGGGGTATTTAAACCGTCTTGTTAAGCTACTGCGACCTGCACTTCTCTTCCAAGGGGGATTTAAACCGTCTTGTTAAGCTACTGCGACCTGCTCGTCTCTTCCAAGAGGCATTTAAACCGTCTTATTAAGCTATTGCGACCTGTTCGTCTATTCCAAGGGGCATTTAAACCGTCTTGTTAAGCTGCTGCGACCTGCACGTCTCTTCCAAGGCGCATTTAAACCGTCTTTTTAAGCTACTGCGACTTGCACATCTCTTCAAAGGGGCATTTAAACCGGCTTGTTAAGCTACTGCGACCTACAAGCCTATTCCAAGGGGCATTTAAACCGTCTTGTTAAGCTACTGTAACCTCCACCACTTTTCCAAGGGGCATTTAAACCGTCTTGTTAAGCTACTGCGACCTGCACGTCTCTTGCAAGGGGCATTTAAACCGTCTTGTTAAGCTACTGCGACCTGCACATCTCTTCCAAGGGCCATTTAAACTGTCTTGTTAAGCTAATGCGACCTGCATGTCTCTTCCAAGGGGCATTTAAACCGTCTTGTTAAGCCACTGCGACCTGCACGTCTCTTCCAAGGGGCATTTAAACAGTCTTTTTAAGCTGCTGCGAACTGCATGTCTCTTCCAAGTGGCATTTACACCATCTTGTTAAGCTACTGCGACCTCCACCACTCTTCCAAGGGGCATTTAATCCACCTTGTTAAGCTACTGCGACCTGAACTTCTCTTCCAAAGGGCATTTAAACTGTCTTGTTAAGCTACTGCGACCTGCACGTCTCTTCCAAGGGGCATTTAAACCGTCTTGTTAAGCTACTGCGACCTGCACGTCTCTTCCATGGCGCATTTAAACCGTCTTTTTAAGCTACTGCGACTTGCACGTCTCTTCCAAGGGGCATTTAAACCATCTTGTTAAGCTACTGTAACCTCCACCACTTTTCCAAGGGGCATTTAAACCGTCTTGTTAAGCCACTGCGACCTGCACGTCTCTTCCAAGGGGCATTTAAATCGTCTTTTTACGCTGCTGCGACCTGCATGTCTCTTCCAAGGGGCATTTAAACAGTCTTGTTAAGCTACTGCGACCTCCACCGCTCTTCCAAGGGGCATTTAAAACATCTTGTTAAGCTACTGCGACCTGCACGTCTCTTCCAAGGTGCATTTTAATCATCTTGGTAAGCTACTGCGACCTGCACTTCTCTTCCAAGGGGCATTTAAACTGTCTTGTTAAGCTACTGCGACCTCCACCGCTCTACCAAGGGGCATTTAAACCATCTTGTTAAGCTACTACGACCTGCAAGTCTCTTCCAAGGGGCATTTAAACCGGCTTGTTAAGCTACTGCGACTTGCACGTCTCTTCCAAGTGGCATTTAAACCGTCTTGTTAAGCTTCTGTAACCTCCACCACTTTTCCAAGGGGCATTTAAACCGTCTTGTTAAGCTCCTGTAACCTCCACCACTTTTCCAAGGGGCATTTAAACCGTCTTGTTAAGCTACTGCGATCTCCACGTCTCTTCCAAGGGGCATTTAAAATGCTTTGTTAAGCTACTGCGACCTGCATGTCTCTTCCAAGGGGCATTTAAACCGTCTTGTTAAGCTACTGCGACCTGCACGTCTCTTCCAAGGGGCATTTAAACCGGATAGTTAAGCTGCTGCGACCTGCATGTCTCTTCCAAGGGGCATTTAAACTGTCTTGTTAAGCTACTGCTACCTCCACCGCACTTCCAAGTGGCAATTAAACCGTCTTGTTAAGCTACTGCGACCTGCACGTCTCCTTCAAGGGGCAATTAAACTGTCTTGTTAAGCTACTGCCACCTCCACCGCTCTTGCAAGGGGCATTTAACCCATCTTGTTAAGCTACTTCGACCTGCACGTCTCTTCCAAGTGGCATTTAAACCGTCTTGTTAAGCTACTGCGACCTGCACGTCTCTTCCAAGGGTAATTTATACTGTCTTATTAAGCTACTGCGACCTCCACCTCTCTTCCATGGGGCATTTATACAATCTTATTAAGCTACTGCGACCTGCACATCTCTTCCAAGCGGCATTTAAACCGTCTTATTAAGCTAATGCGACCTGCACGTCTCTTCCAAGGGGCATTTAAACCGTCTTGGTAAGCTACTGCAACCTGCAAGCCTATTCAAGGGTAATTTAAACCCTCATGTTAAGCTACTGCGACCTGCACGTCTCTTCCAAGTGGGATTTAAACAGTCTTGTTAAGCCACTGCGACCTGGACGTCTCTTCCAAAGGGCATTTAAACCATCTTGTTAAGCTACTGCGACCTGCATGTCTCTTCCAAGGGGCATTTAAACCGTCTTTTTAAGCTGCTGCGACCTGCATGTCTCTTCCAAGGGGCATTTAAACCATCTTGTTAAGCTACTGCGACCTCCACCTCTCTTCCAAGGGGCATTTAAACCGTCTTATTAAGCTACTGCAACCCGCACATCTCTTCCAAGGGGCATTTAAACCGTCTTATTAAGCTACTGCGACCTGAACGTCTCTTCCATGGGGCATTTAAACTGTCTTTTTAAGATACTGCGACCTCCACCGCTCTTCCAAGGGGCATTTATCCGTCTTGTTAAGCTACTGCGACCTGCAAGTTTCTTCCAAGGGGCATTTAAATCCTCTTGTTAAGCTAATGCGACCTGCAAGCCTATTCCAAGGGGTATTTAAACCGTCTTGTTAAGCTACTGCGACCTGCACGTCTCTTGCAAGGGGGATTTAAACCGTCTTGTTAAGCTACTGCGACCTGCTCGTCTCTTCCAAGAGGCATTTAAACCGTCTTATTAAGCTACTGCGACCTGCTCGTCTATTCCAAGGGGCATTTAAACCGTCTTGTTAAGCTGCTGCGACCTGCACGTCTCTTCCAAGGCGCATTTAAACCGTCTTTTTAAGCTACTGCGACTTGCACATCTCTTCAAAGGGGCATTTAAACCGTCTTGTTAAGCTACTGCGACCTACAAGCCTATTCCAAGGTGCATTTAAACCGTCTTGTTAAGCTACTGTAACCTCCACCACTTTTCCAAGTGGCATTTAAACCGTCTTGTTAAGCTACTGCGACCTGCACGTCTCTTCCAAGGGGCATTTTAAACCGTCTTGTTAAGCTACTGCGACCTGCACATCTCTTCCAAGGGGCATTTAAACTGTCTTGTTAAGCTACTGCGACCTGCATGTCTCTTCCAAGGGGCATTTAAACCGTCTTGTTAAGCCACTGCGACCTGCACGTCTCTTCCAAGGGGCATTTAAACAGTCTTTTTAAGCTGCTGCAAACTGCATGTCTCTTCCAAGGGGCATTTAAACCATCTTGTTAAGCTACTGCGACCTCCACCGCTCTTCCAAGGGGCATTTAATCCACCTTGTTAAGCTACTGCGACCTAAACTTCTCTTCCAAAGGGCATTTAAACCGTCTTTTTAAGCTACTGCGACTTGCACGTCTCTTCCAAGGGGCATTTAAACCATCTTGTTAAGCTACTGTAACCTCCTCCACTTTTCCAAGGGGCATTTAAACCGTCTTGTTAAGCTACTGCGTCCTGCACGTCTCTTCCAAGGGGCATTTAAACCGTCTTGTTAAGCTACTACGACCTGCATGTCTCTTCCAAGGGGCATTTAAACCGTCTTGTTAAGCCACTGCGACCTGCACGTCTCTTCCAAGGGGCATTTAAATAGTCTCTTTACGCTGCTGCTACCTGAATGTCTCTTCCAAGGGGCATTTAAACAGTCTTGTTAATCTACTGCGACCTCCGCCGCTCTTCCAAGGGGCATTTAAAACATCTTGTTAAGCTACTGCGACCTGCACGTCTCTTCCAAGGTGCATTTAAATCATCTTGGTAAGCTACTGCGACCTGCACTTCTCTTCCAAGGGGCATTTAAACTGTCTTGTTAAGCTACTGCGACCTCCACCGCTCTACCAAGGGGCATTTAAACCATCTTGTTAAGCTACTGTAACCTCCACCTCTTTTCCAAGGGGCATTTAAACCGTCTTGTTAAGCTACTGCGACCTCCACGTCTCTTCCAAGGGGCATTTAAAATGCTTTGTTAAGCTACTGAGACCTGCATGTCTCTTCCAAGGGGCATTTAAACCGTCTTGTTAAGCTACTGCGACCTTCACGTCTCTTCCAACGGGCATTTAAACCGTCTAGTTAAGCTGCTGCGACCTGCATGTCTCTTCCAAGGGGCATTTAAACTGTCTTGTTAAGCTACTGCGACCTCCACCGCACTTCCAAGGGGCATTTAAACCGTCTTGTTAAGCTACTGCGACCTGCACGTCTCTTTCAAGGGGCAATTAAACTGTCTTGTTAAGCTGCTGCGACCTCCACCGCTCTTCCAAGGGGCATTTAAACTGTCTTGTTAAGATACTGCGACCTGCACGTCTCTTCCAAGGGGCATTTAAACCATTTTGTTAAGCAACTGCGACCTGCACATCTCTTCCATGGGGCATTTAAACCGTCTTGTTAAGCTACTGTGACCTCCACCTCTCTTCTATGGGGCATTTAAACTGTCTTCGTAAGCTTCTGCGACCTCCAATGGTCTTCCAAGGGGCATTTAAACAGTCTTGTTAAGCTACTGCCACCTGCAAGCCTATTCCAAGGGGCTTTTAAACCCCCTTGCTAAGCTACTGCGACCTGCACGTCTCTTCCAAGGGGGATTTAAACCGTCTTGTTAGCCTACTGCGACCTGCACGTCTCTTCCAAGGGGCATTTAAACTGTCTTGTTAAGCTACTGTGACCTGCTCGTCTCTTCCAAGGGGCATTTAAACCGTCTTGTTAAGCTACTGCGACCTGCACGTCTTTTCCAAGGCGCAATTAAACCGTGTTTTTAAGCTACTGCAACTTGCACGTCTCTTCCAAGGGGCATTTAAACCGTTTTGTTAAGCTATTGCGACCTGCACATCTCTTCCATGGGGCATTTAAACCGTCTTGTTAAGCTACTGCGACCTCCACCTCTCTTCTATGGGGCATTTAAACTGTCTTCGTAAGCTTCTACGACCTCCAATGGTCTTCCAAGGGGCATTTAAACAGTCTTGTTAAGCTACTGCCACCTGCAAACCTATTCCAAGGGGCATTTAAAGCCCCTTGTTAAGCTACTGCGACCTGCACGTCTCTTCCAAGGGGGATTTAAACCGTCTTGTTAACCTACTGCGACCTGCACGTCTCTTCCAAGGGGCATTTAAACTGTCTTGTTAAGCTACTGTGACCTGCTCGTCTCTTCCAAGGGGCATTTAAACCGTCTTGTTAAGCTACTGCGACCTGCACGTCTTTTCCAAGGCGCAATTAAACCGTCTTTTTAAGCTACTGCAACTTGCACGTCTCTTCCAAGGGGCATTTAAACCGTTTTGTTAAGCTATTGCGACCTGCACATCTCTTCCATGGGGCATTTAAACCGTCTTGTTAAGCTACTGCGACCTCCACCTCTCTTCCATGGGGCATATAAACTGTCTTGTTAAGCTACTGCGACCTACATGTCTCTACCAAGAGACATTTAAACCGTCTTCATAAGCTACTGCGACTTGCACGTCTCTTCCAAGGGGCATTTAAACTGTCTTATTAAGCTACTGCGACCTGCATATCTCTTCCAAGGGGCATTTAAACTGTCTTGTTAAGCTACTGCGACCTGCACGTCTCTTCCAAGGGGCATTTAAACTGTCTTTTCAAGCTACTGCGACCTCCACCTCTCTTCCAAGGGGCATTTAAACCATCTTATTAAGCTACTGCGACCTGCACATCTCTTCCAAGGGGCATTGAACCCGTCTTATTAAGCTTCTGCAACCTGCACGTCTCTTCTAAGGGGCATTTAAACTGTCTTGTTAAGCTACTGCGACCTGCACGTCTCTTCCAAGGGGCATTTAAACCGTCTTGGTAAGCTACTGTGACCTGCAAGCCTATTCCAAGGGGCATTGAAACCGTCTTATTAAGCTACTGCAACCTGCACGTCTCTTCCAAGGGGCATTTAAACTGTCTTGTTAAGCTACTGCGACCTGCACGTCTCTTCCAAGGGGCATTTAAACCGTCTTGGTAAGCTACTGTGACCTGCAAGCCTATTCCAAGGGGCATTTAAACCGTCTTTCTAAGCTACTGCGACTTGCACGTCTCTTCCAAGGGGCATTTAAACCGTCTTGTTAAGCTACTGCGACCTCCACCTCTCTTCCATGGGGCATATAAACTGTCTTGTTAAGCTACTGCGACCTACATGTCTCTACCAAGAGACATTTAAACCGTCTTCATAAGCTACTGCGACCTGCACGTCTCTTCCAAGGTGCATTTAAACCATCTTGTTAAGCTACTGCGACCTGCACGTCTCTTCCAAGGGGCATTTAAACTGTCTTGTTAAGCTACTGCGACCTGCACTTCTCTTCCAAGGGGCATTTAAACCATCTTATTAAGCTACTGCGACCTGCACATCTCTTCCAAGGGGCATTGAAACCGTCTTATTGAGCTACTGCAACCTGCACGTCTCTTCCAAGGGGCATTTAAACTGTCTTGTTAAGCTACTGCGACCTGCACGTCTCTTCCAAGGGGCATTTAAACCGTCTTGTTAAGCTACTGCGACTTGCACGTCTCTTCCAAGGGGCATTTAAACTGTCTGGTTAAGCTACTGTGACCTGCAAGCCTATTCCAAGGGGCATTGAAACCGTCTTATTAAGCTACTGCAACCTGCACGTCTCTTCCAAGGGGCATTTAAACTGTCTTGTTAAGTTACTGCGACCTGCACGTCTCTTCCAAGGGGCATTTAAACCGTCTTGGTAAGCTACTGTGACCTGCAAGCCTATTCCAAGGGGCATTTAAACCGTCTTTTTAAGCTACTGCGACTTGCACGTCTCTTCCAAGGGGCATTTAAACCGTCATGTTAAGCTACTTTAACCTCCACCACTCTTCCAAGGGGCTTTTAAACCGTCTTGTTAAGCTACTGCGACCTGCACGTCTCTTCCAAGGGGGATTTAAACTGTCTTGTTGAGCTACTGCGACCTGCACATCTCTTCCAAGGGGGATTTAAACCGTCTTTTTAAGCTACTGCTACTTGCACGTTTCTTCCAAGGGGCATTTAAACCGTCTTGTTAAGCTACTGTAACCTCCACCACTTTTCCAAGGGGCATTTAAAACGTCTTGTTAAGCTACTGCGACCTGCACGTCTCTTCCAAGGAGCATTTAAACTGACTTGTTAAGCTAATGCGACCTGCATATCTCTTCCAAGGGGCATTTAAACCGTCTTGTTAAGCTACTACGACCTGCATGTCTCTTCCAAGGGGCATTTAAACCGTCTTGTTAAGCCACTGCGACCTGCACGTCTCTTCCAAGGGGCATTTAAATCGTCTTTTTACGCTGCTGCGACCTGCATGTCTCTTCCAAGGGGCATTTAAACAGTCTTGTTAAGCTACTGCGACCTCCACCGCTCTTTCAAGGGGCATTTAAAACATCTTGTTAAGCTACTGCGACCTGCACGTCTCTTACAAGGTGCATTTAAATCATCTTGGTAAGCTACTGCGACCTGCACTTCTCTTCCAAGGGGCATTTAAACTGTCTTGTAAAGCTACTGCGACCTCCACCGCTCTACCAAGGGGCATTTAAACCATCTTGTTAAGCTACTACGACCTGCACGTCTCTTCCAAGGGGCATTTAAACCGTCTTGTTAAGCTACTGCGACTTGCACGTCTCTTCCAAGTGGCATTTAAACCATTTTGTTAAGCTACTGTAACCTCCACCACTTTTCCAAGGGGCATTTAAACCGTCTTGTTAAGCTACTGCGACCTCCACGTCTCTTCCAAGGGGCATTTAAAATGCTTTGTTAAGCTACTGCGACCTACATGTCTCTTCCAAGCGTCATTTAAACTGTCTTGTTAAGCTGCTGCGACCTCCACCGCTCTTCCAAGGGGCATTTAAACTGTCTTGTTAAGATACTGCGACCTGCACGTCTCTTCCAAGGGGCATTTAAACCATTTTGTTAAGCTACTGCGACCTGCACATCTCTTCCATGGGGCATTTAAACCGTCTTGTTAAGCTACTGCGACCTCCACCTCTCTTCTATGGGGCATTTAAACTGTCTTCGTAAGCTTCTGCGACCTCCAATGGTCTTCCAAGGGGCATTTAAACAGTCTTGTTAAGCTACTGCCACCTGCAAGCCTATTCCAAGGGGCATTTAAACCCCCTTGTTAAGCTACTGCGACCTGCACGTCTCTTCCAAGGGGGATTTAAACCGTCTTGTTAACCTACTGCGACCTGCACGTCTCTTCCAAGGGCCATTTAAACTGTCTTGTTAAGCTACTGTGACCTGCTCGTCTCTTCCAAGGGGCATTTAAACCGTCTTGTTAAGCTACTGCGACCTGCACGTCTTTTCCAAGGCGCAATTAAACCGTCTTTTTAAGCTACTGCAACTTGCACGTCTCTTCCAAGGGGCATTTAAACCGTTTTGTTAAGCTATTGCGACCTGCACATCTCTTCCATGGGGCATTTAAACCGTCTTGTTAAGCTACTGCGACCTCCACCTCTCTTCTATGGGGCATTTAAACTGTCTTCGTAAGCTTCTGCGACCTCCACTGGTCTTCCAAGGGGCATTTAAACAGTCTTGTTAAGCTACTGCCACCTGCAAGCTTATTCCAAGGGGCATTTAAAGCCCCTTGTTAAGCTACTGCGACCTGCACGTCTCTTCCAAGGGGGATTTAAACCGTCTTGTTAACCTACTGCGACCTGCACGTCTCTTCCAAGGGGCATTTAAACTGTCTTGTTAAGCTACTGTGACCTGCTCGTCTCTTCCAAGGAGCATTTAAACCATCTTGTTAAGCTACTGCGACCTGCACGTCTTTTCCAAGGCGCAATTAAACCGTCTTTTTAAGGTACTGCAACTTGCACGTCTCTTCCAAGGGGCATTTAAACCGTTTTGTTAAGCTATTGCGACCTGCACATCTCTTCCATGGGGCATTTAAACCGTCTTGTTAAGCTACTGCGACCTCCACCTCTCTTCCATGGGGCATATAAACTGTCTTGTTAAGCTACTGCGACCTACATGTCTCTACCAAGAGACATTTAAACCGTCTTCATAAGCTACTGCGACTTGCACGTCTGTTCCAAGGGGCATTTAAACCGTCTTATTAAGCTACTGCGACCTGCATGTCTCTTCCAAGGGGCATTTAAACTGTCTTGTTAAGCTACTGCGACCTGCACGTCTCTTCCAAGGGGCATTTAAACTGTCTTTTTAAGCTACTGCGACCTCCACCTCTCTTCCAAGGGGCATTTAAACCATCTTATTAAGCTACTGCGACCTGCACATCTCTTCCAAGGGGCATTGAACCCGTCTTATTAAGCTACTGCAACCTGCACGTCTCTTCCAAGGGGCATTTAAACTGTCTTGTTAAGCTACTGCGACCTGCACGTCTCTTCCAAGGGGCATTTAAACCGTCTTGGTAAGCTACTGTGACCGGCAAGCCTATTCCAAGGGGCATTTAAACCGTCTTTCTAAGCTACTGCGACTTGCACGTCTCTTCCAAGGGGCATTTAAACCGTCTTGTTAAGCTACTACGACCTGCATGTCTCTTCCAAGGGGCATTTAAACCGTCTTGTTAAGCCACTGCGACCTGCACGTCTCTTCCAAGGGGCATTTAAATCGTCTTTTTATGCTGCTGCGACCTGCATGTCTCTTCCAAGGGGCATTTAAACAGTCTTGTTAAGCTTCTGCGACCTCCACCGCTCTTCCAAGGGGCATTTAAAACATCTTGTTAAGCTACTGCGACCTGCACGTCTCTTACAAGGTGCATTTAAATCATCTTGGTAAGCTACTGCGACCTGCACTTCTCTTCCAAGGGGCATTTAAACTGTCTTGTTAAGCTACTGCGACCTCCACCGCTCTACCAAGGGGCATTTAAACCATCTTGTTAAGCTACTACGACCTGCACGTCTCTTCCAAGGGGCATTTAAACCGTCTTGTTAAGCTACTGCGACTTGCACGTCTCTTCCAAGTGGAATTTAAACCGTCTTGTTAAGCTACTGTAACCTCCACCACTTTTCCAAGGGGCATTTAAACCGTCTTGTTAAGCTACTGCGACCTCCACGTCTCTTCCAAGGGGCATTTAAAATGCTTTGTTAAGCTACTGCGACCTGCATGTCTCTTCCAAGCGTCATTTAAACTGTCTTGTTAAGCTGCTGCGACCTCCACCGCTCTTCCAAGGGGCATTTAAACTGTCTTGTTAAGATACTGCGACCTGCACGTCTCTTCCAAGGGGCATTTAAACCATTTTGTTAAGCTACTGCGACCTGCACATCTCTTCCATGGGGCATTTAAACCGTCTTGTTAAGCTACTGCGACCTCCACCTCTCTTCTATGGGGCATTTAAACTGTCTTCGTAAGCTTCTGCGACCTCCAATGGTCTTCCAAGGGGCATTTAAACAGTCTTGTTAAGCTACTGCCACCTGCAAGCCTATTCCAAGGGGCATTTAAACCCCCTTGTTAAGCTACTGCGACCTGCACGTCTCTTCCAAGGGGGATTTAAACCGTCTTGTTAACCTACTGCGACCTGCACGTCTCTTCCAAGGGGCATTTAAACCGTCTTGTTAAGCTACTGCGACCTGCACGTCTTTTCCAAGGCGCAATTAAACCGTCTTTTTAAGCTACTGCAACTTGCACGTCTCTTCCAAGGGGCATTTAAACCGTTTTGTTAAGCTATTGCGACCTGCACATCTCTTCCATGGGGCATTTAAACCGTCTTGTTAAGCTACTGCGACCTCCACCTCTCTTCCATGGGGCATATAAACTGTCTTGTTAAGCTACTGCGACCTACATGTCTCTACCAAGAGACATTTAAACCGACTTCATAAGCTGCTGCGACTTGCACGTCTCTTCCAAGGGGCATTTAAACCGTCTTATTAAGCTACTGTGACCTGCATGTCTCTTCCAAGGGGCATTTAAACTGTCTTGTTAAGCTACTGCGACCTGCACGTCTCTTCCAAGGGGCATTTAAACTGTCTTTTTAAGCTACTGCGACCTCCACCTCTCTTCCAAGGGGCATTTAAACCATCTTATTAAGCTACTGCGACCTGCACATCTCTTCCAAGGGGCATTGAACCCGTCTTATTAAGCTACTGCAACCTGCACGTCTCTTCCAAGGGGCATTTAAACTGTCTTGTTAAGCTACTGCGACCTGCACGTCTCTTCCAAGGGGCATTTAAACCGTCTTGGTAAGCTACTGTGACCTGCAAGCCTATTCCAAGGGGCATTGAAACCGTCTTATTAAGCTACTGCAACCTGCACGTCTCTTCCAAGGGGCATTTAAACTGTCTTGTTAAGCTACTGCGACCTGCACGTCTCTTCCAAGGGGCATTTAAACCGTCTTGGTAAGCTACTGTGACCTGCAAGCCTATTCCAAGGGGCATTTAAACCGTCTTTCTAAGCTACTGCGACTTGCACGTCTCTTCCAAGGGGCATTTAAACCGTCTTGTTAAGCCACCGTACCTCCACCTCTCTTCCAAGGGGCATTTAAACTGTCTTGTTAAGCTACTGCGACCTGCACGTCTCTTCCAAGGGGCATTTAAACCGTCTTGGTAAGCTACTGTGACCTGCAAGCCTATTCCAAGGGGCATTTAAACCGTCTTTCTAAGCTACTGCGACTTGCACGTCTCTTCCAAGGGGCATTTAAACCGTCTTGTTAAGCCACCGTACCTCCACCTCTCTTCCATGGGGCATATAAACTGTCTTGTTAAGCTACTGCGACCTACATGTCTCTACCAAGAGACATTTAAACTGACTTCATAAGCTACTGCGACCTGCACGTCTCTTCCAAGGTGCATTTAAACCATCTTGTTAAGCTACTGCAACCTGCACGTCTCTTCCAAGGTGCATTTAAACCGTCTTGTTAAGCTACTGCGACCTGCACTTCTCTTCCAAGGGGCATTTAACCTGTCTTTTTAAGCTACTGCGACCTCCACCTCTCTTCCAAGGGGCATTTAAACCATCTTATTAAGCTACTGCGACCTGCACATCTCTTCCAAGGGGCATTTAAACCGTCTTATTGAGCTACTGCAACCTGCACGTCTCTTCCAAGGGGCATCTAAACTGTCTTGTTAAGCTACTGCGACCTGCACGTCTCTTCCAAGGGGCATTTAAACCGTCTTGGTAAGCTACTGTGACCTGCAAGCCTATTCCAAGGGGCATTGAAACAGTCTTATTAAGCTACTGCAACCTGCACGTCTCTTCCAAGGGGCATTTAAACTGTCTTGTTAAGCTACTGCGACCTGCACGTCTCTTCCAAGGGGCATTTAAACCGTCTTGGTAAGCTACTGTGACCTGCAAGCCTATTCCAAGGGGCATTTAAACAGTCTTTTTAAGCTACTGCGACTTGCACTTCTCTTCCAAGGGGCATTTAAACCGTCATGTTAAGCTACTGTAACCTCCACCACTTTTCCAAGGGGCATTTAAACCGTCTTGTTAAGCTACTGCGACCTGCACGTCTCTTCCAAGGGGGATTTAAACTGTCTTGTTGAGCTACTGCGACCTGCACATCTCTTCCAAGGGGGATTTAAACCGTCTTTTTAAGCTACTGTAACCTCCACCACTTTTCCAAGGGGCATTTAAAACGTCTTGTTAAGCTACTGCGACCTGCACGTCTCTTCCAAGGAGCATTTAAACTGTCTTGTTAAGCTAATGCGACCTGCATGTCTCTTCCAAGGGGCATTTAAACCGTCTTGTTAAGCCACTGCGACCTGCATGTCTCTTCAAAGGGGCATTTAAACCATCTTGTTAAGCTGCTGCGACCTGCATGTCTCTTCCAAGGGGCATTTAAACCGTCTTGTTAAGCTACTGCGACCTGCAGGTCTCTTCCAAGTGGCATTTAAACTGTCTTGTTTAGCTACTGCGACCTCCACTTCTCTTCCAAGGGCCATTTAAACCGTCTTAATAATCTACTGCGACCAGCACATCTCTTAGAAGGGGCATTTAAACCGTCTTATTAAGCTACTGCGACCAGAACATCTCTTCCAAGGGGCATTTAAACAGTCTTGTTAAGCTACTGCCACCTGCAAGTCTCTTCCAAGGGGCATTTAAACCGTCTTGGTAAGCTACTGCGACCTGCAAGCCCATTCCAAAGGACATTTAAACCCTCTTGTTAAGCTACTGCGACCTGCACGTCTCTTCCCAGGGAGATTTAAACCGTCTTGTTAACCTACTGCGACCTGCACGTCTCTTCCAAGTGGCATTTAAAACGTCTTTTTAAGCTACTGTGACCTGCTCGTCTCTTCCAAGGGGCATTTAAACCGTCTTGTTAAGCCACTGCGACCTGCACGTCTCTTCCAAGGGGCATTTAAACCGTCTTTTAAAAGCTGCTGCGACCTGCATGTCTCTTCCAAGGGGCATTTAAACCATCTTGTTAAGCTACTGCGACCTCCACCTCTCTTCCAAGGGGCATTTAAACCGTCTTATTAAGCTACTGCAACCCGCACATCTCTTCCAAGGGGCATTTAAACCGTCTTATTAAGCTACTGCGACCTGCACATCTCTTCCATGGGGCATTTAAACTGTCTTGTTAAGCTACTGCGACCTCCACCGCTCTTCCAAGGGGCATTTATCCGTCTTGTTAAGCTACTGCGACCTGCAAGTTTCTTCCAAGGGGCATTTAAATCCTCTTGTTAAGCTAATGCGACCTGCAAGCCTATTCCAAGGGGTATTTAAACCGTCTTGTTAAGCTACTGCGACCTGCACGTCTCTTCCAAGGGGGATTTAAACCGTCTTGTTAAGCTGCTGCGACCTGCACGTCTCTTCCAAGGCGCATTTAAACCGTCTTTTTAAGCTACTGCGACTTGCACATCTCTTCAAAGGGGCATTTAGACCGTCTTGTTAAGCTACTGCGACCTACAAGCCTATTCCAAGGGGCATTTAAACCGTCTTGTTAAACTACTGTAACCTCCACCACTTTTCCAAGGGGCATTTAAACCGTCTTGTTAAGCTACTGCGACCTGCACGTCTCTTCCAAGGGGCATTTTAAACCGTCTTGTTAAGCTACTGCGACCTGTACATCTCTTCCAAGGGGCATTTAAACTGTCTTGTTAAGCTACTGCGACCTGCATGTCTCTTCCAAGGGGCATTTAAACCGTCTTGTTAAGCCACTGCGACCTGCACGTCTCTTCCAAGGGGCATTTAAACAGTCTTTTTAAGCTGCTGCGAACTGCATGTCTCTTCCAAGGGGCATTTAAACCATCTTGTTAAGCTACTGCGACCTCCACCGCTCTTCCAAGGGGCATTTAATCCACCTTGTTAAGATACTGCGACCTGAACTTCTCTTCCAAAGGGCATTTAAACCGTCTTTTTAAGCTACTGCGACTTGCACGTCTCTTCCAAGGGGCATTTAAACCATCTTGTTAAGCTACTGTAACCTCCACCACTTTTCCAAGGGGCATTTAAACCGTCTTGTTAAGCTACTGCGTCCTGCACGTCTCTTCCAAGGGGCATTTAAACCGTCTTGTTAAGCTACTACGACCTGCATGTCTCTTCCAAGGGGCATTTAAACCGTCTTGTTAAGCCACTGCGACCTGGACGTTTCTTCCAAGGGGCATTTAAATCGTCTTTTTACGCTGCTGCGACCTGAATGTCTCTTCCAAGGGGCATTTAAACAGTCTTGTTAAGCTACTGCGACCTCCACCGCTCTTCCAAGGGGCATTTAAAACATCTTGTTAAGCTACTGCGACCTGCACGTCTCTTCCAAGGTGCATTTAAATCATCTTGGTAAACTACTGCGACCTGCACTTCTCTTCCAAGGGGCATTTAAACTGTCTTGTTAAGCTACTGCGACCTCCACCGCTCTACCAAGGGGCATTTAAACCATCTTGTTAAGCTACTGTAACCTCCACCTCTTTTCCAAGGGGCATTTAAACCGTCTTGTTAAGCTACTGCGACCTCCACGTCTCTTCCAAGGGGCATTTAAAATGCTTTGTTAAGCTACTGAGACCTGCATGTCTCTTCCAAGGGGCATT
The DNA here is from genome assembly GCF_046119375.1 of Phyllobates terribilis. Lineage (NCBI taxonomy): Eukaryota > Metazoa > Chordata > Amphibia > Anura > Dendrobatidae > Phyllobates > Phyllobates terribilis. Next base: position 652,408,345 of record NW_027362761.1, read on the forward strand.
TAAACCGTCTTGTTAAGCTACTGCGACCTTCACGTCTCTTCCAAGGGGCATTTAAACCGTCTAGTTAAGCTGCTGCGACCTGCATGTCTCTTCCAAGGGGCATTTAAACTGTCTTGTTAAGCTACTGCCACCTCCACCGCTCTTGCAAGGGGCATTTAAACCGTCTTGTTAAGATACTTCGACCTCCACGTCTCTTCCAAGTGGCATTTAAACAGTCTTATTAAGCTACTGCGACCTGCACGTCTCTACCAACGGGCATTTATCCGTCTTGTTAAGCTACTGCGACCTGCAAATTTCTTCCAAGGGGCATTTAAACCGTCTTGGTAAGCTAATGCGACCTGCAAGCCTATTCCAAGGGGTATTTAAACCGTCTTGTTAAGCTACTGCGACCTGCTCGTCTCTTCCACGAGGCATTTAAACCGCCTTATTAAGCTACTGCGACCTGCTCGTCTATTCCAAGGGGCATTTAAACCGTCTTGTTAAGCTGCTGCGACCTGCACGTCTCTTCCAAGGCGCATTTAAACCGTCTTTTTAAGCTACTGCGACTTGCACATCTCTTCAAAGGGGCATTTAAACCGTCTTGTTAAGCTACTGCGACCTACAAGCCTATTCCAAGGGGCATTTAAACCGTCTTGTTAAGCTACTGTAACCTCCACCACTTTTCCAAGGGGCATTTAAACCGTCTTGTTAAGCTACTACGACCTGCATGTCTCTTCCAAGGGGCATTTAAACCGTCTTGTTAAGCCACTGCGACCTGCACGTCTCTTCCAAGGGGCATTTAAATCGTCTTTTTACGCTGCTGCGACCTGCATGTCTCTTCCAAGGGGCATTTAAACAGTCTTGTTAAGCTACTGCGACCTCCACCGCTCTTCCAAGGGGCATTTAAAACATCTTGTTAAGCTACTGCGACCTGCACGTCTCTTACAAGGTGCATTTAAATCATCTTGGTAAGCTACTGCGACCTGCACTTCTCTTCCAAGGGGCATTTAAACTGTCTTGTTAAGCTACTGCGACCTCCACCGCTCTACCAAGGGGCATTTAAACCATCTTGTTAAGCTACTACGACCTGCACGTCTCTTCCAAGGGGCATTTAAACCGTCTTGTTAAGCTACTGCGACTTGCACGTCTCTTCCAAGTGGCATTTAAACCGTCTTGTTTAGCTACTGTAACCTCCACCACTTTTCCAAGGGGCATTTAAACCGTCTTGTTAAGCTACTGCGACCTCCACGTCTCTTCCAAGGGGCATTTAAAATGCTTTGTTAAGCTACTGCGACCTGCATGTCTCTTCCAAGTGTCATTTAAACTGTCTTGTTAAGCTGCTGCGACCTCCACCGCTCTTCCAAGGGGCATTTAAACTGTCTTGTTAAGATACTGCGACCTGCACGTCTCTTCCAAGGGGCATTTAAACCATTTTGTTAAGCTACTGCGACCTGCACATCTCTTCCATGGGGCATTTAAACCGTCTTGTTAAGCTACTGCGACCTCCACCTCTCTTCTATGGGGCATTTAAACTGTCTTCGTAAGCTTCTGCGACCTCCAATTCTCTTCCAAGGGGCATTTAAACAGTCTTGTTAAGCTACTGCCACCTGCAAGCCTATTCCAAGGGGCATTTAAACCCCCTTGTTAAGCTACTGCGACCTGCACGTCTCTTCCAAGGGGGATTTAAACCGTCTTGTTAACCTACTGCGACCTGCACGTCTCTTCCAAGGGGCATTTAAACCGTCTTGTTAAGCTACTGCGACCTGCACGTCTTTTCCAAGGCGCAATTAAACCGTCTTTTTAAGCTACTGCAACTTGCACGTCTCTTCCAAGGGGCATTTAAACCGTTTTGTTAAGCTATTGCGACCTGCACATCTCTTCCATGGGGCATTTAAACCGTCTTGTTAAGCTACTGCGACCTCCACCTCTCTTCCATGGGGCATATAAACTGTCTTGTTAAGCTACTGCGACCTACATGTCTCTACCAAGAGACATTTAAACCGACTTCATAAGCTACTGCGACTTGCACGTCTCTTCCAAGGGGCATTTAAACCGTCTTATTAAGCTACTGCGACATGCATGTCTCTTCCAAGGGGCATTTAAACTGTCTTGTTAAGCTACTGCGACCTGCACGTCTCTTCCAAGGGGCATTTAAACTGTCTTTTTAAGCTACTGCGACCTCCACCTCTCTTCCAAGGGGCATTTAAACCATCTTATTAAGCTACTGCGACCTGCACATCTCTTCCAAGGGGCATTGAACCCGTCTTATTAAGCTACTGCAACCTGCACGTCTCTTCCAAGGGGCATTTAAACTGTCTTGTTAAGCTACTGCGACCTGCACGTCTCTTCCAAGGGGCATTTAAACCGTCTTATTAAGCTACTGCGACATGCATGTCTCTTCCAAGGGGCATTTAAACTGTCTTGTTAAGCTACTGCGACCTGCACGTCTCTTCCAAGGGGCATTTAAACTGTCTTGTTAAGCTACTGCGACCTGCACGTCTCTTCCAAGGGGCATTTAAACCGTCTTGGTAAGCTACTGTGACCTGCAAGTCTATTCCAAGGGGCATTTAAACCGTCTTTCTAAGCTACTGCGACTTGCACGTCTCTTCCAAGGGGCATTTAAACCATCTTGTTAAGCTACTGCGACCTCCACCTCTCTTCCATGGGGCATATAAACTGTCTTGTTAAGCTACTGCGACCTACATGTCTCTACCAAGAGACATTTAAACTGACTTCATAAGATACTGCGACCTGCACGTCTCTTCCAAGGTGCATTTAAACCATCTTGTTAAGCTACTGCAACCTGCACGTCTCTTCCAAGGGGCATTTAAACTGTCTTGTTAAGCTACTGCGACCTGCACTTCTCTTCCAAGGGGCATTTAACCTGTCTTTTTAAGCTACTGCGACCTCCACCTCTCTTCCAAGGGGCATTTAAACCATCTTATTAAGCTACTGCGACCTGCACATCTCTTCCAAGGGGCATTGAAACCGTCTTATTGAGCTACTGCAACCTGCACGTCTCTGCCAAGGGGCATTTAAACTGTCTTGTTAAGCTACTGCGACCTGCACGTCTCTTCCAAGGGGCATTTAAACCGTCTTGGTAAACTACTGTGACCTGCAAGCCTATTCCAAGGGGCATTGAAACCGTCTTATTAAGCTACTGCAACCTGCACGTCTCTTCCAAGGGGCATTTAAACTGTCTTGTTAAGCTACTGCGACCTGCACGTCTCTTCCAAGGGGCATTTAAACCGTCTTGGTAAGCTACTGTGACCTGCAAGCCTATTCCAAGGGGCATTTAAACCGTCTTTTTAAGCTACTGCGAATTGCACTTCTCTTCCGAGGGGCATTTAAACCGTCATGTTAAGCTACTGTAACCTCCACCACTTTTCCAAGGGGCATTTAAACCGTCTTGTTAAGCTACTGCGACCTGCACGTCTCTTCCAAGGGGGATTTAAACTGTCTTGTTGAGCTACTGCGACCTGCACATCTCTTCCAAGGGGGATTTAAACCGCCTTTTTAAGCTACTGCTACTTGCACGTTTCTTCCAAGGGGCATTTAAACCGTCTTGTTAAGCTACTGTAACCTCCACCACTTTTCCAAGGGGCATTTAAAACGTCTTGTTAAGCTACTGCGACCTGCACGTCTCTTCCAAGGAGCATTTAAACTGTCTTGTTAAGCTAATGCGACCTGCATGTCTCTTCCAAGGGGCATTTAAACCGTCTTGTTAAGCCACTGCGACCTGCATGTCTCTTCAAAGGGGCATTTAAACCATCTTGTTAAGCTGCTGCGACCTGCATGTCTCTTCCAAGGGGCATTTAAACCGTCTTGTTAAGCTACTGCGACCTGCAGGTCTCTTCCAAGTGGCATTTAAACTGTCTTGTTTAGCTACTGCGACCTCCACTTCTCTTTCAAGGGCCATTTAAACCGTCTTAATAAGCTACTGTGACCAGCACATCTCTTCCAAGGGGCATTTAAACCGCCTTATTAAGCTACTGCGACCAGCACATCTCTTCCAAGGGGCATTTAAACAGTCTTGTTAAGCTACTGCCACCTGCAAGTCTCTTCCAAGGGGCATTTAAACCGTCTTGGTAAGCTACTGCGACCTGCAAGCCCATTCCAAAGGACATTTAAACCCTCTTGTTAAGCTACTGCGACCTGCACGTCTCTTCCAAGGGGGATTTAAACCGTCTTGTTAACCTACTGCGACCTGCACGTCTCTTCCAAGTGGCATTTAAAACGTCTTTTTAAGCTACTGTGACCTGCTCGTCTCTTCCAAGGGGCATTTAAACCGTCTTGTTAAGCCACTGCGACCTGCACGTCTCTTCCAAGGGGCATTTAAACCGTCTTTTAAAAGCTGCTGCGACCTGCATGTCTCTTCCAAGGGGCATTTAAACCATCTTGTTAAGCTACTGCGACCTCCACCTCTCTTCCAAGGGGCATTTAAACCGTCTTATTAAGCTACTGCAACCCGCACATCTCTTCCAAGGGGCATTTAAACCGTCTTATTAAGCTACTGCGACCTGCACGTCTCTTCCATGGGGCATTTAAACTGTCTTGTTAAGCTACTGCGACCTCCACCGCTCTTCCAAGGGGCATTTATCCGTCTTGTTAAGCTACTGCGACCTGCAAGTTTCTTCCAAGGGGCATTTAAATCCTCTTGTTAAGCTAATGCGACCTGCAAGCCTATTCCAAGGGGTATTTAAACCGTTTTGTTAAGCTACTGCGACCTGCGCGTCTCTTCCAAGAGGCATTTAAACCGTCTTGTTAAGCTACTGCGACCTGCTCGTCTATTCCAAGGGGCATTTAAACCGTCTTGTTAAGCTGCTGCGACCTGCACGTCTCTTCCAAGGCGCATTTAAACCGTCTTTTTAAGCTACTGCGACTTGCACATCTCTTCAAAGGGGCATTTAAACCGTCTTGTTAAGCTACTGCGACCTACAAGCCTATTCCAAGGGGCATTTAAACCGTCTTGTTAAGCTACTGTAACCTCCACCACTTTTCCAAGGGGCATTTAAACCGTCTTGTTAAGCTACTGCGACCTGCACGTCTCTTCCAAGGGGCATTTTAAACCGTCTTGTTAAGCTACTGCGACCTGCACATCTCTTCCAAGGGGCATTTAAACTGTCTTGTTAAGCTACTGCGACCTGCATGTCTCTTCCAAGGGGCATTTAAACCGTCTTTTTAAGCCACTGCGACCTGCACGTCTCTTCCAAGGGGCATTTAAACAGTGTTTTTAAGCTGCTGCGAACTGCATGTCTCTTCCAAGGGGCATTTAAACCATCTTGTTAAGCTACTGCGACCTCCACCGCTCTTCCAAGGGGCATTTAATCCACCTTGTTAAGATACTGCGACCTGAACTTCTCTTCCAAAGGGCATTTAAACCGTCTTTTTAAGCTACTGCGACTTGCACGTCTCTTCCAAGGGCATTTAAACCATCTTGTTAAGCTACTGTAACCTCCACCACTTTTCCAAGGGGCATTTAAACCGTCTTGTTAAGCTACTGCGTCCTGCACGTCTCTTCCAAGGGGCATTTAAACCGTCTTGTTAAGCTACTACGACCTGCATGTCTCTTCCAAGGGGCATTTAAACCGTCTTGTTAAGCCACTGCGACCTGCACGTTTCTTCCAAGGGGCATTTAAATCGTCTTTTTACGCTGCTGCGACCTGAATGTCTCTTCCAAGGGGCATTTAAACAGTCTTGTTAAGCTACTGCGACCTCCACCGCTCTTCCAAGGGGCATTTAAAACATCTTGTTAAGCTACTGCGACCTGCACGTCTCTTCCAAGGTGCATTTAAATCATCTTGGTAAACTACTGCGACCTGCACTTCTCTTCCAAGGGGCATTTAAACTGTCTTGTTAAGCTACTGCGACCTCCACCGCTCTACCAAGGGGCATTTAAACCATCTTGTTAAGCTACTGTAACCTCCACCTCTTTTCCAAGGGGCATTTAAACCGTCTTGTTAAGCTTCTGCGACCTCCACGTCTCTTCCAAGGGGCATTTAAAATGCTTTGTTAAGCTACTGAGACCTGCATGTCTCTTCCAAGGGGCATTTAAACCGTCTTGTTAAGCTACTGCGACCTTCACGTCTCTTCCAAGGGGCATTTAAACCGTCTAGTTAAGCTGCTGCGACCTGCATGTCTCTTCCAAGGGGTATTTAAACTGTCTTGTTAAGCTACTGCCACCTCCACCGCTCTTGCAAGGGGCATTTAAACCGTCTTGTTAAGATACTTCGACCTGCACGTCTCTTCCAAGTGGCATTTAAACCGTCTTATTAAGCTACTGCGACCTGCACGTCTCTTCCAACGGGCATTTAAACTGTCTTGTTAAGCTACTGCGACCTCCACCGCTCTTCCAAGGGGCATTTATCCGTCTTGTTAAGCTACTGCGACCTGCAAGTTTCTTCCAAGGGGCATTTAAACCGTCTTGGTAAGCTAATGCGACCTGCAAGCCTATTCCAAGGGGTATTTAAACCGTCTTGTTAAGCTACTGCAACCTGCTCGTCTCTTCCACGAGGCATTTAAACCATCTTATTAAGCTACTGCGACCTGCTCGTCTATTCCAAGGGGCATTTAAACCGTCTTGTTAAGCTGCTGCGACCTGCACGTCTCTTCCAAGGCGCATTTAAACCGTCTTTTTAAGCTACTGCGACTTGCACATCTCTTCAAAGGGGCATTTAAACCGTCTTGTTAAGCTACTGCGACCTACAAGCCTATTCCAAGGGGCATTTAAACCGTCTTGTTAAGCTACTGTAACCTCCACCACTTTTCCAAGGGGCATTTAAACCGTCTTGTTAAGCTACTGCGACCTGCACGTCTCTTGCAAGGGGCATTTAAACCGTCTTGTTAAGCTACTGCGACCTGCACATCTCTTCCAAGGGGCATTTAAACTGTCTTGTTAAGCTACTGCGACCTGCATGTCTCTTCCAAGGGGCATTTAAACTGTCTTGTTAAGCCACTGCGACCTGCACGTCTCTTCCAAGGGGCATTTAAACAGTCTTTTTAAGCTGCTGCGAACTGCATGTCTCTTCCAAGGGGCATTTAAACCATCTTGTTAAGCTACTGCGACCTCCACCGCTCTTCCAAGGGGCATTTAATCCACCTTGTTAAGCTACTGCGACCTGAACTTCTCTTCCAAAGGGCATTTAAACTGTCTTGTTAAGCTACTGTGACCTGCACGTCACTTCCAAGGGGGATTTAAACCGTTTTGTTAAGCTACTGCGACCTGCACGTCTCTTCCAAGGTGCATTTAAAGCATCTTGTTAAGCTACTGTGACCTGCACGTTTCTTCCAAGGGGCATTTAAACCGTCTTGGTAAGCTAATGCGACCTGCAAGACTCTTCTAAGGGGCATTTAAACACTCTTGTTAAGCTACTGCGACCTGCACGTCTCTTCCAAGGGGCATTTAAACCTTCTTGTTAAGCTACTGCGACCTGCACGTCTCTTCCATGGCTCATTTAAACCGTCTTTTTAAGCTACTGCGACTTGCACGTCTCTTCCAAGGGGCATTTAAACCATCTTGTTAAGCTACTGTAACCTCCACCACTTTTCCAAGGGGCATTTAAACCGTCTTGTTAAGCTACTGCGTCCTGCACGTCTCTTCCAAGGGTCATTTAAACCGTCTTGTTAAGCTACTACAACCTGCATGTCTCTTCCAAGGGGCATTTAAACCGTCTTGTTAAGCCACTGCGACCTGCACGTCTCTTCCAAGGGGCATTTAAACCGTCTTGTTAAGCTACTGCGACCTCCACCTCTCTTCCAAGGGGCATTTAAACCGTCTTATTAAGCTACTGCAACCCGCACATCTCTTCCAAGGGGCATTTAAACCGTCTTATTAAGCTACTGCGACCTGCACGTCTCTTCCATGGGGCATTTAAACTGTCTTGTTAAGCTACTGCGACCTCCACCGCTCTTCCAAGGGGCATTTATCCGTCTTGTTAAGCTACTGCGACCTGCAAGTTTCTTCCAAGGGGCATTTAAATCCTCTTGTTAAGCTAATGCGACCTGCAAGCCTATTCCAAGGGGTATTTAAACCGTCTTGTTAAGCTACTGCGACCTGCACGTCTCTTCCAAGGGGGATTTAAACCGTCTTGTTAAGCTACTGCGACCTGCTCGTCTCTTCCAAGAGGCATTTAAACCGTCTTATTAAGCTACTGCGACCTGCTCGTCTATTCCAAGGGGCATTTAAACCGTCTTGTTAAGCTGCTGCGACCTGCACGTCTCTTCCAAGGCGCATTTAAACCGTCTTTTTAAGCTACTGCGACTTGCACATCTCTTCAAAGGGGCATTTAAACCGTCTTTTTAAGCTACTGCGACCTACAAGCCTATTCCAAGGGGCATTTAAACCGTCTTGTTAAGCTACTACGACCTGCATGTCTCTTCCAAGGGGCATTTAAACCGTCTTGTGAAGCCACTGCGACCTGCACGTCTCTTCCAAGGTGCATTTAAATCATCTTGGTAAGCTTCTGCGACCTGCACTTCTCTTCCAAGGGGCATTTAAACTGTCTTGTTAAGCTACTGCGACCTCTACCGCTCTACCAAGGGGCATTTAAACCATATTGTTAAGCTACTACGACCTGCACGTCTCTTCCAAGGGGCATTTAAACCGTCTTGTTAATCTACTGCGACTTGCACGTCTCTTCCAAGTGGCATTTAAACCGTCTTGTTAAGCTACTGTAACCTCCACCACTTTTCCAAGGGGCATTTAAACCGTCTTGTTAAGCTACTGCGACCTCCACGTCTCTTCCAAGGGGCATTTAAATTGCTTTGTTAAGCTCCTGCGACCTGCATGTCTCTTCCAAGCGTCATTTAAACTGTCTTGTTAAGCTGCTGCGACCTCCACCGCTCTTCCAAGGGGCATTTAAACTGTCTTGATAAGATACTGCGACCTGCACGTCTCTTCCAAGGGGCATTTAAACCATTTTGTTAAGCTACTGCGACCTGCACATCTCTTCCATGGGGCATTTAAACAGTCTTGTTAAGCTACTGCGACCTCCACCTCTCTTCTATGGGGCATTTAAACTGTCTTCGTAAGCTTCTGCGACCTCCAATTGTCTTCCAAGGGGCATTTAAACAGTCTTGTTAAGCTACTGCCACCTGCAAGCCTATTCCAAGGGACATTTAAACCCCCTTGTTAAGCTACTGCGACCTGCACGTCTCTTCCAAGGGGGATTTAAACCGTCTTGTTAACCTACTGCGACCTGCACGTCTCTTCCAAGGGGCATTTAAACTGTCTTGTTAAGCTACTGTGACCTGCTCGTCTCTTCCAAGGGGCATTTAAACCGTCTTGTTAAGCTACTGCGACCTGCACGTCTTTTCCAAGGCGCAATTAAACCGTCTTTTTAAGCTACTGCAACTTGCAAGTCTCTTCCAAAGGGCATTTAAACCGTTTTGTTAAGCTATTGCGACCTGCACATCTCTTCCATGGGGCATTTAAACCGTCTTGTTAAGCTACTGCGACCTCCACCTCTCTTCTATGGGGCATTTAAACTGTCTTCGTAAGCTTCTGCGACCTCCAATGGTCTTCCAAGGGGCATTTAAACAGTCTTGTTAAGCTACTGCCACCTGCAAGCTTATTCCAAGGGGCATTTAAACCCCCTTGTTAAGCTACTGCGACCTGCACGTCTCTTCCAAGGGGGATTTAAACCATCTTGTTAACCTACTGCGACCTGCACGTCTCTTCCAAGGGGCATTTAAACTGTCTTGTTAAGCTACTGTGACCTGCTCGTCTCTTCCAAGGGGCATTTAAACCGTCTTGTTAAGCTACTGCGACCTGCACGTCTTTTCCAAGTCGCAATTAAACCGTCTTTTTAAGCTACTGCAACTTGCACGTCTCTTCCAAGGGGCATTTAAACTGTTTTGTTAAGCTATTGCGACCTGCACATCTCTTCCATGGGGCATTTAAACCGTCTTGTTAAGCTACTGCGACCTCCACCTCTCTTCCATGGGGCATATAAACTGTCTTGTTAAGCTACTGCGACCTACATGTCTCTACGAAGAGACATTTAAACCGTCTTCATAAGCTACTGCGACTTGCACGTCTCTTCCAAGGGGCATTTAAACCGTCTTATTAAGCTACTGCGACCTGCATGTCTCTTCCAAGGGGCATTTAAACTGTCTTGTTAAGCTACTGCGACCTGCACGTCTCTTCCAAAGGGCATTTAAACTGTCTTTTTAAGCTTCTGCGACCTCCACCTCTCTTCCAAGGGGCATTTAAACCATCTTATTAAGCTACTGCGACCTGCACATCGCTTCCAAGGGGCATTGAACCCGTCTTATTAAGCTACTGCAACCTGCACGTCTCTTCCAAGGGGCATTTAAACTGTCTTGTTAAGCTACTGCGACCTGCACGTCTCTTCCAAGGGGCATTTAAACCGTCTTGGTAAGCTACTGTGACCTGCAAGCCTATTCCAAGGGGCATTGAAACCGTCTTATTTAGCTACTGCAACCTGCACGTCTCTTCCAAGGGGCATTTAAACTGTCTTGTTAAGCTACTGCGACCTGCACGTCTCTTCCAAGGGGCATTTAAACCGTCTTGGTAAGCTACTGTGACCTGCAAGCCTATTCCAAGGGGCATTTAAACCGTCTTTCTAAGCTACTGCGACTTGCACGTCTTTTCCAAGGGGCATTTAAACCGTCTTGTTAAGCTACTGCGACCTCCACCTCTCTTCGATGGGGCATATAAACTGTCTTGTTAAGCTACTGCAACCTACATGTCTCTACCAAGAGACATTTAAACCGTCTTCATAAGCTACTGCGACCTGCATGTCTCTTCCAAGGTGCATTTAAACCATCTTGTTAAGCTACTGCGACCTGCACGTCTCTTCCAAGGGGCATTTAAGCTGTCTTGTTAAGCTACTGCGACCTGCACTTCTCTTCCAAGGGGCATTTAACCTGTCTTTTTAAGCTACTGCGACCTCCACCTCTCTTCCAAGGGGCATTTAAACCATCTTATTAAGCTACTGCGACCTGCACATCTCTTCCAAGGGGCATTGAAACCGTCTTATTGAGCTACTGCAACCTGCACGTCTCTTCCAAGGGGCATTTAAACTGTCTTGTTAAGCTACTGCGACCTGCACGTCTCTTCCAAGGGGCATTTAAACCGTCTTGGTAAGCTACTGTGACCTGCAAGCCTATTCCAAGGGGCATTGAAACCGTCTTATTAAGCTACTGCAACCTGCACGTCTCTTCCAAGGGGCATTTAAACTGTCTTGTTAAGCTACTGCTACCTGCACGTCTCTTCCAAGGGGCATTTAAACTGTCTTGGTAAGCTACTGTGACCTGCAAGCCTATTCCAAGGGGCATTTAAACCGTCTTTTTAAGCTACTGCGACTTGCACGTCTCTTCCAAGGGGCATTTAAACCGTCATGTTAAGCTACTGTAACCTCCACCACTTTTCCAAGGGGCATTTAAACCGTCTTGTTAAGCTACTGCGACCTGCACGTCTCTTCCAAGGGGGATTTAAACTGTCTTGTTGAGCTACTGCGACCTGCACATCTCTTCCAAGCGGGATTTAAACCGTCTTTTTAAGCTACTGCTACTTGCACGTTTCTTCCAAGGGGCATTTAAACCGTCTTGTTAAGCTACTGTAACCTCCACCACTTTTCCAAGGGGCATTTAAAACATCTTGTTAAGCTACTGCGACCTGCACGTCTCTTCCAAGGAGCATTTAAACTGTCTTGTTAAGCTAATGCGACCTGCATGTCTCTTCCAAGGGGCATCTAAACCGTCTTGTTAAGCTACTGCCACCTGCAGGTCTCTTCCAAGTGGCATTTAAACTGTCTTGTTTAGCTACTGCGACCTCCACCTCTCTTCCAAGGGCCATTTAAACCGTCTTAATAAGCTACTGCGACCAGCACATCTCTTCGAAGGGGCATTTTAACCGTCTTATTAAGCTACTGCGACCAGCACATCTCTTCCAAGGGGCATTTAAACAATCTTGTTAAGCTACTGCCACCTGCAAGTCTCTTCCAAGGGGCATTTAAACCGTCTTGGTAAGCTACTGCGACCTGCAAGCCCATTCCAAAGGACATTTCAACCCTCTTGTTAAGCTACTGCGACCTGCACGTCTCTTCCAAGGGGGATTTAAACCGTCTTGTTAACCTACTGCGACCTGCACGTCTCTTCCAAGTGGCATTTAAAACGTCTTTTTAAGCTACTGTGACCTGCTCGTCTCTTCCAAGGGGCATTTAAACCGACTTGTTAAGCTACTGCGACCTGCACGTCTCTTCCAAGGTGCATTTAAACCGTCTTTTTAAACTACTGCGACTTGCACGTGTCTTCCAAGGGGCATTTAAACCGTCTAGTTAAGCTACTGTAACCTCCACCACTTTTCCAAGGGGCATGTAAACCGTCTTGTTAAGCTACTGCGACCTGCACGTCTCTTCCAAGGGGCATTTAAACCGTCTTGTCAAGCTACTGCGACTTGCATGTCTCTTCCAAGGGGCATTTAAACCGTCTTGTTAAGCCACTGCGACCTGCATGTCTCTTCCAAGGGGCATTTAAACTGTCTTTTTAAGCTGCTGCGACCTGCATGTCTCTTCCAAGGGACATTTAAACCATCTTGTTAAGCTACTGCGACCTCCACCGCTCTTCCAAGGGGCATTTAAACCATTTTGTTAAGCTACTGCGACCTCCACCTCTCTTCCATGGGGCATTTAAACTGTCTTGTTAAGCTACTGCGACCTGCACATCTCTTCCAAGGGGCATTGAAACCGTCTTATTGAGCTACTGCAACCTGCACGTCTCTTCCAAGGGGCATTTAAACTGTCTTGTTAAGCTACTGCGACCTGCACGTCTCTTCCAAGGGGCATTTAAACCGTCTTGGTAAGCTACTGTGACCTGCAAGCCTATTCCAAGGGGCATTGAAACCGTCTTATTAAGCTACTGCAACCTGCACGTCTCTTCCTAGGGGCATTTAAACTGTCTTGTTAAGCTACTGCGACCTGCACGTCTCTTCCAAGGGGCATTTAAACCGTCTTGGTAAGCTACTGTGACCTGCAAGCCTATTCCAAGGGGCATTTAAACCGTCTTTTTAAGCTACTGCGACTTGCACGTCTCTTCCAAGGGGCATTTAAACCGTCATGTTAAGCTACTGTAACCTCCACCACTTTTCCAAGGGGCATTTAAACCGTCTTGTTAAGCTACCGCAACCTGCACGTCTCTTCCAAGGGGGATTTAAACTGTCTTGTTGAGCTACTGCGACCTGCACATCTCTTCCAAGGGGGATTTAAACCGTATTTTTAAGCTACTGCTACTTGCACGTTTCTTCCAAGGGGCATTTAAACCGTCTTGTTAAGCTACTGTAACCTCCACCACTTTTCCAAGGGGCATTTAAAACGTCTTGTTAAGCTACTGCGACCTGCACGTCTCTTCCAAGGAGCATTTAAACTGTCTTGTTAAGCTAATGCGACCTGCATGTCTCTTCCAAGGGGCATTTAAACCGTCTTGTTAAGCCACTTCGACCTGCATGTCTCTTCAAAGGGGCATTTAAACCATCTTGTTAAGCTGCTGCGACCTGCATGTCTCTTCCAAGGGGCATTTAAACCGTCTTGTTAAGCTACTGCGACCTGCAGGTCTCTTCCAAGTGGCATTTAAACTGTCTTGTTTAGCTACTGCGACCTCCTCCTCTCTTCCAAGGGCCATTTAAACCGTCTTAATAAGCTACTGCGACCAGCACATCTCTTCCAAGGGGCATTTAAACCGTCTTATTAAGCTACTGCGACCAGCACATCTCTTCCAAGGGGCATTTAAACAGTCTTGTTAAGATACTGCCACCTGCAAGTCTCTTCCAAGGGGCATTTAAACCGTCTTGGTAAGCTACTGCGACCTGCAAGCCCATTCCAAAGGACATTTAAACCCTCTTGTTAAGCTACTGCGACCTGCACGTCTCTTCCAAGGGGGATTTAAACCGTCTTGTTAACCTACTGCGACATGCACGTCTCTTCCAAGTGGCATTTAAAACGTCTTTTTAAGCTACTGTGACCTGCTCGTCTCTTCCAAGGGGCATTTAAACCGACTTGTTAAGCTACTGCGACCTGCACGTCTCTTCCAAGGTGCATTTAAACCGTCTTTTTAAACTACTGCGACTTGCACGTCTCTTCCAAGGGGCATTTAAACCGTCTTGTTAAGCTACTGTAACCTCCACCACTTTTCCAAGGGGCATGTAAACCGTCTTGTTAAGCTACGGCGACCTGCACGTCTCTTCCAAGGGGCATTTAAACCGTCTTGTCAAGCTACTGCGACTTGCATGTCTCTTCCAGGGGGCATTTAAACCGTCTTGTTAAGCCACTGCGACCTGCATGTCTCTTCCAAGGGGCATTTAAACTGCCTTTTTAAGCTGCTGCGACCTGCATGTCTCTTCCAAGGGGCATTTAAACCATCTTGTTAAGCTACTGCGACCTCCACCGCTCTTCCAAGGGGCATTTAAACAATTTTGTTAAGCTACTGCGACCTCCAGCTCTCTTCCATGGGGCATTTAAACTGTCTTGTTAAGCTACTGCGACCTCCACCTCTCTTCCATGGGGCATTTAAACTGTCTTGTTAAGCTATTGCAACCTACATGTCTCTACCAAGAGACATTTAAACCGTCTTCTTAAGCTACTGCGACCTGCACGTCTCTAACAAGGGGCATTTAAACAGTCTTGTTAAGCTGCTGCGACCTGCATGTCTCTTCCAAGCGTCATTTAAACTGTCTTGTTAAGCTACTACGACCTCCACCGCTCTTCCAAGGGGCATTTAAACTGTCTTGTTAAGCTACTGCGACCCGCACGTCTCTTCCAAGGGGCATTTAAACCGTTTTGTTAAGCTGCTGCGATCTGCACATCTCTTCCATGGGGCATTTAAACCGTCTTGTTAAGCTACTGCGACCTCCAACTCTCTTCCATGGGGCATTTAAACTGTCTTGTTTAGCTACTGCGACCTACATGTCTCTACCAAGAGACACTTAAACCGTCTTCTTAAGCTACTGCGACCTGCACGTCTCTTCCAAGGGGCATTTAAACAGTCTTGCTAAGCTGCTGCGACCTGCATGTCTCTTCCAAGCGGAATTTAAACTGTCTTGTTAAGCTACTGCGACCTCCACCGCTCTTCCAAGGGGCATTTAAACTGTCTTGTTAAGCTACTGCGACCTGCACGTCTCTTCCAAGAGGCATTTAAATCGTCTTGTTAAGCTACTGCGACCTCCACCGCTCTTCCAAGGGGCATTTAAGCTGTCTTGTTAAGCCACTGCAACCTACACATCTCTTCCAAGGGGCATTTAAACCATCTTGTTAAGCTGCTGCGACCTGCATGTCTCTTCCAAGGGGCATTTAAACCGTCTTGTGAAGCTACTGCGACTTGCACGTCTCTTCCAAGGGGCATTTAAACCATCTTGTTAAGCTACTGTAACCTCCACCACTTTTCCAAGGGGCATTTAAACCGTCTTGTTAAGCTACTGCCTCCTGCACGTCTCTTCCAAGGGGCATTTAAACCGTCTTGTTAAGCTACTACGACCTGCATGTCTCTTCCAAGGGGCATTTAAACCGTCTTGTTAAGCCACTGCGACCTGCACGTCTCTTCCAAGGGGCATTTAAATCGTCTTTTTACGCTGCTGCGACCTGCATGTCTCTTCCAAGGGGCATTTAAACAGTCTTGTTAAGCTACTGCAACCTCCACCGTTCTTCCAAGGGGCATTTAAACCATTTTGTTAAGCTACTGCGACCTCCACCTCTCTTCCATGGGGCATTTAAACTGTCTTGTTAAGATACTGCGACCTACATGTCTCTAACAAGAGACATTTAAACCGTCTTCTTAAGCTACTGCGACCTGCACGTCTCTACCAAGGGGCATTTAAACAGTCTTGTTAAGCTGCTGCGACCTGCATGTCTCTTCCAAGGGGCATTTAAACAGTCTTGTTAAGCTACTGCAACCTCCACCGCTCTTCCAAGGGGCATTTAAACCATTTTGTTAAGCTACTGCGACCTCCACCTCTCTTCCATGGGGCATTTAAACTGTCTTGTTAAGATACTGCGACCTACATGTCTCTAACAAGAGACATTTAAACCGTCTTCTTAAGCTACTGCGACCTGCACGTCTCTACCAAGGGGCATTTAAACAGTCTTGTTAAGCTGCTGCGACCTGCATGTCTCTTCCAAGGGGCATTTAAACAGTCTTGTTAAGCTACTGCGACCTCCACCGCTCTTCCAAGGGGCATTTAAAACATCTTGTTAAGCTACTGCGACCTGCACGTCTCTTCCAAGGGGCATTTAAACTGTCTTGTTAAGCTACTGCGACCTCCACCGCTCTACCAAGGGGCATTTAAACCATCTTGTTAAGCTACTACGACCTGCACGTCTCTTCCAAGGGGCATTTAAACCGTCTTGTTAAGCTACTGCGACTTGCACGTCTCTTCCAAGTGGCATTTAAACCGTCTTGTTAAGCTACTGTAACCTCCACCACTTTTCCAAGGGGCATTTAAACCGTCTTGTTAAGCTACTGCGACCTCCACGTCTCTTCCAAGGGGCATTTAAAATGCTTTGTTAAGCTACTGCGACCTGCATGTCTCTTCCAAGCGTCATTTAAACTGTCTTGTTAAGCTGCTGCGACCTCCACCGCTCTTCCAAGGGGCATTTAAACTGTCTTGTTAAGCTACTGCGACCTGCACGTCTCTTCCAAGGGGCATTTAAACCATTTTGTTAAGCTACTGCGACCTGCACATCTCTTCCATGGGGCATTTAAACCGTCTTGTTAAGCTACTGCGACCTCCACCTCTCTTCTATGGGGCATTTAAACTGTCTTCGTAAGCTTCTGCGACCTCCAATGGTCTTCCAAGGGGCATTTAAACAGTCTTGTTAAGCTACTGCCACCTACAAGCCTATTCCAAGGGGCATTTAAAGCCCCTTGTTAAGCTACTGCGACCTGCACGTCTCTTCCAAGGGGGATTTAAACCGTCTTGTTAACCTACTGCGACCTGCACGTCTCTTCCAAGGGGCATTTAAACTGTCTTGTTAAGCTACTGTGACCTGCTCGTCTCTTCCAAGGGGCATTTAAACCGTCTTTTTAAGCTACTGCGACCTGCACGTCTCTTCCAAGGCGCAATTAAACCGTCTTTTTAAGCTACTGCAACTTGCACGTCTCTTCCAAGGGGCATTTAAACCGTTTTGTTAAGCTACTGCGACCTGCACATCTCTTCCATGGGGCATTTAAACCGTCTTGTTAAGCTACTGCGACCTCCACCTCTCTTCCATGGGGCATATAAACTGTCTTGTTAAGCTACTGCGACCTACATGTCTCTACCAAGAGACATTTAAACCGTCTTCATAAGCTACTGCGACCTGCACGTCTCTTCCAAGGGGCATTTAAACCGTCTTCATAAGCTACTGTGACCTGCACGTCTCTTCCAAGGGGCATTTAAACTGTCTTTTTAAGCTACTGCGACCTCCACCTCTCTTCCAAGGGGCATTTAAACCATCTTATTAAGCTACTGCGACCTGCACATCTCTTCCAAGGGGCATTGAAACCGTCTTATTAAGCTACTGCAACCTGCACGTCTCTTCCAAGGGGCATTTAAACTGTCTTGTTAAGCTACTACGACCTGCACGTCTCTTCCAAGGGGCATTTAAACCGTCTTGGTAAGCTACTGTGACCTGCAAGCCTATTCTAAGGGGCATTGAAACCGTCTTATTAAGCTACTGCTACCTGCACATCTTTTCCAAGGGGCATTTAAACTGTCTTGTTAAGCTACTGCGACCTGCACGTCACTTCCAAGGGGCATTTAAACCGTCTTGGTAAGCTACTGTGACCTGCAAGCCTATTCCAAGGGGCATTTAAACCGTCTTTTTAAGCTACTGCGACTTGCACGTCTCTTCCAAGGGGCATTTAAACCGTCTTGTTAAGCTACTGCGACCTCCACCTCTCTTCCATGGGGCATATAAACTGTCTTGTTAAGCTACTGCGACCTACATGTCTCTACCAAGAGACATTTAAACCGTCTTCATAAGCTACTGCGACCTGCACGTCTCTTCCAAGGTGCATTTAAACCATCTTGTTAAGCTACTGCGACCTGCACGTCTCTTCCAAGGGGCATTTAACCCGTCTTGTTAACCTACTTCGACCTGCACGTCTCTTCCAAGTGGCATTTAAACCGTCTTGTTAAGCTACTGCGACCTGCACGTCTCTTCCAAGGGGAATTTAAACTGTCTTATAAAGCTACTGCGACCTCCACCTGTCTTTCAAGGGGCATTTAAACCATCTTATTAAGCTACTGCGACCTGCACATCTCTTCCAAGGGGCATTTAAACCGTCTTATTAAGCTACTGCGACCTACACGTCTCTTCCAAGGGGCATTTAAACTGTCTTGTTAAGCTACTGCGACCTCCACCGCTCTTCCAAGGGGCATTTAAACCATCTTGTTTAGCTACTGCGACCTGCACTTCTCTTCCAAGGGGCATTTAAACCTTCTTGGTAAGCTACTTCGACCTGCAAGCCTATTCCAAGGGTCATTTAAACCCTCTTGTTAAGCTACTGAGACCTGCACGTCTCTTCCAAGTGGGATTTAAACCGTCTTGTTAAGGTACTGCGACCTGCACGTCTCTTCCAAGGGGCATTTAAACCGTCTTATTAAGCTACTGTGCCCTGCTCGTCTATTCCAAGGGGCATTTAAATCGTCT
Source organism: Phyllobates terribilis (assembly GCF_046119375.1). Taxonomy (NCBI): domain Eukaryota; kingdom Metazoa; phylum Chordata; class Amphibia; order Anura; family Dendrobatidae; genus Phyllobates; species Phyllobates terribilis. The sequence goes on from NW_027362761.1 coordinate 652,426,968, forward strand.
TGTTAAGCTACTGCGACCTGCACGTCTCTTCAAAGGGGCATTTAAACCGTCTTTTTAAGCTACTGCGACTTGCACATCTCTTCAAAGGGGCATTTAAACCGTCTTTTTAAGCTACTTTAACCTCCACCACTTTTCCAAGGGGCTTTTAAACTGTCTTGTTAAGCTACTGCGACCTGCACGTCTCTTCCAAGGGGCATTTAAACCGTCTTGTTAAGCCACTGCGACCTGCACGTCTCTTCCAAGGGGCATTTAAACTGTCTTTTTAAGCTGCTACGAACTGCACGTCTCTTCCAAGGGGCATTTAAACAGTCTTGTTAAGCTGCTGCGACCTGCGTGTCTCTTCCAAGCGGCATTTAAACTGTCTTGTTAAGCTACTGCGACCTCCACCGCTCTTCCAAGCGGCATTTAAACTGTCTTGTTAAGCTACTGCGACCTGCACGTCTCTTCCAAGGGGCATTTAAATCGTTTTGTTAAGCTACTGCGACCTCCACCGCTCTTCCAAGGGGCATTTAAACTGTCTTGTTAAGCTACTGCGACCTGCACGTCTCTTCCAAGGGGCATTTAAACCTTCTTGTTAAGCCACTGCAACCTGCACATCTCTTCCAAGGGGCATTTAAACCGTCTTGCTAAGCTGCTGCGACCTGCATGTCTCTTCCAAGGGGCATTTAAACCGTCTTGTGAAGCTACTGCGACTTGCACGTCTCTTCCAAGGGGCATTTAAACTGTCTTGTTAAGCTACTGTAACCTCCACCACTTTTCCAAGGGGCATTTAAACCGTCTTGGTAAGCTACTGTGACCTGCAAGCCTATTCTAAGGGGCATTGAAACCGTCTTATTAAGCTACTGCTACCTGCACATCTTTTCCAAGGGGCATTTAAACTGTCTTGTTAAGCTACTGCGACCTGCACGTCACTTCCAAGGGGCATTTAAACCGTCTTGGTAAGCTACTGTGACCTGCAAGCCTATTCCAAGGGGCATTTAAACCGTCTTTTTAAGCTACTGCGACTTGCACGTCTCTTCCAAGGGGCATTTAAACCGTCTTGTTAAGCTACTGCGACCTCCACCTCTCTTCCATGGGGCATATAAACTGTCTTGTTAAGCTACTGCGACCTACATGTCTCTACCAAGAGACATTTAAACCGTCTTCATAAGCTACTGCGACCTGCACGTCTCTTCCAAGGTGCATTTAAACCATCTTGTTAAGCTACTGCGACCTGCACGTCTCTTCCAAGGGGCATTTAAACGGTCTTATTAAGCTATTGCGACCTGCACGTCTCTTCCAAGGGGCATTTAAACTGTCTTGTTAAGCTACTGCGACCTGCACTTCTCTTCCAAGGGGTATTTAAACTGTCTTTTTAAGCTACTGCGACCTCCACCTCTCTTCCAAGGGGCATTTAAACCGTCTTATTAAGCTACTGCGACCTGCACATCTCTTCCAAGGGGCATTGAAACCGTCTTATTAAGCTACTGCAACCTGAACGTCTCTTCCAAGGGGCATTTAAACTGTCTCGTTAAACTACTGCGACCTGCACGTCTCTTCCAAGGGGCATTTAAACCGTCTTGGTAAGCTACTGTGACCTGCAAGCCTATTCCAAGGGGCATTGAAACCGTCTTATTAAGCTGCTGCAACCTGCACGTCTCTTCCAAGGGGCATTTAAACTGTCTTGTTAAGCTACTGTGACCTGCACGTCTCTTCCAAGGGGCATTTAAACCGACTTGGTAAGCTACTGTGACCTGCAAGCCTATTCCAAGGGGCATTTAAACCGTCTTTTTAAGCTACTGCGACTTGCACGTCTCTTCCAAGGGGCATTTAAACCGTCTTGTTAAGCTACTGTAACCTCCACCACTTTTCCAAGGGGCATTTAAACCGTCTTGTTAAGCTACTGCGACTGCACGTCTCTTCCAAGGGGCATTTAAACTGTCTTGTTGAGCTACTGCGACCTGCACATCTCTTCCAAGGGGGATTTAAACCGTCTTTTTAAGCTACTGCTACTTGCACGTTTCTTCCAAGGGGCATTTAAACCGTCTTGTTAAGCTACTGTAACCTCCACCACTTTTCCAAGGGGCATTTAAAACGTCTTGTTAAGCTACTGCGACCTGCACGTCTCTTCCAAGGGGCATTTAAACTGTCTTGTTAAGCTAATGCGACCTGCATGTCTCTTCCAAGGGGCATTTAAACCGTCTTGTTAAGCCACTGCGACCTGCATGCCTCTTCAAAGGGGCATTTAAACCGTCTTGTTAAGCTGCTGCGACCTGCATGTCTCTTCCAAGGGGCATTTAAACAATCTTGTTAAGCTACTGCGACCTCCACAGCACTTACAAGGGGCATTTAAACCGTCTTGTTAAGCTTCTGCGACCTGCACGTCTCTTCCAAGTGGCATTTAAACTGTCTTGTTAAGCTACTGCGACCTGCAGGTCTCTTCCAAGTGGCATTTAAACTGTCTTGTTTAGCTACTGCGACCTCCACCTCTCTTCCAAGGGCCATTTAAACCGTCTTAATAAGCTACTGCGACCAGCACATCTCTTCCAAGGGGCATTTAAACCGTCTTATTAAGCTACTGCGACCAGCACATCTCTTCCAAGGGGCATTTAAACAGTCTTGTTAAGCTACTGCCACCTGCAAGTCTCTTCCAAGGGTCATTTAAACTGTCTTGGTAAGCTACTGCGACCTGAAAGCCCATTCCAAAGGACATTTAAACCCTATTGTTAAGCTACTGCGACCTCCACCGCACTTCCAAGGGGCATTTAAACCGTCTTGTTAAGCTACTGCAACCTGCACGTCTCTTTCAAGGGGCATTTAAACTGTCCTGTTAAGCTACTGCGACCTCCACCGCTCTTCCAAAGGGCATTTAACCCGTCTTGTTAAGCTACTTCGACCTGCACTTCTCTTCCAAGTGGCATTTAAAACGTCTTGTTAAGCTACTGCAACCTGCACATCTCTTTCAAGGGGCATTTAAACCTTCTTGGTAAGCTACTGCGACCTGCAAGCCTATTCCAAGGGTCATTTAAACCCTCTTGTTAAGCTACTGCGACCTCCACTGCTCTTCCAAGGGGCATTTAAACCGTCTTATTAAGCTACTGTGACCTGCTCGTCTATTCCAAGGGGCATTTAAACCGTCTTGTTAAGCTACTGCGACCTGCACGTCTCTTCCAAGTGTGATTTAAACAGTCTTGTTAAGATACTGCGACTTGCACGTCTCTTCCAAGGGGCATTTAAACCGTCTTGTTAAGCTACTGCGACCTGCACGTCTCTTCCAAAGGGCATTTAAAACGCTTTGTTAAGCTACTGCGACCTCCACCGCACTTCCAAGGGGCATTTAAACCGTCTTGTTAAGCTACTGCGACCTGCACGTCTCTTTCAAGGGGCATTTAAACTGTCTTGTTAAGCTACTGCGACCTCCACTTGTCTTTCAAGGGGCATTTAAACCATCTTATTAAGCTACTGCGACCTGCACATCTCTTCCAAGGGGCATTTAAACCGTCTTATTAAGCTACTGCGACCTGCACGTCTCTTCCAAGGGGCATTTAACCCGTCTTGTTAACCTACTTCGACCTGCACGTCTCTTCCAAGTGGCATTTAAACCGTCTTGTTAAGCTACTGCGACCTGCACGTCTCTTCCAAGGGGAATTTAAACTGTCTTATAAAGCTACTGCGACCTCCACCTGTCTTTCAAGGGGCATTTAAACCATCTTATTAAGCTACTGCGACCTGCACATCTCTTCCAAGGGGCATTTAAACCGTCTTATTAAGCTACTGCGACCTACACGTCTCTTCCAAGGGGCATTTAAACTGTCTTGTTAAGCTACTGCGACCTCCACCGCTCTTCCAAGGGGCATTTAAACCATCTTGTTTAGCTACTGCGACCTGCACTTCTCTTCCAAGGGGCATTTAAACCTTCTTGGTAAGCTACTTCGACCTGCAAGCCTATTCCAAGGGTCATTTAAACCCTCTTGTTAAGCTACTGAGACCTGCACGTCTCTTCCAAGTGGGATTTAAACCGTCTTGTTAAGGTACTGCGACCTGCACGTCTCTTCCAAGGGGCATTTAAACCGTCTTATTAAGCTACTGTGCCCTGCTCGTCTATTCCAAGGGGCATTTAAATCGTCTTGTTAAGCTACTGCGACCTGCACGTCTCTTCAAAGGGGCATTTCAACCGTCTTTTTAAGCTACTGCGACTTGCACATCTCTTCAAAGGGGCATTTAAACCGTCTTTTTAAGCTACTTTAACCTCCACCACTTTTCCAAGGGGCATTTAAACTGTCTTGTTAAGCTACTGCGACCTGCACGTCTCTTCCAAGGGGCATTTAAACCGTCTTGTTAAGCCACTGCGACCTGCACGTCTCTTCCAAGGGGCATTTAAACTGTCTTTTTAAGCTGCTACGAACTGCACGTCTCTTCCAAGGGGCATTTAAACAGTCTTGTTAAGCTGCTGCGACCTGCGTGTCTCTTCCAAGCGGCATTTAAACTGTCTTGTTAAGCTACTGCGACCTCCACCGCTCTTCCAAGCGGCATTTAAACTGTCTTGTTAAGCTACTGCGACCTGCACGTCTCTTCCAAGGGGCATTTAAATCGTTTTGTTAAGCTACTGCGACCTCCACCGCTCTTCCAAGGGGCATTTAAACTGTCTTGTTAAGCTACTGCGACCTGCACGTCTCTTCCAAGGGGCATTTAAACCTTCTTGTTAAGCCACTGCAACCTGCACATCTCTTCCAAGGGGCATTTAAACCGTCTTGCTAAGCTGCTGCGACCTGCATGTCTCTTCCAAGGGGCATTTAAACCGTCTTGTGAAGCTACTGCGACTTGCACGTCTCTTCCAAGGGGCATTTAAACTGTCTTGTTAAGCTACTGTAACCTCCACCACTTTTCCAAGGGGCATTTAAACCGTCTTGTTAAGCTACTGCGACCTGCACGTCTCTTCCAAGGGGCATTTAAACTGTCTAGTTAAGCTGCTGCGACCTGCATGTCTCTTCCAAGGGGCATTGAAACTATCTTGTTAAGCTACTGCGAACTCCACCGCACTTCCAAGGGGCATTTAAACCGTCTTGTTAAGCTACTGCGACCTGCACGTCTCTTTCAAGGGGCATTTAAGCTGTCTTGTTAAGCTACTGCGACCTGCATGTCTCTTCCAAGGGGCATTTAAACTATCTTGTTAAGCTACTGCGAACTCCACTGCACTACCAAGGGGCATTTAAACCGTCTTGTTAAGCTACTGCGACCTGCACGTCTCTTTCAAGGGGCATTTAAACTGTCTTGTTAAGCTACTGCGACCTCCACCGCTCTTCCAAGGGGCATTTAACCCGTCTTGTTAAGCTGCTTCGACCTGAACTTTTCTTCCAAGTGGCATTTAAACCATCTTGTTAAGCTTCTGCGACCTGCATGTCTCTTCCAAGGGGAATTTAAACTGTCTTATTAAGCTACTGCGACCTCCACCTCTCTTCCAAGGGGCATTTAAACCATCTTATTAAGCTACTGCGACCTGCTTGTCTCTTCCAAGTGGCATTTAAATCGTCTTGTTAAGCTACTGCGACCTGCACGTCTCTTCCAAGGGGCATTTAAACCGTCTAGTTAAGCTGCTGCGACCTGCATGTCTCTTCCAAGGGGCATTTAAACCGTCTTGTTAAGCTACTGCGAAATGCACATCTCTTCCAAGGGGCATTTAAACCGTCTTGTTAAGCTACTGCGACCTGCATGTCTCTTCCAAGGGGCATTTAAACCGTCTTGTTAAGCCACTGCGACCTGCACGTCTCTTCCAAGGGGCATTTAAACCGTCTTTTTAAGCTACTGCGAACTGCATGTCTCTTCCAAGGGGCATTTAATCCACCTTGTTAAGCTACTGCGACCTGCACGTCTCTTCCAAGGAGCATTTAAACCGTCTTGTTAAGCTAATGCGACCTGCATGTCTCTTCCAAGGGGCATTTAAACCTTTTTGTTAAGCTACTGCGACCTGCACATCTCTTCCAAGGGGCATTTAAACCGTCTTGTTAAGATACTGTGACCTCCACCTCCCTTCCATGGGGCATTTAAACTGTCTTGTTAAGCTACTGCGACCTACATGTCTCTACCAAGAGACATTTAAACCGTCTTCTTAAGCTACTGCGACCTGCACGTCTCTTCCAAGAGGCATTAAAACAGTCTTGTTAAGCTACTGCGACCTGCATGTTTCTTCCAAGCGGAATTTAAACTGTCTTGTTAAGCTACTGCGACCTCGACTGCTCTTCCTAGGGGCATTTAAACTGTCTTGTTAAGCTACTGTGACCTGCACGACTCTTCCATGGGGCATTTAAACTGTCCTGTTAAGCTACTGCTTCCTACATGTCTCTACCAAGAGACATTTAAACCCTCTTCTTAAGCTACTGCGACCTGCATGTCTCTTCCAAGCGGCATTTAAACTGTCTTGTTAAGCTTCTGCGACCTGCGCGTCTCTTCTAAGGGGCATTTAAACCGTCTTGTTAAGCCACTGCGACCAGCACGTCTCTTCCAAGGGGCATTTAAACCGTCTTGTTAAGCTGCTGCGACCTGCATGTCTCTTCCAAGGGGCATTTAAACTGTCTTTTTAAGCTACTGCGACCTCCACCGCTCTACCAAGGGACATTTAAACCGTCTTGTTAAGCTACTGCGACCTGCACGTCTCTTCAAAGTGGCATTTAAACCGTTTTGTTAAGCTACTGCGACCTGCACATCTCTTCCAAGGGGCATTTAAACCGTCTTATTAAGCTACTACGACCTGCACGTCTCTTCCAAGGGGCATTTAAACAGTCTTGTTAAGCTACTGCCACCTGCAAGCCTCTTCCAAGGGGCATTTAAACCGTCTTGGTAAGCTACTGCGACCTGCAAGCCTATTCCAAGGGGCATTTAAACCCTCTTGTTAAGCTACTGCGACCTGCACGTTTCTTCCAAGGTGCATTTAACCGTCTTTTTAAGCTACTGCGACTTGCACTTCTCTTCCAAGGGGCATTTAAACCATCTTGTTAAGCTACTGTGACCTGCTCGTCTCTTCCAAGGGACATTTAAACCATCTTGTTAAGCTACTGCGACTTGCACGTCTCTTCCAAGGGGCATTTAAACAGTCTTGTTAAGCTACTGTAACCTCCACAACTTTTCCAAGGGGCATTTAAACCGTCTTGTTAAGCTACTGCGACCTGCACGTCTCTTCCAAGGGGCATTTAAACCGTCTTGTTAAGCTACTGCGACCTGCATGTCTCTTCCAAGGGGCATTTAAACCACCTTGTTAAGCCACTGCGACCTGCACGTCTCTTCCACGGGGCATTTAAACCGTCTTTTTAAGCTGCTGCGACCTGAATGTCTCTTCCAAGGGGCATTTAAACCATCTTGTTAAGCTACTGCGACCTCCACCGCTCTTCCAAGGGGCATTTGAACCATCTTGTTAAGCTACTGCGACCTGCACGTCTCTTCCAAGGGGCATTTAAACCGTTTTGTTAAGCTACTGCGACCTGCACATCTCTTCCATGGGGCATTTAAACCGTCTTGTTAAGCTTCTGCGACCTCCACCTCTCTTCCATGAGGTATTTAAACTGTCTTGTTAAGCTACTGCGACCTACATGTCTCTACCAAGAGACATTTAAACCGTCTTCTTAAGCTACTGCGACCTGCACGTCTCTTCCAAGGGGCATTTAAATCGTCTTGGTAAGCTACTGCGACCTGCACGTCTCTTCCAAGGGGCATTTAAACTGTCTTGTTAAGCTACTGCGACATCCACCGCTCTGCCAAGGGGCATTTAAACCATCTTGTTAAGCTACAGCGACCTGCACGTCTCATCCAAGGGGCATTTAAATTGTCTTGTTAAGCTTCTGCGACCTGCACGTCTCTACTAAGGGGCATTTAAACCGTCTTTTGAAGCTACTGCGACTTACACGTCTCTTCCAAGGGGCATTTAAACCGTCTTGTTAAGCAACTGTAACCTCCACCACTTTTCCAAGGGGCATTTAAACCGTCTTGTTAAGCTACTGCGACCTGCACGTCTCTTCCAAGGGGCATTTAAAACGCTTTGTTAAGCTACTGCGACCTGCATGTCTCTTCCAAGGGGCATTTAAACCGTCTTGTTTAGCTACTGCGACCTGCACGTCTCTTCCAAGGGGCATTTAAACCGTTTAGTTAAGCTGCTGCGACCTGCATTTCTCTTTCAAGGGGCATTTAAACTGTCTTGTTAAGCTACTGCGACCTCCACCGCACTTCCAAGGGGCATTTAAACCGTCTTGTTAAGCTATTGCGACCTGCATTTCTCTTTCAAGGGGCATTTAAACTGTCTTGTTAAGCTACTGCGACCTCCACCGCTCTTCCAAGGGGCATTTAACCCGTCTTGTTAAGCTGCTTCGACCTGCACTTCTCTTCCAAGTGGCATTTAAACCGTCTTGTTAAGCTACTGCGACCTGCACGTCTCTTCCAAGGGGAATTTAAACTGTCTTATTAAGCTACTGCGACCTCCACCTCTCTTCCAAGGGGCATGTAAACCATCTTATTAAGCTACTGCGACCTGCATGTCTCTTCCAAGGGGCATTTAAACCATCTTGCTAAGCTACTGCGACCTGCACGTCTCTTCCAAGGGGCATTTAAACCGTCTTGTTAAGCTCCTGCGACCTGCATGTCTCTTCCAAGGGGCTTTTAAACTGTCTTGTTAAGCTACTGCGACCTCCACCGCACTTTCAAGGGGCATTTAAACCGTCTTGGTAAGCTACTGCAACCTGCACGTCTCTTTCAAGAGGCATTTAAACTGTCTTGTTAAGATACTGCGAACTGCACGTCTCTTCCAAGGGGAATTTAAACCGTCTTGTTAAGCTACTGCGACCTGCACGTCTCTTCCAAGGGGCATTTAAACCTTCTTGGTAAGCGACTGCGACCTGCAAGCCTATTCCAAGGGTCATTTAAACCGTCTTGTTAAGCTACTGCGAACTGCATGTCTCTTCCAAGTGGGATTTAAACCGTCTTGTTAAGCTACTGCGACCTGCTCGTCTATTCCAAGGGACATTTAAACCGTCTTGTTAAGCTACTGCGACCTGCACGTCTCTTCCAAGTGGGATTTAAACCGTCTTGTTAAGCTACTGCGACTTGCACGTCTCTTCCAAGGGACATTTAAACCGTCTTGTTAAGCTACTGTAACCTCCCCCACTTTCCCAAGGGGCATTTAAACCGTCTTGTTAAGCTACTGCGACCTGCACGTCTCTTCCAAGGGGCATTTAAAATGCTTTGTTAAGCTACTGCTACCTGAATGTCTCTTCCAAGGGGCATTTAAACCGTCTTGTTAAGCTACTGCGACCTGCACGTCTCTTCCAAGGGGCATTTAAACCGTCTATTTAAGCTGCTGCGACCTGCAAGTCTCTTCCAAGGGGCATTTAAACTGTCTTGTTAAGCTACTGCGACCTCCACCGCACGTCCAAGGGGCATTTAAACCGTATTGTTAAGCTACTGCGACCTGCACGTCTCTTTCAACGGGCATTTAAACTGTCTTGTTAAGCTACTGCGACCTCCACCGCTCTTCCAAGGGGCATTTAACCCGTCTTGTTAAGCTACTTCGACCTGCACGTCTCTTCCAAGTGGCATTTAAACCGTCTTGTTAAGCTACTGTGACCTGCACGTCTCTTCCAAGGGGAATTTAAACTGTCTTATTAAGATACTGCGACCTCCACCTGTCTTTCAAGGGGCATTTAAACCATCTTATTAAGCTACTGCGACCTGCACATCTCTTCCAAGGGGCATTTAAACCGTCTTATTAAGCTACTGCGACCTGCACGTCTCTTCCAAGGGGCATTTAAACTGTCTTGTTAAGCTACAGCGACCTCCACCGCTCTTCCAAGGGGCATTTAAACCGTCTTGTTAAGCTACTGCGACCTCCACGTCTCTTCCAAGGGGCATTTAAACCTTCTTGGTAAGCTACTGCGACCTGCATGTCTCTTCCAAGGGGCATTTAAACTATCTTGTTAAGCTACTGCGAACTCCACTGCACTTCCAATTGGCATTTAAACCGTCTTGTTAAGCTACTGCGACCTGCACGTCTCTTCCAAGGGGCATTTAAACCGTCTTGTTAAGCTACTGCGACCTGCATGTCTCTTCCAAGGGGCATTTAAACCACCTTGTTAAGCCACTGCGACCTGCACGTCTCTTCCACGGGGCATTTAAACCGTCTTTTTAAGCTGCTGCGACCTGAATGTCTCTTCCAAGGGGCATTTAAACCATCTTGTTAAGCTACTGCGACCTCCACCGCTCTTCCAAGGGGCATTTAAACCATCTTGTTAAGCTACTGCGACCTGCACGTCTCTTCCAAGGGGCATTTAAACCGTTTTGTTAAGCTACTGCGACCTGCACATCTCTTCCATGGGGCATTTAAACCGTCTTGTTAAGCTTCTGCGACCTCCACCTCTCTTCCATGAGGTATTTAAACTGTCTTGTTAAGCTACTGCGACCTACATGTCTCTACCAAGAGACATTTAAACCGTCTTCTTAAGCTACTGCGACCTGTACCTCTCTTTCAAGGGGCATTTAAACTGTCTTGTTAAGCTACTGCGACCTGCACGTCTCTTCCAAGGGGCATTTAAATCGTCTTGGTAAGCTACTGCGACCTGCACGTCTCTTCCAAGGGGCATTTAAACTGTCTTGTTAAGCTACTGCGACATCCACCGCTCTGCCAAGGGGCATTTAAACCATCTTGTTAAGCTACAGCGACCTGCACGTCTCATCCAAGGGGCATTTAAATTGTCTTGTTAAGCTTCTGCGACCTGCACGTCTCTACTAAGGGGCATTTAAACCGTCTTGTTAAGCAACTGTAACCTCCACCACTTTTCCAAGGGGCATTTAAACCGTCTTGTTAAGCTACTGCGACCTGCACGTCTCTTCCAAGGGGCATTTAAAACGCTTTGTTAAGCTACTGCGACCTGCATGTCTCTTCCAAGGGGCATTTAAACCGTCTTGTTAAGCTACTGCGACCTGCACGTCTCTTCCAAGGGGCATTTAAACCGTCTAGTTAAGCTGCTGAGACCTGCATTTCTCTTTCAAGGGGCATTTAAACTGTCTTGTTAAGCTACTGCGACCTCCACCGCACTTCCAAGGGGCATTTAAACCGTCTTGTTAAGCTATTGTGACCTGCATTTCTCTTTCAAGGGGCATTTAAACTGTCTTGTTAAGTTACTGCGACCTCCACCGCTCTTCCAAGGGGCATTTAACCCGTCTTGTTAAGCTGCTTCGACCTGCACTTCTCTTCCAAGTGGCATTTAAAGCGTCTTGTTAAGCTACTGCGACCTGCACGTCTCTTCCAAGGGGAATTTAAACTGTCTTATTAAGCTACTGCGACCTCCACCTCTCTTCCAAGGGGCATGTAAACCATCTTATTAAGCTACTGCGACCTGCACGTCTCTTCCAAGGGGCATTTAAACCGTCTTGTTAAGCTCCTGCGACCTGCATGTCTCTTCCAAGGGGCTTTTAAACTGTCTTGTTAAGCTACTGCGACCTCCACCGCACTTTCAAGGGGCATTTAAACCGTCTTGGTAAGCTACTGCAACCTGCACGTCTCTTTCAAGAGGCATTTAAACTGTCTTGTTAAGATACTGCGAACTGCACGTCTCTTCCAAGGGGAATTTAAACCGTCTTGTTAAGCTACTGCGACCTGCACGTCTCTTCCAAGGGGCATTTAAACCTTCTTGGTAAGCGACTGCAACCTGCAAGCCTATTCCAAGGGTCATTTAAACCGTCTTGTTAAGCTACTGCGACCTGCACGTCTCTTCCAAGTGGGATTTAAACCGTCTTGTTAAGCTACTGCGACTTGCACGTCTCTTCCAAGGGGCATTTAAACCGTCTTGTTAAGCTACTGTAACCTCCACCACTTTCCCAAGGGGCATTTAAACCGTCTTGTTAAGCTACTGCGACCTGCACGTCTCTTCCAAGGGGCATTTAAAATGCTTTGTTAAGCTACTGCTACCTGAATGTCTCTTCCAAGGGGCATTTAAACCGTCTTGTTAAGCTACTGCGACCTGCACGTCTCTTCCAAGGGGCATTTAAACTGTCTATTTAAGCTGCTGCGACCTGCAAGTCTCTTCCAAGGGGCATTTAAACTGTCTTGTTAAGCTACTGCGACCTCCACCGCACTTCCAAGGGGCATTTAAACCGTATTGTTAAGCTACTGCGACCTGCACGTCTCTTTCAACAGGCATTTAAACTGTCTTGTTAAGCTACTGCGACCTCCACCGCTCTTCCAAGGGGCATTTAACCCGTCTTGTTAAGCTACTGCGACCTGCACGTCTCTTCCAAGTGGCATTTAAACCGTCTTGTTAAGCTACTGTGACCTGCACGTCTCTTCCAAGGGGAATTTAAACTGTCTTATTAAGATACTGCGACCTCCACCTGTCTTTCAAGGGGCATTTAAACCATCTTATTAAGCTACTGCGACCTGCACATCTCTTCCAAGGGGCATTTAAACCGTCTTATTAAGCTACTGCGACCTGCACGTCTCTTCCAAGGGGCATTTAAACTGTCTTGTTAAGCTACAGCGACCTCCACCGCTCTTCCAAGGGGCATTTAAACCGTCTTGTTAAGCTACTGCGACCTCCACGTCTCTTCCAAGGGGCATTTAAACCTTCTTGATAAGCTACTGCGACCTGCATGTCTCTTCCAAGGGGCATTTAAACTATCTTGTTAAGCTACTGCGAACTCCACCGCTTTTCCAAGGGGCATTTAATCCGTCTTGTTAAGCTGCTTCGACCTGCACTTGTCTTCCAAGTGGCATTTAAACCGTCTTGTTAAGCTACTGCGACCTGCATGTCTCTTCCAAGGGGAATTTAAACTGTCTTATTAAGCTACTGCGACCTCCACCTCTCTTCCAAGGGGCATTTAAACCATCTTATTAAGCTACTGCGACATGTATGTCTCTTCCAAGTGTCATTTAAATCGTCTTGTTAAGCTACTGCGAACTGCACGTCTCTTCCAAGGGGCATTTAAACCGTCTAGTTAAGCTGCTGCGACCTGCATGTCTCTTCCAAGGGGCATTTAAACCGTCTTGTTAAGCTACTGCGAACGGCACATCTCTTCCAAGGGGCATTTAAAGCATCTTTTTAAGCTACTGCGACCTGCATGTCTCTTCCAAGGGGCATTTAAACCGTCTTGTTAAGCCACTGCGACCTGCACGTCTCTTCCAAGGGGCATTTAAACCGTCTTTTTAAGCTACTGCGAACTGCATGTCTCTTCCAAGGGGCATTTAATCCACCTTGTTAAGCTACTGTGACCTGCACGTCTCTTCCAAGGCGCATATAAACCGTCTTGTTAAGCTACTGCGACCTGCATGTCTCTTCCAAGAGGCATTTAAACCTTTTTTTTTAAGCTACTGCGACCTGCACATGTCTTCCAAGGGGCATTTAAACCGTCTTGTTAAGCTACTGCGACCTCCACCTCCCTTCCATGGGGCATTTAAACTGTCTTGTTAAGCTACTGCTACCTACATGTCTCTACCAAGAGACATTTAAACCGTTTTCTTAAGCTACTGCGACCTGCACGTCTCTTCCAAGAGGCATTTAAACAGACTTGTTAAGCTACTGCGACCTGCATGTTTCTTCCAAGCGGAATTTAAACTGTCTTGTTAAGCTACTGCGACCTCCACCGCTCTTCCTAGGGGCATTTAAACTGTCTTGTTAAGCTACTGCGACCTGCACGTCTCTTCCATGGGGCATTTAAACTGTCTTGTTAAGCTACTGCGACCTACATGTCTCTACCAATAGACATTTAAACCCTATTCTTAAGCTACTGCGACCTGCACGTCTCTTCCAAGGGACATTTAAACAGTCTTGTTAAGCAGCTGCGACCTGCATGTCTCTTCCAAGCGGCATTTAAACTGTCTTGTTAAGCTACTGCGACCTGCACGTCTCTTCCAAGGGGCATTTAAATCGTCTTGGTAAGCTACTGCGACCTGCACGTCTCTTCCAAGGGGCATTTAAACTGTCTTGTTAAGCTACTGCGACCTCCACCACTCTTCCAAGGGGCATTTAAACCGTCTTGTTAAGCTACTGCGACCTGCACGTCTCTTCCAAGGGCCATTTAAAATGTCTTGTTAAGCTTCTGCGACCTGCACGTCTCTTCTAAGGGGCATTTAAACCGTCTTGTTAAGCCACTGCGACCAGCACGTCTCTTCCAAGGGGCATTTAAACCGTCTTGTTAAGCTGCTGCGACCTGCATGTCTCTTCCAAGGGGCATTTAAACAATCTTGTTAAGCTACTGCGCCCTCCACCGCACTTCCAAGGGGCATTTAAACCGTCTTGTTAAGCTACTGCGACCTGCACGTCTCTTTCAAGGGGCATTTAAACTGTCTTCTTAAGCTACTGCGACCTCCACCGCTCTTCCAAGGGACATTTAAACCGTCTTGTTAAGCTGCTGCGACCTGCACGTCTCTTCCAAGTGGCATTTAAACCGTTTTGTTAAGCTACTGCGACCTGCACGTCTCTTCCAAGTGGCATTTATACTGTCTTGTTAAGCTACTGCGACCTCCACCTCTCTTCCAAGGGCCATTTAAACCGAATTAATAAGCTACTGCGACCTGCACATCTCTTCCAAGGGGCATTTAAACCGTCTTATTAAGCTACTACGACCTGCACGTCTCTTCCAAGGGGCATTTAAACTGTCTTGTTAAGCTACTGCGTCCTCCAATGGTCTTCCAAGGGGCATTTAAACAGTCTTGTTAAGCTACTGCCACCTGCAAGCCTCTTCCAAGGGGCATTTAAACCGTCTTGGTAAGCTACTGCGACCTGCAAGCCTATTACAAGGGGCATTTAAACCCTCTTGTTAAGCTACTGCGACCTGCACGTCTCTTCCAAGGTGCATTTAAACCGTCTTTTTAAGCTACTGCGACTTGCACGTCTCTTCCAAGGGGCATTTAAACCATCTTGTTAAGCTACTGTGACCTGCTCGTCTCTTCCAAGGGGCATTTAAACCATCTTGTTAAGCTACTGCGACTTGCACGTCTCTTCCAAGGGGCATTTAAACTGTCTTGTTAAGCTACTGTAACCTCCACCACTTTTCCAAGGGGCATTTAAACCGTCTTGTTAAGCTTCTGCGACCTGCACGTCTCTTCCAAGGGGCATTTAAACCGTCTTGTTAAGCTACTGCGACCTGCATGTCTCTTCCAAGGGGCATTTAAACCGCCTTGTTAAGACACTGCGACCTGCACGTCTCTTCCACGGGGCATTTAAACCGTCTTTTTAAGCTGCTGCGACCTGCATGTCTCTTCGAAGGGGCATTTAAACCGTCTTGGTAAGCTACTGCGACCTGCAAGCCTATTCCAAGGGGCATTTAAACCCTCTTGTTAAGCTACTGCGACCTGCACGTCTCTTCCAAGGTGCATTTAAACCGTCTTTTTAAGCTACTGCGACTTGCACGTCTCTTCCAAGGGGCATTTAAACCATCTTGTTAAGCTACTGCGACCTCCACCGCCCTTCCAAGGGGCATTTAAACCATCTTGTTAAGCTACTGCGACCTGCACGTCTCTTCCAAGGGGCATTTAAACCGTTTTGTTAAGCTACTGCGACCTGCACATCTCTTCCATGGGGCATTTAAACCGTCTTGTTAAGCTTCTACGACCTCCACCTCTCTTCCATGAGGTATTTAAACTGTCTTGTTAAGCTACTGCGACCTACATGTCTCTACCAAGAGACAATTAAACCGTCTCCTTAAGCTACTGCGACCTGCACGTCTCTTCCAAGGGGCATTTAAACTGTCTTGTTAAGCTACTGCGACCTGCACGTCTCTTCCAAGGGGTATTTAAATCGTCTTAGTAAGCTACTGCGACCTGCACGTCTCTTCCAAGGGGCATTTAAACTGTCTTGTTAAGCTACTGCGACATACACCGCTCTGCCAAGGGGCATTTAAACCATTTTGTTAAGCTACTGCGACCTGCACGTCTCATCCAAAGGGCATTTAAATTGTCTTGTTAAGCTTCTGCGAACTGCACGTCTCTACTAAGGGCATTTAAACCGTCTTGTTAAGCAACTGTAACCTCCACCACTTTTCCAAGGGGCATTTAAACCGTCTTGTTAAGCTACTGCGACCTGCACGTTTCTTCCAAGGGGCATTTAAAACGCTTTGTTAAGCTACTGCTACCTGCATGTCTCTTCCAAGGGGCATTTAAACCGTCTTGTTAAGCTACTGCGACCTGCACGTCTCTTCCAAGGGGCATTTAAACCGTCTAGTTAAGCTGCTGTGACCTGCATGTCTCTTCCAAGGGGCATTTAAACTGTCTTGTTAAGCTACTGCGACCTCCACCGCACTTCCAAGGGGCATTTAAACCGTCTTGTTAAGCTACTGCGACCTGCATGTCTCTTTCAAGGGGCATTTAAACTGTCTTGTTAAGCTACTGCAACCTCCACCGCACTTTCAAGGGGCATTTAAACCGTCTTGTTAAGCTACTGCAACCTGCACGTCTCTTTCAAGAGGCATTTAAACCGTCTTGTTAAGCTACTTCGACCTGCACTTCTCTTCCAAGTGGCATTTAAACCGTCTTGTTAAGCTACTGCGACCTGCACGTCTCTTCCAAGGGGCATTTAAACCTTCTTGGTAAGCGACTGCGACCTGCAAGCCTATTCCAAGGGTCATTTAAACCGTCTTGTTAAGCTACTGCGACCTGCACGTCTCTTCCAAGTGGGATTTAAACCGTCTTGTTAAGCTAATGCGACCTGCACGTCTCTTCCAAGGGGCATTTAAACCGTCTGATTAAGCTACTGCGACCTGCTCGTCTATTCCAAGGGGCATTTAAACCGTCTTGTTAAGCTACTGCGACCTGCACGTCTCTTCCAAGTGGGATTTAAACCGTCTTGTTAAGCTACTGCGACTTGCACGTCTCTTCCAAGGGGCATTTAAACCGTCTTGTTAAGCTACTGTAACCTCCACCACTTTCCCAAGGGGCATTTAAACCGTCTTGTTAAGCTACTGCGACCTGCACGTCTCTTCCAAAGGGCATTTAAAACGCTTTGTTAAGCTACTGCTACCTGAATGTCTCTTCCAAGGGGCATTTAAACCGTCTTGTTAACCTACTGCGACCTGCACGTCTCTTCCAAGGGGCATTTAAACCGTCTAGTTAAGCTGCTGCGACCTGCATGTCTCTTCCAAGGGGCATTTAAACTGTCTTGTTAAGCTACTGCGACCTCCACCGCACTTCCAAGGGGCATTTAAACCGTCTTGTTAAGCTACTGCGACCTGCATGTCTCTTTCAAGGGGCATTTAAACTGTCTTGTTAAGCTACTGCGACCTCCACCGCTCTTCCAAGGAGCATTTAACCCGTCTTGTTATGCTGCTTCGACCTTCACTTCTCTTCCAAGTGGCATTTAAACCGTCTTGTTAAGCTACTGCGACCTGCACGTCTCTTTCAAGGGGAATTTAAACTGTCTTATTAAGCTACTGCGACCTCCACCTCTCTTCCAAGGGGCATTTAAACCATCTTATTAAGCTACTGCGACCTGCATGTCTCTTCCAAGGGGCATTCAAACTATCTTGCTAAGCTACTGCGACCTGCACGTCTCTTCCAAGGGGCATTTAAACCGTCTAGTTAAGCTGCTGCGAACTGCATGTCTCTTCCAAGGGGCTTTTAAACTGTCTTGTTAAGCTACTGCGACCTGCACGTCTCTTCCAAGGGGCATTTAAACCTTCTTGGTAAGTGACTGCGACCTGCAAGCCTATTCCAAGGGTCATTTAAACCGTCTTGTTAAGCTACTGCGACCTGCACGTCTCTTCCAAGTGGGATTTAAACCGTCTTGTTAAGCTAATGCGACCTGCACGTCTCTTCCAAGGGGCATTTAAACCGTCTGATTAAGCTACTGCGACCTGCTCGTCTATTCCAAGGGGCATTTAAACCGTCTTGTTAAGCTACTGCGACCTGCACGTCTCTTCCAAGTGGGATTTAAACCGTCTTGTTAAGCTACTGCGACTTGCACGTCTCTTCCAAGGGGCATTTAAACCGTCTTGTTAAGCTACTGTAACCTCCACCACTTTCCCAAGGGGCATTTAAACCGTCTTGTTAAGCTACTGCGACCTGCACGTCTCTTCCAAAGGGCATTTAAAACGCTTTGTTAAGCTACTGCTACCTGAATGTCTCTTCCAAGGGGCATTTAAACCGTCTTGTTAACCTACTGCGACCTGCACGTCTCTTCCAAGGGGCATTTAAACCGTCTAGTTAAGCTGCTGCGACCTGCATGTCTCTTCCAAGGGGCATTTAAACTGTCTTGTTAAGCTACTGCGACCTCCACCGCACTTCCAAGGGGCATTTAAACCGTCTTGTTAAGCTACTGCGACCTGCATGTCTCTTTCAAGGGGCATTTAAACTGTCTTGTTAAGCTACTGCGACCTCCACCGCTCTTCCAAGGGGCATTTAACCCGTCTTGTTATGCTGCTTCGACCTTCACTTCTCTTCCAAGTGGCATTTAAACCGTCTTGTTAAGCTACTGCGACCTGCACGTCTCTTTCAAGGGGAATTTAAACTGTCTTATTAAGCTACTGCGACCTCCACCTCTCTTCCAAGGGCCATTTAAACCATCTTATTAAGCTACTGCGACCTGCATGTCTCTTCCAAGGGGCATTCAAACTATCTTGCTAAGCTACTGCGACCTGCACGTCTCTTCCAAGGGGCATTTAAACCGTCTAGTTAAGCTGCTGCGAACTGCATGTCTCTTCCAAGGGGCTTTTAAACTGTCTTGTTAAGCTACTGCGACCTCCACCGCACTTTCAAGGGGCATTTAAACCGTCTTGTTAAGCTACTGCAACCTGCACGTCTCTTTCAAGAGGCATTTAAACTGTCTTGTTAAGCTACTGCGACCTCCACCGCTCTTCCAAGGGGCATTTAACCCGTCTTGTTAAGCTACTTCGACCTGCACGTCTCTTCCAAGTGGCATTTAAACCATCTTGTTAAGCTACTGTGACCTGCACGTCTCTTCCAAGGGGAATTTAAACTGTCTTATTAAGCTACTGCGACCTCCACCTGTCTTTCAAGTGGCATTTAAACCATCTTATTAAGCTACTGCGACCTGCACATCTCTTCCAAGAGGCATTTAAAACGTCTTATTAAGCTACTGCGACCTGCACGTCTCTTCCAAGGGGCATTTAAACTGTCTTGTTAAGCTATAGCGACCTCCACCGCTCTTCCAAGGGGCATTTAAACAGTCTTGTTAAGCTACTGCGACCTCCACGTCTCTTCCAAGGGGCATTTAAACCTTCTTGGTAAGCTACTGCGACCTGCACGTCTCTTCCTAGGCGCATTTAAACCGTCTATTTAAGCTACTGTAGCCTCCACCACTTTTCCAAGGGGCATTTAAACCGTCTTCTTAAGCTACTGCGACCTGCACGTCTCTTCCAAGGGGCATTTAAACCGTATTTTTAAGCTGCTGCGACCTACATGTCTCTACCAAGAGACATTTAAACCGTCTTCTTAAGCTACTGCGACCTGCACGTCTCTTCCAAGGGGCATTTAAACAGTCTTGTTAAGCTGCTGCGACCTGCACGTCTCTTCCAAGCGTAATTTAAACTGTCTTCTTAAGCTACTATGACCTCCACCGCTCTTCCAAGGGGCATTTAAACTGTCTTGTTAAGCTACTGCGTCCTCCAATGGTCTTCCAAGGGGCATTTAAACAGTCTTGTTAAGCTACTGCCACCTGCAAGCCTCTTCCAAGGGGCATTTAAACCGTCTTGGTAAGCTACTGCGACCTGCAAGCCTATTACAAGGGGCATTTAAACCCTCTTGTTAAGCTACTGCGACCTGCACGTCTCTTCCAAGGTGCATTTAAACCGTCTTTTTAAGCTACTGCGACTTGCACGTCTCTTCCAAGGGGCATTTAAGCCATCTTGTTAAGCTACTGCGACTTGCACGTCTCTTCCAAGGGGCATTTAAACTGTCTTGTTAAGCTGCTGTAACCTCCACCACTTTTCCAAGGGGCATTTAAACCGTCTTCTTAAGCTACTGCGACCTGCACGTCTCTTCCAAGGGGCATTTAAACCGTCTTGTTAAGCTACTGCGACCTGCATGTCTCTTCCAAGGGGCATTTAAACCGCCTTGTTAAGACACTGCGACCTGCACGTCTCTTCCAAGGGGCATTTAAACCGTCTTTTTAAGCTGCTGCGACCTGCATGTCTCTTCGAAGGGGCATTTAAACAGTCTTGGTAAGCTACTGCGACCTGCAAGCCTATTCCAAGGGCCATTTAAACCCTCTTGTTAAGCTACTGCGACCTGCACGTCTCTTCCAAGGTGCATTTAAACCGTCTTTTTAAGCTACTGCGACTTGCACGTCTCTTCCAAGGGGCATTTAAACCATCTTGATAAGCTACTGCGACCTGCATGTCTCTTCCAAGGGGCATTTAAACCGCCTTGTTAAGCCACTGCGACCTGCACGTCTCTTCCACGGGGCATTTAAACCGTCTTTTTAAGCTGCTGCGACCTGCATGTCTCTTCCAAGGGGCATTTAAACCATCTTGTTAAGCAACTGCGACCTCCACCGCTCTTCCAAGGGGCATTTAAACCATCTTGTTAAGCTACTGCGACCTGCACGTCTCTTCCAAGGGGCATTTAAACCGTTTTGTTAAGCTACTGCGACCTGCACATCTCTTCTATGGGGCATTTAAACCGTCTTGTTAAGCTTCTACGACCTCCACCTCTCTTCCATGAGGTATTTAAACTGTCTTGTTAAGCTACTGCGACCTACATGTCTCTACCAAGAGACATTTAAACCGTCTTCTTAAGCTACTGCACCCTGCACGTCTCTTCCAAGGGGCATTTAAACTGTCTTGTTAAGCTACTGCGACCTGCACATCTCTTCCAAGGGGCATTTAAATCGTCTTAGTAAGCTACTGCGACCTGCACGTCTCTTCCAAGGGGCATTTAAACCGTCTTGTTAAGCAACTGTAACCTCCACCACTTTTCCAAGGGGCATTTAAACCGTCTTGTTAAGCTAATGCGACCTGCACGTCTCTTCCAAGGGGCAATTAAAACGCTTTGTTAAGCTACTGCGACCTGCATGTCTCTTCCAAGGGGCATTTAAACCGTCTTGTTAAGCTACTGCGACCTGCACGTCTCTTCCAAGGGGCATTTAAACCGTCTAGTTAAGCTGCTGCGACCTGCATGTCTCTTCCAAGGGGCATTTAAACTGTCTTGTTAAGCTACTGCGACCTCCACCGCACTTCCAAGGGGCATTTAAACCGTCTTGTTAAGCTACTGCGACCTGCATGTCTCTTTCAAGGGGCATTTAAACTGTCTTGTTAAGCTACTGCGACCTCCACCGCTCTTCCAAGGGGCATTTAACCCGTCTTGTTAAGCTGCTTTGACCTGCACTTCTCTTCCAAGTGGCATTTAAACCGTCTTGTTAAGCTACTGCGACCTGCACGTCTCTTCCAAGGGGAATTTAAACTGTCTTATTAAGCTACTGCGACTTCCACCTCTCTTCCAAGGGGCATTTAAACCATCTTATTAAGCTACTGCGACCTGCATATCTCTTCCAAGGGGCATTTAAACCATCTTGCTAAGCTACTGCGACCTGCACGTCTCTTCCAAGGGGCATTTAAACCGTCTAGTTAAGCTCCAGCCACCTGCATGTCTCTTCCAAGGGGCTTTTAAACTGTCTTGTTAAGCTACTGCGACCTCCACCGCACTTTCAAGGGGCATTTAAACCGTCTTGTTAAGCTACTGCAACCTGCACGTCTCTTTCAAGAGGCATTTAAACCGTCTTGTTAAGCTACTTCGACCTGCACTTCTCTTCCAAGTGGCATTTAAACCGTCTTGTTAAGCTACTGCGACCTGCACGTCTCTTCCAAGGGGCATTTAAACCTTCTTGGTAAGCGACTGCGACCTGCTCGTCTATTCCAAGGGGCATTTAAACCGTCTTGTTAAGCTACTGCGACCTGCACGTCTCTTCCAAGTGGGATTTAAACCGTCTTGTTAAGCTACTGCGACCTGCACGTCTCTTCCAAGGGGCAATTAAACCGTCTTGTTAAGCTACTGTAACCTCCACCACTTTCCCAAGGGGCATTTAAACCGTCTTGTTAAGCTACTGCGACCTGCACGTCTCTTCCAAAGGGCATTTAAAACGCTTTGTTAAGCTACTGCTACCTGAATGTCTCTTCCAAGGGGCATTTAAACCGTCTTGTTAACCTACTGCGACCTGCACGTCTCTTTCAAGGGGCATTTAAACCGTCTAGTTAAGCTGCTGCGACCTGCATGTCTCTTCCAAGGGGCATTTAAACTGTCTTGTTAAGCTACTGCGACCTCCACCGCACTTCCAAGGGGCATTTAAACCGTCTTGTTAAGCTACTGCGACCTGCATGTCTCTTTCAAGGGGCATTTAAACTGTCTTGTTAAGCTACTGCGACCTTCACCGCTCTTCCAAGGGGCATTTAACCCGTCTTGTTATGCAGCTTCGACCTGCACTTCTCTTCCAAGTGGCATTTAAACCGTCTTGTTAAGCTACTGCGACCTGCACGTCTCTTTCAAGGGGTATTTAAACTGTCTTATTAAGCTACTGCGACCTCCACCTCTCTTCCAAGGGGCATTTAAACCATCTTATTAAGCTACTGCGACCTGCATGTCTCTTCCAAGGGGCATTTAAACTATCTTGCTAAGCTACTGCGACCTGCACGTCTCTTCCAAGGGGCATTTAAAACGTCTAGTTAAGCTGCTGCGACCTGCATGTCTCTTCCAAGGGGCTTTTAAACTGTCTTGTTAAGCTACTGCGACCTCCACCGCACTTTCAAGGGGCATTTAAACCGTCTTGTTAAGCTACTGCAACCTGCACGTCTCTTTCAAGAGGCATTTAAACTGTCTTGTTAAGCTACTGCGACCTCCAGCGCTCTTCCAAGGGGCATTTAACCCGTCTTGTTAAGCTGCTTCGACCTGCACTTCTCTTCCAAGTGGCATTTAAACCATCTTGTTAAGCTACTGCGACCTGCACGTCTCTTCCAAGGGGCATTTAAACCTTCTTGGTAAGCGACTGCGACCTGCAAGCCTATTCCAAGGGGCATTTAAACCTTCTTGGTAAGCGACTGCGACCTGCAAGCCTATTCCAAGGGTCATTTAAACCGTCTTGTTAAGCTACTGCGACCTGCACGTCTCTTCCAAGTGGGATTTAAACCGTCTTGTTAAGCTAATGCGACCTGCACGTCTCTTCCAAGGGGCATTTAAACCGTCTGATTAAGCTACTGCGACCTGCTCGTCTATTCCAAGGGGCATTTAAACCGTCTTGTTAAGCTACTGCGACCTGCACGTCTCTTCCAAGTGGGATTTAAACCGTCTTGTTAAGCTACTGCGACTTGCACGTCTCTTCCAAGGGGCATTTAAACCGTCTTGTTAAGCTACTGTAACCTCCACCACTTTCCCAAGGGGCATTTAAACCGTCTTGTTAAGCTACTGCGACCTGCACGTCTCTTCCAAAGGGCATTTAAAACGCTTTGTTAAGCTACTGCTACCTGAATGTCTCTTCCAAGGGGCATTTAAACCGTCTTGTTAACCTACTGCGACCTGCACGTCTCTTCCAAGGGGCATTTAAACCGTCTAGTTAAGCTGCTGCGACCTGCATGTCTCTTCCAAGGGGCATTTAAACTGTCTTGTTAAGCTACTGCGACCTCCACCGCACTTCCAAGGGGCATTTAAACCGTCTTGTTAAGCTACTGCGACCTGCATGTCTCTTTCAAGGGGCATTTAAACTGTCTTGTTAAGCTACTGCGACCTCCACCGCTCTTCCAAGGGGCATTTAACCCGTCTTGTTATGCTGCTTCGACCTTCACTTCTCTTCCAAGTGGCATTTAAACCGTCTTGTTAAGCTACTGCGACCTGCACGTCTCTTTCAAGGGGAATTTAAACTGTCTTATTAAGCTACTGCGACCTCCACCTCTCTTCCAAGGGCCATTTAAACCATCTTATTAAGCTACTGCGACCTGCATGTCTCTTCCAAGGGGCATTCAAACTATCTTGCTAAGCTACTGCGACCTGCACGTCTCTTCCAAGGGGCATTTAAACCGTCTAGTTAAGCTGCTGCGAACTGCATGTCTCTTCCAAGGGGCTTTTAAACTGTCTTGTTAAGCTACTGCGACCTCCACCGCACTTTCAAGGGGCATTTAAACCGTCTTGTTAAGCTACTGCAACCTGCACGTCTCTTTCAAGAGGCATTTAAACTGTCTTGTTAAGCTACTGCGACCTCCACCGCTCTTCCAAGGGGCATTTAACCCGTCTTGTTAAGCTACTTCGACCTGCACGTCTCTTCCAAGTGGCATTTAAACCATCTTGTTAAGCTACTGTGACCTGCACGTCTCTTCCAAGGGGAATTTAAACTGTCTTATTAAGCTACTGCGACCTCCACCTGTCTTTCAAGTGGCATTTAAACCATCTTATTAAGCTACTGCGACCTGCACATCTCTTCCAAGAGGCATTTAAAACGTCTTATTAAGCTACTGCGACCTGCACGTCTCTTCCAAGGGGCATTTAAACTGTCTTGTTAAGCTATAGCGACCTCCACCGCTCTTCCAAGGGGCATTTAAACAGTCTTGTTAAGCTACTGCGACCTCCACGTCTCTTCCAAGGGGCATTTAAACCTTCTTGGTAAGCTACTGCGACCTGCACGTCTCTTCCTAGGCGCATTTAAACCGTCTATTTAAGCTACTGTAGCCTCCACCACTTTTCCAAGGGGCATTTAAACCGTCTTCTTAAGCTACTGCGACCTGCACGTCTCTTCCAAGGGGCATTTAAACCGTATTTTTAAGCTGCTGCGACCTACATGTCTCTACCAAGAGACATTTAAACCGTCTTCTTAAGCTACTGCGACCTGCACGTCTCTTCCAAGGGGCATTTAAACAGTCTTGTTAAGCTGCTGCGACCTGCACGTCTCTTCCAAGCGTAATTTAAACTGTCTTCTTAAGCTACTATGACCTCCACCGCTCTTCCAAGGGGCATTTAAACTGTCTTGTTAAGCTACTGCGTCCTCCAATGGTCTTCCAAGGGGCATTTAAACAGTCTTGTTAAGCTACTGCCACCTGCAAGCCTCTTCCAAGGGGCATTTAAACCGTCTTGGTAAGCTACTGCGACCTGCAAGCCTATTACAAGGGGCATTTAAACCCTCTTGTTAAGCTACTGCGACCTGCACGTCTCTTCCAAGGTGCATTTAAACCGTCTTTTTAAGCTACTGCGACTTGCACGTCTCTTCCAAGGGGCATTTAAGCCATCTTGTTAAGCTACTGCGACTTGCACGTCTCTTCCAAGGGGCATTTAAACTGTCTTGTTAAGCTGCTGTAACCTCCACCACTTTTCCAAGGGGCATTTAAACCGTCTTCTTAAGCTACTGCGACCTGCACGTCTC
The DNA here is from genome assembly GCF_046119375.1 of Phyllobates terribilis. NCBI lineage: Eukaryota > Metazoa > Chordata > Amphibia > Anura > Dendrobatidae > Phyllobates > Phyllobates terribilis. The sequence continues at coordinate 652,452,266 of NW_027362761.1, forward strand.
TTCCAAGGGGCATTTAAACCGTCTTGTTAAGCTACTGCGACCTGCATGTCTCTTCCAAGGGGCATTTAAACCGCCTTGTTAAGACACTGCGACCTGCACGTCTCTTCCAAGGGGCATTTAAACCGTCTTTTTAAGCTGCTGCGACCTGCATGTCTCTTCGAAGGGGCATTTAAACAGTCTTGGTAAGCTACTGCGACCTGCAAGCCTATTCCAAGGGCCATTTAAACCCTCTTGTTAAGCTACTGCGACCTGCACGTCTCTTCCAAGGTGCATTTAAACCGTCTTTTTAAGCTACTGCGACTTGCACGTCTCTTCCAAGGGGCATTTAAACCATCTTGATAAGCTACTGCGACCTGCATGTCTCTTCCAAGGGGCATTTAAACCGCCTTGTTAAGCCACTGCGACCTGCACGTCTCTTCCACGGGGCATTTAAACCGTCTTTTTAAGCTGCTGCGACCTGCATGTCTCTTCCAAGGGGCATTTAAACCATCTTGTTAAGCAACTGCGACCTCCACCGCTCTTCCAAGGGGCATTTAAACCATCTTGTTAAGCTACTGCGACCTGCACGTCTCTTCCAAGGGGCATTTAAACCGTTTTGTTAAGCTACTGCGACCTGCACATCTCTTCTATGGGGCATTTAAACCGTCTTGTTAAGCTTCTACGACCTCCACCTCTCTTCCATGAGGTATTTAAACTGTCTTGTTAAGCTACTGCGACCTACATGTCTCTACCAAGAGACATTTAAACCGTCTTCTTAAGCTACTGCACCCTGCACGTCTCTTCCAAGGGGCATTTAAACTGTCTTGTTAAGCTACTGCGACCTGCACATCTCTTCCAAGGGGCATTTAAATCGTCTTAGTAAGCTACTGCGACCTGCACGTCTCTTCCAAGGGGCATTTAAACCGTCTTGTTAAGCAACTGTAACCTCCACCACTTTTCCAAGGGGCATTTAAACCGTCTTGTTAAGCTAATGCGACCTGCACGTCTCTTCCAAGGGGCAATTAAAACGCTTTGTTAAGCTACTGCGACCTGCATGTCTCTTCCAAGGGGCATTTAAACCGTCTTGTTAAGCTACTGCGACCTGCACGTCTCTTCCAAGGGGCATTTAAACCGTCTAGTTAAGCTGCTGCGACCTGCATGTCTCTTCCAAGGGGCATTTAAACTGTCTTGTTAAGCTACTGCGACCTCCACCGCACTTCCAAGGGGCATTTAAACCGTCTTGTTAAGCTACTGCGACCTGCATGTCTCTTTCAAGGGGCATTTAAACTGTCTTGTTAAGCTACTGCGACCTCCACCGCTCTTCCAAGGGGCATTTAACCCGTCTTGTTAAGCTGCTTTGACCTGCACTTCTCTTCCAAGTGGCATTTAAACCGTCTTGTTAAGCTACTGCGACCTGCACGTCTCTTCCAAGGGGAATTTAAACTGTCTTATTAAGCTACTGCGACTTCCACCTCTCTTCCAAGGGGCATTTAAACCATCTTATTAAGCTACTGCGACCTGCATATCTCTTCCAAGGGGCATTTAAACCATCTTGCTAAGCTACTGCGACCTGCACGTCTCTTCCAAGGGGCATTTAAACCGTCTAGTTAAGCTCCAGCCACCTGCATGTCTCTTCCAAGGGGCTTTTAAACTGTCTTGTTAAGCTACTGCGACCTCCACCGCACTTTCAAGGGGCATTTAAACCGTCTTGTTAAGCTACTGCAACCTGCACGTCTCTTTCAAGAGGCATTTAAACCGTCTTGTTAAGCTACTTCGACCTGCACTTCTCTTCCAAGTGGCATTTAAACCGTCTTGTTAAGCTACTGCGACCTGCACGTCTCTTCCAAGGGGCATTTAAACCTTCTTGGTAAGCGACTGCGACCTGCTCGTCTATTCCAAGGGGCATTTAAACCGTCTTGTTAAGCTACTGCGACCTGCACGTCTCTTCCAAGTGGGATTTAAACCGTCTTGTTAAGCTACTGCGACCTGCACGTCTCTTCCAAGGGGCAATTAAACCGTCTTGTTAAGCTACTGTAACCTCCACCACTTTCCCAAGGGGCATTTAAACCGTCTTGTTAAGCTACTGCGACCTGCACGTCTCTTCCAAAGGGCATTTAAAACGCTTTGTTAAGCTACTGCTACCTGAATGTCTCTTCCAAGGGGCATTTAAACCGTCTTGTTAACCTACTGCGACCTGCACGTCTCTTTCAAGGGGCATTTAAACCGTCTAGTTAAGCTGCTGCGACCTGCATGTCTCTTCCAAGGGGCATTTAAACTGTCTTGTTAAGCTACTGCGACCTCCACCGCACTTCCAAGGGGCATTTAAACCGTCTTGTTAAGCTACTGCGACCTGCATGTCTCTTTCAAGGGGCATTTAAACTGTCTTGTTAAGCTACTGCGACCTTCACCGCTCTTCCAAGGGGCATTTAACCCGTCTTGTTATGCAGCTTCGACCTGCACTTCTCTTCCAAGTGGCATTTAAACCGTCTTGTTAAGCTACTGCGACCTGCACGTCTCTTTCAAGGGGTATTTAAACTGTCTTATTAAGCTACTGCGACCTCCACCTCTCTTCCAAGGGGCATTTAAACCATCTTATTAAGCTACTGCGACCTGCATGTCTCTTCCAAGGGGCATTTAAACTATCTTGCTAAGCTACTGCGACCTGCACGTCTCTTCCAAGGGGCATTTAAAACGTCTAGTTAAGCTGCTGCGACCTGCATGTCTCTTCCAAGGGGCTTTTAAACTGTCTTGTTAAGCTACTGCGACCTCCACCGCACTTTCAAGGGGCATTTAAACCGTCTTGTTAAGCTACTGCAACCTGCACGTCTCTTTCAAGAGGCATTTAAACTGTCTTGTTAAGCTACTGCGACCTCCAGCGCTCTTCCAAGGGGCATTTAACCCGTCTTGTTAAGCTGCTTCGACCTGCACTTCTCTTCCAAGTGGCATTTAAACCATCTTGTTAAGCTACTGCGACCTGCACGTCTCTTCCAAGGGGCATTTAAACCTTCTTGGTAAGCGACTGCGACCTGCAAGCCTATTCCAAGGGTCATTTAAACCGTCTTGTTAAGCTACTGCGACCTGCACGTCTCTTCCAAGTGGGATTTAAACCGTCTTGTTAAGCTACTGCGACCTGCACGTCTCTTCCAAGGGGCATTTAAACCGTCTTATTAAGCTACTGCGACCTGCTCGTCTATTCCAAGGGGCATTTAAACCGTCTTGTTAAGCTACTGCGACCTGCACGTCTCTTCCAAGTGGGATTTAAACCGTCTTGTTAAGCTACTGCGACTTGCACGTCTCTTCCAAGGGGCATTTAAACCGTCTTGTTAAGCTACTGTAACCTCCACCACTTTCCCAAGGGGCATTTAAACCTTCTTGTTAAGCTACTGCGACCTGCACGTCTCTTCCAAAGGACATTTAAAACGCTTTGTTAAGCTACTGCTACCTGAATGTCTCTTCCAAGGGGCATTTAAACCGTCTTGTTAAGCTACTGCGACCTGCACGTCTCTTCCAAGGGGCATTTAAACTGTCTTGTTAAGCTACTGCGACCTGCACGTCTCTTCCAAGGGGCATTTAAACTGTCTTGTTAAGCTACTGTGACCTGCACGTCTCTACCAAGGGGCATTTAAACCGTCTTGTTAAGCTACTGCGACCTCCACTGCTCTTCCAAGAGGCATTTAATCCGCCTTGTTAATCTACTGCGACCTGCACGTCTCTTCCAAGGGGCATTTAAACCGTCTTGTTAATCTACTGCGAACTGCACGTCTCTTCCAAGGGGCATTTAAACCGTCTTGTTAAGCTACTGCGACCTCACATCTCTTCCAAGGGGCATTTAAACCGTCTTATTAAGCTACTGCTACCTCCACTGCTCTTCCAAGGGCATTTAATCCATCTTGTTAATCTACTGCGACCTGCACGTCTCTTCCAAGGGGCATTTAAACCGTCTAGTTAAGCTACTGCGAACTGCACGTCTCTTCCAAGGGGCAATTAAACTGTCTTGTTAAGCTACTGCGACCTGCACTTCTCTTCCAAGGGGCATTTAAACTGTCTTGTTAAGCTACTGCGACCTGCACGTCTCTTCCAAGGGGCATTTAAACCATCTTTTTAAGCTACTGCGACCTGTACGTCTCTTCCAATGGGCATTTAAACCATCTTGTTAAGCTGCTGCGACCTGTATGTCTCTTCCAAGGGGCATTTAAACCGTCTTGTTAAGCTACCGCGACCTCCACCGCTCTGCCAAGGGGCATTAAAACCGTCTTGTTAAGCTACTGCGACCTGCACGTCTCTTCCAAGGGACATTTAAACCGTCTTGGTAAGCTACTGCGACCTGCAAGCCTCATCCAAAGATCATTTAAACTGTTTTGTTAAGCTACTGCGACCTACACATCTCTTCCAAGGGGCATATACACCATTTTTTTAAGCTACTGCAACCTGCATGTCTTTTCCAATTGACATTTATACCGTCTTGTTAAGCTACTGCGACCTGCACGTCTCTTCCAAGGGGCATTTAAACCATCATGCTAAGCTACTGCGACCTGCAAGCCTCTTCTAAGGGGCATTTAAACCCTCTTGTTAAGCTACTACGACCTGCACGTCTCTTGCAAGCGGCATTTAAACCATCTTGTTAAGCTACTGCGACCTGCACTTCTCTTCCAAGGGGCATTTAAACGGTCTTGTTAAGCTGCTGCGACCTCCACCTCTCTTCCAATGGGCATTTAAACCGTCTTGTTAAGCTACTGCGACATGCACGTCTCTTCCAAGGGGCATTTAAACTGTCTTGTTAAGCTACTGCGACCTGCACCTCTTTTCCAAGGGGCCTTTAAACCGTCTTGCTAAGCTACTGCGACCTGCACGTCTCTTCCAAGGGGCACTTAAACCGTCTTGTTAAGCTACTGCGACCTGCACGTCTCTTCCAAGTGGCATTTAAACCGTCTTGTTAAGCTACTGCGACCTCCACTGCTCTTCCAAGGGCATTTAATCCATCTTGTTAATCTACTGCGAACTGCACGTCTCTTCCAAGGGGCATTTAAACCGTCTTCTTTAGCTACTGCGAACTGCACGTCTCTTCCAAGGGGCAATTAAACTGTCTTGTTAAGCTACTGCGACCTGCACTTCTCTTCCAAGGGGCATTTAAACCATCTTGTTAAGCTACTGCGACCTTCACTGCTCTTCCAAAGGGCATTTTAAGCGTCTTGTTAAGCTACTGTGACCTGCACGTCTCTACCAAGAGGCATTTAAACCGTCTTGTTAATCTACTGCGACCTCCACTGCTCTTCCAAGGGGCATTTAAGTCGTCTTGTTAAGCTACTGCGACCTGCAAGTCTCTTCCAAGGGGCATTTAAACCGTCTTGTTAAGCTACTGCGAACTGCAAGTCTCTTCCAATGGGCATTTAAATTGTCTTGTTAAGCTACTGCGAACTGCACATCTCTTCCAATGGGCATTTAAACCATCTTGTTAAGCTACTGCGACCTGCACGTCTCTTCCAAGGGGCATTTAAACCGTCTTGTTAAGCTACTGTGACCTGCACGTCTCTTCCAAGGGGCATTTAAACCATCTTGTTAAGCTACTGCGACCTGTACGTCTCTTCCAATGGGCATTTAAACCGTCTTGTTAAGCTCCTGCGACCTCTATGTCTCTTCCAAGGGGCATTTAAACCATCTTGTTAAGCTACTGTGACCTGCATGTCTTTTCCAAGGGGCATTTAAACCGTCTTATTAAGCTACTGTGACCTCCACCGCTCTTCCAATGGGCATTTAAACCATCTTGTTAAGCTACTGCGATCTGCTCGTCTCTTCATTGGGGCATTTAAACCGTCTTTTTAAGCTACTGCGACCTGCACGTCTCTTGCAAGGGGCATTTAAACCGTCTTGTTAAGCTACTGCGACCTGCACGTCTCTTCCAAGGGGCATGTACACCGTCTTGTTAAGCTACTGCGACCTGCACGTCTCTTCCAAGGGGCATTTAAACCATCTTGTTAAGCTACTGCGACCTGCACTTCTCTTCCAAGGGGCATTTAAACGGTCTTGTTAAGCTACTGCGACCTCCACCTCTCTTCCAATGGGCATTTAAACCGTCTTGTTAAGCAACTGCGACCTGCACGTCTCTTCCAAGGGGCATTTAAACCGTCTTGTTAAGCTACTGCGACCTGCACGTCTCTTCCAAGGGGCATTTAAACCGTCTTGTTCAGCTACTGCGACCTGCACGTCTCTTCCAAGGGGCATTTAAACCGTCTTGTTAAGCTACTGCGACCTCCACTGCTCTTCCAAGGGCATTTAATCCATCTTGTTAATCTACTGCGAACTGCACGTCTCTTCCAAGGGGCAATTAAACTGTCTTGTTAAGCTACTGCGACCTGCACTTCTCTTCCAAGGGGCATTTAAACCATCTTGTTAAGCTACTGCGACATGCACGTCTCTTCCAAGGGGCATTTAAACCATCTTGTTAAGCTACTGCGACCTGTACGTCTCTTCAATGGGCATTTAAACCGTCTTGTTAAGCTGCTGCGACCTGTATGTATCTTCCAAGGGGCATTTAAACTGTCTTGTTAAGCTACTGCGACCTGGACGTCTCTTCCAAGGGGCATTTAAACCGTCTTGTTAAGCTACTGTGACCTGCACGTCTCTTCCAAGGGGCATTTAAACTGTCTTGTTAAGCTACTGCTACCTCCACCTCTCTTCCAAGGGGCATTTAAACCGTCTTGTTAAGCTACTGTGACCTGCACGTCTCTTCCAAGGGGCATTTAAACCGTCTTGTAAAGCTACTGCGACCGGCACGTCTCTTCCAAGGGGCATTTAAACCGTCTTGTTAAGCTACTGCGAACTTCACTGCTCTTCCAAAGGGCATTTTAAGCGTCTTGTTAAGCTACTGTGACCTGCACGTCTCTACCAAGAGGCATTTAAACCGTCTTGTTAATCTACTGCGACCTCCACTGCTCTTGCAAGGGGCATTTAAGTCGTCTTGTTAAGCTACTGCGACCTGCACGTCTCTTCCAAGGGGCATTTAAACCGTCTTGTTAAGCTACTGCGAACTGCACGTCTCTTCCAATGGGCATTTAAACTGTCTTGTTAAGCTACTGAGAACTGCACGTCTCTTCCAATGGGCATTTAAACCGTCTTGTTAAGCTACTGCGACCTGCACGTCTCTTCCAAGGGGCATTTAAACCGTCTTGTTAAGCTACTGTGACCTGCACGTCTCTTCCAAGGGGCATTTAAACCATCTTGTTAAGCTACTGCGACCTGTACGTCTCTTCCAATGGGCATTTAAACCGTCTTGTTAAGCTCCTGCGACCTCTATGTCTCTTCCAAGGGGCATTTAAACCATCTTGTTAAGCTACTGTGACCTGCATGTCTTTTCCAAGGGGCATTTAAACCGTCTTATTAAGCTACTGTGACCTCCACCGCTCTTCCAATGGGCATTTAAACCATCTTGTTAAGCTACTGCGATCTGCTCGTCTCTTCCTTGGGGCATTTAAACCGTCTTTTTAAGCTACTGCGACCTGCACGTCTCTTGCAAGGGGCATTTAAACCGTCTTGTTAAGCTACTGCGACCTGCACGTCTCTTCCAAGGGGCATGTACACCGTCTTGTTAAGCTACTGCGACCTGCACGTCTCTTCAAGGGGCATTTAAACCATCTTGTTAAGCTACTGCGACCTGCACTTCTCTTCCAATGGGCATTTAAACCGTCTTGTTAAGCAACTGCGACCTGCACGTCTCTTCCAAGGGGCATTTAAACCGTCTTGTTAAGCTACTGCGACCTGCACATCTCTTCCAAGGTGCATTTAAACCGTCTTGTTAAGCTACTGCAACCTGCACGTCTCTTCCAAGGGGCAATTAAACTGTCTTGTTAAGCTACTGCGACCTGCACTTCTCTTCCAAGGGGCATTTAAACCGTCTTGTTAAGCAACTGCGACCTGCACGTCTCTTCCAAGGGGCATTTAAACCGTCTTGTTAAGCTACTGCGACCTGCACATCTCTTCCAAGGTGCATTTAAACCGTCTTGTTAAGCTACTGCAACCTGCACGTCTCTTCCAAGGGGCAATTAAACTGTCTTGTTAAGCTACTGCGACCTGCACTTCTCTTCCAAGGGGCATTTAAACCGTCTTGTTAAGCTACTGCGACATGCACGTCTCTTCCAAGGGGCATTTAAACCATCTTGTTAAGCTACTGCGACCTGTACGTCTCTTTAATGGGCATTTAAACCGTCTTGTTAAGCTGCTGCGACCTGTATGTCTCTTCCAAGGGGCATTTAAACTGTCTTGTTAAGCTACTGCGACCTGCACGTCTCTTCCAAGGGGCATTTAAACCGTTTTGTTAAGCTACTGCGACCTGCACATCTCTTCCATGGGGCATTTAAACCGTCTTGTTAAGCTTCTACGACCTCCACCTCTCTTCCATGAGGTATTTAAACTGTCTTGTTAAGCTACTGCGACCTACATGTCTCTACCAAGAGACAATTAAACCGTCTCCTTAAGCTACTGCGACCTGCACGTCTCTTCCAAGGGGCATTTAAACTGTCTTGTTAAGCTACTGCGACCTGCACGTCTCTTCCAAGGGGTATTTAAATCGTCTTAGTAAGCTACTGCGACCTGCACGTCTCTTCCAAGGGGCATTTAAACTGTCTTGTTAAGCTACTGCGACATACACCGCTCTGCCAAGGGGCATTTAAACCATTTTGTTAAGCTACTGCGACCTGCACGTCTCATCCAAAGGGCATTTAAATTGTCTTGTTAAGCTTCTGCGACCTGCACGTCTCTACTAAGGGCATTTAAACCGTCTTGTTAAGCAACTGTAACCTCCACCACTTTTCCAAGGGGCATTTAAACCGTCTTGTTAAGCTACTGCGACCTGCACGTTTCTTCCAAGGGGCATTTAAAACGCTTTGTTAAGCTACTGCTACCTGCATGTCTCTTCCAAGGGGCATTTAAACCGTCTTGTTAAGCTACTGCGACCTGCACGTCTCTTCCAAGGGGCATTTAAACCGTCTAGTTAAGCTGCTGTGACCTGCATGTCTCTTCCAAGGGGCATTTAAACTGTCTTGTTAAGCTACTGCGACCTCCACCGCACTTCCAAGGGGCATTTAAACCGTCTTGTTAAGCTACTGCGACCTGCATGTCTCTTTCAAGGGGCATTTAAACTGTCTTGTTAAGCTACTGCAACCTCCACCGCACTTTCAAGGGGCATTTAAACCGTCTTGTTAAGCTACTGCAACCTGCACGTCTCTTTCAAGAGGCATTTAAACCGTCTTGTTAAGCTACTTCGACCTGCACTTCTCTTCCAAGTGGCATTTAAACCGTCTTGTTAAGCTACTGCGACCTGCACGTCTCTTCCAAGGGGCATTTAAACCTTCTTGGTAAGCGACGGCGACCTGCAAGCCTATTCCAAGGGTCATTTAAACCGTCTTGTTAAGCTACTGCGACCTGCACGTCTCTTCCAAGTGGGATTTAAACCGTCTTGTTAAGCTAATGCGACCTGCACGTCTCTTCCAAGGGGCATTTAAACCGTCTGATTAAGCTACTGCGACCTGCTCGTCTATTCCAAGGGGCATTTAAACCGTCTTGTTAAGCTACTGCGACCTGCACGTCTCTTCCAAGTGGGATTTAAACCGTCTTGTTAAGCTACTGCGACTTGCACGTCTCTTCCAAGGGGCATTTAAACCGTCTTGTTAAGCTACTGTAACCTCCACCACTTTCCCAAGGGGCATTTAAACCGTCTTGTTAAGCTACTGCGACCTGCACGTCTCTTCCAAAGGGCATTTAAAACGCTTTGTTAAGCTACTGCTACCTGAATGTCTCTTCCAAGGGGCATTTAAACCGTCTTGTTAACCTACTGCGACCTGCACGTCTCTTCCAAGGGGCATTTAAACCGTCTAGTTAAGCTGCTGCGACCTGCATGTCTCTTCCAAGGGGCATTTAAACTGTCTTGTTAAGCTACTGCGACCTCCACCGCACTTCCAAGGGGCATTTAAACCGTCTTGTTAAGCTACTGCGACCTGCATGTCTCTTTCAAGGGGCATTTAAACTGTCTTGTTAAGCTACTGCGACCTCCACCGCTCTTCCAAGGGGCATTTAACCCGTCTTGTTATGCTGCTTCGACCTTCACTTCTCTTCCAAGTGGCATTTAAACCGTCTTGTTAAGCTACTGCGGCCTGCACGTCTCTTTCAAGGGGAATTTAAACTGTCTTATTAAGCTACTGCGACCTCCACCTCTCTTCCAAGGGGCATTTAAACCATCTTATTAAGCTACTGCGACCTGCATGTCTCTTCCAAGGGGCATTCAAACTATCTTGCTAAGCTACTGCGACCTGCACGTCTCTTCCAAGGGGCATTTAAACCGTCTAGTTAAGCTGCTGCGAACTGCATGTCTCTTCCAAGGGGCTTTTAAACTGTCTTGTTAAGCTACTGCGACCTGCACGTCTCTTCCAAGGGGCATTTAAACCTTCTTGGTAAGCGACTGCGACCTGCAAGCCTATTCCAAGGGTCATTTAAACCGTCTTGTTAAGCTACTGCGACCTGCACGTCTCTTCCAAGTGGGATTTAAACCGTCTTGTTAAGCTAATGCGACCTGCACGTCTCTTCCAAGGGGCATTTAAACCGTCTGATTAAGCTACTGCGACCTGCTCGTCTATTCCAAGGGGCTTTTAAACCGTCTTGTTAAGCTACTGCGACCTGCACGTCTCTTCCAAGTGGGATTTAAACCGTCTTGTTAAGCTACTGCGACTTGCACGTCTCTTCCAAGGGGCATTTAAACCGTCTTGTTAAGCTACTGTAACCTCCACCACTTTCCCAAGGGGCATTTAAACCGTCTTGTTAAGCTACTGCGACCTGCACGTCTCTTCCAAAGGGCATTTAAAACGCTTTGTTAAGCTACTGCTACCTGAATGTCTCTTCCAAGGGGCATTTAAACCGTCTTGTTAACCTACTGCGACCTGCACGTCTCTTCCAAGGGGCATTTAAACCGTCTAGTTAAGCTGCTGCGACCTGCATGTCTCTTCCAAGGGGCATTTAAACTGTCTTGTTAAGCTACTGCGACCTCCACCGCACTTCCAAGGGGCATTTAAACCGTCTTGTTAAGCTACTGCGACCTGCATGTCTCTTTCAAGGGGCATTTAAACTGTCTTGTTAAGCTACTGCGACCTCCACCGCTCTTCCAAGGGGCATTTAACCCGTCTTGTTATGCTGCTTCGACCTTCACTTCTCTTCCAAGTGGCATTTAAACCGTCTTGTTAAGCTACTGCGACCTGCACGTCTCTTTCAAGGGGAATTTAAACTGTCTTATTAAGCTACTGCGACCTCCACCTCTCTTCCAAGGGGCATTTAAACCATCTTATTAAGCTACTGCGACCTGCATGTCTCTTCCAAGGGGCATTCAAACTATCTTGCTAAGCTACTGCGACCTGCACGTCTCTTCCAAGGGGCATTTAAACCGTCTAGTTAAGCTGCTGCGAACTGCATGTCTCTTCCAAGGGGCTTTTAAACTGTCTTGTTAAGCTACTGCGACCTCCACCGCACTTTCAAGGGGCATTTAAACCGTCTTGTTAAGCTACTGCAACCTGCACGTCTCTTTCAAGAGGCATTTAAACTGTCTTGTTAAGCTACTGCGACCTCCACCGCTCTTCCAAGGGGCATTTAACCCGTCTTGTTAAGCTACTTCGACCTGCACGTCTCTTCCAAGTGGCATTTAAACCATCTTGTTAAGCTACTGTGACCTGCACGTCTCTTCCAAGGGGAATTTAAACTGTCTTATTAAGCTACTGCGACCTCCACCTGTCTTTCAAGTGGCATTTAAACCATCTTATTAAGCTACTGCGACCTGCACATCTCTTCCAAGAGGCATTTAAAACGTCTTATTAAGCTACTGCGACCTGCACGTCTCTTCCAAGGGGCATTTAAACTGTCTTGTTAAGCTATAGCGACCTCCACCGCTCTTCCAAGGGGCATTTAAACAGTCTTGTTAAGCTACTGCGACCTCCACGTCTCTTCCAAGGGGCATTTAAACCTTCTTGGTAAGCTACTGCGACCTGCACGTCTCTTCCTAGGCGCATTTAAACCGTCTATTTAAGCTACTGTAGCCTCCACCACTTTTCCAAGGGGCATTTAAACCGTCTTCTTAAGCTACTGCGACCTGCACGTCTCTTCCAAGGGGCATTTAAACCGTATTTTTAAGCTGCTGCGACCTACATGTCTCTACCAAGAGACATTTAAACCGTCTTCTTAAGCTACTGCGACCTGCACGTCTCTTCCAAGGGGCATTTAAACAGTCTTGTTAAGCTGCTGCGACCTGCACGTCTCTTCCAAGCGTAATTTAAACTGTCTTCTTAAGCTACTATGACCTCCACCGCTCTTCCAAGGGGCATTTAAACTGTCTTGTTAAGCTACTGCGTCCTCCAATGGTCTTCCAAGGGGCATTTAAACAGTCTTGTTAAGCTACTGCCACCTGCAAGCCTCTTCCAAGGGGCATTTAAACCGTCTTGGTAAGCTACTGCGACCTGCAAGCCTATTACAAGGGGCATTTAAACCCTCTTGTTAAGCTACTGCGACCTGCACGTCTCTTCCAAGGTGCATTTAAACCGTCTTTTTAAGCTACTGCGACTTGCACGTCTCTTCCAAGGGGCATTTAAGCCATCTTGTTAAGCTACTGCGACTTGCACGTCTCTTCCAAGGGGCATTTAAACTGTCTTGTTAAGCTGCTGTAACCTCCACCACTTTTCCAAGGGGCATTTAAACCGTCTTCTTAAGCTACTGCGACCTGCACGTCTCTTCCAAGGGGCATTTAAACCGTCTTGTTAAGCTACTGCGACCTGCATGTCTCTTCCAAGGGGCATTTAAACCGCCTTGTTAAGACACTGCGACCTGCACGTCTCTTCCAAGGGGCATTTAAACCGTCTTTTTAAGCTGCTGCGACCTGCATGTCTCTTCGAAGGGGCATTTAAACAGTCTTGGTAAGCTACTGCGACCTGCAAGCCTATTCCAAGGGCCATTTAAACCCTCTTGTTAAGCTACTGCGACCTGCACGTCTCTTCCAAGGTGCATTTAAACCGTCTTTTTAAGCTACTGCGACTTGCACGTCTCTTCCAAGGGGCATTTAAACCATCTTGATAAGCTACTGCGACCTGCATGTCTCTTCCAAGGGGCATTTAAACCGCCTTGTTAAGCCACTGCGACCTGCACGTCTCTTCCACGGGGCATTTAAACCGTCTTTTTAAGCTGCTGCGACCTGCATGTCTCTTCCAAGGGGCATTTAAACCATCTTGTTAAGCAACTGCGACCTCCACCGCTCTTCCAAGGGGCATTTAAACCATCTTGTTAAGCTACTGCGACCTGCACGTCTCTTCCAAGGGGCATTTAAACCGTTTTGTTAAGCTACTGCGACCTGCACATCTCTTCTATGGGGCATTTAAACCGTCTTGTTAAGCTTCTACGACCTCCACCTCTCTTCCATGAGGTATTTAAACTGTCTTGTTAAGCTACTGCGACCTACATGTCTCTACCAAGAGACATTTAAACCGTCTTCTTAAGCTACTGCACCCTGCACGTCTCTTCCAAGGGGCATTTAAACTGTCTTGTTAAGCTACTGCGACCTGCACATCTCTTCCAAGGGGCATTTAAATCGTCTTAGTAAGCTACTGCGACCTGCACGTCTCTTCCAAGGGGCATTTAAACCGTCTTGTTAAGCAACTGTAACCTCCACCACTTTTCCAAGGGGCATTTAAACCGTCTTGTTAAGCTAATGCGACCTGCACGTCTCTTCCAAGGGGCAATTAAAACGCTTTGTTAAGCTACTGCGACCTGCATGTCTCTTCCAAGGGGCATTTAAACCGTCTTGTTAAGCTACTGCGACCTGCACGTCTCTTCCAAGGGGCATTTAAACCGTCTAGTTAAGCTGCTGCGACCTGCATGTCTCTTCCAAGGGGCATTTAAACTGTCTTGTTAAGCTACTGCGACCTCCACCGCACTTCCAAGGGGCATTTAAACCGTCTTGTTAAGCTACTGCGACCTGCATGTCTCTTTCAAGGGGCATTTAAACTGTCTTGTTAAGCTACTGCGACCTCCACCGCTCTTCCAAGGGGCATTTAACCCGTCTTGTTAAGCTGCTTTGACCTGCACTTCTCTTCCAAGTGGCATTTAAACCGTCTTGTTAAGCTACTGCGACCTGCACGTCTCTTCCAAGGGGAATTTAAACTGTCTTATTAAGCTACTGCGACTTCCACCTCTCTTCCAAGGGGCATTTAAACCATCTTATTAAGCTACTGCGACCTGCATATCTCTTCCAAGGGGCATTTAAACCATCTTGCTAAGCTACTGCGACCTGCACGTCTCTTCCAAGGGGCATTTAAACCGTCTAGTTAAGCTCCAGCCACCTGCATGTCTCTTCCAAGGGGCTTTTAAACTGTCTTGTTAAGCTACTGCGACCTCCACCGCACTTTCAAGGGGCATTTAAACCGTCTTGTTAAGCTACTGCAACCTGCACGTCTCTTTCAAGAGGCATTTAAACCGTCTTGTTAAGCTACTTCGACCTGCACTTCTCTTCCAAGTGGCATTTAAACCGTCTTGTTAAGCTACTGCGACCTGCACGTCTCTTCCAAGGGGCATTTAAACCTTCTTGGTAAGCGACTGCGACCTGCAAGCCTATTCCAAGGGTCATTTAAACCGTCTTGTTAAGCTACTGCGACCTGCACGTCTCTTCCAAGTGGGATTTAAACCGTCTTGTTAAGCTACTGCGACCTGCACGTCTCTTCCAAGGGGCATTTAAACCGTCTTATTCAGCTACTGCGACCTGCTCGTCTATTCCAAGGGGCATTTAAACCGTCTTGTTAAGCTACTGCGACCTGCACGTCTCTTCCAAGTGGGATTTAAACCGTCTTGTTAAGCTACTGCGACTTGCACGTCTCTTCCAAGGGGCAATTAAACCGTCTTGTTAAGCTACTGTAACCTCCACCACTTTCCCAAGGGGCATTTAAACCGTCTTGTTAAGCTACTGCGACCTGCACGTCTCTTCCAAAGGGCATTTAAAACGCTTTGTTAAGCTACTGCTACCTGAATGTCTCTTCCAAGGGGCATTTAAACCGTCTTGTTAACCTACTGCGACCTGCACGTCTCTTTCAAGGGGCATTTAAACCGTCTAGTTAAGCTGCTGCGACCTGCATGTCTCTTCCAAGGGGCATTTAAACTGTCTTGTTAAGCTACTGCGACCTCCACCGCACTTCCAAGGGGCATTTAAACCGTCTTGTTAAGCTACTGCGACCTGCATGTCTCTTTCAAGGGGCATTTAAACTGTCTTGTTAAGCTACTGCGACCTTCACCGCTCTTCCAAGGGGCATTTAACCCGTCTTGTTATGCAGCTTCGACCTGCACTTCTCTTCCAAGTGGCATTTAAACCGTCTTGTTAAGCTACTGCGACCTGCACGTCTCTTTCAAGGGGTATTTAAACTGTCTTATTAAGCTACTGCGACCTCCACCTCTCTTCCAAGGGGCATTTAAACCATCTTATTAAGCTACTGCGACCTGCATGTCTCTTCCAAGGGGCATTTAAACTATCTTGCTAAGCTACTGCGACCTGCACGTCTCTTCCAAGGGGCATTTAAAACGTCTAGTTAAGCTGCTGCGACCTGCATGTCTCTTCCAAGGGGCTTTTAAACTGTCTTGTTAAGCTACTGCGACCTCCACCGCACTTTCAAGGGGCATTTAAACCGTCTTGTTAAGCTACTGCAACCTGCACGTCTCTTTCAAGAGGCATTTAAACTGTCTTGTTAAGCTACTGCGACCTCCAGCGCTCTTCCAAGGGGCATTTAACCCGTCTTGTTAAGCTGCTTCGACCTGCACTTCTCTTCCAAGTGGCATTTAAACCATCTTGTTAAGCTACTGCGACCTGCACGTCTCTTCCAAGGGGCATTTAAACCTTCTTGGTAAGCGACTGCGACCTGCAAGCCTATTCCAAGGGTCATTTAAACCGTCTTGTTAAGCTACTGCGACCTGCACGTCTCTTCCAAGTGGGATTTGAACCGTCTTGTTAAGCTACTGCGACCTGCACGTCTCTTCCAAGGGGCATTTAAACCGTCTTATTAAGCTACTGCGACCTGCTCGTCTATTCCAAGGGGCATTTAAACCGTCTTGTTAAGCTACTGCGACCTGCACGTCTCTTCCAAGTGGGATTTAAACCGTCTTGTTAAGCTACTGCGACTTGCACGTCTCTTCCAAGGGGCATTTAAACCGTCTTGTTAAGCTACTGTAACCTCCACCACTTTCCCAAGGGGCATTTAAACCTTCTTGTTAAGCTACTGCGACCTGCACGTCTCTTCCAAAGGACATTTAAAACGCTTTGTTAAGCTACTGCTACCTGAATGTCTCTTCCAAGGGGCATTTAAACCGTCTTGTTAAGCTACTGCGACCTGCACGTCTCTTCCAAGGGGCATTTAAACCGTCTAGTTAAGCTGCTGCGACCTGTAAGTCTCTTCCAAGGGGCATTTAAACTGTCTTGTTAAGCTACTGCGACCTCTACCGCACTTCCAAGGGGCATTTAAACCGTCTTGTTAAGCTACTGCGACCTACACGTCTCTTTCAACGGGCATTTAAACTGTCTTGTTAAGCTACTGCGACCTCCACCGCTCTTCCAATTGGCATTTAACCCGTCTTGCTAAGCTACTTCGACCTGCACGTCTCTTCCAAGTTGCATTTAAACCATCTTGTTAAGCTACTGTGACCTGCACGTCTCTTCCAAGGGGAATTTAAACTGTCTTATTAAGCTACTGCGACCTCCACCTGTCTTTCAAGGGGAATTTAAACCATCTTATTAAGCTACTGCGACCTGCACATCTCTTCCAAGAGGCATTTAAACCGTCTTATTAAGCTACTGCGACCTGCACGTCTCTTCCAAGGGGCATTTAAACTGTCTTGTTAAGCTATAGCGACCTCCACCGCTCTTCCAAGGGGCATTTAAACCGTCTTGTTAAGCTACTGCGACCTCCACGTCTCTTCCAAGGGGCATTTAAACCTTCTTGGTAAGCTACTGCGACCTGCACGTCTCTTCCAAGGCGCATTTAAACCGTCTATTTAAGCTACTGTAGCCTCCACCACTTTTCCAAGGGGCATGTAAACCGTCTTGTTAAGCTACTGCGACCTGCACGTCTCTTCCAAGGGGCATTTAAACCTTATTTTTAAGCTGCTGCGACCTACATGTCTCTACCAAGAGACATTTAAACCGTCTTCTTAAGCTACTGCGACCTGCACGTCTCTTCCAAGGGGCATTTAAACAGTCTTGTTAAGCTGCTGCGACCTGCACGTCTCTTCCAAGCGTAATTTAAACTGTCTTCTTAAGCTACTATGACCTCCACCGCTCTTTCAAGGGGCATTTAAACTGTCTTATTAAGCTACTGCGACCTGCATGTCTCTTCCAAGGGGCATTTAAACCGTTTTGTTAAGCTACTGCGACCTGCACATCTCTTCCATGGGGCATTTAAACCGTCTTGTTAAGCTACTGCGACCTCCAACTCTCTTCCATGGGGCATTTAAACTGTCTTGTTTAGCTACTGCGACCTACATGTCTTTACCAAGAGACATTTAAACCGTCTTCTTAAGCTACTGCGACCTGCACGTCTCTTTCAAGGGGCATTTAAACACTCTTGCTAAGCTGCTGCGACCTGCATGTCTCTTCCAAGCGGAATTTAAACTGTCTTGTTAAGCTACTGCGACCTCCACCGCTCTTCCAAGGGGCATTTAAACTGTCTTGTTAAGCTACTGCGACCTGCACGTCTCTTCCAAGAGGCATTTAAATCGTCTTGTTAAGCTACTGCGACCTCCACCGCTCTTCCAAGGGGCATTTAAACTGTCTTGTTAAGCTACTGCCACCTGCACGTCTCTTCCAAGGGACATTTAAATCGCCTTGGTAAGCTACTGCGACCTGCACGTCTCTTCCAAGGGGCATTTAAAATGTCTTGCTAAGCTTCTGCGACCTGCACGTCTCTTCTAAGGGCCATTTAAACCGTCTTGTTAAGCCACTGCAACCTTCACATCTCTTCCCAGGGGCATTTAAACCATCTTGTTAAGCTGCTGCGACCTGCATGTCTCTCCCAAGGGGCATTTAAACCATCTTGTGAAGCTACTGCGACTTGCACGTCTCTTCCAAGGGGCATTTAAACCGTCTTGTTAAGCTACTGCGACCTGCACGTCTCTTCCAAGGGGCATTTAAACTGTCTAGTTAAGCTGCTGCGACCTGCATGTCTCTTTCAAGGTGCATTTAAACTGTCTTGTTAAGCTACTGCGACCTCCACCGCACTTCCAAGGGGCATTTAAACCGTCTTGTTAAGCTACTGCGACCTGCACGTCTCTTTCAAGGGGCATTTAAACTGTCTTGTTAAGCTACTGCGACCTCCACCGCTCTTCCAAGGGGCATTTAAACCATCTTATTAAGCTACTGCGACCTGCATGTCTCTTCCAAGGGGCATTTAAACCATCTTGCTTAGCTACTGCAACCTGCACGTCTCTTCCAAGGGGCATTTAAACCGTCTAGTTAAGCTCCTGCGACCTGCATGTCTCTTCCAAGGGGCTTTTAAACTGTCTTGTTAAGCTACTGCTACCTCCACCGCACTTTCAAGGGGCATTTAAACCGTCTTGTTAAGCTACTGCAACCTGCACGTCTCTTTCAAGAGGCATTTAAACTGTCTTGTTAAGCTACTGCGACCTCCACCGCTCTTCCAAGGGGCATTTAACCCGTCTTGTTAAGCTACTTCGACCTGCACTTCTCTTCCAAGTGGCATTTAAACCGTCTTCTTAAGCTACTGCGACCTGCACGTCTTTTCCAAGGGGCATTTAAACCTTCTTGGTAAGCGACTGCGACCTGCAAGCCTATTCCAAGGGTCATTTAAACCGTCTTGTTAAGCTACTGCGACCTGCACGTCTCTTCCAAGTGGGATTTAAACCGTCTTGTTAAGCTACTGCGATCTGTACGTCTCTTCCAAGGGGCATTTAAACCGTCTTATTAAGCTACTGCGACCTGCTCGTCTATTCCAAGGGGCATTTAAACCGTCTTGTTAAGCTACTGCGACCTGCACGTCTCTTCCAAGTGGGATTTAAACCATCTTGTAAAGCTACTGCGACTTGCACGTCTCTTCCAAGGGGCATTTAAACCGTCTTGTTAAGCTACTGTAACCTCCACCACTTTCCCAAGGGGCATTTAAACCATCTTGTTAAGCTACTGCGACCTGCACGTCTCTTCCAAAGGGCATTTAAAACGCTTTGTTAAGCTACTGCTACCTGAATGTCTCTTCCAAGGGGCATTTAAACCGTCTTGTTAACCTACTGCGACCTGCACGTCTCTTCCAAGGGGCATTTAAAGCGTCTAGTTAAGCTGCTGCGACCTGCATGTCTCTTCCAAGGGGCATTTAAACTGTCTTGTTAAGCTACTGCGACCTCCACCGCACTTCCAAGGGGCATTTAAACCGTCTTGTTAAGCTACTGCGACCTGCATGTCTCTTTCAAGGGGCATTTAAACTGTCTTGTTAAGCTACTGCGACCTCCACCGCTCTTCCAAGGGGCATTTAACCCGTGTTGTTATGCTGCTTCGACCTTCACTTCTCTTCCAAGTGGCATTTAAACCGTCTTGTTAAGCTACTGCGACCCTCACGTCTCTTTCAAGGGGAATTTAAACTGTCTTATTAAGCTACTGCAACCTCCACCTCTCTTCCAAGGGGCATTTAAACCATCTTATTAAGCTACTGCGACCTGTATGTCTCTTCCAAGGGGAATTTAAACTATCTTGCTAAGCTACTGCGACCTGCACCTCTCTTCCAAGGGGCATTTAAACCGTCTAGTTAAGCTGCTGCGAACTGCATGTCTCTTCCAAGGGGCTTTTAAACTGTCTTGTTAAGCTACTGCGACCTCCACCGCACTTTCAAGGGGCATTTAAACCGTCTTGTTAAGCTACTGCAACCTGCACGTCTCTTTCAAGAGGCATTTAAACTGTCTTGTTAAGCTACTGCGACCTCCACCGCTCTTCCAAGGGGCATTTAACCCGTCTTATTAAGCTACTGCGACCTGCACATCTCTTCCAAGAGGCATTTAAACCATCTTATTAAGCTACTGCGACCTGCACGTCTCTTCCAAGGGGCATTTAAACTGTCTTGTTAAGCTATAGCGACCTCCACCGCTCTTCCAAGGGGCATTTAAACAGTCTTGTTAAGCTACTGCGACCTCCACGTCTCTTCCAAGGGGCATTTAAACCTTCTTGGTAAGCTACTGCGACCTGCACGTCTCTTCCTAGGCGCATTTAAACCGTCTATTTAAGCTACTGTAGCCTCCACCACTTTTCCAAGGGGCATTTAAACCGTCTTGTTAAGCTACTGCGACCTGCACGTCTCTTCCAAGGGGCATTTAAACCGTATTTTTAAGCTGCTGCGACCTACATGTCTCTACCAAGAGACATTTAAACCGTCTTCTTAAGCTACTGCGACCTGCACGTCTCTTCCAAGGGGCATTTAAACAGTCTTGTTAAGCTGCTGCGACCTGAACGTCTCTTCCAAGCGTAATTTAAACTGTCTTCTTAAGCTACTATGACCTCCACTGCTCTTCCAAGGGGCATTTAAACTGTCTTGTTAAGCTACTGCGTCTTTCAATGGTCTTCCAAGGGGCATTTAAACAGTCTTGTTAAGCTACTGCCACCTGCAAGCCTCTTCCAAGGGGCATTTAAACCGTCTTGGTAAGCTACTGCGACCTGCAAGCCTATTACAAGGGGCATTTAAACCCTCTTGTTAAGCTACTGCGACCTGCACGTCTCTTCCAAGGTGCATTTAAACCGTCTTTTTAAGCTTCTGCGACTTGCACGTCTCTTCCAAGGGGCATTTAAACCATCTTGTTAAGCTACTGTGACCTGCTCGTCTCTTCCAAGGGGCATTTAAACCATCTTGTTAAGCTACTGCGACTTGCACGTCTCTTCCAAGGGGCATTTAAACTGTCTTGTTAAGCTGCTGTAACCTCCACCACTTTTCCAAGGGGCATTTAAACCGTCTTGTTAAGCTACTGCGACCTGCACGTCTCTTCCAAGGGGCATTTAAACCGTCTTGTTAAGCTACTGCGACCTGCATGTCTCTTCCAAGGGGCATTTAAACCGCCTTGTTAAGACACTGCGACCTGCACGTCTCTTCCACGGGGCATTTAAACCGTCTTTTTAAGCTGCTGCGACCTGCATGTCTCTTCGAAGGGGCATTTAAACCGTCTTGGTAAGCTACTGCGACCTGCAAGCCTATTCCAAGGGGCATTTAAACCCTCTTGTTAAGCTACTGCGACCTGCACGTCTCTTCCAAGGTGCATTTAAACCGTCTTTTTAAGCTACTGCGACTTGCACGTCTCTTCCAAGGGGCATTTAAACCTTCTTGTTAAGCTACTGCGACCTGCATGTCTCTTCCAAGGGGCATTTAAACCGCCTTGTTAAGCCACTGCGACCTGCACGTCTCTTCCACGGGGCATTTAAACCGTCTTTTTAAGCTGCTGCGACCTGCATGTCTCTTCCAAGGGGCATTTAAACCATCTTGTTAAGCTACTGCGACCTCCACCGCTCTTCCAAGGGGCATTTAAACCATCTTGTTAAGCTACTGCGACCTGCACGTCTCTTCCAAGGGGCATTTAAACCGTTTTGTTAAGCTACTGCGACCTGCACATCTCTTACATGGGGCATTTAAACCGTCTTGTTAAGCTTCTACGACCTCCACCTCTCTTCCATGAGGTATTTAAACTGTCTTGTTAAGCTTCTGCGACCTACATGTCTCTACCAAGAGACATTTAAACCGTCTTCTTAAGCTACTGCGACCTGCACGTCTCTTCCACGGGGCATTTAAACTGTCTTGTTAAGCTACTGCGACCTGCACGTCTCTTCCAAGGGGCATTTAAATCGTCTTAGTAAGCTACTGCGACCTGCACGTCTCTTCCAAGGGGCATTTAAACTGTCTTGTTAAGCTACTGCGACATCCACCGCTCTGCCAAGGGGCATTTAAACCATTTTGTTAAGCTACTGCGACCTGCACGTCTCATCCAAGGGGCATTTAAATTGTCTTGTTAAGCTTCTGCGACCTGCACGTCTCTACTAAGGGGCATTTAAACCGTCTTGTGAAGCTACTGCGACTTACACGTCTCTTCCAAGGGGCATTTAAACCGTCTTGTTAAGCAACTGTAACCTCCACCACTTTTCCAAGGGGCATTTAAAACGCTTTGTTAAGCTACTGCGACCTGCATGTCTCTTCCAAGGGGCATTTAAACCGTCTTGTTAAGCTACTGCGACCTGCACGTCTCTTCCAAGGGGCATTTAAACCATCTTATTAAGCTACTGCGACCTGCATGTCTCTTCCAAGGGGCATTTAAACTATCTTGCTAAGCTACTGCGACCTGCACGTCTCTTCCAAGGGGCATTTAAACCGTCTAGTTAAGCTGCTGCGACCTGCATGTCTCTTTCAAGGGGCATTTAAACTGTCTTGTTAAGCTACTGCGACCTCCACCGCACTTCCAAGGGGCATTTAAACCGTCTTGTTAAGCTACTGCGACCTGCATGTCTCTTTCAAGGGGCATTTAAACTGTCTTGTTAAGCTACTGCGACCTCCACCGCTCTTCTAAGGGGCATTTAACCCGTCTTGTTAAGCTGCTTTGACCTGCACTTCTCTTCCAAGTGGCATTTAAACCGTCTTGTTAAGCTACTGCGACCTGCACGTCTTTTCCAAGGGGCATTTAAACCTTCTTGGTAAGCGACTGCGACCTGCAAGCCTATTCCAAGGGTCATTTAAACCGTCTTGTTAAGCTACTGCGACCTGCACGTCTCTTCCAAGTGGGATTTAAACCGTCTTGTTAAGCTACTGCGACCTGCACGTCTCTTCCAAGGGGCATTTAAACCGTCTTATTAAGCTACTGCGACCTGCTCGTCTATTCCAAGGGGCATTTAAACCGTCTTGTTAAGCTACTGCGACCTGCACGTCTCTTCCAAGTGGGATTTAAACCATCTTGTTAAGCTACTGCGACTTGCACGTCTCTTCCAAGGGGCATTTAAACCGTCTTGTTAAGCTACTGTAACCTCCACCACTTTCCCAAGGGGCATTTAAACCGTCTTGTTAAGCTACTGCGACCTGCACGTCTCTTCCAAAGGGCATTTAAAACACTTTGTTAAGCTACTGCTACCTGAATGTCTCTTCCAAGGGGCATTTAAACCGTCTTGTTAACCTACTGCGACCTGCACGTCTCTTCCAAGGGGCATTTAAAAAGTCTAGTTAAGCTGCTGCGAACTGCATGTCTCTTCCAAGGGGCATTTAAACTGTCTTGTTAAGCTACTGCGACCTCCACCGCACTTCCAAGGGGCATTTAAACCGTCTTGTTAAGCTACTGCGACCTGCATGTCTCTTTCAAGGGGCATTTAAACTGTCTTGTTAAGCTACTGCGACCTCCACCTCTCTTCCAAGGGGCATTTAAACCATCTTATTAAGCTACTGCGACCTGCATGTCTCTTCCAAGGGGCATTTAAACTATCTTGCTAAGCTACTGCGACCTGCACGTCTCTTCCAAGGGGCATTTAAACCGTCTAGTTAAGCTGCTGCGAACTGCATGTCTCTTCCAAGGGGCTTTTAAACTGTCTTGTTAAGCTACTGCGACCTCCACCGCACTTTCAAGGGGCATTTAAACCGTCTTGTTAAGCTACTGAAACCTGCACGTCTCTTTCAAGAGGCATTTAAACTGTCTTGTTAAGCTACTGCGACCTCCACCGCTCTTCCAAGGGGCATTTAACCCGTCTTGTTAAGCTACTTCGACCTGGACGTCTCTTCCAAGTGGCATTTAAACCATCTTGTTAAGCTACTGTGACCTGCACGTCTCTTCCAAGGGGAATTTAAACTGTCTTATTAAGCTACTGCGACCTCCACCTGTCTTTCAAGGGGCATTTAAACCATCTTATTAAGCTACTGCGACCTGCACATCTCTTCAAAGAGGCATTTAAACCGTCTTATTAAGCTACTGCGACATCCACCGCTCTGCCAAGGGGCATTTAAACCATTTTGTTAAGCTACTGCGACCTGCACGTCTCATCCAAGGGGCATTTAAATTGTCTTGTTAAGCTTCTGCGACCTGCACGTCTCTACTAAGGGGCATTTAAACCGTCTTGTGAAGCTACTGCGACTTACACGTCTCTTCCAAGGGGCATTTAAACCGTCTTGTTAAGCAACTGTAACCTCCACCACTTTTCCAAGGGGCATTTAAAACGCTTTGTTAAGCTACTGCGACCTGCATGTCTCTTCCAAGGGGCATTTAAACCGTCTTGTTAAGCTACTGCGACCTGCACGTCTCTTCCAAGGGGCATTTAAACCGTCTAGTTAAGCTGCTGCGACCTGCATGTCTCTTCCAAGGGGCATTTAAACTGTCTTGTTAAGCTACTGCGACCTCCACCGCACTTCCAAGGGGCATTTAAACCGTCTTGTTAAGCTACTGCGACCTGCATGTCTCTTTCAAGGGGCATTTAAACTGTCTTGTTAAGCTACTGCGACCTCCACCGCTCTTCCAAGGGGCATTTAACCCGTCTTGTTAAGCTGCTTTGACCTGCACTTCTCTTCCAAGTGGCATTTAAAGCGTCTTGTTAAGCTACTGCGACCTGCACGTCTTTTCCAAGGGGCATTTAAACCTTCTTGGTAAGCGACTGCGACCTGCAAGCCTATTCCAAGGGTCATTTAAACCGTCTTGTTAAGCTACTGCGACCTGCACGTCTCTTCCAAGTGGGATTTAAACCGTCTTGTTAAGCTACTGCGACCTGCACGTCTCTTCCAAGGGGCATTTAAACCGTCTTATTAAGCTACTGCGACCTGCTCGTCTATTCCAAGGGGCATTTAAACCGTCTTGTTAAGCTACTGCGACCTGCACGTCTCTTCCAAGTGGGCTTTAAACCATCTTGTGAAGCTACTGCGACTTGCACGTCTCTTCCAAGGGGCATTTAAACCGTCTTGTTAAGCTACTGTAACCTCCACCACTTTCCCAAGGGGCATTTAAACCGTCTTGTTAAGCCACTGCGACCTGCACGTCTCTTCCAAAGGGCATTTAAAACGCTTTGTTAAGCTACTGCTACCTGAATGTCTCTTCCAAGGGGCATTTAAACCGTCTTGTTAACCTACTGCGACCTGCACGTCTCTTCCAAGGGGCATTTAAAAAGTCTAGTTAAGCTGCTGCGAACTGCATGTCTCTTCCAAGGGGCATTTAAACTGTCTTGTTAAGCTACTGCGACCTCCACCGCACTTCCAAGGGGCATTTAAACCGTCTTGTTAAGCTACTGCGACCTGCATGTCTCTTTCAAGGGGCATTTAAACTGTCTTGTTAAGCTACTGCGACCTCCACCGCTCTTCCAAGGGGCATTTAACCCGTCTTGTTATGCTGCTTCGACCTTCACTTCTCTTCCAAGTGGCATTTAAACCGTCTTGTTAAGCTACTGCGACCTGCACGTCTCTTTCAAGGGGAATTTAAACTGTCTTATTAAGCTACTGCGACCTCCACCTCTCTTCCAAGGGGCCTTTTAAACCATCTTATTAAGCTACTGCGACCTGCATGTCTCTTCCAAGGGGCATTTAAACTATCTTGCTAAGCTACTGCGACCTGCACGTCTCTTCCAAGGGGCATTTAAACCGTCTAGTTAAGCTGCTGCGAACTGCATGTCTCTTCCAAGGGGCTTTTAAACTGTCTTGTTAAGCTACTGCGACCTCCACCGCACTTTCAAGGGGCATTTAAACCGTCTTGTTAAGCTACTGCAACCTGCACGTCTCTTTCAAGAGGCATTTAAACTGTCTTGTTAAGCTACTGCGACCTCCACCGCTCTTCCAAGGGGCATTTAACCCGTCTTGTTAAGCTACTTCGACCTGCAAGTCTCTTCCAAGTGGCATTTAAACCATCTTGTTAAGCTACTGTGACCTGCACGTCTCTTCCAAGGGGAATTTAAACTGTCTTATTAAGCTACTGCGACCTCCACCTGTCTTTCAAGGGGCATTTAAACCATCTTATTAAGCTACTGCGACCTGCACATCTCTTCCAAGAGGCATTTAAACCGTCTTATTAAGCTACTGCGACCTGCACGTCTCTTCCAAGGGGCATTTAAACTGTCTTGTTAAGCTATAGCAACCTCCACCGCTCTTCCAAGGGGCATTTAAACAGTCTTGTTAAGCTACTGCGACCTGCACGTCTCTTCCAAGGGGCATTTAAACCGTCTAGTTAAGCTGCTGCGACCTGCATGTCTCTTTCAAGGGGCATTTAAACTGTCTTGTTAAGCTACTGCGACCTCCACCGCACTTCCAAGGGGCATTTAAACCGTCTTGTTAAGCTACTGCGACCTGCATGTCTCTTTCAAGGGGCATTTAAACTGTCTTGTTAAGCTACTGCGACCTCCACCGCTCTTCTAAGGGGCATTTAACCCGTCTTGTTAAGCTGCTTTGACCTGCACTTCTCTTCCAAGTGGCATTTAAACCGTCTTGTTAAGCTACTGCGACCTGCACGTCTTTTCCAAGGGGCATTTAAACCTTCTTGGTAAGCGACTGCGACCTGCAAGCCTATTCCAAGGGTCATTTAAACCGTCTTGTTAAGCTACTGCGACCTGCACGTCTCTTCCAAGTGGGATTTAAACCGTCTTGTTAAGCTACTGCGACCTGCACGACTCTTCCAAGGGGCATTTAAACCGTCTTATTAAGCTACTGCGACCTGCTCGTCTATTCCAAGGGGCATTTAAACCGTCTTGTTAAGCTACTGCGACCTGCACGTCTCTTCCAAGTGGGATTTAAACCATCTTGTTAAGCTACTGCGACTTGCACGTCTCTTCCAAGGGGCATTTAAACCGTCTTGTTAAGCTACTGTAACCTCCACCACTTTCCCAAGGGGCATTTAAACCGTCTTGTTAAGCTACTGCGACCTGCACGTCTCTTCCAAAGGGCATTTAAAACACTTTGTTAAGCTACTGCTACCTGAATGTCTCTTCCAAGGGGCATTTAAACCGTCTTGTTAACCTACTGCGACCTGCACGTCTCTTCCAAGGGGCATTTAAAAAGTCTAGTTAAGCTGCTGCGAACTGCATGTCTCTTCCAAGGGGCATTTAAACTGTCTTGTTAAGCTACTGCGACCTCCACCGCACTTCCAAGGGGCATTTAAACCGTCTTGTTAAGCTACTGCGACCTGCATGTCTCTTTCAAGGGGCATTTAAACTGTCTTGTTAAGCTACTGCGACCTCCACCTCTCTTCCAAGGGGCATTTAAACCATCTTATTAAGCTACTGCGACCTGCATGTCTCTTCCAAGGGGCATTTAAACTATCTTGCTAAGCTACTGCGACCTGCACGTCTCTTCCAAGGGGCATTTAAACCGTCTAGTTAAGCTGCTGCGAACTGCATGTCTCTTCCAAGGGGCTTTTAAACTGTCTTGTTAAGCTACTGCGACCTCCACCGCACTTTCAAGGGGCATTTAAACCGTCTTGTTAAGCTACTGAAACCTGCACGTCTCTTTCAAGAGGCATTTAAACTGTCTTGTTAAGCTACTGCGACCTCCACCGCTCTTCCAAGGGGCATTTAACCCGTCTTGTTAAGCTACTTCGACCTGGACGTCTCTTCCAAGTGGCATTTAAACCATCTTGTTAAGCTACTGTGACCTGCACGTCTCTTCCAAGGGGAATTTAAACTGTCTTATTAAGCTACTGCGACCTCCACCTGTCTTTCAAGGGGCATTTAAACCATCTTATTAAGCTACTGCGACCTGCACATCTCTTCCAAGAGGCATTTAAACCGTCTTATTAAGCTACTGCGACATCCACCGCTCTGCCAAGGGGCATTTAAACCATTTTGTTAAGCTACTGCGACCTGCACGTCTCATCCAAGGGGCATTTAAATTGTCTTGTTAAGCTTCTGCGACCTGCACGTCTCTACTAAGGGGCATTTAAACCGTCTTGTGAAGCTACTGCGACTTACACGTCTCTTCCAAGGGGCATTTAAACCGTCTTGTTAAGCAACTGTAACCTCCACCACTTTTCCAAGGGGCATTTAAAACGCTTTGTTAAGCTACTGCGACCTGCATGTCTCTTCCAAGGGGCATTTAAACCGTCTTGTTAAGCTACTGCGACCTGCACGTCTCTTCCAAGGGGCATTTAAACCGTCTAGTTAAGCTGCTGCGACCTGCATGTCTCTTCCAAGGGGCATTTAAACTGTCTTGTTAAGCTACTGCGACCTCCACCGCACTTCCAAGGGGCATTTAAACCGTCTTGTTAAGCTACTGCGACCTGCATGTCTCTTTCAAGGGGCATTTAAACTGTCTTGTTAAGCTACTGCGACCTCCACCGCTCTTCCAAGGGGCATTTAACCCGTCTTGTTAAGCTGCTTTGACCTGCACTTCTCTTCCAAGTGGCATTTAAAGCGTCTTGTTAAGCTACTGCGACCTGCACGTCTTTTCCAAGGGGCATTTAAACCGTCTTGTTAAGCTACTGCGACCTGCACGTCTCTTCCAAGTGGGATTTAAACCGTCTTGTTAAGCTACTGCGACCTGCACGTCTCTTCCAAGGGGCATTTAAACCGTCTTATTAAGCTACTGCGACCTGCTCGTCTATTCCAAGGGGCATTTAAACCGTCTTGTTAAGCTACTGCGACCTGCACGTCTCTTCCAAGTGGGCTTTAAACCATCTTGTGAAGCTACTGCGACTTGCACGTCTCTTCCAAGGGGCATTTAAACCGTCTTGTTAAGCTACTGTAACCTCCACCACTTTCCCAAGGGGCATTTAAACCGTCTTGTTAAGCCACTGCGACCTGCACGTCTCTTCCAAAGGGCATTTAAAACGCTTTGTTAAGCTACTGCTACCTGAATGTCTCTTCCAAGGGGCATTTAAACCGTCTTGTTAACCTACTGCGACCTGCACGTCTCTTCCAAGGGGCATTTAAAAAGTCTAGTTAAGCTGCTGCGAACTGCATGTCTCTTCCAAGGGGCATTTAAACTGTCTTGTTAAGCTACTGCGACCTCCACCGCACTTCCAAGGGGCATTTAAACCGTCTTGTTAAGCTACTGCGACCTGCATGTCTCTTTCAAGGGGCATTTAAACTGTCTTGTTAAGCTACTGCGACCTCCACCGCTCTTCCAAGGGGCATTTAACCCGTCTTGTTATGCTGCTTCGACCTTCACTTCTCTTCCAAGTGGCATTTAAACCGTCTTGTTAAGCTACTGCGACCTGCACGTCTCTTTCAAGGGGAATTTAAACTGTCTTATTAAGCTACTGCGACCTCCACCTCTCTTCCAAGGGGCATTTAAACCATCTTATTAAGCTACTGCGACCTGCATGTCTCTTCCAAGGGGCATTTAAACTATCTTGCTAAGCTACTGCGACCTGCACGTCTCTTCCAAGGGGCATTTAAACCGTCTAGTTAAGCTGCTGCGAACTGCATGTCTCTTCCAAGGGGCTTTTAAACTGTCTTGTTAAGCTACTGCGACCTCCACCGCACTTTCAAGGGGCATTTAAACCGTCTTGTTAAGCTACTGCAACCTGCACGTCTCTTTCAAGAGGCATTTAAACTGTCTTGTTAAGCTACTGCGACCTCCACCGCTCTTCCAAGGGGCATTTAACCCGTCTTGTTAAGCTACTTCGACCTGCACGTCTCTTCCAAGTGGCATTTAAACCATCTTGTTAAGCTACTGTGACCTGCACGTCTCTTCCAAGGGGAATTTAAACTGTCTTATTAAGCTACTGCGACCTCCACCTGTCTTTCAAGGGGCATTTAAACCATCTTATTAAGCTACTGCGACCTGCACATCTCTTCCAAGAGGCATTTAAACCGTCTTATTAAGCTACTGCGACCTGCACGTCTCTTCCAAGGGGCATTTAAACTGTCTTGTTAAGCTATAGCAACCTCCACCGCTCTTCCAAGGGGCATTTAAACAGTCTTGTTAAGCTACTGCGACCTCCACGTCTCTTCCAAGGGGCATTTAAACCTTCTTGGTAAGCTACTGCGACCTGCACGTCTCTTCCTAGGCGCATTTAAACCGTCTATTTAAGCTACTGTAGCCTCCACCACTTTTCCAAGGGGCATTTAAACCGTCTTGTTAAGCTACTGCGACCTGCACGTCTCTTCCAAGGGGCATTTAAACTGTCTTTTTAAGCTACTGCGTCCTCCAATGGTCTTCCAAGGGGCATTTAAACAGTCTTGTTAAGCTACTGCCACCTGCAAGGCTCTTCCAAGGGGCATTTAAACCGTCTTGGTAAGCTACTGCGACCTGCAAGCCTATTACAAGGGGCATTTAAACCCTCTTGTTAAGCTACTGCGACCTGCACGTCTCTTCCAAGGTGCATTTAAACCGTCTTTTTAAGCTACTGCGACTTGCACGTCTCTTCCAAGGGGCATTTAAACCATCTTGTTAAGCTACTGTGACCTGCTCGTCTCTTCCAAGTGGCATTTAAACCATCTTGTTAAGCTACTGCGACTTGCACGTCTCTTCCAAGGGGCATTTAAACTGTCTTGTTAAGCTGCTGCAACCTCCACCACTTTTCCAAGGGGCATTTAAACCGTCTTGTTAAGCTACTGCGACCTGCATGTCTCTTCCAAGGGGCATTTAAACTGTCTTGTTAAGCTACTGCGACCTGCATGTCTCTTCCAAGGGGCATTTAAACCGCCTTGTTAAGACACTGCGACCTGCACGTCTCTTCCACGGGGCATTTAAACCGTCTTTTTAAGCTGCTGCGACCTGCATGTCTCTTCGAAGGGGCATTTAAACCGTCTTGGTAAGCTACTGCGACCTGCAAGCCTATTCCAAGGGGCTTTTAAACCATCTTGTTAAGCTACTGCGACCTGCACGTCTCTTCCAAGGTGCATTTAAACCATCTTTTTAAGCTACTGCGACTTGCACGTCTCTTCCAAGGGGCATTTAAACCATCTTGTTAAGCTACTGCGACCTGCATGTCTCTTCCAAGGGGCATTTAAACCGCCTTGTTAAGCCACTGCGACC
This sequence comes from Phyllobates terribilis, assembly GCF_046119375.1. Taxonomy (NCBI): domain Eukaryota; kingdom Metazoa; phylum Chordata; class Amphibia; order Anura; family Dendrobatidae; genus Phyllobates; species Phyllobates terribilis. The sequence continues at coordinate 652,483,189 of NW_027362761.1, forward strand.
TGCACGTCTCTTCCACGGGGCATTTAAACCGTCTTTTTAAGCTGCTGCGACCTGCATGTCTCTTCCAAGGGGCATTTGAACCATCTTGTTAAGCTACTGCGACCTCCACCGCTCTTCCAAGGGGCATTTAAACCATCTTGTTAAGCTACTGCGACCTGCACGTCTCTTCCAAGGGGCATTTAAACCGTTTTGTTAAGCTACTGCGACCTGCACATCTCTTCCATGGGGCATTTAAACCGTCTTGTTAAGCTTCTACGACCTCCACCTCTCTTCCATGAGGTATTTAAACTGTCTTGTTAAGCTACTGCGACCTACATGTCTCTACCAAGAGACATTTAAACCGTCTTCTTAAGCTACTGCGACCTGCACGTCTCTTCCAAGGGGCATTTAAACTGTCTTGTTAAGCTACTGCGACCTGCACGTCTCTTACAAGGGGCATTTAAATCGTCTTAGTAAGCTACTGCGACCTGCACGTCTCTTCCAAGGGGCATTTAAACTGTCTTGTTAAGCTACTGCGACATCCACCGCTCTGCCAAGGGGCATTTAAACCATTTTGTTAAGCTACTGCGACCTGCACGTCTCATCCAAGGGGCATTTAAATTGTCTTGTTAAGCTTCTGCGACCTGCACGTCTCTACTAAGGGGCATTTAAACCGTCTTGTGAAGCTACTGCGACTTACACGTCTCTTCCAAGGGGCATTTAAACCGTCTTGTTAAGCAACTGTAACCTCCACCACTTTTCCAAGGGGTATTTAAACCGTCTTGTTAAGCTACTGCGACCTGCACGTCTCTTCCAAGGGGCATTTAAAACGCTTTGTTAAGCTACTGCGACCTGCATGTCTCTTCCAAGGGGCATTTAAACCGTCTTCTTAACGTACTGCGACCTGCACGTCTGTTTCAAGGGGCATTTAAACTGTCTGGTTAAGCTGCTGCGACCTGCATGTCTCTTCCAAGGGGCATTTAAACTGTCTTGTTAAGCTACTGCGACCTCCACCGCACTTCCAAGGGGCATTTAAACCGTCTTGTTAAGCTACTGCGACCTGCATGTCTCTTTCAAGGGGCATTTAAACTGTCTTGTTAAGCTACTGCGACCTCCACCGCTCTTCCAAGGGGCATTTAACCCGTCTTGTTAAGCTGCTTTGACCTGCACTTCTCTTCCAAGTGGCATTTAAACCGTCTTGTTAAGCTACTGCGACCTGCACGTCTCTTCCAAGGGGAATTTAAACTGTCTTATTAAGCTACTGCGACTTCCACCTCTCTTCCAAGGGGCATTTAAACCATCTTATTAAGCTACTGCGACCTGCATGTCTCTTCCAAGGGGCATTTAAACCATCTTGCTAAGCTACTGCGACCTGCACGTCTCTTCCAAGGGGCATTTAAACCGTCTAGTTAAGCTCCAGCGACCTGCATGTCTCTTCCAAGGGGCTTTTAAACTGTCTTGTTAAGCTACTGCGACCTCCACCGCACTTTCAAGGGGCATTTAAACCGTCTTGTTAAGCTACTGCAACCTGCACGTCTCTTTCAAGAGGCATTTAAACTGTCTTGTTAAGCTACTGCGACCTCCACCGCTCTTCCAAGGGGCATTTAACCCGTCTTGTTAAGCTACTTCGACCTGGACTTCTCTTCCAAGTGGCATTTAAAACAACTTGTTAAGCTACTGCGACCTGCACGTCTCTTCCAAGGGGCATTTAAAACTTCTTGGTAAGCGACTGCGACCTGCAAGCCTATTCCAAGGGTCATTTAAACCGTCTTGTTAAGCTACTGCGACCTGCACGTCTCTTCCAAGTGGGATTTAAACCGTCTTGTTAAGCTACTGCGACCTGCACGTCTCTTCCAAAGGGCATTTAAAACGCTTTGTTAAGCTACTGCTACCTGAATGTCTCTTCCAAGGGGCATTTAAACCGTCTTGTTAAGCTACTGCGACCTGCACGTCTCTTCCAAGGGGCATTTAAACCGTCTAGTTAAGCTGCTGCGACCTGCAAGTCTCTTCCAAGGGGCATTTAAACTGTCTTGTTAAGCTACTGCGACCTCCACCGCACTTATAAGGGGCATTTAAACCGTCTTGTTAAGCTACTGCGACCTGCACGTCTCTTTCAACGGGCATTTAAACTGTCTTGTTAAGCTACTGCGACCTCCACCGCTCTTCCAATTGGCATTTAACCCGTCTTGCTAAGCTACTTCGACCTGCACGTCTCTTCCAAGTGGCATTTAAACCATCTTGTTAAGCTACTGTGACCTGCACGTCTCTTCCAAGGGGAATTTAAACTGTCTTATTAAGCTACTGCGACCTCCACCTGTCTTTCAAGGGGCATTTAAACCATCTTATTAAGCTACTGCGACCTGCACATCTCTTCCAAGAGGCATTTAAACCGTCTTATTAAGCTACTGCGACCTGCACGACTCTTCCAAGGGGCATTTAAACTGTCTTGTTAAGCTATAGCGACCTCCACCGCTCTTCCAAGGGGCATTTAAACCGTCTTGTTAAGCTACTGCGACCTCCACGTCTCTTCCAAGGGGCATTTAAACCTTCTTGGTAAGCTACTGCGGCCTGCACGTCTCTTCCAAGGCGCATTTAAACCGTCTATTTAAGCTACTGTAGCCTTCAACACTTTTCCAAGGGGCATTTAAACCGTCTTGTTAAGCTACTGCGACCTGCACGTCTCTTCCAAGGGGCATTTAAACCTTATTTTTAAGCTGCTGCGACCTACATGTCTCTACCAAGAGACATTTAAACCGTCTTCTTAAGCTACTGCGACCTGCACGTCTCTTCCAAGGGGCATTTAAACAGTCTTGTTAAGCTGCTGCGACCTGCACGTCTCTTCCAAGCGTAATTTAAACTGTCTTCTTAAGCTACTATGACCTCCACCGCTCTTCCAAGGGGCATTTAAACTGTCTTTTTAAGCTACTGCGTCCTCCAATGGTCTTCCAAGGGGCATTTAAACAGTCTTGTTAAGCTACTGCCACCTGCAAGCCTCTTCCAAGGGGCATTTAAACCGTCTTGGTAAGCTACTGCGACCTGCAAGCCTATTACAAGGGGCATTTAAACCCTCTTGTTAAGCTACTGCGACCTGCACGTCTCTTCCAAGGTGCATTTAAACCGTCTTTTTAAGCTACTGCGACTTGCACGTCTCTTCCAAGGGGCATTTAAACCATCTTGTTAAGCTACTGTGACCTGCTCGTCTCTTCCAAGTGGCATTTAAACCATCTTGTTAAGCTACTGCGACTTGCACGTCTCTTCCAAGGGGCATTTAAACTGTCTTGTTAAGCTGCTGTAACCTCCACCACTTTTCCAAGGGGCATTTAAACCGTCTTGTTAAGCTACTGCGACCTGCACGTCTCTTCCAAGGGGCATTTAAACCGTCTTGTTAAGCTACTGCGACCTGCATGTCTCTTCCAAGGGGCATTTAAACCGCCTTGTTAAGATACTGCGACCTGCACGTCTCTTCCACGGGGCATTTAAACCGTCTTTTTAAGCTGCTGCGACCTGCATGTCTCTTCGAAGGGGCATTTAAACCGTCTTGGTAAGCTACTGCGACCTGCAAGCCTATTCCAAGGGGCATTTAAACCCTCTTGTTAAGCTACTGCGACCTGCACGTCTCTTCCAAGGTGCATTTAAACCGTCTTTTTAAGCTACTGCGACTTGCACGTCTCTTCCAAGGGGCATTTAAACCATCTTGTTAAGCTACTGCGACCTGCATGTCTCTTCCAAGGGGCATTTAAACCGCCTTGTTAAGCCACTGAGACCTGCACGTCTCTTCCACGGGGCATTTAAACCGTCTTTTTAAGCTGCTGCGACCTGCATTTCTCTTCCAAGGGGCATTTAAACCATCTTGTTAAGCTACTGCGACCTCCACCGCTCTTCCAAGGGGCATTTAAACCATCTTGTTAAGCTACTGCGACCTGCACGTCTCTTCCAAGGGGCATTTAAACCGTTTTGTTAAGCTACTGCGACCTGCACATCTCTTCCATGGGGCATTTAAACCGTCTTGTTAAGCTTCTACGACCTCCACCTCTCTTCCATGAGGTATTTAAACTGTCTTGTTAAGCTACTGCGACCTACATGTCTCTACCAAGAGACATTTATACCGTCTTCTTAAGCTACTGCGACCTGCACGTCTCTTCCAAGGGGCATTTAAACTGTCTTGTTAAGCTACTGCGACCTGCACGTCTCTTCCAAGGGGCATTTAAATCGTCTTAGTAAGCTACTGCGACCTGCACGTCTCTTCCAAGGGGCATTTAAACTGTCTTGTTAAGCTACTGCGACATCCACCGCTCTGCCAAATGGCATTTAAACCATTTTGTTAAGCTACTGCGACCTGCACGTCTCATCCAAGGGGCATTTAAATTGTCTTGTTAAGCTTCTGCGACCTGCATGTCTCTACTAAGGGGCATTTAAACCGTCTTGTGAAGCTACTGCGACTTACACGTCTCTTCCAAGGGGCATTTAAACCGTCTTGTTAAGCAACTGTAACCTCCACCACTTTTCCAAGGGGCATTTAAACCGTCTTGTTAAGCTACTGCGACCTGCACGTCTCTTCCAAGGGGCATTTAAAACGCTTTGTTAAGCTACTGCGACCTGCATGTCTCTTCCAAGGGGCATTTAAACCGTCTTGTTAAGCTACTGCGACCTGCACGTCTCTTCCAAGGGGCATTTAAACTGTCTAGTTAAGCTGCTGCGACCTGCATGTCTCTTCCAAGGGGCATTTAAACTGTCTTGTTAAGCTACTGCGACCTCCACCGCACTTCCAAGGGGCATTTAAACCGTCTTGTTAAGCTACTGCGACCTGCATGTCTCTTTCAAGGGGCATTTAAACTGTCTTGTTAAGCTACTGCGACCTCCACCGCTCTTCCAAGGGGCATTTAACCCGTCTTGTTAAGCTGCTTTGACCTGCACTTCTCTTCCAAGTGGCATTTAAACCGTCTTGTTAAGCTACTGCTACCTGCACGTCTCTTCCAAGGGGAATTTAAACTGTCTTATTAAGCTACTGCGACTTCCACCTCTCTTCCAAAGGGCATTTAAACCATCTTATTAAGCTACTGCGACCTGCATGTCTCTTCCAAGGGGCATTTAAACCATCTTGCTAAGCTACTGCGACCTGCACGTCTCTTCCAAGGGGCATTTAAACCGTCTAGTTAAGCTCCAGCGACCTGCATGTCTCTTCCAAGGGGCTTTTAAACTGTCTTGTTAAGCTACTGCGACCTCCACCTCACTTTCAAGGGGCATTTAAACCGTCTTGTTAAGCTACTGCAACCTGCACGTCTCTTTCAAGAGGCATTTAAACCGTCTTGTTAAGCTACTTCGACCTGCACTTCTCTTCCAAGTGGCATTTAAACCGTCTTGTTAAGCTACTGCGACCTGCACGTCTCTTCCAAGGGGCATTTAAACCTTCTTGGTAAGCGACTGCGACCTGCAAGCCTATTCCAAGGGTCATTTAAACCGTCTTGTTAAGCTACTGCGACCTGCACGTCTCTTCCAAGTGGGATTTAAACCGTCTTGTTAAGCTACTGCGACCTGCACGTCTCTTCCAAGGGGCATTTAAACCGTCTTATTAAGCTACTGCGACCTGCTCGTCTATTCCAAGGGGCATTTAAACCGTCTTGTTAAGCTACTGCGACCTGCACGTCTCTTCCAAGTGGGATTTAAACCGTCTTGTTAAGCTACTGCGACTTGCACGTCTCTTCCAAGGGGCAATTAAACCGTCTTGTTAAGCTACTGTAACCTCCACCACTTTCCCAAGGGGCATTTAAACCGTCTTGTTAAGCTACTGCGACCTGCACGTCTCTTCCAAAGGGCATTTAAAACGCTTTGTTAAGCTACTGCTACCTGAATGTCTCTTCCAAGGGGCATTTAAACCGTCTTGTTAACGTACTGCGACCTGCACGTCTGTTTCAAGGGGCATTTAAACCATCTAGTTAAGCTGCTGCGACCTGCATGTCTCTTCCAAGGGGCATTTAAACTGTCTTGTTAAGCTACTGCGACCTCCACCGCACTTCCAAGGGGCATTTAAACCGTCTTGTTAAGCTACTGCGACCTGCATGTCTCTTTCAAGGGGCATTTAAACTGTCTTGTTAAGCTACTGCGACCTCCACCGCTCTTCCAAGGGGCATTTAACCCGTCTTGTTATGCTGCTTCGACCTGCACTTCTCTTCCAAGTGGCATTTAAACCGTCTTGTTAAGCTACTGCGACCTGCACGTCTCTTTCAAGGGGAATTTAAACTGTCTTATTAAGCTACTGCGACCTCCACCTCTCTTCCAAGGGGCATTTAAACCATCTTATTAAGCTACTGCGACCTGCATGTCTCTTCCAAGGGGAATTTAAACTATCTTGCTAAGCTACTGCGACCTGCACGTCTCTTCCAAGGGGCATTTAAACCGACTATTTAAGCTGCTGCGACCTGCATGTCTCTTCCAAGGGGCTTTTAAACTGTCTTGTTAAGCTACTGCGACCTCCACCGCACTTTCAAGGGGCATTTAAACCGTCTTGTTAAGCTACTGCAACCTGCACGTCTCTTTCAAGAGGCATTTAAACTGTCTTGTTAAGCTACTGCGACCTCCAAGGCTCTTCCAAGGGGCATTTAACCCGTCTTGTTAAGCTACTTCGACCTGCACTTCTCTTCCAAGTGGCATTTAAACCATCTTGTTAAGCTACTGCGACCTGCACGTCTCTTCCAAGGGGCATTTAAACCTTCTTGGTAAGCGACTGCGACCTGCAAGCCTATTCCAAGGGTCATTTAAACCGTCTTGTTAAGCTACTGCGACCTGCACGTCTCTTCCAAGTGGGATTTAAACCGTCTTGTTAAGCTACTGCGACCTGCACGTCTCTTCCAAGGGGCATTTAAACCGTCTTATTAAGCTACTGCGACCTGCTCGTCTATTCCAAGTGGCATTTAAACCGTCTTGTTAAGCGACTGCGACCTGCACGTCTCTTCCAAGTGGGATTTAAACCGTCTTGCTAAGCTACTGCGACTTGCACGTCTCTTCCAAGGGGCATTTAAACCGTCTTGTTAAGCTACTGTAACCTCCACCACTTTCCCAAGGGGCATTTAAACCGTCTTGTTAAGCTACTGCGACCTGCACGTCTCTTCCAAAGGGCATTTAAAACGCTTTGTTAAGCTACTGCTACCTGAATGTCTCTTCCAAGGGGCATTTAAACCGTCTTGTTAAGCTACTGCGACCTGCACGTCTCTTCCAAGGGGCATTTAAACGGTCTAGTTAAGCTGCTGCGACCTGCAAGTCTCTTCCAAGGGGCATTTAAACTGTCTTGTTAAGCTACTGCGACCTCCACCGCACTTCCAAGGGGCATTTAAACCGTCTTGTTAAGCTACTGCGACCTGCACGTCTCTTTCAACGGGCATTTAAACTGTCTTGTTAAGCTACTGCGACCTCCACCGCTCTTCCAATTGGCATTTAACCCGTCTTGCTAAGCTACTTCGACCTGCACGTCTCTTCCAAGTGGCATTTAAACCATCTTGTTAAGCTACTGTGACCTGCACGTCTCTTCCAAGTGGAATTTAAACTGTCTTATTAAGCTACTGCGACCTCCACCTGTCTTTCAAGGGGCATTTAAACCATCTTATTAAGCTACTGCGACCTGCACATCTCTTCCAAGAGGCATTTAAACCGTCTTATTAAGCTACTGCGACCTGCACGTCTCTTCCAAGGGGCATTTAAACTGTCTTGTTAAGCTATAGCGACCTCCACCGCTCTTCCAAGGGGCATTTAAACCGTCTTGTTAAGCTACTGCGACCTCCACGTCTCTTCCAAGGGGCATTTAAAACATCTTGTTAAGCTACTGCGACCTCCACGTCTCTTCCAAGGGGCATTTAAACCTTCTTGGTAAGCTGCTGCGACCTACATGTCTCTACCAAGAGACATTTAAACCGTCTTCTTAAGCTACTGCGACCTGCACGTCTCTTCCAAGGGGCATTTAAACAGTCTTGTTAAGCTGCTGCGACCTGCACGTCTCTTCCAAGCGTAATTTAAACTGTCTTCTTAAGCTACTATGACCTCCACCGCTCTTCCAAGGGGCATTTAAACTGTCTTGTTAAGCTACTGCGACCTGCACGTCTCTTCCAAGGGGCATTTAAACCGTTTTGTTAAGCTACTGCGACCTGCACATCTCTTCCATGGGGCATTTAAACCGTCTTGTTAAGCTACTGGGACCTCCAACTCTCTTCCATTTGGCATTTAAACTGTCTTGTTTAGCTACTGCGACCTACATGTCTTTACCAAGAGACATTTAAACCGTCTTCTTAAGCTACTGCGACCAGCACGTCTCTTTCAAGGGGCATTTAAACACTCTTGCTAAGCTGCTGCGACCTGCATGTCTCTTCCAAGCGGAATTTAAACTGTCTTGTTAAGCTACTGCGACCTCCACCGCTCTTCCAAGGGGCATTTAAACTGTCTTGTTAAGCTACTGCGACCTGCACGTCTCTTCCAAGAGGCATTTAAATCGTCTTGTTAAGCTACTGCGACCTCCACCGCTCTTCCAAGGGGCATTTAAACTGTCTTGTTAAGCTACTGCCACCTGCACGTCTCTTCCAAGGGACATTTAAATCGCCTTGGTAAGCTACTGCGACCTGCACGTCTCTTCCAAGGGGCATTTAAAATGTCTTGCTAAGCTTCTGCGACCTGCACGTCTCTTCTAAGGGCCATTTAAACCGTCTTGTTAAGCCACTGCAACCTACTCATCTATTCCCAGGGGCATTTAAACCATCTTGTTAAGCTGCTGCGACCTGCATGTCTCTTCCAAGGGGCATTTAAACCGTCTTGTGAAGCTACTGCGACTTGCACGTCTCTTCCAAGGGGCATTTAAACCGTCTTGTTAAGCTACTGTAACCTCCACCACTTTTCCAAGAGGCATTTAAACTGTCTTGTTAAGCTACTGCGACCTGCACGTCTCTTCCAAGGGGCATTTAAACTGTCTAGTTAAGCTGCTGCGACCTGCATGTCTCTTTCAAGGTGCATTTAAACTGTCTTGTTAAGCTACTGCGACCTCCACCGCACTTCCAAGGGGCATTTAAACCGTCTTGTTAAGCTACTGCGACCTGCACGTCTCTTCCAAGGGGAATTTAAACTGTCTTATTAAGCTACTGCGACCTCCACCTCTATTCCAAGGGGCATTTTAACCATCTTATTAAGCTACTGCGACCTGCATGTCTCTTCCAAGGGGCATTTAAACCATCTTGCTTAGCTACTGCAACCTGCACGTCTCTTCCAAGGGGCAATTAAACCGTCTAGTTAAGCTCCTGCGACCTGCATGTCTCTTCCAAGGGGCTTTTAAACTGTCTTGTTAAGCTACTGCTACCTCCACCGCACTTTCAAGGGGCATTTAAACCGTCTTGTTAAGCTACTGCAACCTGCACGTCTCTTTCAAGAGGCATTTAAACTGTCTGGTTAAGCTACTGCGACCTCCACCGCTCTTCCAAGGGGCATTTAACCCGTCTTGTTAAGCTACTTCGACCTGCACTTCTCTTCCAAGTGGCATTTAAACCGTCTTCTTAAGCTACTGCGACCTGCACGTCTTTTCCAAGGGGCATTTAAACCATCTTGGTAAGCGACTGCGACCTGCAAGCCTATTCCAAGGGTCATTTAAACCGTCTTGTTAAGCTACTGCGACCTGCACGTCTCTTCCAAGTGGGATTTAAACCGTCTTGTTAAGCTACTGCGACCTGCACGTCTCTTCCAAGGGGCATTTAAACCGTCTTATTAAGCTACTGCGACCTGCTCGTCTATTCCAAGGGGCATTTAAACCGTCTTGTTAAGCTACTGCGACCTGCACGTCTCTTCCAAGTGGGATTTAAACCATCTTGTTAAGCTACTGCGACTTGCACGTCTCTTCCAAGGGGCATTTAAACCGTCTTGTTAAGCTACTGTAACCTCCACCACTTTCACAAGGGGCATTTAAACCGTCTTGTTAAGCTACTGTGACCTGCACATCTCTTCCAAGGGGAATTTATACTGCCTTATTAAGCTACTGCGACCTCCACCTGTCTTTCAAGGGGCATTTAAACCATCTTATTAAGCTACTGCGACCTGCACATCTCTTCCAAGGGGCATTTAAACCGTCTTATTAAGCTACTGCGACCTGCACGTCTCTTCCAAGGGGCATTTAAACTGTCTTGTTAAGTTACAGCGACCTCCACCGCTCTTCCAAGGGGCATTTAAACCGTCTTGTTAAGCTACTGCGACCTCCACGTCTCTTCCAAGGGGCATTTAAACCTTCTTGGTAAGCTACTGCGACCTGCACGTCTCTTCCAAGGCGCATTTAAACCGTCTATTTAAGCTACTGCGACTTGCACATCTCTTCAAAGGGGCATTTAAACCGTCTTGCTAAGCTACTGTAGCCTCCACCACTTTTCCAAGGGGCATTTAAACCGTCTTATTAAGCTACTGCGACCTGCACGTCTCTTCCAAGGGGCATTTAAACCGTATTTTTAAGCTGCTGCGACCTACATGTCTCTACCAAGAGACATTTAAACCGTCTTCTTAAGCTACTGCGACCTGCACGTCTCTTCCAAGGGGCATTTAAACAGTCTTGTTAAGCTGCTGCGACCTGCATGTCTCTTCCAAGCGTCATTTAAACTGTCTTGTTAAGCTACTACGACCTCCACCGCTCTTCCAAGGGGCATTTAAACTGTCTTGTTAAGCTACTGCGACCTGCACGTCTCTTCCAAGGGGCATTTAAACCGTCTTGTTAAGCTACTGCGACCTCCAACTCTCTTCCATGGTGCATTTAAACTGTCTTGTTTAGCTACTGCGACCTACATGTCTCTACCAAGAGACATTTAAACCGTCTTCTTAAGCTACTGCGACCTGCACGTCTCTTCCAAGGGGCATTTAAACCGTTTTGTTAAGCTGCTGCGACCTGCACATCTCTTCCATGGGGCATTTAAACCGTCTTGTTAAGCTTCTGCGACCTCCACCTATCTTCCATTAGGTATTTAAACTGTCTTGTTAAGCTACTGCGACCTGCACTTCTCTTCCATGGGGGATTTAAACCGTCTTGTTAAGCTACTGCGACCTGCATGTCTCTTCCAAGGGGCATTTAAAACGCGTTGTTAAGCTACTGCGACCTGCATATCTCTTCCAAGGGGCATTTAAACCGTCTTGTTAAGCTACTGCGACCTGCACGTCTCTTCCAAGGGGCATTTAAACCGTCTTGTTAAGCTACTGCGACCTGCATGTCTCTTTCAAGGGGCATTTAAACTGTCTTGTTAAGCTACTGCGACCTCCACCGCTCTTCCAAGGGGCATTTTACCCATCTTGTTAAGCTGCTTCGACCTGCACTTCTCTTCCAAGTGGCATTTAAACCGTCTTGTTAAGCTACTGCGACCTGCACGTCTCTTCCAAGGGAAATTTAAACTGTCTTATGAAGCTACTGCGACCTCCACCTCTCTTCCAAGGGGCATTTAAACCATCTTATTAAGCTACTGCGACCTGCATGTCTCTTCCACGGGGCATTTAAACCATCTTGCTAAGCTACTGCGACCTGCACTTCTCTTCCAAGGGGCATTTAAACCATCTAGTTAAGCTGCTGCGACCTCCACTGCTCTTCCAAGGGGCATTTAAACCGTCTAGTTAAGCTGCTGCGACCTGCATGTCTCTTCCAAGGGGCTTTTAAACTGTCTTGTTAAGCTACTGCGACCTCCACCGCACTTTCAAGGGGCATTTAAACCGTCTTGTTAAGCTACTGCGACCTGCACGTCTCTTTCAAGAGGCATTTAAACTGTCTTGTTAAGCTACTGCGACCTCCACCGCTCTTCCAAGAGGGATTTAACCCGTATTGTTAAGCAACTTCGACCTGCACTTTTCTTCCAAGTGGCATTTAAACCGTCTTGTTAAGCTACTGCGACCTGCACGTCTCTTCCAAGGGGCATTTAAACCGTCTTGTTAAGCTACTGCGACCTGCATGTCTCTTCCAAGGGGCATTTAAACCGTCTTGTTAAGCCACTGCGACCTGCACGTCTCTTCCAAGGGGCATTTAAACCGTCTTTTTAAGCTGCTGCGAACTGCATGTCTCTTCCAAGGGGCATTTAAACCATCTTGTTAAGCTACGGCGACCTCCACCGCTCTTCCAAGGGGCATTTAATCCACCTTGTTAAGCTACTGCGACCTGCATGTCTCTTCCAAGGGGGATTTAAACCGTCTTGTTAAGCTACTGCGACCTGCACGTCTCTTCCAAGGTGCATTTAAAACATCTTGTTAAGCTACTGCGACCTGCACGTCTCTTCCAAGGGGCATTTACACCATCTAATTAAGCTACTGCGACCTGCACGTCTCTTCCAAGGGGCATTTGAACTGTCTTGTTAAGCTACTGCGACCTCCACCTCTCTTACAAGGGGCATTTAAACCGTCTTATTAAGCTACTGCGACCTGCACATCTCTTTCAAGGGGTATTTAAACCATCTTATTAAGCTACTGCGACCTGCACGTCTCTTCCAAAGGGAATTTAAACTGTATTGTTAAGCTACTGCGACCTCCACCGCTCTTACAAGGGTCATTTATCCGTCTTGTTAAGCTACTGTGACTTGCACGTTTCTTCCAAGGGGCATTTAAACCGTCTTGTGAAGCTACTGCGACCTGCAAGCCTATTCCAAGGGGTATTTAAACCGTCTTGTTAAGCTACTGCGACCTGCACTTCTCTTCCAAGGGGGATTTAAACCGTCTTGTTAAGCTACTGCGACCTGCATGTCTCTTCCAAGGGGCATTTAAAACGCGTTGTTAAGCTACTGCGACCTGCATGTCTCTTCCAAGGGGCATTTAAACCGTCTTGTTAAGCTACTGCGACCTGCACGTCTCTTCCAAGGGGCATTTAAACCGTCTTGTTAAGCTACTGCGACCTGCATGTCTCTTTCAAGGGGCATTTAAACTGTCTTGTTAAGCTACTGCGACCTCCACCGCTCTTCCAAGGGGCATTTTACCCGTCTTGTTAAGCTGCTTCGACCTGCACTTCTCTTCCAAGTGGCATTTAAACCGTCTTGTTAAGCTACTGCGACCTGCACTTCTCTTCCAAGGGAAATTTAAACTGTCTTATGAAGCTACTGCGACCTCCACCTCTCTTCCAAGGGGCATTTAAACCATCTTATTAAGCTACTGCGACCTGCATGTCTCTTCCAAGGGGCATTTAAACCATCTTGCTAAGCTACTGCGACCTGCACGTCTCTTCCAAGGGGCATTTAAACCGTCTAGTTAAGCTGCTGCGACCTGCATGTCTCTTCCAAGGGGCTTTTAAACTGTCTTGTTAAGCTACTGCGACCTCCACTGCTCTTCCAAGGGGCATTTAAACCGTCTAGTTAAGCTGCTGCGACCTGCATGTCTCTTCCAAGGGGCTTTTAAACTGTCTTGTTAAGCTACTGCGACCTCCACCGCACTTTCAAGGGGCATTTAAACCGTCTTGTTAAGCTACTGCGACCTGCACGTCTCTTTCAAGAGGCATTTAAACTGTCTTGTTAAGCTACTGCGACCTCCACCGCTCTTCCAAGGGGCATTTAACCCGTCTTGTTAAGCTACTTCGACCTGCACTTCTCTTCCAAGTGGCATTTAAACCGTCTTGTTAAGCTACTGCGACCTGCACGTCTCTTCCAAGGGGCATTTAAACCTTCTTGGTAAGCGACTGCGACCTGCAAGCCTATTCCAAGGGTCATTTAAACCGTCATTTTAAGCTACTGCGACCTGCACGTCTCTTCCAAGGGGTATTTAAACCATCTTATTAAGCTACTGCGACCTGCACGTCTCTTCCAAGGGGCATTTAAACTGTCTTGTTAAGCTACTGCGACCTCCACCGCTCTTCCAAGGGTTATTTATCCGTCTTGTTAAGCTACTGTGACCTGCACGTTTCTTCCAAGGGGCATTTAAACCGTCTTGGTAAGCTAATGCGACCTGCAAGCCTATTCCAAGGGGTATTTAAACCGTCTTATTAAGCTACTGCGACCTGCACTTCTCTTCCAAGGGGGATTTAAACCGTCTTGTTAAGCTACTGCGACCTCCACCGCTCTTCCAAGGCGCATTTAAACCGTCTTTTTAAGCAACTGCGACTTGCACATCTCTTCAAAGGAGCATTTAAACCGTCTTGTTAAGCTACTGCGACCTGCAAGCCTATTCCAAGGGGCATTTAAACCGTCTTGTTAAGCTACTGCGACCTGCATGTCTCTTCCAAGGGGCATTTAAACCGTCTTGTTAAGCCACTGCTACCTGCACGTCTCTTCCAAGGGGCATTTAAACCGTCTTTTTAAGCTGCTGCGACCTGCATGTCTCTTCCAAGGGGCATTTAAACAGTCTTGTTAAGTTACTGCGACCTCCACCGCTCTTCCAAGGGGCATTTAAAACATCTTGTTAAGCTACTGCGACCTGCACGTCTCTTCCAAGGGGCATTTAAACCATCTAGTTAAGCTGCTGCGACCTGCATGTCTCTTCCAAGGGGCTTTTAAACTGTCTTGTTAAGCTACTGCGACCTCCACCGCACTCTCAAGGGGCATTTAAACCGTCTTGTTAAGCTACTGCGACCTGCACGTCTCTTTCAAGAGGCATTCAAACTGTATTGTTAAGCTACTGCGACATCCACCGCTCTTCCAAGGGGCATTTAACCCGTCTTGTTAAGCTACTTCGACCTGCACTTCTCTTCCAAGTGGCATTTAAACCGTCTTGTTAAGCTACTGCGACCTGCATGTCTCTTCCAAGGGGCATTTAAACCTTCTTGGTAAGCGACTGCGACCTGCAAGCCTATTCCAAGGGTCATTTAAACCGTCTTGTTAAGCTACTGTGACCTGCTCGTCTCTTCCAAGTGGGATTTAAACCGTCTTGTTAAGCTACTGCGACCTGCACGTCTCTTCCAAGGGGCATTTAAACCGTCTTGTTACGCTACTGCGACCTGCACATCTCTTCCAAGGGGCATTTAAACCGTCTTGTTAAGCTACAGCGACCTGCATGTCTCTTCCAAGGGGCATTTAAACTGTCTTGTTAAGCCACTGCGACCTGCACGTCTCTTCCAAGGGGCATTTAAACCGTCTTTTTAAGCTGCTGCGAACTGCATGTCTCTTCCAAGGGGCATTTAAACCATCTTGTTAAGCTACTGCGACCTCCACCGCTCTTCCAAGGGGCATTTAATCCAGCTTGTTAAGCTACTGCGCCCTGCACGTCTCTTCCAAAGGGCATTTAAACCGTCTTGTTAAGCTACTGTGACCTGCACGTCACTTCCAAGGGGGATTTAAACCGTCTTGTTAAGCTACTGCGACCTGCACGTCTCTTCCAATGTGCATTTAAAGCATCTTGTTAAGCTACTGCGACCTGCACGTCTCTTCCAAGGGGCATTTAAACCGTCTTATTAAGCTACTGCGACCTGCACGTTTCTTCCAAGGGGCATTTAAACTGTCTTGTTAAGCTACTGCGACCTCCACCTCTCTCCCATGGGGCATTTAAACCGTTTTATTAAGCTACTGCGACCTGCACATCTCTTCCAAGGGGCATTTAAACCGTCTTATTAAGCGACTGCGACCTGCACGTCTCTTCCAAGGGGCATTTAAACCGTCTTGTTAAGCTACTGCGACCTGCATGTCTCTTCCAAGGGGCATTTAAACCGTCTTGTTAAGCCACTGCGACCTGCACGTCTCTTCCAAGGGGCATTTAAACCGTCTTTTTAAGCTGCTGCGACCTGCATGTCTCTTCCAAGGGGCATTTAAACCGTCTTGTTAAGCTACTGCGACCTGCACGTCTCTTCCAAGGGGCATTTAAACCATCTAGTTAAGCTGCTGCGACCTGCATGTCTCTTCCAAGGGGCTTTTAAACTGTCTTGTTAAGCTACTGCGACCTCCATCGCACTTTCAAGGGGCATTTAAACCGTCTTGTTAAGCTACTGCGACCTGCACGTCTCTTTCAAGAGGCATTTAAACTGTCTTGTTAGGCTACTGCGACATCCACCTCTCTTCCAAGGGGCATTTAACACGTCTTGGTAATCTACTTCGACCTGCACTTCTCTTCTAAGTGGCATTTAAACCGTCTTGTTAAGCTACTGCGACCTGCACGTCTCTTCCAAGGGGCATTTAAACCTTCTTGGTAAGCGACTGCGACCTGCAAGCCTATTACAAGGGTCATTTAAACCGTCTTGTTAAGCTACTGCGACCTGCACGTCTCTTCCAAGTGGGATTTAAACCGTCTTGTTAAGCTACTGCGACCTGCACGTCTCTTCCAAGGGGCATTTAAACCGTCTTGTTAAGCTACTGCGACCTGCACATCTCTTCCAAGGGGCATTTAAACCGTCTTGTTAAGCTACTGCGACCTGCATGTCTCTTCCAAGGGGCATTTAAACCGTCTTGTTAAGCCACTGCGACCTGCACGTCTCTTCCAAGGGGCATTTAAACAGTCGTTTTAAGCTGCTGCAAACTGCATGTCTCTTCCAATGGGCATTTAAACCATCTTGTTAAGCTACTGCGACCTCCACCGCTCTTCCAAGGGGCATTTAATCCACCTTGTTAAGCTACTGCGTCCTGCACGTCTCTTCCAAAGGGCATTTAAACCGTCTTGTTAAGCTACTGCGACCTGCACGTCACTTCCAAGGGGGATTTAAACCGTCTTGTTAAGCTACTGCGACCTGCACGTCTCTTCCAAGGTGCATTTAAAGCATCTTGCTAAGCTACTGCGACCTGCACTTCTCTTCCAAGGGGCATTTAAACCGTCATATTAAGCTACTGCGACCTGCAGATCTCTTCCAAGGGGCATTTAAACTGTCTTGTTAAGCTACTGCGACCTCCACCTCTCTTCCATGGGGCATTTAAACCATTTTATTTAGCTACTGCGGCCTGCACATCTCTTCCAAGGGGCATTTAAACCGTCTTATTAATCTACTGCGACCTGCACGTCTCTTCCAATTGGCATTTAAACTGTATGTTAAGCTACTGCGACCTCCACCGCTCTTCTAAGGGGCATTTAAACCGTCTTGTTAAGCTACTGCGACCTGCACGTTTCTTCCAAGGGGCATTTAAACCGTCTTGGTAAGCTAATGCGACCAGCAAGCCTGTTCCAAGGGGCATTTAAACACTCTTGTTAAGCTACTGCGACCTGCACGTCTCTTCCAAGGGGCATTTAAACCGTCTTGTTAAGCTACTGCGACCTGCACGTCTCTTCCATGGCGCACTTAAACCGTCTTTTTAAGCTGCTGCGACTTGCATGTCTCTTCCAAGGGGCATTTAAACCAACTTGTTAAGCTACTGTAACCTCCACAACTTTTCCAAGGGGCATTTAAACCGTCTTGTTAAGCTACTGCGTCCTGCACGTCTCTTCCAAGGGGCATTTAAACGGTCTTGTTAAGCTACTGCGACCTGCATGTCTCTTCCAAGGGGCATTTAAACCGTCTTGTTAAGCCACTGCGACCTACACGTCTCTTCCAAGGGGCATTTAAACCGTCTTTTTAAGCTGCTGCGACCTGCATGTCTCTTCCAAGGGGCATTTAAACAGTCTTGTTAAGCTACTGCGACCTGCACGTCTCTTACAAGGAGCATTTAAACCGTCTTGTTAAGCTACTGCGACCTGCACATCTGTTCCATAGGGCATTTAAACCGTCTTGTTAAGCTACTGCTACCTCCACCTCTCTTCCAAGGGGCATTTAAAACATCTTGTTAAGCTACTGCGACCTGCACGTCTCTTCCAAGGGGCATTTAAACCGTCTTGTTAAGCTACTGAGACCTGCACATCTGTTCCATAGGGCATTTAAACTGTCTTGTTAAGCTACTGCGACCTACATGTCTCTACCAAGAGACATTTAATCCGTCTTCTTAAGCGACTGCGACCTGCACATCTGTTCCAAATGGCATTTAAACAGTCTTTTTAAGCTGCTGCGACCTGTATGTCTCTTCCAAGCGGCATTTAAACTGTCTTGTTAAGCTACTGTAACCTTCACCACTTTTCCAAGCGGCATTTAAACCGTGTTGTTAAGCTACTGCGACCTCCACGTCTCTTCCAAAGGGCATTTAAAATGCTTTGTTAAGCTACTGCGACCTGCATGTCTCTTCCAAGGGGCATTTAAACTGTCTTGTTAAGCTACTTCGACCTGCACGTCTCTTCCAACGGGCATTTAAACCGTCTAGCTAAGCTGCTGCGACCTGCATGTCTCTTCCAAGGGGCATTTAAACTGTCTTGTTAAGCTACTGCGACCTCCACCGCACTTCCAAGGGGCATTTAAACCGTCTTGTTAAGCTACTGCGACCTGCACGTCTCTTTCAAGGGGCATTTAAACTGTCTTGTTAAGCTACTGCCACCTCCACCGCTCTTGCAAGGGGCATTTAAACCCGTCTTGTTAAGCTACTTCGACCTGCACGTCTCTTCCAAGTGGCATTTAAACCGTCTTGTTAAGCTACTGCGACCTGCACGTCTCTTCCAAGGGGAATTTAAACTGTCTCATTAAGCTACTGCAACCTCCACCTCTCTTCCAAGGGGCATTTAAACCATCTTATTAAGCTACTGCGACCTGCACATCTCTTCCAAGGGGCGCATTTAAACCGTCTTATTAAGCTACTGCGACCTGCACGTCTCTTCCAAGGGTCATTTAAACCGTCCTGGTAAGCTACTGCTACCTGCAAGCCTATTCCAAGGGTAATTTAAACCCTCTTGTTAAGCTACTGCGACCTGCACGTCTCTTCCAAGGGTCATTTAAACCATCTTATTAAGCTACTGCGACCTGCTCGTCTATTCCAAGGGGCATTTAAACCGTCTTGTTAAGCTAATGCGACCTGCACGTCTCTTCCAAGGCGCATTTAAACCGTCATTTTAAGCTAATGCGACTTGCACGTCTCTTCAAAGGTGCATTTAAACCATCTTGTTAAGCTACTGTAATCTCCACCACTTTTCCAAGTGGCATTTAAACCCTCTTGTTAAGCTACTGCGACAAGCACGTCTCTTCCAAGGGGCATTTAAACCATCTTGTTAAGCTACTGCGACCTGCATGTCTCTTCCAAGGGGCATTTAAACCGTCTTGTTAAGCCACTGTGACCTGCACGTCTCTTCCAAGGGGCATTTAAACCGTCTTATTAAGCTACTGCGACCTGCACATCTCTTCCAAGGGGTATTTAAACCGTCTTATTAAGCTACTGCGACCTGCACGTCTCTTCCAAGGGGCATTTAAACTGTCTTGTTAAGCTACTGCGACCTCCACCGCTCTTCCAAGGGTCATTTATCCGTCTTGTTAAGCTACTGTGACCTGCACGTTTCTTCCAAGGGGCATTTAAACCGTCTTGTTAAGCTAATGCGACCTGCAAGCCTATTCCAAGGGGTATTTAAACCGTTTTGTTAAGCTACTGCGACCTGCACTTCTCTTCCAAGGGGGATTTAAACCGTCTTGTTAAGCTACTGCGACTTGCTCGTCTCTTCCAAGAGGCATTTAAACCGTCTTATTAAGCTGCTGCGACCTGCACGTCTCTTCCAAGGCGCATTTAATCCATCTTTTTAAGCTACTGCGACTTGCACATCTCTTCAAAGGGGCATTTAAACCATCTTGTTAAGCTACTGTGACCTGCACGTCTCTTCCAAGGGGCATTTAAACCGTCTTTTTAAGCTGCTGCGACCTGCATGTCTCTTCCAAGGGGCATTTAAACCATCTTGTTAAGCTACTGCGACCTCCAACGCTCTTCCAAGGGGCATTTAATCCACCTTGTTGAGCTACTGCGACCTGCACGTCTCTTCCAAGGGGCATTTAAACCGTCTTGTTAAGCTACTGCGACCTGCACGTCTCTTCCAAGGTGCATTTAAAGCATCTTGTTAAGCTACTGCGACCTGCACGTCTCTTCCAAGGGGCATTTAAGCCGTCTTATTAAGCTACTGCGACCTGCACGTTTCTTCCAAGGGGCATTTAAACTGTCTTGTTAAGCTACTGCGACCTCCACCTCTCTCCCATGGGGCATTTAAACCGTTTTATTAAGCTACTGCGACCTGCACATCTCTTCCAAGGGGCATTTAAACCGTCTTATTAAGCGACTGCGACCTGCACGTCTCTTCCAAGGGGCATTTAAACCGTCTTGTTAAGCTACTGCGACCTGCATGTCTCTTCCAAGGGGCATTTAAACCGTCTTGTTAAGCCACTGCGACCTGCACGTCTCTTCCAAGGGGCATTTAAACCGTCTTTTTAAGCTGCTGCGACCTGCATGTCTCTTCCAAGGGGCATTTAAACCGTCTTGTTAAGCTACTGCGACCTGCACGTCTCTTCCAAGGGGCATTTAAACCATCTAGTTAAGCTGCTGCGACCTGCATGTCTCTTCCAAGGGGCTTTTAAACTGTCTTGTTAAGCTACTGCGACCTCCATCGCACTTTCAAGGGGCATTTAAACCGTCTTGTTAAGCTACTGCGACCTGCACGTCTCTTTCAAGAGGCATTTAAACTGTCTTGTTAGGCTACTGCGACATCCACCTCTCTTCCAAGGGGCATTTAACACGTCTTGGTAATCTACTTCGACCTGCACTTCTCTTCTAAGTGGCATTTAAACCGTCTTGTTAAGCTACTGCGACCTGCACGTCTCTTCCAAGGGGCATTTAAACCTTCTTGGTAAGCGACTGCGACCTGCAAGCCTATTACAAGGGTCATTTAAACCGTCTTGTTAAGCTACTGCGACCTGCACGTCTCTTCCAAGTGGGATTTAAACCGTCTTGTTAAGCTACTGCGACCTGCACGTCTCTTCCAAGGGGCATTTAAACCGTCTTGTTAAGCTACTGCGACCTGCACATCTCTTCCAAGGGGCATTTAAACCGTCTTGTTAAGCTACTGCGACCTGCATGTCTCTTCCAAGGGGCATTTAAACCGTCTTGTTAAGCCACTGCGACCTGCACGTCTCTTCCAAGGGGCATTTAAACAGTCGTTTTAAGCTGCTGCAAACTGCATGTCTCTTCCAATGGGCATTTAAACCATCTTGTTAAGCTACTGCGACCTCCACCGCTCTTCCAAGGGGCATTTAATCCACCTTGTTAAGCTACTGCGTCCTGCACGTCTCTTCCAAAGGGCATTTAAACCGTCTTGTTAAGCTACTGCGACCTGCACGTCACTTCCAAGGGGGATTTAAACCGTCTTGTTAAGCTACTGCGACCTGCACGTCTCTTCCAAGGTGCATTTAAAGCATCTTGCTAAGCTACTGCGACCTGCACTTCTCTTCCAAGGGGCATTTAAACCGTCATATTAAGCTACTGCGACCTGCAGATCTCTTCCAAGGGGCATTTAAACTGTCTTGTTAAGCTACTGCGACCTCCACCTCTCTTCCATGGGGCATTTAAACCATTTTATTTAGCTACTGCGGCCTGCACATCTCTTCCAAGGGGCATTTAAACCGTCTTATTAATCTACTGCGACCTGCACGTCTCTTCCAATTGGCATTTAAACTGTATGTTAAGCTACTGCGACCTCCACCGCTCTTCCAAGGGGCATTTAAACCGTCTTGTTAAGCTACTGCGACCTGCACGTTTCTTCCAAGGGGCATTTAAACCGTCTTGGTAAGCTAATGCGACCAGCAAGCCTGTTCCAAGGGGCATTTAAACACTCTTGTTAAGCTACTGCGACCTGCACGTCTCTTCCAAGGGGCATTTAAACCGTCTTGTTAAGCTACTGCGACCTGCACGTCTCTTCCATGGCGCACTTAAACCGTCTTTTTAAGCTGCTGCGACTTGCATGTCTCTTCCAAGGGGCATTTAAACCAACTTGTTAAGCTACTGTAACCTCCACAACTTTTCCAAGGGGCATTTAAACCGTCTTGTTAAGCTACTGCGTCCTGCACGTCTCTTCCAAGGGGCATTTAAACGGTCTTGTTAAGCTACTGCGACCTGCATGTCTCTTCCAAGGGGCATTTAAACCGTCTTGTTAAGCCACTGCGACCTGCACGTCTCTTCCAAGGGGCATTTAAACCGTCTTTTTAAGCTGCTGCGACCTGCATGTCTCTTCCAAGGGGCATTTAAACAGTCTTGTTAAGCTACTGCGACCTGCACGTCTCTTACAAGGAGCATTTAAACCGTCTTGTTAAGCTACTGCGACCTGCACATCTGTTCCATAGGGCATTTAAACCGTCTTGTTAAGCTACTGCTACCTCCACCTCTCTTCCAAGGGGCATTTAAAACATCTTGTTAAGCTACTGCGACCTGCACGTCTCTTCCAAGGGGCATTTAAACCGTCTTGTTAAGCTACTGAGACCTGCACATCTGTTCCATAGGGCATTTAAACTGTCTTGTTAAGCTACTGCGACCTACATGTCTCTACCAAGAGACATTTAATCCGTCTTCTTAAGCGACTGCGACCTGCACATCTGTTCCAAATGGCATTTAAACAGTCTTTTTAAGCTGCTGCGACCTGTATGTCTCTTCCAAGCGGCATTTAAACTGTCTTGTTAAGCTACTGTAACCTTCACCACTTTTCCAAGCGGCATTTAAACCGTGTTGTTAAGCTACTGCGACCTCCACGTCTCTTCCAAAGGGCATTTAAAATGCTTTGTTAAGCTACTGCGACCTGCATGTCTCTTCCAAGGGGCATTTAAACTGTCTTTTTAAGCTACTTCGACCTGCACGTCTCTTCCAACGGGCATTTAAACCGTCTAGCTAAGCTGCTGCGACCTGCATGTCTCTTCCAAGGGGCATTTAAACTGTCTTGTTAAGCTACTGCGACCTCCACCGCACTTCCAAGGGGCATTTAAACCGTCTTGTTAAGCTACTGCGACCTGCACGTCTCTTTCAAGGGGCATTTAAACTGTCTTGTTAAGCTACTGCCACCTCCACCGCTCTTGCAAGGGGCATTTAAACCCGTCTTGTTAAGCTACTTCGACCTGCACGTCTCTTCCAAGTGGCATTTAAACCGTCTTGTTAAGCTACTGCGACCTGCACGTCTCTTCCAAGGGGAATTTAAACTGTCTCATTAAGCTACTGCAACCTCCACCTCTCTTCCAAGGGGCATTTAAACCATCTTATTAAGCTACTGCGACCTGCACATCTCTTCCAAGGGGCGCATTTAAACCGTCTTATTAAGCTACTGCGACCTGCACGTCTCTTCCAAGGGTCATTTAAACCGTCCTGGTAAGCTACTGCTACCTGCAAGCCTATTCCAAGGGTAATTTAAACCCTCTTGTTAAGCTACTGCGACCTGCACGTCTCTTCCAAGGGTCATTTAAACCATCTTATTAAGCTACTGCGACCTGCTCGTCTATTCCAAGGGGCATTTAAACCGTCTTGTTAAGCTAATGCGACCTGCACGTCTCTTCCAAGGCGCATTTAAACCGTCATTTTAAGCTAATGCGACTTGCACGTCTCTTCAAAGGTGCATTTAAACCATCTTGTTAAGCTACTGTAATCTCCACCACTTTTCCAAGTGGCATTTAAACCCTCTTGTTAAGCTACTGCGACAAGCACGTCTCTTCCAAGGGGCATTTAAACCATCTTGTTAAGCTACTGCGACCTGCATGTCTCTTCCAAGGGGCATTTAAACCGTCTTGCTAAGCCACTGTGACCTGCACGTCTCTTCCAAGGGGCATTTAAACCGTCTTATTAAGCTACTGCGACCTGCACATCTCTTCCAAGGGGTATTTAAACCGTCTTATTAAGCTACTGCGACCTGCACGTCTCTTCCAAGGGGCATTTAAACTGTCTTGTTAAGCTACTGCGACCTCCACCGCTCTTCCAAGGGTCATTTATCCGTCTTGTTAAGCTACTGTGACCTGCACGTTTCTTCCAAGGGGCATTTAAACCGTCTTGTTAAGCTAATGCGACCTGCAAGCCTATTCCAAGGGGTATTTAAACCGTCTTGTTAAGCTACTGCGACCTGCACTTCTCTTCCAAGGGGGATTTAAACCGTCTTGTTAAGCTACTGCGACTTGCTCGTCTCTTCCAAGAGGCATTTAAACCGTCTTATTAAGCTGTTGCGACCTGCACGTCTCTTCCAAGGCGCATTTAATCCATCTTTTTAAGCTACTGCGACTTGCACATCTCTTCAAAGGGGCATTTAAACCATCTTGTTAAGCTACTGCGACCTGCACGTCTCTTCCAAGGGGCATTTAAACCGTCTTTTTAAGCTGCTGCGACCTGCATGTCTCTTCCAAGGGGCATTTAAACCATCTTGTTAAGCTACTGCGACCTCCAACGCTCTTCCAAGGGGCATTTAATCCACCTTGTTGAGCTACTGCGACCTGCACGTCTCTTCCAAGGGGCATTTAAACCGTCTTGTTAAGCTACTGCGACCTGCACGTCTCTTCCAAGGGGGATTTAAACTGTCTTGTTAAGCTACTGCGACCTCCACCGCACTTCCAAGGGGCATTTAAACCGTCTTGTTAAGCTACTTTGACCTGCATGTCTCTTCCAAGTGGCATTTAAACCGTCTTGTTAAGCTACTGCGACCTGCACGTCTCTTCAAAGGGGAATTTAAACTGTCTTATTAAGCTACTGCGACCTCCACCTGTCTTTCAAGGGGCATTTAAACCATCTTATTAAGCTACTGCGACCTGCACATCTCTACAAAGGGGCATTTAAACTGTCTTATTAAGCTACTGCGACCTGCACGTCTCTTCCAAGGGGCATTTAAACTGTCTTGTTAAGCTACAGCAACCTCCACCGCTCTTCCAAGGGGCATTTAAACCGTCTTGTTAAGCTACTGCGACCTCCACGTCTCTTCCAACGGGCATTTAAACCTTCTTGGTAAGCTACTGCGACCTGCAAGCCTATTCCAAGGGCATTAAAACCCTCTTGTTAAGCTACTGCGACCTGCACGTCTTTTCCAAGTGGGATTTAAACCGTCTTGTTAAGCTACTGCGACCTGCGCGTCTCTTCCAAGGGGCATTTAAACCGTCTTGTTAAGCTACTGCGACCTGCACGTCTCTTCCAAGGCGCATTTAAACCGTCTATTTAAGCTACTGCGACTTGCACTTCTCTTCAAAGGGGCATTTAAACCGTCTTGTTAAGCTACTGTAGCCTCCACCACTTTTCCAAGGGGCATTTAAACCGTCTTGTTAAGCTACTGCGACCTGCACGTCTCTTCCAAGGGGCATTTAAACCGTCTTTTTAAGCTGCTGCGACCTGCATGTCTCTTCCAAGGGGCATTTAATCCATCTTGTTAAGCTACTGCGACCTGCACGTCTCTTCCAAGGGGCATTTAAGCCCTCTTTTTAAGCTGCTGCGAACTGCATGTCTCTTCCAAGGGGCATTTAAACCATCTTGTTAAGCTACTGCGACCTGCATGTCTCTTCCAAGGGGGATTTAAACCGTCTTGTTAAGCTACTGCGACCTGCACGTCTCATCCAAGGTGCATTTAAAGTATCTTGTTAAGCTACTGCGACCTCCACCTCTCTTCCAAGGGGCATTTAAACCGTCTTGTTAAGCTACTGTGACCTGCACGTTTCTTCCAACGGGCATTTAAACCGTCTTGGTAAGCTAATGCGACCTTCAAGCCTATTCCAAGGGGTATTTAAACCGTCTTGTTAAGCTACTGCGACCTGCATGTCTCTTCCAAGGGGGATTTAAACTGTCTTGTTAAGCTACTGCGACCTGCACGTCTCTTCCAAGAGGCATTTAAACCGTCTTATTAAGCTACTGCGACCTGCTCGTCTATTCCAAGGGGCATTTAAACCGTCTTGTTAAGCTACTGCGACCTGCACGTCTCTTCCAAGGCGTATTTAAACCGTCTTTTTAAGCTACTGCGACTTGCACATCTCTTCAAAGGGGCATTTAAACTGTCTTGTTAAGCTACTGCGACCTGCAAGCCTATTCCAAGGGGCAATTAAACCGTCTTGTTAAGCTACTGTAACCTCCACCACTTTTCCAAGGGGCATTTAAACCGTCTTGTTAAGCTACTGCGACCTGCACGTCTCTTCCAAGGGGCATTTAAACCGTCTTGTTAAGCTACTGCGACCTCCACCGCACTTCCAAGGGGCATTTAAACCGTCTTTTTAAGCTACTGCGACCTGCACGTCTCTTTCAAGGGGCATTTAAACTGTCTTGTTAAGCTACTGCGACCTCCACCGCTCTTCCAAGGGGAATTTAACCCGTCTTGTTAAGCTAATTCGACCTGCACGTCTCTTCCAAGTGGCATTTAAACCTATCTTGTTAAGCTACAGTGACCTTCACGTTTCTTCCAAGGGGAATTTAAACTGTCTTATTAAGCTACTGCGACCTCCACCTGTCTTTCAAGGGGCATTTAAACCATCTTATTAAGCTACTGCGACCTGCACATCTCTTCCAAGGGGCATTTAAACCGTCTTATTAAGCTACTGCGACCTGCACGTCTCTTCCAAGGGGCACTTAAACCGTCTTGTTAAGCTACAGCGACCTCCACCGCTCTTCCAAGGTGCATTTAAACATTCTTGGTAAGCTTCTGCGACCTGCACGTCTCTTCCAAGACGCATTTAAACCGTCTATTTAAGCTACTGCGACTTGCACATCTCTTCAAAGGGGCATTTAATCCGTCTTCTTAAGCTACTGTAGCCTCAACCACTTTTCCAAGGGGCATTTAAACCGTCTTGTTAAGCTACTGCGACCTGCACGTCTCTTCCAAGGGGCATTTAAACTGTATTTTTAAGCTGCTGCGAACTGCATGTCTCTTCCAAGGGGCATTTAAACCGTCTTTTTAACCTGCTGCGACCTGCACGTCTCTTCCAAGGGGCATTTAATCCATCTTGTTAAGCTACTGCGACCTGCACGTCTCATCCAAGGGGCATTTAAACCGTCTTGTTAAGCTACTGCGACCTGCATGTCTCTTCCAAGGGGCATTTAAACCGTCTTGTTAAGCCACTGCGACCTGCACGTCTCTTCCAAGGGTCATTTAAACCGTCTTTTTAAGCTGCTGCGAACTGCATGTCTCTTCCAAGGGGGATTTAAACCGTCTTGTTAAGTTACTGCGACCTGCACGTCTCTTCCAAGGTGCATTTAAAGCATCTTGTTAAGCTACTGCGACCTACACGTCTCTTCCAAGGGGCATTTAAACCGTCTTATTAAGCTACTGCGACCTGCACGTCTCTTCCAAGGGGCATTTGAACTGTCTTGTTAAGCTACTGCGACCTCCACCTCTCTTCCAAGGGGCATTTAAACCGTCTTATTAAGCTACTGCGACATGCACATCTCTTCCAAGGGGTATTTAAACCGTCTTATTAAGCTACTGCGACCTGCACGTCTCTTCCAAGGGGCATTTAAACTGTCTTG
This sequence comes from Phyllobates terribilis, assembly GCF_046119375.1. Taxonomy (NCBI): domain Eukaryota; kingdom Metazoa; phylum Chordata; class Amphibia; order Anura; family Dendrobatidae; genus Phyllobates; species Phyllobates terribilis. Next base: position 652,510,317 of record NW_027362761.1, read on the forward strand.
TTAAGCTAATGCGACCTCCACCACTCTTCCAAGGGTCATTTATCCGTCTTGTTAAGCTACTGTGACCTGCACGTTTCTTCCAAGGGGCATTTAAACCGTCTTGTTAAGCTAATGCGACCTGCAAGCCTATTCCAAGGGGTATTTAAACCGTCTTGTTAAGCTACTGCGACCTGCACTTCTCTTCCAAGGGGGATTTAAACCGTCTTGTTAAGCTACTGCGACCTGCACATCTCTTCAAAGGGGCATTTAAACCGTCTTGTTAAGCTACTGCGACCTGCACGTCTCTTCCAAGGGGCATTTAAACCGTCTTGTTAAGCTACTGCGACCTGCACATCTCTTCCAAGGGGCATTTAAACCGTCTTGTTAAGCTACTGCGACCTGCATGTCTCTTCCAAGGGGCATTTAAACCGTCTTGTTAAGCCACTGCGACCTGCACTTCTCTTCCAAGGGGCATTTAAACAGTCTTTTTAAGCTGCTGCAAACTGCATGTCTCTTCCAATGGGCATTTAAACCATCTTGTTAAGCTACTGCGACCTCCACCGCTCTTCCAAGGGGCATTTAATCCACCTTGTTAAGCTACTGCGTCCTGCACGTCTCTTGCAAAGGGCATTTAAACCGTCTTGTTAAGCTACTGTGACCTGCACGTCACTTCCAAGGGGGATTTAAACCGTCTTGTTAAGCTACTGCGACCTGCACGTCTCCTCCAAGGTGCATTTAAAGCATCTTGTTAAGCTACTGCGACCTGCACTTCTCTTCCAAGGGGCATTTAAACCGTCTTATTAAGCTGCTGCGACCTGCACGTCTCTTCCAAGGGGCATTTAAACTGTCTTGTTAAGCTACTGCGACCTCCACCTCTCTTCCCTGGGGCATTTAAACCGTTTTATTAAGCTACTGCGGCCTGCACATCTCTTCCAAGGGGCATTTAAACCGTCTTATTAAGCTACTGCGACCTGCACGTCTCTTGCAATTGGCATTTAAACTGTCTTGTTAAGCTACTGCGACCTCCAACGCTCTTCCAAGGGGCATTTAAACCGTCTTGTTAAGCTACTGCGACCTGCACGTTTCTTTCAAGGGGCATTTAAACCGTCTTGGTAAGCTAATGCGACCAGCAAGCCTATTCCAAGGGGAATTTAAACACTCTTGTTAAGCTACTGCGACCTGCACATCTCTTCCATGGCGCACTTAAACCGTCTTTTTAAGCTACTGCGACTTGCATGTCTCTTCCAAGGGGCATTTAAACCAACTTGTTAAGCTACTGTAACCTCCACCACTTTTCCAAGGGGCATTTAAACCGTCTTGTTAAGCTACTGCGTCCTGCACGTCTCTTCCAAGGGGCATTTAAACCGTCTTGTTAAGCTACTGCGACCTGCACGTCTCTTCCAAGGGGCATTTAAACTGTATTTTTAAGCTGCTGCGAACTGCATGTCTCTTCCAAGGGGCATTTAAACCGTCTTTTTAAGCTGCTGCGACCTGCACGTCTCTTCCAAGGGGCATTTAATCCATCTTGTTAAGCTACTGCGACCTGCACGTCTCATCCAAGGGGCATTTAAACCGTCTTGTTAAGCTACTGCGACCTGCATGTCTCTTCCAAGGGGCATTTAAACCGTCTTGTTAAGCCACTGCGACCTGCACGTCTCTTCCAAGGGTCATTTAAACCGTCTTTTTAAGCTGCTGCGAACTGCATGTCTCTTCCAAGGGGCATTTAAACCATCTTGTTAAGCTACGGCGACGTCCACCGCTCTTCCAAGGGGCATTTAATCCACCTTGTTAAGCTACTGCGACCTGCATGTCTCTTCCAAGGGGGATTTAAAGCATCTTGTTAAGCTATTGCGACCTACACGTATCTTCCAAGGGGCATTTAAACCGTCTTATTAAGCTACTGCGACCTGCACTTCTCTTCCAAGGGGCATTTGAACTGTCTTGTTAAGCTACTGCGACCTCCACCTCTCTTCCAAGGGGCATTTAAACCGTCTTATTAAGCTACTGTGACATGCACATCTCTTCCAAGGGGTATTTAAACCGTCTTATTAAGCTACTGCGACCTGCACGTCTCTTCCAAGGGGCATTTAAACTGTCTTGTTAAGCTACTGCGACCTCCACCGCTCTTCCAAGGGTCATTTATCCGTCTTGTTAAGCTACTGTGACCTGCACGTTTCTTCCAAGGGGCATTTAAACCGTCTTGTTAAGCTAATGCGACCTGCAAGCCTATTCCAAGGGGTATTTAAACCGTATTGTTAAGCTACTGCGACCTGCACTTCTCTTCCAAGGGGGATTTAAACCGTCTTGTTAAGCTACTGCGACCTGCACATCTCTTCAAAGGGGCATTTAAAACGTCTTGTTAAGCTACTGCGACCTGCACATCTCTTCCAAGGGGCATTTAAACCGTCTTGTTAAGCTACTGCGACCTGCATGTCTCTTCCAAGGGGCTTTTAAACCGTCTTGTTAAGCCACTGCGACCTGCACGTCTCTTCCAAGGGGCATTTAAACAGTCTTTTTAAGCTGCTGCAAACTGCATGTCTCTTCCAATGGGCATTTAAACCATCTTGTTAAGCTACTGCGACCTCCACCGCTCTTCCAAGGGGCATTTAATCCACCTTGTTAAGCTGCTGCGTCCTGCACGTCTCTTCCAAAGGGCATTTAAACCGTCTTGTTAAGCTACTGTGACCTGCACGTCACTTCCAAGGGGGATTTAAACCGTCTTGTTAAGCTACTGCGACCTGCACGTCTCTTCCAAGGTGCATTTAAAGCATCTTGTTAAGCTACTGCGACCTGCACTTCTCTTCCAAGGGGCATTTAAACCGTCTTATTAAGCTACTGCGACCTGCACGTCTCTTCCAAGGGGCATTTAAACTGTCTTGTTAAGCTACTGCGACCTCCACCTCTCTTCCCTGGGGCATTTAAACCGTTTTATTAAGCTACTGCGGCCTGCACATCTCTTCCTAGGGCATTTAAACCGTCTTATTAAGCTACTGCGACCTGCACGTCTCTTCCAAGGGGCATTTAAACAGTCTTGTTAAGCTACTGCGACCTCCACCGCTCTTCCAAGGGGCATTTAAAACATCTTGTTAAGCTACTGCGACCTGCACGTCTCTTCCAAGGGGTATTTAAACCGTCTTGTTAAGCTACTGCGACCTGCACATCTGTTCCATAGGGCATTTAAACCGTCTTGTTAAGCTACTGCTACCTCCACCTCTCTTCCAAGGGGCATTTAAAACATCTTGTTAAGCTACTGCGACCTGCACGTCTCTTCCAAGGGGCATTTAAACCGTCTTGTTAAGCTACTGCGACCTGCACATCTGTTCCATAGGGCATTTAAACTGTCTTGTTAAGCTACTGCGACCTACATGTCTCTACCAAGAGACATTTAAACCGTCTTCTTAAGCGACTGCGACCTGCACGTCTCTTCCAAGTGGCATTTAAACAGTCTTGTTAAGCTGCTGCGAACTGTATGTCTCTTCCAAGTGGCATTTAAACTGTCTTGTTATGCTACTGTAACCTCCACCACTTTTCCAAGCGGCATTTAAACCGTGTTGTTAAGCTACTGCGACCTCCACGTCTCATCCAAAGGGCATTTAAAATGCTTTGTTAAGCTACTGCGACCTGCATGTCTCTTCCAAGGGGCATTTAAACTGTCTTGTTAAGCTACTGCGACCTGCACGTCTCTTCCAACGGGCATTTAAACCGTCTAGCTAAGCTGCTGCGACCTGCATGTCTCTTCCAAGGGGTATTTAAACTGTCTTGTTAAGCTACTGCCACCTCCACCGCTCTTGCAAGGGGCATTTAAACCCGTCTTGTTAAGCTACTGCGACCTCCACCGCACTTCCAAGGGGCATTTAAACCGTCTTGTTAAGCTACTGCGACCTGCACGTCTCTTTCAAGGGGCATTTAAACTGTCTTGTTAAGCTACTGCCACCTCCACCGCTCTTGCAAGGGGCATTTAAACCCGTCTTGTTAAGCTACTTCGACCTGCACGTCTCTTCCAAGTGGCATTTAAACCGTCTTGTTAAGCTACTGCGACCTGCACGTCTCTTCCAAGGGGAATTTAAACTGTCTTATTAAGCTACTGCGACCTCCACCTCTCTTCCAAGGGGCATTTAAACCATCTTATTAAGCTACTGCGACCTGCACATCTCTTCCAAGGGGCGCATTTAAACCGTCTTATTAAGCTACTGCAACCTGCACGTCTCTTCCAAGGGGCATTTAAACCGTCCTGGTAAGCTACTGCTACCTGCAAGCCTATTCCAAGGGTAATTTAAACCCTCTTGTTAAGCTACTGCGACCTGCACGTCTCTTCCAAGGGTCATTTAAACCATCTTATTAAGCTACTGCGACCTGCTCGTCTATTCCAAGGGGCATTTAAACCGTCTTGTTAAGCTAATGCGACCTGCACGTCTCTTCCAAGGCGCATTTAAACCGTCTTTTTAAGCTAATGCGACTTGCACGTCTCTTCAAAGGTGCATTTAAACCATCTTGTTAAGCTACTGTAATCTCCACCACTTTTCCAAGGGGCATTTAAACCCTCTTGTTAAGCTACAGCGACAAGCACGTCTCTTCCAAGGGGCATTTAAACCATCTTGTTAAGCTACTGCGACCTGCATGTCTCTTCCAAGGGGCATTTAAACCGTGTTGTTAAGCTACTGCGACCTGCACGTCTCTTCCAAGGGGCATTTAAACCGTCTTATTAAGCTACTGCGACCTGCACGTCTCTTCCAAGGGGCATTTAAACTGTCTTGTTAAGCTACTGCGACCTCCACCGCTCTTCCAAGGGTCATTTATCCGTCTTGTTAAGCTACTGTGACCTGCACGTTTCTTCCAAGGGGCATTTAAACCGTCTTGTTAAGCTTATGCGACCTGCAAGCCTATTCCAAGGGGTATTTAAACCGTCTTGTTAAGCTACTGCGACCTGCACTTCTCTTCCAAGGGGGATTTAAACCGTCTTGTTAAGCTACTGCGACCTGCTCGTCTCTTCCAAGAGGCATTTAAACCGTCTTATTAAGCTACTGCGACCTGCACGTCTCTTCCAAGGCGCATTTAATCCGTCTTTTTAAGCTACTGCGACTTGCACATCTCTTCAAAGGGGCATTTAAACCGTCTTGTTAAGCTAATGCGACCTGCACGTCTCTTCCAAGGGGCATTTAAACCATCTTGTTAAGCTACTGCGACCTGCATGTCTCTTCCAAGGGGCATTTAAACCGTCTTGTTAAGCCACTGCGACCTGCACGTCTCTTCCAAGGGGCATTTAAACCGTCTTTTTAAGCTGCTGCGACCTGCATGTCTCTTCCAAGGGGCATTTAAACCATCTTGTTAAGCTACTGCGACCTCCAACGCTCTTCCAAGGGGCATTTAATCCACCTTGTTAACCTACTGCGACCTGCACGTCTCTTCCAAGGGGCATTTAAACCGTCTTGTTAAGCTACTGCGACCTCCACCGCACTTCCAAGGGGCATTTAAACCGTCTTGTTAAGCTACTTCGACCTGCATGTCTCTTCCAAGTGGCATTTAAACCGTCTTGTTAAGCTACTGCGACCTGCACGTCTCTTCAAAGAGGAATTTAAACAGTCTTATTAAGCTACTGCGACCTCCACCTGTCTTTCAAGGGGCATTTAAACCATCTTATTAAGCTACTGCGACCTGCACGTCTCTACCAAGGGGCATTTAAACTGTCATGTTAAGCTACAGCAACCTCTACCGCTCTTCCAAGGGGCATTTAAACCGTCTTATTAAGCTACTGCCACCTCCACGTCTCTTCCAAGGGGCATTTAAACCTTCTTGGTAAGCTACTGCGACCTGCAAGCCTATTCCAAGGGCATTAAAACCCTCTTGTTAAGCTACTGCGACCTGCACGTCTTTTCCAAGTGGGATTTAAACCGTCTTGTTAAGCTACTGCGACCTGCGCGTCTCTTCCAAGGGGCATTTAAACCGTCTTATTAAGCTACTGCGACCTGCACGTCTCTTCCAAGGCGCATTTAAACCGTCTATTTAAGCTACTGCGACTTGCACTTCTCTTCAAAGGGGCATTTAAACCGTCTTGTTAAGCTACTGTAGCCTCCACCACTTTTCCAAGGGGCATTTAAACCGTCTTGTTAAGCTACTGCGACCTGCAAGTCTCTTCCAAGGGGCATTTAAACCGCCTTTTTAAGCTGCTGCGACCTGCACGTCTCTTCCAAGGGGCATTTAATCCATCTTGTTTAGCTACTGCGACCTGCACGTCTCTTCCAAGGGGCATTTAAGCCGTCTTTTTAAGCTGCTGCGAACTGCATGTCTTTTCCAAGGGGCATTTAAACCATCTTGTTAAGCTACTGCGACCTGCATGTCTCTTCCAAGGGGGATTTAAACCGTCTTGTTAAGCTACTGCAACCTGCACGTCTCTTCCAAGGTGCATTTAAAGTATCTTGTTAAGCTACTGCGACCTCCACCTCTCTTCCAAGGGGCATTTAAACCGTCTTGTTAAGCTACTGCGACCTGCACGTTTCTTCCAACGGGCATTTAAACCGTCTTGGTAAGCTAATGCGACCTGCAGGCCTATTCCAAGGGGTATTTAAACCGTCTTGTTAAGCTACTGCGACCTGCATGTCTCTTCCAAGGGGGATTTAAACTGTCTTGTTAAGCTACTGCGACCTGCTCGTCTCTTCCAAGAGGCATTTAAACCGTCTTATTAAGCTACTGCGACCTGCTCGTCTATTCCAAGGGGCATTTAAACCGTCTTGTTAAGCTACTGCGACCTGCACGTCTCTTCCAAGGCGTATTTAAACCGTCTTTTTAAGCTACTGCGACTTGCACATCTCTTCAAAGGGGCATTTAAACTGTCTTGTTAAGCTACTGCGACCTGCAAGCCTATTCCAAGGGGCATTTAAACCGTCTTGTTAAGCTACTGTAACCTCCACCACTTTCCCAAGGGGCATTTAAACCGTCTTGTTAAGCTACTGCGACCTGCACGTCTCTTCCAAGGGGCATTTAATCCATCTTGTTTAGCTACTGCGACCTGCACGTCTCTTCCAAGGGGCATTTAAGCCGTCTTTTTAAGCTGCTGCGAACTGCATGTCTTTTCCAAGGGGCATTTAAACCATCTTGTTAAGCTACTGCGACCTGCATGTCTCTTCCAAGGGGGATTTAAACCGTCTTGTTAAGCTACTGCAACCTGCACGTCTCTTCCAAGGTGCATTTAAAGTATCTTGTTAAGCTACTGCGACCTCCACCTCTCTTCCAAGGGGCATTTAAACCGTCTTGTTAAGCTACTGCGACCTGCACGTTTCTTCCAACGGGCATTTAAACCGTCTTGGTAAGCTAATGCGACCTGCAAGCCTATTTCAAGGGGTATTTAAACCGTCTTGTTAAGCTACTGCGACCTGCATGTCTCTTCCAAGGGGGATTTAAACTGTCTTGTTAAGCTACTGCGACCTGCTCGTCTCTTCCAAGAGGCATTTAAACCGTCTTATTAAGCTACTGCGACCTGCTCGTCTATTCCAAGGGGCATTTAAACCGTCTTGTTAAGCTACTGCGACCTGCACGTCTCTTCCAAGGCGTATTTAAACCGTCTTTTTAAGCTACTGCGACTTGCACATCTCTTCAAAGGGGCATTTAAACTGTCTTGTTAAGCTACTGCGACCTGCAAGCCTATTCCAAGGGGCATTTAAACCGTCTTGTTAAGCTACTGTAACCTCCACCACTTTCCCAAGGGGCATTTAAACCGTCTTGTTAAGCTACTGCGACCTGCACGTCTCTTCCAAGGGGCATTTAAACCGTCTTGTTAAGCCACTGCGACCTGCACGTCTCTTCCAAGGGGCATTTAAACCGTCTTTTTAAGCTGCTGCGACCTGCATGTCTCTTCCAAGGGGCATTTAAACCATCTTGTTAAGCTACTGCGACCTCCACCTCTCTTCCAAGGGGCATTTAAACCGTCTTGTTAAGCTACTGCGACCTGCACGTTTCTTCCAACGGGCATTTAAACCGTCTTGGTAAGCTAATGCGACCTGCAAGCCTATTTCAAGGGGTATTTAAACCGTCTTGTTAAGCTACTGCGACCTGCATGTCTCTTCCAAGGGGGCATTTAAACTGTCTTGTTAAGCTACTGCGACCTGCAAGCCTATTCCAAGGGGCATTTAAACCGTCTTGTTAAGCTAATGCGACCTGCACGTCTCTTCCAAGGCGCATTTAAACCGTCTTTTTAAGCTAATGCGACTTGCACGTCTCTTCAAAGGTGCATTTAAACCATCTTGTTAAGCTACTGTAATCTCCACCACTTTTCCAAGGGGCATTTAAACCCTCTTGTTAAGCTACAGCGACAAGCACGTCTCTTCCAAGGGGCATTTAAACCATCTTGTTAAGCTACTGCGACCTGCATGTCTCTTCCAAGGGGCATTTAAACCGTCTTGTTAAGCTACTGCGACCTGCACGTCTCTTCCAAGGGGCATTTAAACCGTCTTATTAAGCTACTGCGACCTGCACGTCTCTTCCAAGGGGCATTTAAACTGTCTTGTTAAGCTACTGCGACCTCCACCGCTCTTCCAAGGGTCATTTATCCGTCTTGTTAAGCTACTGTGACCTGCACGTTTCTTCCAAGGGGTATTTAAACCGTCTTGTTAAGCTACTGCGACCTGCACTTCTCTTCCAAGGGGGATTTAAACCGTCTTGTTAAGCTACTGCGACCTGCTCGTCTCTTCCAAGAGGCATTTAAACCGTCTTATTAAGCTACTGCGACCTGCACGTCTCTTCCAAGGCGCATTTAATCCGTCTTTTTAAGCTACTGCGACTTGCACATCTCTTCAAAGGGGCATTTAAACCGTCTTGTTAAGCTAATGCGACCTGCACGTCTCTTCCAAGGGGCATTTAAACCATCTTGTTAAGCTACTGCGACCTGCATGTCTCTTCCAAGGGGCATTTAAACCGTCTTGTTAAGCCACTGCGACCTGCACGTCTCTTCCAAGGGGCATTTAAACCGTCTTTTTAAGCTGCTGCGACCTGCATGTCTCTTCCAAGGGGCATTTAAACCATCTTGTTAAGCTACTGCGACCTCCAACGCTCTTCCAAGGGGCATTTAATCCACCTTGTTAAGCTACTGCGACCTGCACGTCTCTTCCAAGGGGCATTTAAACCGTCTTGTTAAGCTACTGCGACCTCCACCGCACTTCCAAGGGGCATTTAAACCGTCTTGTTAAGCTACTTCGACCTGCATGTCTCTTCCAAGTGGCATTTAAACCGTCTTGTTAAGCTACTGCGACCTGCACGTCTCTTCAAAGAGGAATTTAAACAGTCTTATTAAGCTACTGCGACCTCCACCTGTCTTTCAAGGGGCATTTAAACCATCTTATTAAGCTACTGCGACCTGCACGTCTCTTCCAAGGGGCATTTAAACTGTCATGTTAAGCTACAGCAACCTCTACCGCTCTTCCAAGGGGCATTTAAACCGTCTTATTAAGCTACTGCCACCTCCACGTCTCTTCCAAGGGGCATTTAAACCTTCTTGGTAAGCTACTGCGACCTGCAAGCCTATTCCAAGGGCATTAAAACCCTCTTGTTAAGCTACTGCGACCTGCACGTCTTTTCCAAGTGGGATTTAAACCGTCTTGTTAAGCTACTGCGACCTGCGCGTCTCTTCCAAGGGGCATTTAAACCGTCTTATTAAGCTACTGCGACCTGCACGTCTCTTCCAAGGCGCATTTAAACCGTCTATTTAAGCTACTGCGACTTGCACTTCTCTTCAAAGGGGCATTTAAACCGTCTTGTTAAGCTACTGTAGCCTCCACCACTTTTCCAAGGGGCATTTAAACCGTCTTGTTAAGCTACTGCGACCTGCAAGTCTCTTCCAAGGGGCATTTAAACCGCCTTTTTAAGCTGCTGCGACCTGCACGTCTCTTCCAAGGGGCATTTAATCCATCTTGTTTAGCTACTGCGACCTGCACGTCTCTTCCAAGGGGCATTTAAGCCGTCTTTTTAAGCTGCTGCGAACTGCATGTCTTTTCCAAGGGGCATTTAAACCATCTTGTTAAGCTACTGCGACCTGCATGTCTCTTCCAAGGGGGATTTAAACCGTCTTGTTAAGCTACTGCAACCTGCACGTCTCTTCCAAGGTGCATTTAAAGTATCTTGTTAAGCTACTGCGACCTCCACCTCTCTTCCAAGGGGCATTTAAACCGTCTTGTTAAGCTACTGCGACCTGCACGTTTCTTCCAACGGGCATTTAAACCGTCTTGGTAAGCTAATGCGACCTGCAAGCCTATTCCAAGGGGTATTTAAACCGTCTTGTTAAGCTACTGCGACCTGCATGTCTCTTCCAAGGGGGATTTAAACTGTCTTGTTAAGCTACTGCGACCTGCTCGTCTCTTCCAAGAGGCATTTAAACCGTCTTATTAAGCTACTGCGACCTGCTCGTCTATTCCAAGGGGCATTTAAACCGTCTTGTTAAGCTACTGCGACCTGCACGTCTCTTCCAAGGCGTATTTAAACCGTCTTTTTAAGCTACTGCGACTTGCACATCTCTTCAAAGGGGCATTTAAACTGTCTTGTTAAGCTACTGCGACCTGCAAGCCTATTCCAAGGGGCATTTAAACCGTCTTGTTAAGCTACTGTAACCTCCACCACTTTCCCAAGGGGCATTTAAACCGTCTTGTTAAGCTACTGCGACCTGCACGTCTCTTCCAAGGGGCATTTAATCCATCTTGTTTAGCTACTGCGACCTGCACGTCTCTTCCAAGGGGCATTTAAGCCGTCTTTTTAAGCTGCTGCGAACTGCATGTCTTTTCCAAGGGGCATTTAAACCATCTTGTTAAGCTACTGCGACCTGCATGTCTCTTCCAAGGGGGATTTAAACCGTCTTGTTAAGCTACTGCAACCTGCACGTCTCTTCCAAGGTGCATTTAAAGTATCTTGTTAAGCTACTGCGACCTCCACCTCTCTTCCAAGGGGCATTTAAACCGTCTTGTTAAGCTACTGCGACCTGCACGTTTCTTCCAACGGGCATTTAAACCGTCTTGGTAAGCTAATGCGACCTGCAAGCCTATTTCAAGGGGTATTTAAACCGTCTTGTTAAGCTACTGCGACCTGCATGTCTCTTCCAAGGGGGATTTAAACTGTCTTGTTAAGCTACTGCGACCTACTCGTCTCTTCCAAGAGGCATTTAAACCGTCTTATTAAGCTACTGCGACCTGCTCGTCTATTCCAAGGGGCATTTAAACCGTCTTGTTAAGCTACTGCGACCTGCACGTCTCTTCCAAGGCGTATTTAAACCGTCTTTTTAAGCTACTGCGACTTGCACATCTCTTCAAAGGGGCATTTAAACTGTCTTGTTAAGCTACTGCGACCTGCAAGCCTATTCCAAGGGGCATTTAAACCGTCTTGTTAAGCTACTGTAACCTCCACCACTTTCCCAAGGGGCATTTAAACCGTCTTGTTAAGCTACTGCGACCTGCACGTCTCTTCCAAGGGGCATTTAAACCGTCTTGTTAAGCCACTGCGACCTGCACGTCTCTTCCAAGGGGCATTTAAACCGTCTTTTTAAGCTGCTGCGACCTGCATGTCTCTTCCAAGGGGCATTTAAACCATCTTGTTAAGCTACTGCGACCTCCAACGCTCTTCCAAGGGGCATTTAATCCACCTTGTTAAGCTACTGCGACCTGCACGTCTCTTCCAAGGGGCATTTAAACCGTCTTGTTAAGCTACTGCGACCTGCACGTCTCTTCCAAGGGCGATTTAAACTGTCTTGTTAAGCTACTGCGACCTCCACCGCACTTCCAAGGGGCATTTAAACCGTCTTGTTAAGCTACTTCGACCTGCATGTCTCTTCCAAGGGGCACTTAAACCGTCTTGTTAAGCTACAGCGACCTCCACCGCTCTTCCAAGGTGCATTTAAACATTCTTGGTAAGCTTCTGCGACCTGCACGTCTCTTCCAAGACGCATTTAAACCGTCTATTTAAGCTACTGCGACTTGCACATCTCTTCAAAGGGGCATTTAATCCGTCTTCTTAAGCTACTGTAGCCTCAACCACTTTTCCAAGGGGCATTTAAACCGTCTTGTTAAGCTACTGCGACCTGCACGTCTCTTCCAAGGGGCATTTAAACTGTATTTTTAAGCTGCTGCGAACTGCATGTCTCTTCCAAGGGGCATTTAAACCGTCTTTTTAACCTGCTGCGACCTGCACGTCTCTTCCAAGGGGCATTTAATCCATCTTGTTAAGCTACTGCGACCTGCACGTCTCATCCAAGGGGCATTTAAACCGTCTTGTTAAGCTACTGCGACCTGCATGTCTCTTCCAAGGGGCATTTAAACCGTCTTGTTAAGCCACTGCGACCTGCACGTCTCTTGCAAGGGTCATTTAAACCGTCTTTTTAAGCTGCTGCGAACTGCATGTCTCTTCCAAGGGGGATTTAAACCGTCTTGTTAAGTTACTGCGACCTGCACGTCTCTTCCAAGGTGCATTTAAAGCATCTTGTTAAGCTACTGCGACCTACACGTCTCTTCCAAGGGGCATTTAAACCGTCTTATTAAGCTACTGCGACCTGCACGTCTCTTCCAAGGGGCATTTGAACTGTCTTGTTAAGCTACTGCGACCTCCACCTCTCTTCCAAGGGGCATTTAAACCGTCTTATTAAGCTACTGCGACATGCACATCTCTTCCAAGGGGTATTTAAACCGTCTTATTAAGCTACTGCGACCTGCACGTCTCTTCCAAGGGGCATTTAAACTGTCTTGTTAAGCTACTGCGACCTCCACCACTCTTCCAAGGGTCATTTATCCGTCTTGTTAAGCTACTGTGACCTGCACGTTTCTTCCAAGGGGCATTTAAACCGTCTTGTTAAGCTAATGCGACCTGCAAGCCTATTCCAAGGGGTATTTAAACCGTCTTGTTAAGCTACTGCGACCTGCACTTCTCTTCCAAGGGGGATTTAAACCGTCTTGTTAAGCTACTGCGACCTGCACATCTCTTCAAAGGGGCATTTAAACCGTCTTGTTAAGCTACTGCGACCTGCACGTCTCTTCCAAGGGGCATTTAAACCGTCTTGTTAAGCTACTGCGACCTGCACATCTCTTCCAAGGGGCATTTAAACCGTCTTGTTAAGCTACTGCGACCTGCATGTCTCTTCGAAGGGGCATTTAAACCGTCTTGTTAAGCCACTGCGACCTGCACTTCTCTTCCAAGGGGCATTTAAACAGTCTTTTTAAGCTGCTGCAAACTGCATGTCTCTTCCAATGGGCATTTAAACCATCTTGTTAAGCTACTGCGACCTCCACCGCTCTTCCAAGGGGCATTTAATCCACCTTGTTAAGCTACTGCGTCCTGCACGTCTCTTGCAAAGGGCATTTAAACCGTCTTGTTAAGCTACTGTGACCTGCACGTCACTTCCAAGGGGGATTTAAACCGTCTTGTTAAGCTACTGCGACCTGCACGTCTCCTCCAAGGTGCATTTAAAGCATCTTGTTAAGCTACTGCGACCTGCACTTCTCTTCCAAGGGGCATTTAAACCGTCTTATTAAGCTGCTGCGACCTGCACGTCTCTTCCAAGGGGCATTTAAACTGTCTTGTTAAGCTACTGCGACCTCCACCTCTCTTCCCTGGGGCATTTAAACCGTTTTATTAAGCTACTGCGGCCTGCACATCTCTTCCAAGGGGCATTTAAACCGTCTTATTAAGCTACTGCGACCTGCACGTCTCTTGCAATTGGCATTTAAACTGTCTTGTTAAGCTACTGCGACCTCCAACGCTCTTCCAAGGGGCATTTAAACCGTCTTGTTAAGCTACTGCGACCTGCACGTTTCTTTCAAGGGGCATTTAAACCGTCTTGGTAAGCTAATGCGACCAGCAAGCCTATTCCAAGGGGAATTTAAACACTCTTGTTAAGCTACTGCGACCTGCACATCTCTTCCATGGCGCACTTAAACCGTCTTTTTAAGCTACTGCGACTTGCATGTCTCTTCCAAGGGGCATTTAAACCAACTTGTTAAGCTACTGTAACCTCCACCACTTTTCCAAGGGGCATTTAAACCGTCTTGTTAAGCTACTGCGTCCTGCACGTCTCTTCCAAGGGGCATTTAAACCGTCTTGTTAAGCTACTGCGACCTGCACGTCTCTTCCAAGGGGCATTTAAACTGTATTTTTAAGCTGCTGCGAACTGCATGTCTCTTCCAAGGGGCATTTAAACCGTCTTTTTAAGCTGCTGCGACCTGCACGTCTCTTCCAAGGGGGATTTAATCCATCTTGTTAAGCTACTGCGACCTGCACGTCTCATCCAAGGGGCATTTAAACCGTCTTGTTAAGCTACTGCGACCTGCATGTCTCTTCCAAGGGGCATTTAAACCGTCTTGTTAAGCCACTGCGACCTGCACGTCTCTTCCAAGGGTCATTTAAACCGTCTTTTTAAGCTGCTGCGAACTGCATGTCTCTTCCAAGGGGCATTTAAACCATCTTGTTAAGCTACGGCGACGTCCACCGCTCTTCCAAGGGGCATTTAATCCACCTTGTTAAGCTACTGCGACCTGCATGTCTCTTCCAAGGGGGATTTAAAGCATCTTGTTAAGCTATTGCGACCTACACGTATCTTCCAAGGGGCATTTAAACCGTCTTATTAAGCTACTGCGACCTGCACTTCTCTTCCAAGGGGCATTTGAACTGTCTTGTTAAGCTACTGCGACCTCCACCTCTCTTCCAAAGGGCATTTAAACCGTCTTATTAAGCTACTGTGACATGCACATCTCTTCCAAGGGGTATTTAAACCGTCTTATTAAGCTACTGCGACCTGCACGTCTCTTCCAAGGGGCATTTAAACTGTCTTGTTAAGCTACTGCGACCTCCACCGCTCTTCCAAGGGTCATTTATCCGTCTTGTTAAGCTACTGTGACCTGCACGTTTCTTCCAAGGGGCATTTAAACCGTCTTGTTAAGCTAATGCGACCTGCAAGCCTATTCCAAGGGGTATTTAAACCGTATTGTTAAGCTACTGCGACCTGCACTTCTCTTCCAAGGGGGATTTAAACCGTCTTGTTAAGCTACTGCGACCTGCACATCTCTTCAAAGGGGCATTTAAAACGTCTTGTTAAGCTACTGCGACCTGCACATCTCTTCCAAGGGGCATTTAAACCGTCTTGTTAAGCTACTGCGACCTGCATGTCTCTTCCAAGGGGCTTTTAAACCGTCTTGTTAAGCCACTGCGACCTGCACGTCTCTTCCAAGGGGCATTTAAACAGTCTTTTTAAGCTGCTGCAAACTGCATGTCTCTTCCAATGGGCATTTAAACCATCTTGTTAAGCTACTGCGACCTCCACCGCTCTTCCAAGGGGCATTTAATCCACCTTGTTAAGCTGCTGCGTCCTGCACGTCTCTTCCAAAGGGCATTTAAACCGTCTTGTTAAGCTACTGTGACCTGCACGTCACTTCCAAGGGGGATTTAAACCGTCTTGTTAAGCTACTGCGACCTGCACGTCTCTTCCAAGGTGCATTTAAAGCATCTTGTTAAGCTACTGCGACCTGCACTTCTCTTCCAAGGGGCATTTAAACCGTCTTATTAAGCTACTGCGACCTGCACGTCTCTTCCAAGGGGCATTTAAACTGTCTTGTTAAGCTACTGCGACCTCCACCTCTCTTCCCTGGGGCATTTAAACCGTTTTATTAAGCTACTGCGGCCTGCACATCTCTTCCAAGGGGCATTTAAACCGTCTTATTAAGCTACTGCGACCTGCACGTCTCTTCCAAGGGGCATTTAAACAGTCTTGTTAAGCTACTGCGACCTCCACCGCTCTTCCAAGGGGCATTTAAAACATCTTGTTAAGCTACTGCGACCTGCACGTCTCTTCCAAGGGGTATTTAAACCGTCTTGTTAAGCTACTGCGACCTGCACATCTGTTCCATAGGGCATTTAAACCGTCTTGTTAAGCTACTGCTACCTCCACCTCTCTTCCAAGGGGCATTTAAAACATCTTGTTAAGCTACTGCGACCTGCACGTCTCTTCCAAGGGGCATTTAAACCGTCTTGTTAAGCTACTGCGACCTGCACATCTGTTCCATAGGGCATTTAAACTGTCTTGTTAAGCTACTGCGACCTACATGTCTCTACCAAGAGACATTTAAACCGTCTTCTTAAGCGACTGCGACCTGCACGTCTCTTCCAAGTGGCATTTAAACAGTCTTGTTAAGCTGCTGCGAACTGTATGTCTCTTCCAAGTGGCATTTAAACTGTCTTGTTATGCTACTGTAACCTCCACCACTTTTCCAAGCGGCATTTAAACCGTGTTGTTAAGCTACTGCGACCTCCACGTCTCATCCAAAGGGCATTTAAAATGCTTTGTTAAGCTACTGCGACCTGCATGTCTCTTCCAAGGGGCATTTAAACTGTCTTGTTAAGCTACTGCGACCTGCACGTCTCTTCCAACGGGCATTTAAACCGTCTAGCTAAGCTGCTGCGACCTGCATGTCTCTTCCAAGGGGTATTTAAACTGTCTTGTTAAGCTACTGCCACCTCCACCGCTCTTGCAAGGGGCATTTAAACCCGTCTTGTTAAGCTACTGCGACCTCCACCGCACTTCCAAGGGGCATTTAAACCGTCTTGTTAAGCTACTGCGACCTGCACGTCTCTTTCAAGGGGCATTTAAACTGTCTTGTTAAGCTACTGCCACCTCCACCGCTCTTGCAAGGGGCATTTAAACCCGTCTTGTTAAGCTACTTCGACCTGCACGTCTCTTCCAAGTGGCATTTAAACCGTCTTGTTAAGCTACTGCGACCTGCACGTCTCTTCCAAGGGGAATTTAAACTGTCTTATTAAGCTACTGCGACCTCCACCTCTCTTCCAAGGGGCATTTAAACCATCTTATTAAGCTACTGCGACCTGCACATCTCTTCCAAGGGGCGCATTTAAACCGTCTTATTAAGCTACTGCAACCTGCACGTCTCTTCCAAGGGGCATTTAAACCGTCCTGGTAAGCTACTGCTACCTGCAAGCCTATTCCAAGGGTAATTTAAACCCTCTTGTTAAGCTACTGCGACCTGCACGTCTCTTCCAAGGGTCATTTAAACCATCTTATTAAGCTACTGCGACCTGCTCGTCTATTCCAAGGGGCATTTAAACCGTCTTGTTAAGCTAATGCGACCTGCACGTCTCTTCCAAGGCGCATTTAAACCGTCTTTTTAAGCTAATGCGACTTGCACGTCTCTTCAAAGGTGCATTTAAACCATCTTGTTAAGCTACTGTAATCTCCACCACTTTTCCAAGGGGCATTTAAACCCTCTTGTTAAGCTACAGCGACAAGCACGTCTCTTCCAAGGGGCATTTAAACCATCTTGTTAAGCTACTGCGACCTGCATGTCTCTTCCAAGGGGCATTTAAACCGTGTTGTTAAGCTACTGCGACCTGCACGTCTCTTCCAAGGGGCATTTAAACCGTCTTATTAAGCTACTGCGACCTGCACGTCTCTTCCAAGGGGCATTTAAACTGTCTTGTTAAGCTACTGCGACCTCCACCGCTCTTCCAAGGGTCATTTATCCGTCTTGTTAAGCTACTGTGACCTGCACGTTTCTTCCAAGGGGCATTTAAACCGTCTTGTTAAGCTTATGCGACCTGCAAGCCTATTCCAAGGGGTATTTAAACCGTCTTGTTAAGCTACTGCGACCTGCACTTCTCTTCCAAGGGGGATTTAAACCGTCTTGTTAAGCTACTGCGACCTGCTCGTCTCTTCCAAGAGGCATTTAAACCGTCTTATTAAGCTACTGCGACCTGCACGTCTCTTCCAAGGCGCATTTAATCCGTCTTTTTAAGCTACTGCGACTTGCACATCTCTTCAAAGGGGCATTTAAACCGTCTTGTTAAGCTAATGCGACCTGCACGTCTCTTCCAAGGGGCATTTAAACCATCTTGTTAAGCTACTGCGACCTGCATGTCTCTTCCAAGGGGCATTTAAACCGTCTTGTTAAGCCACTGCGACCTGCACGTCTCTTCCAAGGGGCATTTAAACCGTCTTTTTAAGCTGCTGCGACCTGCATGTCTCTTCCAAGGGGCATTTAAACCATCTTGTTAAGCTACTGCGACCTCCAACGCTCTTCCAAGGGGCATTTAATCCACCTTGTTAAGCTACTGCGACCTGCACGTCTCTTCCAAGGGGCATTTAAACCGTCTTGTTAAGCTACTGCGACCTCCACCGCACTTCCAAGGGGCATTTAAACCGTCTTGTTAAGCTACTTCGACCTGCATGTCTCTTCCAAGTGGCATTTAAACCGTCTTGTTAAGCTACTGCGACCTGCACGTCTCTTCAAAGAGGAATTTAAACAGTCTTATTAAGCTACTGCGACCTCCACCTGTCTTTCAAGGGGCATTTAAACCATCTTATTAAGCTACTGCGACCTGCACGTCTCTTCCAAGGGGCATTTAAACTGTCATGTTAAGCTACAGCAACCTCTACCGCTCTTCCAAGGGGCATTTAAACCGTCTTATTAAGCTACTGCCACCTCCACGTCTCTTCCAAGGGGCATTTAAACCTTCTTGGTAAGCTACTGCGACCTGCAAGCCTATTCCAAGGGCATTAAAACCCTCTTGTTAAGCTACTGCGACCTGCACGTCTTTTCCAAGTGGGATTTAAACCGTCTTGTTAAGCTACTGCGACCTGCGCGTCTCTTCCAAGGGGCATTTAAACCGTCTTATTAAGCTACTGCGACCTGCACGTCTCTTCCAAGGCGCATTTAAACCGTCTATTTAAGCTACTGCGACTTGCACTTCTCTTCAAAGGGGCATTTAAACCGTCTTGTTAAGCTACTGTAGCCTCCACCACTTTTCCAAGGGGCATTTAAACCGTCTTGTTAAGCTACTGCGACCTGCAAGTCTCTTCCAAGGGGCATTTAAACCGCCTTTTTAAGCTGCTGCGACCTGCACGTCTCTTCCAAGGGGCATTTAATCCATCTTGTTTAGCTACTGCGACCTGCACGTCTCTTCCAAGGGGCATTTAAGCCGTCTTTTTAAGCTGCTGCGAACTGCATGTCTTTTCCAAGGGGCATTTAAACCATCTTGTTAAGCTACTGCGACCTGCATGTCTCTTCCAAGGGGGATTTAAACCGTCTTGTTAAGCTACTGCAACCTGCACGTCTCTTCCAAGGTGCATTTAAAGTATCTTGTTAAGCTACTGCGACCTCCACCTCTCTTCCAAGGGGCATTTAAACCGTCTTGTTAAGCTACTGCGACCTGCACGTTTCTTCCAACGGGCATTTAAACCGTCTTGGTAAGCTAATGCGACCTGCAAGCCTATTCCAAGGGGTATTTAAACCGTCTTGTTAAGCTACTGCGACCTGCATGTCTCTTCCAAGGGGGATTTAAACTGTCTTGTTAAGCTACTGCGACCTGCTCGTCTCTTCCAAGAGGCATTTAAACCGTCTTATTAAGCTACTGCGACCTGCTCGTCTATTCCAAGGGGCATTTAAACCGTCTTGTTAAGCTACTGCGACCTGCACGTCTCTTCCAAGGCGTATTTAAACCGTCTTTTTAAGCTACTGCGACTTGCACATCTCTTCAAAGGGGCATTTAAACTGTCTTGTTAAGCTACTGCGACCTGCAAGCCTATTCCAAGGGGCATTTAAACCGTCTTGTTAAGCTACTGTAACCTCCACCACTTTCCCAAGGGGCATTTAAACCGTCTTGTTAAGCTACTGCGACCTGCACGTCTCTTCCAAGGGGCATTTAATCCATCTTGTTTAGCTACTGCGACCTGCACGTCTCTTCCAAGGGGCATTTAAGCCGTCTTTTTAAGCTGCTGCGAACTGCATGTCTTTTCCAAGGGGCATTTAAACCATCTTGTTAAGCTACTGCGACCTGCATGTCTCTTCCAAGGGGGATTTAAACCGTCTTGTTAAGCTACTGCAACCTGCACGTCTCTTCCAAGGTGCATTTAAAGTATCTTGTTAAGCTACTGCGACCTCCACCTCTCTTCCAAGGGGCATTTAAACCGTCTTGTTAAGCTACTGCGACCTGCACGTTTCTTCCAACGGGCATTTAAACCGTCTTGGTAAGCTAATGCGACCTGCAAGCCTATTTCAAGGGGTATTTAAACCGTCTTGTTAAGCTACTGCGACCTGCATGTCTCTTCCAAGGGGGATTTAAACTGTCTTGTTAAGCTACTGCGACCTGCTCGTCTCTTCCAAGAGGCATTTAAACCGTCTTATTAAGCTACTGCGACCTGCTCGTCTATTCCAAGGGGCATTTAAACCGTCTTGTTAAGCTACTGCGACCTGCACGTCTCTTCCAAGGCGTATTTAAACCGTCTTTTTAAGCTACTGCGACTTGCACATCTCTTCAAAGGGGCATTTAAACTGTCTTGTTAAGCTACTGCGACCTGCAAGCCTATTCCAAGGGGCATTTAAACCGTCTTGTTAAGCTACTGTAACCTCCACCACTTTCCCAAGGGGCATTTAAACCGTCTTGTTAAGCTACTGCGACCTGCACGTCTCTTCCAAGGGGCATTTAAACCGTCTTGTTAAGCCACTGCGACCTGCACGTCTCTTCCAAGGGGCATTTAAACCGTCTTTTTAAGCTGCTGCGACCTGCATGTCTCTTCCAAGGGGCATTTAAACCATCTTGTTAAGCTACTGCGACCTCCACCTCTCTTCCAAGGGGCATTTAAACCGTCTTGTTAAGCTACTGCGACCTGCACGTTTCTTCCAACGGGCATTTAAACCGTCTTGGTAAGCTAATGCGACCTGCAAGCCTATTTCAAGGGGTATTTAAACCGTCTTGTTAAGCTACTGCGACCTGCATGTCTCTTCCAAGGGGTCATTTAAACTGTCTTGTTAAGCTACTGCGACCTGCAAGCCTATTCCAAGGGGCATTTAAACCGTCTTGTTAAGCTAATGCGACCTGCACGTCTCTTCCAAGGCGCATTTAAACCGTCTTTTTAAGCTAATGCGACTTGCACGTCTCTTCAAAGGTGCATTTAAACCATCTTGTTAAGCTACTGTAATCTCCACCACTTTTCCAAGGGGCATTTAAACCCTCTTGTTAAGCTACAGCGACAAGCACGTCTCTTCCAAGGGGCATTTAAACCATCTTGTTAAGCTACTGCGACCTGCATGTCTCTTCCAAGGGGCATTTAAACCGTCTTGTTAAGCTACTGCGACCTGCACGTCTCTTCCAAGGGGCATTTAAACCGTCTTATTAAGCTACTGCGACCTGCACGTCTCTTCCAAGGGGCATTTAAACTGTCTTGTTAAGCTACTGCGACCTCCACCGCTCTTCCAAGGGTCATTTATCCGTCTTGTTAAGCTACTGTGACCTGCACGTTTCTTCCAAGGGGCATTTAAACCGTCTTGTTAAGCTTATGCGACCTGCAAGCCTATTCCAAGGGGTATTTAAACCGTCTTGTTAAGCTACTGCGACCTGCACTTCTCTTCCAAGGGGGATTTAAACCGTCTTGTTAAGCTACTGCGACCTGCTCGTCTCTTCCAAGAGGCATTTAAACAGTCTTATTAAGCTACTGCGACCTGCACGTCTCTTCCAAGGCGCATTTAATCCGTCTTTTTAAGCTACTGCGACTTGCACATCTCTTCAAAGGGGCATTTAAACCGTCTTGTTAAGCTAATGCGACCTGCACGTCTCTTCCAAGGGGCATTTAAACCATCTTGTTAAGCTACTGCGACCTGCATGTCTCTTCCAAGGGGCATTTAAACCGTCTTGTTAAGCCACTGCGACCTGCACGTCTCTTCCAAGGGGCATTTAAACCGTCTTTTTAAGCTGCTGCGACCTGCATGTCTCTTCCAAGGGGCATTTAAACCATCTTGTTAAGCTACTGCGACCTCCAACGCTCTTCCAAGGGGCATTTAATCCACCTTGTTAAGCTACTGCGACCTGCACGTCTCTTCCAAGGGGCATTTAAACCGTCTTGTTAAGCTACTGCGACCTCCACCGCACTTCCAAGGGGCATTTAAACCGTCTTGTTAAGCTACTTCGACCTGCATGTCTCTTCCAAGTGGCATTTAAACCGTCTTGTTAAGCTACTGCGACCTGCACGTCTCTTCAAAGAGGAATTTAAACAGTCTTATTAAGCTACTGCGACCTCCACCTGTCTTTCAAGGGGCATTTAAACCATCTTATTAAGCTACTGCGACCTGCACGTCTCTTCCAAGGGGCATTTAAACTGTCATGTTAAGCTACAGCAACCTCTACCGCTCTTCCAAGGGGCATTTAAACCGTCTTATTAAGCTACTGCCACCTCCACGTCTCTTCCAAGGGGCATTTAAACCTTCTTGGTAAGCTACTGCGACCTGCAAGCCTATTCCAAGGGCATTAAAACCCTCTTGTTAAGCTACTGCGACCTGCACGTCTTTTCCAAGTGGGATTTAAACCGTCTTGTTAAGCTACTGCGACCTGCGCGTCTCTTCCAAGGGGCATTTAAACCGTCTTATTAAGCTACTGCGACCTGCACGTCTCTTCCAAGGCGCATTTAAACCGTCTATTTAAGCTACTGCGACTTGCACTTCTCTTCAAAGGGGCATTTAAACCGTCTTGTTAAGCTACTGTAGCCTCCACCACTTTTCCAAGGGGCATTTAAACCGTCTTGTTAAGCTACTGCGACCTGCAAGTCTCTTCCAAGGGGCATTTAAACCGCCTTTTTAAGCTGCTGCGACCTGCACGTCTCTTCCAAGGGGCATTTAATCCATCTTGTTTAGCTACTGCGACCTGCACGTCTCTTCCAAGGGGCATTTAAGCCGTCTTTTTAAGCTGCTGCGAACTGCATGTCTTTTCCAAGGGGCATTTAAACCATCTTGTTAAGCTACTGCGACCTGCATGTCTCTTCCAAGGGGGATTTAAACCGTCTTGTTAAGCTACTGCAACCTGCACGTCTCTTCCAAGGTGCATTTAAAGTATCTTGTTAAGCTACTGCGACCTCCACCTCTCTTCCAAGGGGCATTTAAACCGTCTTGTTAAGCTACTGCGACCTGCACGTTTCTTCCAACGGGCATTTAAACCGTCTTGGTAAGCTAATGCGACCTGCAAGCCTATTCCAAGGGGTATTTAAACCGTCTTGTTAAGCTACTGCGACCTGCATGTCTCTTCCAAGGGGGATTTAAACTGTCTTGTTAAGCTACTGCGACCTGCTCGTCTCTTCCAAGAGGCATTTAAACCGTCTTATTAAGCTACTGCGACCTGCTCGTCTATTCCAAGGGGCATTTAAACCGTCTTGTTAAGCTACTGCGACCTGCACGTCTCTTCCAAGGCGTATTTAAACCGTCTTTTTAAGCTACTGCGACTTGCACATCTCTTCAAAGGGGCATTTAAACTGTCTTGTTAAGCTACTGCGACCTGCAAGCCTATTCCAAGGGGCATTTAAACCGTCTTGTTAAGCTACTGTAACCTCCACCACTTTCCCAAGGGGCATTTAAACCGTCTTGTTAAGCTACTGCGACCTGCACGTCTCTTCCAAGGGGCATTTAATCCATCTTGTTTAGCTACTGCGACCTGCACGTCTCTTCCAAGGGGCATTTAAGCCGTCTTTTTAAGCTGCTGCGAACTGCATGTCTTTTCCAAGGGGCATTTAAACCATCTTGTTAAGCTACTGCGACCTGCATGTCTCTTCCAAGGGGGATTTAAACCGTCTTGTTAAGCTACTGCAACCTGCACGTCTCTTCCAAGGTGCATTTAAAGTATCTTGTTAAGCTACTGCGACCTCCACCTCTCTTCCAAGGGGCATTTAAACCGTCTTGTTAAGCTACTGCGACCTGCACGTTTCTTCCAACGGGCATTTAAACCGTCTTGGTAAGCTAATGCGACCTGCAAGCCTATTTCAAGGGGTATTTAAACCGTCTTGTTAAGCTACTGCGACCTGCATGTCTCTTCCAAGGGGGATTTAAACTGTCTTGTTAAGCTACTGCGACCTACTCGTCTCTTCCAAGAGGCATTTAAACCGTCTTATTAAGCTACTGCGACCTGCTCGTCTATTCCAAGGGGCATTTAAACCGTCTTGTTAAGCTACTGCGACCTGCACGTCTCTTCCAAGGCGTATTTAAACCGTCTTTTTAAGCTACTGCGACTTGCACATCTCTTCAAAGGGGCATTTAAACTGTCTTGTTAAGCTACTGCGACCTGCAAGCCTATTCCAAGGGGCATTTAAACCGTCTTGTTAAGCTACTGTAACCTCCACCACTTTCCCAAGGGGCATTTAAACCGTCTTGTTAAGCTACTGCGACCTGCACGTCTCTTCCAAGGGGCATTTAAACCGTCTTGTTAAGCCACTGCGACCTGCACGTCTCTTCCAAGGGGCATTTAAACCGTCTTTTTAAGCTGCTGCGACCTGCATGTCTCTTCCAAGGGGCATTTAAACCATCTTGTTAAGCTACTGCGACCTCCAACGCTCTTCCAAGGGGCATTTAATCCACCTTGTTAAGCTACTGCGACCTGCACGTCTCTTCCAAGGGGCATTTAAACCGTCTTGTTAAGCTACTGCGACCTGCACGTCTCTTCCAAGGGCGATTTAAACTGTCTTGTTAAGCTACTGCGACCTCCACCGCACTTCCAAGGGGCATTTAAACCGTCTTGTTAAGCTACTTCGACCTGCATGTCTCTTCCAAGTGGCATTTAAACCGTCTTGTTAAGCTACTGCGACCTGCACGTCTCTTCAAAGAGTAATTTAAACAGTCTTATTAAGCTACTGCGACCTCCACCTGTCTTTCAAGGGGCATTTAAACCATCTTATTAAGCTACTGCGACCTGCACATCTCTACCAAGGGGCATTTAAACTGTCTTATTAAGCTACTGCGACCTGCACGTCTCTTCCAAGGGGCATTTAAACTGTCATGTTAAGCTACAGCAACCTCTACCGCTCTTCCAAGGGGCATTTAAACCGTCTTATTAAGCTACTGCCACCTCCACGTCTCTTCCAAGGGGCATTTAAACCTTCTTGGTAAGCTACTGCGACCTGCAAGCCTATTCCAAGGGCATTAAAACCCTCTTGTTAAGCTACTGCGACCTGCACGTCTTTTCCAAGTGGGATTTAAACCGTCTTGTTAAGCTACTGCGACCTGCGCGTCTCTTCCAAGGGGCATTTAAACCGTCTTATTAAGCTACTGCGACCTGCACGTCTCTTCCAAGGCGCATTTAAACCGTCTATTTAAGCTACTGCGACTTGCACTTCTCTTCAAAGGGGCATTTAAACCGTCTTGTTAAGCTACTGTAGCCTCCACCACTTTTCCAAGGGGCATTTAAACCGTCTTGTTAAGCTACTGCGACCTGCAAGTCTCTTCCAAGGGGCATTTAAACCGCCTTTTTAAGCTGCTGCGACCTGCACGTCTCTTCCAAGGGGCATTTAATCCATCTTGTTTAGCTACTGCGACCTGCACGTCTCTTCCAAGGGGCATTTAAGCCGTCTTTTTAAGCTGCTGCGAACTGCATGTCTTTTCCAAGGGGCATTTAAACCATCTTGTTAAGCTACTGCGACCTGCATGTCTCTTCCAAGGGGGATTTAAACCGTCTTGTTAAGCTACTGCAACCTGCACGTCTCTTCCAAGGTGCATTTAAAGTATCTTGTTAAGCTACTGCGACCTCCACCTCTCTTCCAAGGGGCATTTAAACCGTCTTGTTAAGCTACTGCGACCTGCACGTTTCTTCCAACGGGCATTTAAACCGTCTTGGTAAGCTAATGCGACCTGCAAGCCTATTCCAAGGGGTATTTAAACCGTCTTGTTAAGCTACTGCGACCTGCATGTCTCTTCCAAGGGGGATTTAAACTGTCTTGTTAAGCTACTGCGACCTGCTCGTCTCTTCCAAGAGGCATTTAAACCGTCTTATTAAGCTACTGCGACCTGCTCGTCTATTCCAAGGGGCATTTAAACCGTCTTGTTAAGCTACTGCGACCTGCACGTCTCTTCCAAGGCGTATTTAAACCGTCTTTTTAAGCTACTGCGACTTGCACATCTCTTCAAAGGGGCATTTAAACTGTCTTGTTAAGCTACTGCGACCTGCAAGCCTATTCCAAGGGGCATTTAAACCGTCTTGTTAAGCTACTGTAACCTCCACCACTTTCCCAAGGGGCATTTAAACCGTCTTGTTAAGCTACTGCGACCTGCACGTCTCTTCCAAGGGGCATTTAATCCATCTTGTTTAGCTACTGCGACCTGCACGTCTCTTCCAAGGGGCATTTAAGCCGTCTTTTTAAGCTGCTGCGAACTGCATGTCTTTTCCAAGGGGCATTTAAACCATCTTGTTAAGCTACTGCGACCTGCATGTCTCTTCCAAGGGGGATTTAAACCGTCTTGTTAAGCTACTGCAACCTGCACGTCTCTTCCAAGGTGCATTTAAAGTATCTTGTTAAGCTACTGCGACCTCCACCTCTCTTCCAAGGGGCATTTAAACCGTCTTGTTAAGCTACTGCGACCTGCACGTTTCTTCCAACGGGCATTTAAACCGTCTTGGTAAGCTAATGCGACCTGCAAGCCTATTTCAAGGGGTATTTAAACCGTCTTGTTAAGCTACTGCGACCTGCATGTCTCTTCCAAGGGGGCATTTAAACTGTCTTGTTAAGCTACTGCGACCTGCAAGCCTATTCCAAGGGGCATTTAAACCGTCTTGTTAAGCTACTGTAACCTCCACCACTTTCCCAAGGGGCATTTAAACCGTCTTGTTAAGCTACTGCGACCTGCACTTCTCTTCCAAGGGGCATTTAAACCGTCTTGTTAAGCTACTGCGACCTGCACATCTCTTCCAAGGGGCATTTAAACCGTCTTGTTAAGCTACTGCGACCTGCATGTCTCTTCCAAGGGGCATTTAAACCATCTTGTTAAGCCACTGCGACCTGCATGTCTCCTCCAAGGGGCATTTAAACCGTCTTTTTAAGCTGCTGCGAACTGCATGTCTCTTCCAATGGGCATTTAAACCATCTTATTAAGCTACTGCGACCTCCCCCGCTCTTCCAAGGGACATTGAATCCACCTTGTTAAGCTACTGCCTCCTGCACGTCTCTTCCAAAGGGCATTTAAACCGTCTTGTTAAGCTACTGTGACCTGCACTTCTCTTCCAAGTGGCATTTAAACCTTCTTGTTAAGCTACTGCGACCTGCACGTCTCTTCCAAGGGGAGATTAAACTGTCTTATTAATCTACTGCGACCACCATCTCTCTTCCAAGGGGCATTTAAACCATCTTATTAAGCTATTGCGACCTGCATGTCTCTTCCAAAGGGCATTTAAACCATCTAGTTAAGCTGCTGCGACCTGCATGTCTCTTCCAAGGGGCTTTTAAACTGTCTTGTTAAGCTACTGCGACCTCCACCGCACTTCCAAGGGGCATTTAAACCGTCTTGTTAAGCTACTGCGACCTGCATGTCTCTTCCAAGGGGGATTTAAACCGTCTTGTTAAGCTACTGCGACCTGCACGTCTCTTCCAAGGTGCATTTAAAGTATCTTGTTAAGCTACTGCGACCTCCACCTCTCTTCCAAGGGGCATTTAAACCGTCTTATTAAGCTACTGCGACCTGCACATCTCTTCCAAGGGGCATTTAAACCGTCTTATTAAGCTACTGCGACCTGCACGTCTCTTCTAAGGCGTATTTAAACCTTCTTTTTAAGCTACTGCGACTTGCACGTCTCTTCCAAGGGGCATTTAAACCGTCTTGTTAAGCTACTGTAACCTCCACCACTTTTCCAAGGGGCATTTAAACCGTCTTGTTAAGCTACTGCGACCTGAATGTCTCTTCCAAGGGGCATTTAAACCGTCTTGATAAGCTACTGCGACCTGCACGTCTCTTCCAAGGGTCATTTAAACCATCTTGTTAAGCTACTGAGACCTGCATGTCTCTTCCAAGGGGCATTTAAACCATCTTGTTAAGCCACTGCGACCTGCACGTCTCTTCCAAGGTGCATTTAAACCGACTTTTTAAGCTGCTGCGAACAGCATGTCTCTTCCAAAGGGCATTTAAACCATCTTGTTAAGCGACTGCGACCTCCACCGCTCTTCCAAGGGGCATTTACACAATCTTTTTAAGCTATTGCGACCTGCACGTCTCTTCCAAGGGGCATTTAAACCGTCTTGTTAAGCTACTGCGACCTGCAAGCCTATTCCAAGGGGCATTTAAACCCTCTTGTTAATCTACTGCGACCTGCACGTCTCTTCCAAGGGGGATGTAATCGGTCTTGTTAAGCTACTGCAACCTGCACGTCTCTTCCAAGGTGCATTTAAACCGTGTTGTTAAGCTACTGCGACCTGCACGTCTCTACCAAGGGGCATTTAAACCGTCTTAGTAAGCTACTGCTACCTGCACGTCTCTTCCAAGGGGCATTTAAACTGTCTTGTTAAGCTACTGCGACCTCCACCTCTCTTCCAAGGGGCATTTAAACCGTCTTTTTAAGCTACTGCGACCTGCACGTCTCTTCAAAGGGGCATTTAAACCTTCTTTTTAAGCTACTGCGACCTGCACGTCTCTTCCAAGTGGCATTTAAACCGTCTTGTTAAGCTACTGCGACCTCCACGTCTCTTCCAAGTGGCATTTTAACTGTCTTATTAAGCTTCTGCGACCTCCACCTCTCTTCCAAGGGCCATTTAAACTGTCTTATTAAGCTACTGCGACCTACACATCTCTTCCAAGGGGCATTTAATCCATCTTATTAAGCTACTGTGACCTGCACGTCTCTTCCAAGGGGCATTTAAACCGTCTTGGTAAGCTACTGCGACCTGCAAGCCTATTCCAAGTGGCAGTTAAACCCTCTTGTTAAGCTACTGCGACCTGCACGTCTCTTCCAAGGGGGATTTAAACCGTCTTGTTAAGCTACTGCGACCTGCATGTCTCTTCCAAGGGTCATTTAAACCGTCTTGTTAAGCTACTGTGACCTGCTCGTCTCTTCCAAGGGGCATTTAAACCGTCTTGTTAAGCTACTGCGACCTGCATGTCTCTTCCAAGGTGCATTTAAACTGTCTTTTTAAGCTACTGCGACTTGCACGTCTCTTCCAAGGGGTCATTTAAACCGTCTTGTTAAGCTACTGCGACCTGCAGGTCTCTTCCAAGGGGCATCTAAAACGTCGTGTTAAGCTGCTGCGACCTGCATGTCTCTTCCAAGGGGCATTTAAACCATCTTGTTAAGCTACTGCGACCTCCACCGAACTTCCAAGGGGCATTTAAACCATCATGTAAAGCTACTGCGACCTGCACGTCTCTTCCAAGGGGCATTTAAACCGACTTTTTAAGCTGCTGCGAACTGCATGTCTCTTCCAAGGGGCATTTAAACCGTCTTGTTAAGCTACTGTAACCTCCACCACTTTTCCAAGGGGCATTTAAACCGTCTTGTTAAGCTACTGCGACCTGCATGTCTCTTCCAAGGGGCTTTTAAACCGTCTTGATAAGCTACTGCGACCTGCACGTCTCTTCCAAGGGTCATTTAAACCGTCTTGTTAAGCTACTGAGACCTGCATGTCTCTTCCAAGGGGCATTTAAACCGTCTTGTTAAGCCACTGCGACCTGCACGTCTCTTCCAAGGTGCATTTAAACCGACTTTTTAAGCTGCTGCGAACAGCATGTCTCTTCCAAAGGGCATTTAAACCATCTTGTTAAGCGACTGCAACCTCAACCGCTCTTCCAAGGGGCATTTAAACAATCTTGTTAAGCTATTGCGACCTGCACGTCTCTTCCAAGGGGCATATAAACCGTCTTGGTAAGCTACTGCGACCTGCAAGCCTATTCCAAGGGGCATTTAAACCCTCTTGTTAAGCTACTGCGACCTGCACGTCTCTTCCAAGGGGGATGTAAACGGCCTTGTTAAGCTATTGCGACCTGCACGTCTCTTCCAAGGTGCATTTAAACCGTCTTGTTAAGCTACTGCGACCTGCACGTCTCTTCCAAGGGGCATTTAAACCGTCTTAGTAAGCTACTGCAACCTGCACGTCTCTTCCAAGGGGCATTTAAACTGTCTTGTTAAGCTCCTGCGACCTCCACCTCTCTTCCAAGGGGCATTTAAACCGTCTTTTTAAGCTACTGCGACCTGCACGTCTCTTCAAAGGGGCATTTAAACCGTCTTGTTAAGCTACTGCGATCTGCACGTCTCTTCCAAGTGGCATTTAAACTGTCTTGTTAAGCTTCTGCGACCTCCACCTCTCTTCCAAGGGCCATTTAAACCGTCTTATTCAGCTACTGCGACCTACACATCTCTTCCAAGGGGCATTTAATCCATCTTATTAAGCTACTGTGACCTGCACGTCTCTTCCAAGGGGCATTTAAACCGTCTTGGTAAGCTACTGCGACCTGCAAGCCTATTCCAAGGGGCAGTTAAACCCTCTTGTTAATCTACTGCGATCTTCACGTCTCTTCCAAGGGGGATTTAAACCGTCTTGTTAAGCTACTGTGACCTGCTCGTCTCTTCCAAGGGGCATTTAAACCGTCTTGTTAAGCTACTGCGACCTGCATGTCTCTTCCAAATTGCATTTAAACCGTCTTTTTAAGCTACTGCGACTTGCACGTCTCTTCCAAGGGGTCATTTAAACCATCTTGTTAAGCTACTGCGACCTGCAGGTCTCTTCCAAGGGGCATCTAAAACGTTGTGTTAAGCTGCTGCGACCTGCATGTCTCTTCCAAGCGGCATTTAAACCATCTTGTTAAGCTACTGCGACCTCCACCGCACTTCCAAGGGGCATTTAAAGCATCTTCTTAAGCTACTGCGACCTGCACGTCAATTCCAAGAGGCATTTAAACCGACTTTTTAAGCTGCTGCGAACAGCATGTCTCTTCCAAGGGACATTTAAACCGTCTTTTTAAGCTACTGCGACTTGCACGTCTCTTCCAAGGGGTCATTTAAACCATCTTGTTAAGCTACTGCGACCTGCAGGTCTCTTCCAAGGGGCATCTAAAACGTTGTGTTAAGCTGCTGCGACCTGCATGTCTCTTCCAAGCGGCATTTAAACCATCTTGTTAAGCTACTGCGACCTCCACCGCACTTCCAAGGGGCATTTAAAGCATCTTCTTAAGCTACTGCGACCTGCACGTCAATTCCAAGACGCATTTAAACCGACTTTTTAAGCTACTGCGAACAGCATGTCTCTTCCAAGTGGCATTTAAACTGTCTTGGTAAGCTACTGCGACCTGCAAGGCTATTCCAAGGGGCATTTAAACCCTCTTGTTAAGCTACTGCGACCTGCACGTCTCTTCCAAGGGGCATTTAAACTGTCTTGTTAAGCTACTGCGACCTCCACCTCTCTTCCAAGGGGCATTTAAACAGTCTTTTTATGCTACTGCGACCTGTATGTCTCTTCAAAGGGGCATTTAAACCGTCTTGTTAAGCTGCTGCGACCTGCACGTCTCTTCCAAGTGGCATTTAAACCGTCTTGTTAAGCTACTGTGACCTGCACGTCTCTTCCAAGTGGCATTTACACTGTCTTGTTAAGCTACTGCGACCTCCACCTCTCTTCCAAGGGCCATTTAAACCGTCTTATTAATCTTCTGCGACCTGCACATCTCTTCCAAGAGGCATTTAAACCATCTTATTAAGCTAATGCGACCTGCACGTCTCTTCCAACGGGCATTTAAACTGTCTTGTTAAGCTACTGCGACCTGCACGTCTCTTCAAAGGGGCATTTAAACCGTCTTTTTAAGCTACTGCGACCTCCACCTCTCTTCCAAGGGGCATTTAAACCGTCTTGTTAAGCTACTGCGACCTGCACGTCTCTTCCAAGTGGCATTTAAACTGTCTTGTTAAGCTTCTGCGACCTCCACCTATCTTCCAAGGGCCATTTAAACCGTCTTATTCAGCTACTGCGACCTACACATCTCTTCCAAGGGGCATTTAATCCATCTTATTAAGCTACTGTGACCTGCACGTCTCTTCCAAGGGGCATTTAAACCATCTTGGTAAGCTACTGCGACCTGCAAGCCTATTCCAAGGGGCAGTTAAACCCTCTTGTTAAGCTACTGCGACCTGCACGTCTCCTCCAAGGGGGATTTAAACCGTCTTGTTAAGCTACTGCGACCTGCACGTCTCTTCCAAGGGGCATTTAAACCGTCTTGTTAAGCTACTGTGACCTGCTCGTCTCTTCCAAGGGGCATTTAAACCGTCTTGTTAAGCTACTGCGACCTGCATGTCTCTTCCAAGGTGCATTTAAACTGTCCTTTTAAGCTACTGCGACTTGCACGTCTCTTCCAAGGGGTCATTTAAACCGTCTTGTTAAGCTACTGCGACCTGCAGGTCTCTTCCAAGGGGCATCTAAAACGTCGTGTTAAGCTGCTGCGACCTGCATGTCTCTTCCAAGGGGCATTTAAACCATCTTGTTAAGCTACTGCGACCTCCACCGCACTTCCAAGGGGCATTTAAACCATCTTGTTAAGCTACTGCGACCTGCACGTCTCTTCCAAGGGGCATTTAAACCGACTTTTTAAGCTGCTGCGAACAGCATGTCTCTTCCAAGGGGCATTTAAACCGTCTTCTTAAGCTACTGCGACCTGCACGTCTCTTCCAAGTGGCATTTAAACTGTCTTGGTAAGCTACTGCGACCTGCAAGGCTATTCCAAGGGGCATTTAAACCCTCTTGTTAAGCTACTGCGACCTGCACGTCTCTTCCAAGGGGCATTTAAACTGTCTTGTTAAGCTACTGCGACCTCCACCTCTCATCCAAGGGGCATTTAAACCATCTTTTTATGCTACTGCGACCTGCATGTCTCTTCAAAGGGGCATTTAAACCGTCTTGTTAAGCTGCTGCGACCTGCACGTCTCTTCCAAGTGGCATTTAAAGCGTCTTGTTAAGCTACTGCGACCTGCACGTCTCTTCCAAGTGGCATTTACACTGTCTTGTTAAGCTACTGCGACCTCCACCTCTCTTCCAAGGGCCATTTAAACCTTCTTATTAAGCTACTGCGACCTGCACATCTCTTCCAAGAGGCATTTAAACCATCTTATTAAGCTACTGCGACCTGCACGTCTCTTCCATGGGGCATTTAAACCCTCTTGTTAAGCTGCTGCGACCTTCTCGTCTCTTCCAAGGGGCATTTAAATCGTCTTGTTAAGCTACTGCGACCTGCATGTCTCTTCCAAGGCGTATTTAAACCGTCTTTTTAAGCTACTGCGACTTGCACGTCTCTTCCAAGGGGCATTTAATCCGTCTTGTTAAGCTACTGTAACCTCCACCACTTTTCCAAGGGGCATTTAAACCGTCTTGTTAAGCTACTGCGACCTGCACGTCTCTTCCAAGGGGCATTTAAACCGTCTTGTTAAGCTACTGCGACCTCCAATGCTCTTCCAAGGGGCATTTAAACCGTCTTGGTAAGCTACTGCGACCTGCAAGCCTATTCCAAGGGGCATTTAAACCATCTTGTTAAGCTACTGCGACCTGCACGTCTCTTCCAAGGGTCATTTAAACCGTCTTGTTAAGCTACTGAGACCTGCATGTCTCTTCCAAGGGGCATTTAAACCATCTTGTTAAGCCACTGCGACCTGCACGTCTCTTCCAAGGTGCATTTAAACCGACTTTTTAAGCTGCTGCGAACAGCATGTCTCTTCCAAAGGGCATTTAAACCATCTTGTTAAGCGACTGCGACCTCCACCGCTCTTCCAAGGGGCATTTACACAATCTTTTTAAGCTATTGCGACCTGCACGTCTCTTCCAAGGGGCATTTAAACCGTCTTGGTAAGCTACTGCGACCTGCAAGCCTATTCCAACGGGCATTTAAACCCTCTTGTTAATCTACTGCGACCTGCACGTCTCTTCCAAGGGGGATGTAAACGGTCTTGTTAAGCTACTGCAACCTGCACGTCTCTTCCAAGGTGCATTTAAACCGTGTTGTTAAGCTACTGCGACCTGCACGTCTCTACCAAGGGGCATTTAAACCGTCTTAGTAAGCTACTGCTACCTGCACGTCTCTTCCAAGGGGCATTTAAACTGTCTTGTTAAGCTACTGCGACCTCCACCTCTCTTCCAAGGCACATTTAAACCGTCTTTTTAAGCTACTGCGACCTGCACGTCTCTTCAAAGGGGCATTTAAACCGTCTTTTTAAGCTACTGCGACCTGCACGTCTCTTCCAAGTGGCATTTAAACCGTCTTGTTAAGCTACTGCGACCTCCACGTCTCTTCCAAGTGGCATTTAAACTGTCTTATTAAGCTTCTGCGACCTCCACCTCTCTTCCAAGGGCCATTTAAACTGTCTTATTAAGCTACTGCGACCTACACATCTCTTCCAAGGGGCATTTAATCCATCTTATTAAGCTACTGTGACCTGCACGTCTCTTCCAAGGGGCATTTAAACCGTCTTGGTAAGCTACTGCGACCTGCAAGCCTATTCCAAGGGGCAGTTAAACCCTCTTGTTAAGCTACTGCGACCTGCACGTCTCTTCCAAGGGGGATTTAAACCGTCTTGTTAAGCTACTGCGACCTGCATGTCTCTTCCAAGGGTCATTTAAACCGTCTTGTTAAGCTACTGTGACCTGCTCGTCTCTTCCAAGGGGCATTTAAACCGTCTTGTTAAGCTACTGCGACCTGCATGTCTCTTCCAAGGTGCATTTAAACTGTCTTTTTAAGCTACTGCGACTTGCACGTCTCTTCCAAGGGGTCATTTAAACCGTCTTGTTAAGCTACTGCGACCTGCAGGTCTCTTCCAAGGGGCATCTAAAACGTCGTGTTAAGCTGCTGCGACCTGCATGTCTCTTCCAAGGGGCATTTAAACCATCTTGTTAAGCTACTGCGACCTCCACCGAACTTCCAAGGGGCATTTAAACCATCATGTAAAGCTACTGCGACCTGCACGTCTCTTCCAAGGGGCATTTAAACCGACTTTTTAAGCTGCTGCGAACTGCATGTCTCTTCCAAGGGGCATTTAAACCGTCTTGTTAAGCTACTGTAACCTCCACCACTTTTCCAAGGGGCATTTAAACCGTCTTGTTAAGCTACTGCGACCTGCATGTCTCTTCCAAGGGGCTTTTAAACCGTCTTGATAAGCTACTGCGACCTGAACGTCTCTTCCAAGGGTCATTTAATCCGTCTTGTTAAGCTGCTGAGACCTGCATGTCTCTTCCAAGGGGCATTTAAACCGTCTTGTTAAGCCACTGCGACCTGCACGTCTCTTCCAAGGTGCATTTAAACCGACTTTTTAAGCTGCTGCGAACAGCATGTCTCTTCCAAAGGGCATTTAAACCATCTTGTTAAGCGACTGCAACCTCAACCGCTCTTCCAAGGGGCATTTAAACAATCTTGTTAAGCTATTGCGACCTGCACGTCTCTTCCAAGGGGCATATAAACCGTCTTGGTAAGCTACTGCGACCTGCAAGCCTATTCCAAGGGGCATTTAAACCCTCTTGTTAAGCTACTGCGACCTGCACGTCTCTTCCAAGGGGGATGTAAACGGCCTTGTTAAGCTATTGCGACCTGCACGTCTCTTCCAAGGTGCATTTAAACCGTCTTGTTAAGCTACTGCGACCTGCACGTCTCTTCCAAGGGGCATTTAAACCGTCTTAGTAAGCTACTGCAACCTGCACGTCTCTTCCAAGGGGCATTTAAACTGTCTTGTTAAGCTCCTGCGACCTCCACCTCTCTTCCAAGGGGCATTTAAACCGTATTTTTAAGCTACTGCGACCTGCACGTCTCTTCAAAGGGGCATTTAAACCGTCTTGTTAAGCTACTGCGATCTGCACGTCTCTTCCAAGTGGCATTTAAACTGTCTTGTTAAGCTTCTGCGACCTCCACCTCTCTTCCAAGGGCCATTTAAACCGTCTTATTCAGCTACTGCGACCTACACATCTCTTCCAAGGGGCATTTAATCCATCTTATTAAGCTACTGTGACCTGCACGTCTCTTCCAAGGGGCATTTAAACCGTCTTGGTAAGCTACTGCGACCTGCAAGCCTATTCCAAGGGGCAGTTAAACCCTCTTGTTAATCTACTGCGATCTTCACGTCTCTTCCAAGGGGGATTTAAACCGTCTTGTTAAGCTACTGTGACCTGCTCGTCTCTTCCAAGGGGCATTTAAACCGTCTTGTTAAGCTACTGCGACCAGCATGTCTCTTCCAAATTGCATTTAAACCGTCTTTTTAAGCTACTGCGACTTGCACGTCTCTTCCAAGGGGTCATTTAAACCGTCTTGTTAAGCTACTGCGACCTGCAGGTCTCTTCCAAGGGGCATCTAAAACGTTGTGTTAAGCTGCTGCGACCTGCATGTCTCTTCCAAGGGGCATTTAAACCATCTTGTTAAGCTACTGCGACCTCCACCGCACCTCCAAGGGGCATTTAAAGCATCTTCTTAAGCTACTGCGACCTGCACGTCAATTCCAAGAGGCACTTAAACCGACTTTTTAAGCTGCTGCGAACAGCATGTCTCTTCCAAGGGACATTTAAACCGTCTTCTTAAGCTACTGCGACCTGCACGTCTCTTCCAAGTGGCATTTAAACTGTCTTGGTAAGCTACTGCGACCTGCAAGGCTATTCCAAGGGGCATTTAAACCCTCTTGTTAAGTTACTGCGACCTGCACGTCTCTTCCAAGGGGCATTTAAACTGTCTTGTTAAGCTACTGCGTCCTCCACCTCTCTTCCAAGGGGCATTTAAACAGTCTTTTTATGCTACTGCGACCTGTATGTCTCTTCAAAGGGGCATTTAAACCGTCTTGTTAAGCTGCTGCGACCTGCACGTCTCTTCCAAGTGGCATTTAAACCGTCTTGTTAAGCTACTGTGACCTGCACGTCTCTTCCAAGTGGCATTTACACTGTCTTGTTAAGCTACTGCGACCTCCACCTCTCTTCCAAGGGCCATTTAAACCATCTTATTAAGCTACTGCGACCTGCACATCTCTTCCAAGAGGCATTTAAACCATCTTATTAAGCTAATGCGACCTGCACGTCTCTTCCAACGGGCATTTAAACTGTCTTGTTAAGCTACTGCGACCTGCTCGTCTCCTCGAAGGGGCATTTAAACCGTCTTGTTAAGCTACTGCGACCTGCACGTCTCTTCAAAGGGGCATTTAAACCGTCTTTTTAAGCTACTGCGACCTCCACCTCTCTTCCAAGGGGCATTTAAACCGTCTTGTTAAGCTACTGCAACCTGCACGTCTCTTCCAAGTGGCATTTAAACTGTCTTGTTAAGCTTCTGCGACCTCCACCTATCTTCCAAGGGCCATTTAAACCGTCTTATTCAGCTACTGCGACCTACACATCTCTTCCAAGGGGCATTTAATCCATCTTATTAAGCTACTGTGACCTGCACGTCTCTTCCAAGGGGCATTTAAACCATCTTGGTAAGCTACTGCGACCTGCAAGCCTATTCCAAGGGGCAGTTAAGCCCTCTTGTTAAGCTACTGCGACCTGCACGTCTCTTCCAAGGGGGATTTAAACCGTCTTGTTAAGCTACTGCGACCTGCACGTCTCTTCCAAGGGGCATTTAAACCGTCTTGTTAAGCTACTGTGACCTGCTCGTCTCTTCCAAGGGGCATTTAAACCGTCTTGTTAAGCTACTGCGACCTGCATGTCTCTTCCAAGGTGCATTTAAACTGTCCTTTTAAGCTACTGCGACTTGCACGTCTCTTCCAAGGCGTCATTTAAACCGTCTTGTTAAGCTACTGCGAC
Organism: Phyllobates terribilis; assembly: GCF_046119375.1. Lineage (NCBI taxonomy): Eukaryota > Metazoa > Chordata > Amphibia > Anura > Dendrobatidae > Phyllobates > Phyllobates terribilis. The sequence continues at coordinate 652,547,776 of NW_027362761.1, forward strand.
CTGCAGGTCTCTTCCAAGGGGCATCTAAAACGTCGTGTTAAGCTGCTGCGACCTGCATGTCTCTTCCAAGGGGCATTTAAACCATCTTGTTAAGCTACGGCGACCTCCACCGCACTTCCAAGGGGCATTTAAACCATCTTGTTAAGCTACTGCGACCTGCACGTCTCTTCCAAGGGGCATTTAAACCGACTTTTTAAGCTGCTGCGAACAGCATGTCTCTTCCAAGGGGCATTTAAACCGTCTTGTTAAGCTACTGCGACCTGCACGTCTCTTCCAAGTGGCATTTAAACTGTCTTGGTAAGCTACTGCGACCAGCAAGGCTATTCCAAGGGGCATTTAAACCCTCTTGTTAAGCTTCTGCGACCTGCACGTCTCTTCCAAGGGGCATTTAAACTGTCTTGTTAAGCTACTGCGACCTCCACCTCTCATCCAAGGGGCATTTAAACCATCTTTTTATGCTACTGCGACCTGCATGTCTCTTCAAAGGGGCATTTAAACCGTCTTGTTAAGCTGCTGCGACCTGCACGTCTCTTCCAAGTGGCATTTAAAGCGTCTTGTTAAGCTACTGCGACCTGCACGTCTCTTCCAAGTGGCATTTACACTGTCTTGTTAAGCTACTGCGACCTCCACCTCTCTTCCAAGGGCCATTTAAACCTTCTTATTAAGCTACTGCGACCTGCACATCTCTTCCAAGAGGCATTTAAACCATCTTATTAAGCTACTGCGACCTGCACGTCTCTTCCATGGGGCATTTAAACCCTCTTGTTAAGCTGCTGCAACCTTCTCGTCTCTTCCAAGGGGCATTTAAATCGTCTTGTTAAGCTACTGCGACCTGCATGTCTCTTCCAAGGCGTATTTAAACCGTCTTTTTAAGCTACTGCGACTTGCACGTCTCTTCCAAGGGGCATTTAATCCGTCTTGTTAAGCTACTGTAACCTCCACCACTTTTCCAAGGGGCATTTAAACCGTCTTGTTAAGCTACTGCGACCTGCACTTCTCTTCCAAGTGGCATTTAAACCGTCTTGTTAAGCTACTGCGACCTCCAATGCTCTTCCAAGGGGCATTTAAACCGTCTTGGTAAGCTACTGCGACCTGCAAGCCTATTCCAAGGGGCATTTAAACCCTCTTGTTAAGCTACTGCGACCTGCACGTCTCTTCCAAGGGGCATTTAAAACTTCTTGTTAAGCTACTGCGACCTGCACGTCTCTTCCAAGGGGCATTTAAACAGTCTTGTTAAGCTACTGTGACCTCCACCTCTCTTACAAGGGCCATTTAAACCGTCTTATTAAGCTACTGCGACCTGCACATCTCTTCCGAGGGGCAATTAAACCATCTTGTTAAGCTACTGCGACCTGCACGTCTCTGCCAAGTGGCATTTAAACTGTCTTGTTAAGCTACTGCGACCTCCACCTCTCTTACAAGGGCCATTTAAACCGTCTTATTAAGTTACTGCGACCTGCACATCTCTTCCAAGGGGCAATTAAACCATCTTATTAAGCTACTGCGACCTGCACGTTGTAACGGGTCTGGGAGGCGGAACCTCTGAGCTACTATACAAGGGGGCGGTCCTTGTAAGGGAGCAGGTGGCGACCAGGGAAGACGGGCAGGCAGTCACAGCAGGTGACCGGGACAGTCTCTGGGTGAACGGACAGGAGGTCACGGCAAGTGACCGTGGCAGTCTCTGGATGAACGGGCAGGAGGTCACGGCAAGTGACCGGGGCAGTCTCTGGATGAACGGGCAGGAGGTCACGGCAAGTGACCGGGGCAGTCTCTGGATGAACGGGCAGGAGGTCACGGCAAGTGACCGGGGCAGTCTCTGGGTAAAGGGTTGGTACGACCTGTGACGGCTGATCCTCCAGGTAGGCTAGCAGGCAGATGGTAGACGTGAGCTCCCAGGTGAGCAGGCGAGAGTCTCTGGATAAGCGGGTGGTCACAGCATGTGACGGCGGAGCCTCCAGGTAGACTAGCAGACAGGCAGCAGATGAGCGCTCCCAGGTGAGCGGGCAGGAGTCTCTGGACAGGCGGGTGGTCACAGCACGTGACGGCGGAGTCTCCAGGTAGACTAGCAGACAAGTAGCAGATGAGCGCTCCCAGGTGAGCGGGCAGGAGTCTCTGGACAGACGGGTGGTCACAGCACGTGACGGCGGAGCCTCCAGGTAGGCTAGCAGGCAGGTAGCAGATGTGCGCTCCCAGGTGAGCGGGCAAGCTGGTCCATAGACAGACTGACAGGAGTTGGAGGGCAGACCGTCGGACCTCAGGCTAGCAGGCAGGTAGCAGAAGTGCGCTCCCAGGTGAGCGGGCAAGCTGGTCCTTAGACAGACTGACAGGAGTCGGTAGGCAGACCGTCGGACCTCAGGCTAGCAGGCAGGTAAGCGGAATATCAGGCAGGAATCAGACAGCAAACTGGCAGGAATCTGGCAGGTAACTGGCAACGGGACCTGAGGGCTGAAGCAGAGTAGTGAACAGTGCAACAACATTGCTCGGGCACCTCCATTTCTGCGCTCAGAAGAGGAGAAGAGTTTGGAGAAGCCACAAGTTACCATTCTCCCGGAAGATGATTTTTGGGTAAGTACCGCTCCGGCTCCAGAGGAGGAGGCGTCAACCTCCAGGAAGAACTGCTTGTTGCCATCTGGGCGATGCAGCACCGGGGCGGAAGAGAAGGCCTGTTTTAAGGAAAGAAAGGCCTCCTCTGTTTCGGGCGGCCACTCTCTGGGATTAGTGCCCTTACGGGTGAGCGCGGAAATTGGGGCAGTCCGGGAAGAGAAGTGCGGTATGAAGAGGCGGTAGTAGTTGGCGAAGCCCAGGAACCGCTGAATGGCCTTCAACCCCTCCGGTCGGGGCCATTTCTCGATGGCAGACAGTTTCTCTGGATCCATTCGTAGGCCGGTCTGAGAAATAATGTAGCCCAAAAACGGAAGCGAGGTCTGCTCAAAGAGGCACTTCTCATATTTAGCGAAGAGGTGATTCTACCTGAGCCTGAGCAGGACCTGACGAACATCCCTCCGGTGAGTCTGGAGATCCGGAGAGAAGACCAAGATGTCGTCCAGGTACACCACTACGCAGGAGTAGAGAAGGTCCCGGAAGATGTCATTGACCAACTCTTGAAAGACGGCAGGAGCGTTACAGAGACCAAAGGGCATTACCAGATATTCATAGTGGCCGTCCCGGGTGTTGAATGCAGTCTTCCATTCATCCCCTTGACGGATACGGACCAGGTTGTACGCCCCACGGAGGTCCAGTTTGGTGAAGATTCTAGCCCCCCTCAGACGATCAAATAATTTTGGAATGAGCGGAAGGGGGTACTTATTCTTCACCGTGATCTGGTTAAGGCCTCTATAGTCTATACAGGGACGGAGAGAGCCGTCCTTCTTTTTTACGAAAAAGAAGCCTGCTCCCGCCGGGGAGGTAGATTTCCGGATGAATCCCCTGGCCAAATTCTCCTCAATATATTCGGACATCGACCGGGTCTCAGCAGCGGACAATGGGTAAATACGCCCATGGGGAGGCGTAGTACCGGGTAACAGGTCGATAGGACAGTCGTATGGTCTATGAGGGGGTAATGTCTCTGCCTCCTTTTTATTAAAGACATCAGCAAATGACCAATAGGGAATCGGAAGTCCAGGTAGATTAGTTGGGGTAGGAGAAGGACGGGCGGGATGAACAGGAACCAAACAAGTCTTATGACAGTCATGTCCCCAGCGAAGGACTTCTCCAGTCTGCCAGTCAAGCACGGGTGCATGTCTCTGGAGCCAAGGTAGACCTAGTAAGAGGGCGTGAGAGAGTCCAGGCAGAACATGAAAAGAGATGCTCTCAGAATGCAGCATTCCCACCTGCAGAGTTATGGATTCGGTGATGAGTTGGATGGGACGTGGTAAGAGGCCCCCATCCACAGCAGCGACAGATAATGGTATAGCCAGAGGTTTGGTGAGAATGCTGTATTTTTCTACCAGGGCCTGTGAAATAAGATTCCCGGCCGCTCCAGAGTCAAGTTGGGCTAGTTCGAAATAACGATTCTCCCCGCAGATAATTGAGACTGACAGCAGCAGAGATGGAGAGGATTTATTCTTGTCTAGGTCGACCTCTCTGAGCGAACCTAGACACAGGCGTTTCCCGACCTCTCCGGGCAGGTACGGATCCGGTGCTCCTTACTGCCACAGTAGAAGCAGCTCCCCTCGGCACGGCGTAAGTCCTGCCGGGTTTTGACCATCTTGGTCTGGTCGACCTGCATAGGCTCAGGAGAGTGTACCTGGGGAGAAACGGAGGGAGTGACGGGTTTCTGAAAAGTAGGAGCTAGACGTGGAAACCTCCTCTCACGGGTGACTTCTTTGGCACGCTCCTGGAACCGTAGGTCAATCCGGGTGGCAAGACTTATTAGGTCATCGAGAGTGGTAGGAATGTCTCGACCGGCGAGTTCATCTTTAATACGGCCGGACAGACCCTCCCAGAAGACAGATACCAGAGCGTCGTTATCCCAGGTCAGCTCCGAGGCAAGGGTACGGAACCGTATGGCATATTGGCCCACGGTGAGACTTCCCTGACGGAGGCGTAGCAGAGATGATGCGGATGAGGTCTTCCGTCCGGGTTCGTCGAAGACTTTCCGGAAAACCGTGAGAAAGGCAGGCAAGTCGGACACCAGGGGGTCTCCTCTCTCCCATAGAGGATTTAGCCAGGCCAGGGCCTCCCCGGTGAGATGGGACATGATGAAGGCAATTTTGGCCCGGTCGGAGTTAAACTGGTGGGACAGGAGTTCAAAGTGCAGAGTGCACTGATTTATAAAGCCCCGAGCCTGAGCGGAGTCGCCTCTGAAGCGAGGAGGTTCAGAAAGCCGGGGTCCGGGGTAGGATACCATAGTATTGGTGGGCAGCGGAGCTGCCGGATTGCGAGTCATGGCACGGGCGGTGGTTGCTGGTGGAGCAGTCAGAGTGTCCAGGCGAGAATTGACATTCCGCAGGTGACCCAGGATGGACTCCTGTTGGGACCTCTGACGGGACAGTTCATGGCACAGGTCCGAGAGTGAGGGAGCTTGGGTGCCACCGGATTCCATGGGCCCGAGCAAACTGTAACGGGTCTGGGAGGCGGAACATCTGAGCTACTATACAAGGGGGCGGTCCTTGTAAGGGAGCGGGTGGCGACCAGGGAAGACGGGCAGGCAGTCACAGCAGGTGACCGGGACAGTCTCTGGGTGAACGGACAGGAGGTCACGGCAAGTGACCGGGGCAGTCTCTGGATGAACGGGCAGGAGGTCACGGCAAGTGACCGGGGCAGTCTCTGGATGAACGGGCAGGAGGTCACGGCAAGTGACCGGGGCAGTCTCTGGATGAACGGGCAGGAGGTCACGGCAAGTGACCGGGGCAGTCTCTGGGTAAAGGGTTGGTACGACCTGTGACGGCTGAGCCTCCAGGTAGGCTAGCAGGCAGATGGTAGACGTGAGCTCCCAGGTGAGCAGGCGAGAGTCTCTGGATAAGCGGGTGGTCACAGCATGTGACGGCGGAGCCTCCAGGTAGACTAGCAGACAGGCAGCAGATGAGCGCTCCCAGGTGAGCGGGCAGGAGTCTCTGGACAGGCGGGTGGTCACAGCACGTGACGGCGGAGCCTCCAGGTAGGCTAGCAGGCAGGTAGCAGATGTGCGCTCCCAGGAGAGCGGGCAAGCTGGTCCATAGACAGACTGACAGGAGTTGGAGGGCAGACCGTCGGACCTCAGGCTAGCAGGCAGGTAGCAGAAGTGCGCTCCCAGGTGAGCGGGCAAGCTGGTCCTTAGACAGACTGACAGGAGTCGGTAGGCAGACCGTCGGACCTCAGGCTAGCAGGCAGGTAAGCGGAATATCAGGCAGGAATCAGACAGCAAACTGGCAGGAATCTGGCAGGTAACTGGCAACGGGACCTGAGGGCTGAACAGTGCAACAACATTGCTCGGGCACCTCCATTTTGGAGGAGGTGCCTTATATATGGTGAAGTCCTCCGGCCATTGGCCGGGGACTCCTTAGGACGGCGCGCGCGGCCCCTTTAAGAGGGAGGGAGCGCGCGCACGCGCGCCCTAATCACAGTGTCCGGGAAGGAGCGCGCGATGCCAGCAGAGCGGGAGGAGGACGCCGGGCACGGAGCAGAGGGGTGAGGGGAACAGCGTCCCTGCCTAGCAGAGGGCAGGGATGCCGGCGCTACACACGTCTCTTCCAAGGGGCATTTAAACTGTCCTGTTAAGCTACTACGACCTCCAATGCTCTTCCAAGGTGCATTTAAACCGTCTTGTTAAGCTACTGCCACCTGCAAGTCTCTTCCAAGGGGCATTTAAACTGTCTTGGTAAGCTTCTGCGACCTGCAAGTCCATTCCAAGGGGCATTTAAACCCTCTTGTTAAGCTACTGCGACCTGCAAGTCTCTTCCAAGGGGGATTTAAACCGTCTTGTTAAGCTACTGCGAGCTGCTCTTCTCTTCCAAGGGGCATTTAAACCATATTGTTAAGCTACTGCGACCTGCACGTCTCTTCCAAGGCGCATTTAAACCATCTTTTTATTCTACTGCGACTTGCACCTCTCTTCCAAGGGGCATTTAAACGGTCTTGTTAAGCTACTGTAACTTCCACCACTTTTCCAAGGGGCATTTAAACCGTATTGTTAAGCTACTGCTACCTGCACGTCTCTTCCAAGGGGCATTTAAACCGTCTTGTTAAGCTACTGCGACCTGCATGTCTCTTCCAAGGTGCATTTAAACCGTCTTGTTAAGCCACTGCGACCTGCAAGGCTCTTCCAAGGGGCCATTTAAACCATCTTTTTAAGCTGCTGCGAACAGCATGTCTCTTCCAAGGGGCATTTAAACCGTCTTGTTAAGCTACTGCGACCTCCACCGCTCTTTCAAGGGGCATTTAAACCATCTTGTTAACCTACTGCGACCTGCACGTCTCTTCCAAGGGGCATTGAAACCGTCTTGGTAAGCTACTGCGACTTGCAAGCTTATTCCAAGGGGCATTTAAACCCTCTTGTTAAGCTACTGCGACCTGCACGTCTCCTCCAAGGGGGAATTAAACCGTCTTCTTAAACTACTGCGACCTGCACGTCTCTTCCAAGGGGCATTTAAACCGTCTTATTAAGCTACTGCGACCTGCACATCTCGTACAAGGGCCATTTAAACCGTCTTATTAAGCTACTGCGACCTGCACATCTCTTCCGAGTGGCAACTAAACCATCTTGTTAAGCTACTGCGACCTGCATGTCTCTTCCAAGTGGCATTAAACTGTCCTGTTAAGCAACTGCGACCTCCACCTCTCTTCCAAGGGGCATTTAAACTGTCCTGTTAAGCTACTGCGACCTCCAATGCTCTACCAAGGTGCATTTAAACCGTCTTGTTAAGCTACTGCCACCTACAAGTCTCTTCCGAGGGGCATTTAAACCGTCTTGGTAAGCTTCTGCGACCTGCAAGTCTATTCCAAGGGGCATTTAAACCGTCTTATTAAGCTACTGCGACCTGCACGTCTCTTCCAAGGGGCATTTAAACCCTCTTGTTAAGCTACTGCGACCTGCACTTCTCTTCCAAGGGGGATTTAAACCGTCTTGTTAAGCTACTGCGAGCTGTTCTTCTCTTCCAAGGGGCATTTAAACCATATTGTTAAGCTACTGCGACCTGCACGTCTTTTCCAAGGCGCATTTAAACCATCTTTTTACGCTACTGCGACTTGCACGTCTCTTCCAAGGGGCATTTAAACGGTCTTGTTAAGCTACTGCGACCTGCACGTCTCTTCCAAGGGGCATTTAAACCCTCTTGTTAAGCTACTGCGACCTGCACTTCTCTTCCAAGGGGGATTTAAACCGTCTTGTTAAGCTACTGCGAGCTGCTCTTCTCTTCCAAGGGGCATTTAAACCATATTGTTAAGCTACTGCGACCTGCACGTCTCTTCCAAGGCGCATTTAAACCATCTTTTTATTCTACTGCGACTTGCACCTCTCTTCCAAGGGGCATTTAAACGGTCTTGTTAAGCTACTGTAACTTCCACCACTTTTCCAAGGGGCATTTAAACCGTATTGTTAAGCTACTGCTACCTGCACGTCTCTTCCAAGGGGCATTTAAACCGTCTTGTTAAGCTACTGCGACCTGCATGTCTCTTCCAAGGTGCATTTAAACCGTCTTGTTAAGCCACTGCGACCTGCAAGGCTCTTCCAAGCGGCATTTAAACCATCTTTTTAAGCTGCTGCGAACAGCATGTCTCTTCCAAGGGGCATTTAAACCGTCTTGTTAAGCTACTGCGACCTCCACCGCTCTTTCAAGGGGCATTTAAACCATCTTGTTAACCTACTGCGACCTGCACGTCTCTTCCAAGGGGCATTGAAACCGTCTTGGTAAGCTACTGCGACTTGCAAGCTTATTCCAAGGGGCATTTAAACCCTCTTGTTAAGCTACTGCGACCTGCACGTCTCTTCCAAGGGGGAATTAAACCGTCTTCTTAAACTACTGCGACCTGCACGTCTCTTCCAAGGGGCATTTAAACGGTCTTGTTAAGCTACTGTGACCTCCACCTCTCTTACAAGGGCCATTTAAACCGTCTTATTAAGCTACTGCGACCTGCACATCTCTTCCGAGGGGCAATTAATCCATCTTGTTAAGCTACTGCGACCTGCATGTCTCTTCCAAGTGGCATTTAAACTGTCTTGTTAAGCTACAGCGACCTCCACCTCTCTTACAAGGGCCATTTAAACCGTCTTATTAAGCTACTGCGACCTGCACATCTCTTCCAAGGGGCAATTAAACCATCTTATTAAGCTACTGCGACCTACACGTTTCTTCCAAGGGGCATTTAAACTGTCCTGTTAAGCTACTGCGACCTCCAATGCTCTACCAAGGTGCATTTAAACCGTCTTGTTAAGCTACTGCCACCTGCAAGTCTCTTCCGAGGGGCATTTAAACCGTCTTGGTAAGCTTCTGCGACCTGCAAGTCTATTCCAAGGGGCATTTAAACCGTCTTATTAAGCTACTGCGACCTGCACGTCTCTTCCAAGGGGCATTTAAACCCTCTTGTTAAGCTACTGCGACCTGCACTTCTCTTCCAAGGGGGATTTAAACCGTCTTGTTAAGCTACTGCGAGCTGTTCTTCTCTTCCAAGGGGCATTTAAACCATATTGTTTAGCTACTGCGACCTGCACGTCTTTTCCGAGGCGCATTTAAACCATCTTTTTACGCTACTGCGACTTGCACGTCTCTTCCAAGGGGCATTTAAACGGTCTTGTTAAGCTACTGTAACCTCCACCACTTTTCCAAGGGGCATTTAAACCGTATTGTTAAGCTACTGCGACCTGCACGTCTCTTCCAAGGGGCATTTAAACCGTCTTGTTAAGCTACTGCGACCTGCATGTCTCTTCCAAGGGGCATTTAAACCGACTTGTTAAGCCACTGCGACCTCCAAGGCTCTTCCAAGGGGCATTTAAACCGTCTTTTTAAGCTGCTGAGAACAGCATGTCTCTTCCAAGGGGCATTTAAACTGTCTTGTTAAGCTACTGCGACCTCCACCGCTCTTCCAAGGGGCATTTAAACCATCTTGTTAAGCTACTGAGACCTGCACGTCTCTTCCAAGGGGAATTGAAACCGTCTTGGTAAGCTACTGCGACCTGCAAGCCTATTCCATGCGGCATTTAAACCCTCTTGTTAAGCTACTGCGACCTGCACGTCTCTTCCAAGGGGGAATTAAACCGTCTTGTTAAGCTACTGCGACCTGCACGTCTTTTCCAAGGGGCATTTAAACCATCTTGTTAAGCTATTGCGACCTGCACGTCTCTTCCAAGGGACATCTAAACCGTCTTATTAAGCTACTGCGACCTGCACATCTCTTCCAAGGGGCATTTAAACCGTCTTATTAAGCTACTGCGACCTCCACCTCTCTTCCAAGGGGTATTTAAACTGTCTTTTTAAGCTGCTGCGACTTGCACGTCTCTTCCAAGGGGCATTTAAACTGTCTTGTTAAGCTACTGCAAACTCCACCACTTTTCCAAGGGGCATTTAAACCGTCTTGTTAAGCTACTGCGACCTGCACGTCTCTTCCAAGGGGCATTTAAACCATCTTATTAAGCTACTGCGACCTGCACCTCTCTTCCATGGGGCATTTAAACCGTCTTTTTAAGCTACTGCGACTTGCACGTCTCTTCCAAGGGGCATTTAAACTGTCTTGTTAAGCTACTGTAAACTCCAACACTTTTCCAAGGGGCATTTAAACCGTCTTGTTAAGCTACTGCGACCTCCACCGCTCTTTCAAGGGGCATTTAAACCATCTTGTTAACCTACTGCGACCTGCACGTCTCTTCCAAGGGGCATTGAAACCGTCTTGGTAAGCTACTGCGACTTGCAAGCTTATTCCAAGGGGCATTTAAACCCTCTTGTTAAGCTACTGCGACCTGCACGTCTCTTCCAAGGGGGAATTAAACCGTCTTCTTAAACTACTGCGACCTGCACGTCTCTTCCAAGGGGCATTTAAACGGTCTTGTTAAGCTACTGTGACCTCCACCTCTCTTACAAGGGCCATTTAAACCGTCTTATTAAGCTACTGCGACCTGCACATCTCTTCCGAGGGGCAATTAATCCATCTTGTTAAGCTACTGCGACCTGCATGTCTCTTCCAAGTGGCATTTAAACTGTCTTGTTAAGCTACTGCGACCTCCACCTCTCTTACAAGGGCCATTTAAACCGTCTTATTAAGCTACTGCGACCTGCACATCTCTTCCAAGGGGCAATTAAACCATCTTATTAAGCTACTGCGACCTACACGTTTCTTCCAAGGGGCATTTAAACTGTCCTGTTAAGCTACTGCGACCTCCAATGCTCTACCAAGGTGCATTTAAACCGTCTTGTTAAGCTACTGCCACCTGCAAGTCTCTTCCGAGGGGCATTTAAACCGTCTTGGTAAGCTTCTGCGACCTGCAAGTCTATTCCAAGGGGCATTTAAACCGTCTTATTAAGCTACTGCGACCTGCACGTCTCTTCCAAGGGGCATTTAAACCCTCTTGTTAAGCTACTGCGACCTGCACTTCTCTTCCAAGGGGGATTTAAACCGTCTTGTTAAGCTACTGCGAGCTGTTCTTCTCTTCCAAGGGGCATTTAAACCATATTGTTTAGCTACTGCGACCTGCACGTCTTTTCCGAGGCGCATTTAAACCATCTTTTTACGCTACTGCGACTTGCACGTCTCTTCCAAGGGGCATTTAAACGGTCTTGTTAAGCTACTGTAACCTCCACCACTTTTCCAAGGGGCATTTAAACCGTATTGTTAAGCTACTGCGACCTGCACGTCTCTTCCAAGGGGCATTTAAACCGTCTTGTTAAGCTACTGCGACCTGCATGTCTCTTCCAAGGGGCATTTAAACCGACTTGTTAAGCCACTGCGACCTCCAAGGCTCTTCCAAGGGGCATTTAAACCGTCTTTTTAAGCTGCTGAGAACAGCATGTCTCTTCCAAGGGGCATTTAAACTGTCTTGTTAAGCTACTGCGACCTCCACCGCTCTTCCAAGGGGCATTTAAACCATCTTGTTAAGCTACTGAGACCTGCACGTCTCTTCCAAGGGGAATTGAAACCGTCTTGGTAAGCTACTGCGACCTGCAAGCCTATTCCATGCGGCATTTAAACCCTCTTGTTAAGCTACTGCGACCTGCACGTCTCTTCCAAGGGGGAATTAAACCGTCTTGTTAAGCTACTGCGACCTGCACGTCTTTTCCAAGGGGCATTTAAACCATCTTGTTAAGCTATTGCGACCTGCACGTCTCTTCCAAGGGACATCTAAACCGTCTTATTAAGCTACTGCGACCTGCACATCTCTTCCAAGGGGCATTTAAACCGTCTTATTAAGCTACTGCGACCTCCACCTCTCTTCCAAGGGGTATTTAAACTGTCTTTTTAAGCTGCTGCGACTTGCACGTCTCTTCCAAGGGGCATTTAAACTGTCTTGTTAAGCTACTGCAAACTCCACCACTTTTCCAAGGGGCATTTAAACCGTCTTGTTAAGCTACTGCGACCTGCACGTCTCTTCCAAGGGGCATTTAAACCATCTTATTAAGCTACTGCGACCTGCACCTCTCTTCCATGGGGCATTTAAACCGTCTTTTTAAGCTACTGCGACTTGCACGTCTCTTCCAAGGGGCATTTAAACTGTCTTGTTAAGCTACTGTAAACTCCAACACTTTTCCAAGGGGCATTTAAACTGTCTTGTTAAGCTACTGCGACCTGCACGTCTCTTCCAAGGGGCATTTAAACCGTCTTGTTAAGCTACTTTGACCTGCATGTCTCTTCCAAGGGGCATTTAAACCGTCTTGTTAAGCTGCTGCGACCTGCATGTCTTTTCCAAGTGGCATTTAAACCATCTGGTTAAGCTACTGCGACCTCCATCGCACTTCCAAGGGGCATTTAAACCGTCTTGTTAAGCTCCTGCGACCTGCACGTCTCTTTCAAGGAGCAATTTTATCCGTCTTTTTAAGCTACTGCGACCTCCACCGCTCTTCCAAGGGGCATTTAAACCATCTTGTTAAGCTACTGCGACCTGCACGTCTCTTCCAAGGGGAATTGAAACCGTCTTGGTAAGCTACTGCGACCTGCAAGCCTATTCCAAGCGGCATTTAAACCCTCTTGTTAAGCTACTGCGACCTGCACGTCTCTTCCAAGGGGGAATTAAACCGTCTTGTTAAGCTACTGCGACCTGCACGTCTTTTCCAAGGGGCATTTAAACCATCTTGTTAAGCTATTGCGACCTGCACGTCTCTTCCAAGGGACATCTAAACCGTCTTATTAAGCTACTGCGTCCTGCACATCTCTTCCAAGGGGCATTTAAACCGTCTTATTAAGATACTGCGACCTCCACCTCTCTTCCAAGAGGTATTTAAACTGTCTTTTTAAGCTACTGCGACTTGCACGTCTCTTCCAAGGGGCATTTAAACTGTCTTGTTAAGCTACTGCAAACTCCACCACTTTTCCAAGGGGCATTTAAACCGTCTTGTTAAGCTACTGCGACCTGCACGTCTCTTCCAAGGGGCATTTAATCCGTCTTATTAAGCTACTGCGACCTGCACCTCTCTTCCATGGGGCATTTAAACCGTCTTTTTAAGCTACTGCGACTTGCACGTCTCTTCCAAGGGGCATTTAAACTGTCTTGTTAAGCTACTGTAAACTCCAACACTTTTCCAAGGGGCATTTAAACTGTCTTGTTAAGCTACTGCGACCTGCACGTCTCTTCCAAGGGGCATTTAAACCGTCTTGTTAAGCTACTTTGACCTGCATGTCTCTTCCAAGGGGCATTTAAACCGTCTTGTTAAGCTGCTGCGACCTGCATGTCTTTCCAAGTGGCATTTAAACCATCTGGTTAAGCTACTGCGACCTCCATCGCACTTCCAAGGGGCATTTAAACCGTCTTGTTAAGCTCCTGAGACCTGCACGTCTCTTTCAAGGGGCAATTTTATCCGTCTTGTTAAGCTACTGCGACCTCCACCGCTCTTCCAAGGGGCATTTAAACCATCTTGTTAAGCTACTGCGACCTGCACGTCTCTTCCAAGTGGCATTTAAACCGTCTTGTTAAGCTACTGCGACCTGCACGTCTCTTGCAAGTGGCATTTAAACTGTCTTGTTAAGCTACTGCGACCTGCACCTCTCTTACAAGGGCCATTTAAACCGTCTTGTTAAGCTACTGCGACCTGCACATCTCTTCCAAGGGGCATTTAAACCATCTTATTAAGCTACTGCGACCTGCACGTCTCTTCCAAGGGGCATTTAAACTGTCTTGTTCAGCTACTGCGACCTCCAATGCTCTTCCAAGGGGCATTTAAACCGTCTTGTTAAGCTACTGCCATCTGCAAGTCTCTTCCAAGGGGCATTTAAACAGTCTTTTTAAGCTACTGCGACCTGCAAGTCTATTCCAAGGGGCATTTAAACCCTCTTGTTAAGCTACTGCGACCTGCACGTCTCTTCCAAGAGGGATTTAAACCGTCTTGTTAAGCTACTGCGACCTGCACGTCTCTTCCAAGGGGCATTTAAACCGTCTTGTTATGCTACTGTGACCTTCTCGTCTCTTCCACGGGGCATTTAAACCGTCTTGTTAAGATGCTGCGACCTGCACGTCTCTTCCAAGGCGCATTTAAACCGTCTTTTTAAGCTACTGCGACTTGCACGTCTCTTCCAAAGGGCATTTAAACCGTCTTGTTAAGCTACTGTAACCTCCACCACTTTTCCAAGGGGGATTTAAACCGTTTTGTTACGCTACTGCGACCTGCATTTCTCTTCCAAGGGGCATTTAAACCGTCTTGTTAAGCTACTGCAACCTGCACGTCTCTTCCAAGGGGCATTTAAACCGTCTTGTTAAGCTACTGCGACCTGCATGTCTCTTCCAAGGGGCATTTAAACCTTCTTGTTAAGCCACTGCGACCTGCACGTCTCTTCCAAGGGGCATTTAACCGACTTTTTAAGCTGCTGCGAACAGCATGCCTCTTCCAAGGGGCATTTAAACCATCTTGTTAAGCTACTGCGACCTCCACCGCTCTTCCAAGGGGCATTTAAACCATCTTGTTAAGCTACTGCGACCTGCAAGTCTCCTCCAAGGGGCATTTAAATTGTCTTGGTAAGCTACTGCGACCTGCAAGCCTATTCCAAGGGGCATTTAAACCCTCTTGTTAAGCTAAAAAACCAAACAATGTGAACTGAGGTCTAAGACGGTACACATGCGAGAAATAGAAGCATGTTCACACTAGCAAAAAGAAGCAAAACCTACAAAAGACAAAAAATATATCTCATACCCTACCATCATTATATATGAATGTAAAGCAAAGTTGCATATTAAATATAGGGTACTTAGTGAACTATTTTTGATCAAAAAAAGTATACAAGCCGTCCTACCAGCGACAAGGTGACCCTAAATTGGGACGGTACCTACACTGTCTATATTAAAAACCTTACTGTATATCAAAGTTGAAGTAATGCATATAAAAGGGTAGACAAATAGGACCGGGTCCCAACTTCAGACCACCTAGGCCTGTGGTAAGCTACATATATACTAATCAGCTCAACAAAGGGCATGCCACACCCTTAACTTGCACAGAATGCAAACAAGACAAAAAACCAATTTAGGGTCACCTTGTCGCTGGTGGGACAGCTTGTATACTTTTTTTGATCAAAAATAGTTCACTAAGTACCCTATATTTAATATGCAACTTTGCTTTACATTTATATATAATGATGTTAGGGTATGAGATATATTTTTTGTCTTTTGTAGGTTTTGCTTCTTTTTGCTAGTGTGAACATGCTCCTATTTCTTGCATGTGTACCGTCTTAGACCTCAGTTCACATTGCTTGGTTTTTTGTCTTGTTTGCATTCTGTGCAAGTTAAGGGTGTGGCATCCCCTTTGTTGAGCTGATTAGTATAAATGTAGCTTACCACAGGCCTAGGTGGTCTGAAGTTGGGACCCGGTCCTATTTGTCTACCCTTTTATATGCATTACTTCAACTTTGATATACAGTAAGGTTTTTAATATAGACAGTGTAGGTACCGTCCCAATTTAGGGTCACCTTGTCGCTGGTGGGACGGCTTGTATACTTTTTTTGATCAAAAATAGTTCACTAAGTACCCTATATTTAATATGCAACTTTGCTTTACATTTATATATAATGATGGTAGGGTATGAGATATATTTTTTGTCTTTTGTAGGTTTTGCTTCTTTTTGCTAGTGTGAACATGCTCCTATTTCTTGCATGTGTACCGTCTTAGACCTCAGTTCACATTGCTTGGTTTTTTGTCTTGTTTGCATTCTGTGCAAGTTAAGGGTGTGGCATCCCCTTTGTTGAGCTGATTAGTATATATGTAGCTTACCACAGGCCTAGGTGGTCTGAAGTTGGGACCCGGTCCTATTTGTCTACCCTTTTATATGCATTACTTCAACTTTGATATACAGTAAGGTTTTTAATATAGACAGTGTAGGTACCGTCCCAATTTAGGGTCACCTTGTCGCTGGTGGGACGGCTTGTATACTTTTTTTGATCAAAAATAGTTCACTAAGTACCCTATATTTAATATGCAACTTTGCTTTACATTTATATATAATGATGGTAGGGTATGAGATATATTTTTTGTCTTTTGTAGGTTTTGCCTCTTGTTAAGCTACTGCGACCTGCACGTCTCTTCCAAGGGGGATTTAAACGGTCTTGTTAAGCTACTGCGACCTGCACGTCTCTTCCAAGATGCATTTAAACCGTCTTGTTAAGCTACTGCGACCTGCACGTCTCTTCCAAGGGGCATTTAAACCGTCTTAGTAAGCTACTGCGACCTGCACGTCTCTTACAAGGGGCATTTAAACTATCTTGTTAAGCTCCTGCGACCTCCACCTCTCTTCCAAGGGGCATTTAAACCGTCTTTATAAGCTACTGCGACCTGCACGTCTCTTCAAAGGGGCATTTAAACCATCTTGTTAAGCTACTGCGACCTGCAAGTCTCCTCCAAGGGGCATTTAAATTGTCTTGGTAAGCTACTGCGACCTGCAAGCCTATTCCAAGGGGCATTTAAATCATCTTGATAAGCTACTGCGACCTGCACGTCTCTTCCAAGGGGGATTTAAATGGTCTTGTTAAGCTACTGCGACCTGCACGTCTCTTCCAAGGTGCATTTAAACCATCTTGATAAGCTACTGCGACCTGCACGTCTCTTCCAAGGGGCATTTAAACCGTCTTAGTAAGCTACTGCGACCTGTACGTCTCTTCCAAGGGGTATTTAAACTGTCTTGTTAAGCTACTGCGACTTCCACCTCTCTTCCAAGGGGCATTTAAACCGTCTTTATAAGCTACTGCGATCTGCACGTCTCTTCAAAGGGGCATTTAAACCGTCTTGTTAAGCTACTGCGACCTGCACTTCTCTTCCAAGTGGGCATTTAAACTATCTTGTTAAGCTACTGCGACCTACACGTCTCTTCCAAGTGGCACTTAAACAGTCATGTTAAGCTACTGCGACCCCCACCTCTCTTCCAAGGGCCATTTAAACCGTCTTATTAAGCTACTGCGACCTGCACATCTCTTCCAAGAGGCATTTAAACCATCTTATTAAGCTACTGCGACCTGCACATCTCTTCCAAGGGGCATTTAAACTGTCTTGTTAAGCTACTGCGACCTCCAATGCTCTTCCAAGGGGCATTTAAACCGTCTTGTTAAGCTACTGCGACCTGCAAGCCTATTCCAAGGGGCATTTAAACTGTCTTGTTAAGCTACTGTGACCTGCTCCTCTCTTCCAAGTGGCATTTAAACCGTCTTGTTAAGCTACTGCGACCTGCACGTCCCTTCCAAGGCGCATTTAAACCGTCTTTTTAAACTACTGCGACTTGCATGTCTCTTTCAAGGGGCATTTAAACCGTCTTGTTAAGCTACTGTAACCTCCACCACTTTTCCAACGGGCATTTAAACCGTCTTGTTAAGCTACTGCGACCTGCACGTCCCTTCCAAGGCGCATTTAAACCGTCTTTTTAAGCTACTGCGACTTGCATGTCTCTTTCAAGGGGCATTTAAACCGTCTTGTTAAGCTACTGTAACCTCCACCACTTTTCCAACGGGCATTTAAACCGTCTTGATAAGCTACTGCGACCTGCACGTCTCTTCCAAGGGGCATTTAAACCGTCGTGTTAAGCTACTGCGACCTCCAATGCTCTTCCAAGGGGCATTTAAACCGTCTTGGTAAGCTACTGCGACCTGCAAGCCTATTCCAAAGGACATTTAAACCCTCTTGTTAAGCTACTGCGACCTGCACGTCTCTTCCAAGGGGGATTTAAACCGTCTTGTTAAGCTACTGCGACCTGCACGTCTCTTCCAGGGGGCATTTAAACCGTCTTGTTAAGCTACGGTGACCTGCTCGTCTCTTCCAAGGCGCATTTAGACCGTCTTTTTAAGCTACTGCAACTTGCACGTCTCTTCCAAGGGGCATTTAAACCGTCTTGTTAAGCTACTGTAACCTCCACCACTTTTACAAGGGGCATTTAAATCGTCTTGTTAAGCTACTTCGACCTGCACGTCTCTTCCAAGGGGCATTTAAACCGTTTTGTTAAGCTACTGCGACCTGCATGTCTCTTCCAAGGGGCATTTAAACCGTCTTTTTAAGCCACTGCGACCTGCACGTCTCTTCCAAGGGGCATTTAAACCGACTTTTTAAGCTGCTGCGAACAGCATGTCTCTTCCAAGGGGCATTTAAACCATTTTGTTAAGCTATTGCGACCTCCACCGCTCTTCCAAGGGGCATTTAAACCATCTTGTTAAGCTACTGGGACCTGCATGTCTCTTCCAAGGGGTACTTAAACCATCTTGGTAAGCTACTGCGACCTGCATGTCTGTTCCAAGGGGGATTTAAACCGTCTTGTTAAGCTACTGCGACCTGCACGTCTCTTCCAAGGTGCATTTAAACCATCTTGTTAAGCTACTGCGACCTGCACGTCTCTTCAAAGGGGCATTTAAACTGTCTTGTTAAGCCTCTGCGACCTGCACGTCTCTTCCAAGGCACATTTAAAATGTATTTTTAAGCTACTGCGACTTGCACGTCTCTTCCAAGGGGCAATTAAACCGTCTTAGTAAGCTACTGCGACCTGTACGTCTCTTCCAAGGGGCATTTAAACTGTCTTGTTAAGCTACTGCGACTTCCACCTCTTTTCCAAGGGGCATTTAAACCGTCTTTATAAGCTACTGCGATCTGCACGTCTCTTCAAAGGGGCATTTAAACCGTCTTGTTAAGCTACTGCGACCTGCACGTCTCTTCCAAGTGGGCATTTAAACTATCTTGTTAAGCTACTGCGACCTGCACGTCTCTTCCAAGTGGCACTTAAACAGTCTTGTTAAGCTACTGCGACCCCCACCTCTCTTCCAAGGGCCATTTAAACCGTCTTATTAAGCTACTGCGACCTGCACATCTCTTCCAAGAGGCATTTAAACCATCTTATTAAGCTACTGCGACCTGCACATCTCTTCCAAGGGGCATTTAAACTGTCTTGTTAAGCTACTGCGACCTCCAATGCTCTTCCAAGGGGCATTTAAACCGTCTTGGTAAGCTACTGCGACCTGCAAGCCTATTCCAAGGGGCATTTAAACTTTCTTGTTAAGCTACTGTGACCTGCTCCTCTCTTCCAAGTGGCATTTAAACTGTCTTGTTAAGCTACTGCGACCTGCACGTCCCTTCCAAGGCGCATTTAAACCGTCTTTTTAAGCTACTGCGACTTGCATGTCTCTTTCAAGGGGCATTTAAACCGTCTTGTTAAGCTACTGTAATCTCCACCACTTTTCCAACGGGCATTTAAACCGTCTTGTTAAGCTACTGCGACCTGCACATCCCTTCCAAGGCGCATTTAAACCGTCTTTTTAAGCTACTGCGACTTGCATGTTACTTTCAAGGGGCATTTAAACCGTCTTGATAAGCTACTGCAACCTGCGCGTCTCTTCCAAGGGGCATTTAAACCGTCGTGTTAAGCTACTGCGACCTCCAATGCTCTTCCAAGGGGCATTTAAACCGTCTTGGTAAGCTACTGCGACCTGCAAGCCTATTCCAAGGGGCATTTAAACCCTCTTGTTAAGCTACTGCGACCTGCATGTCTCTTCCAAGCTGGATTTAAACCGTCTTGTTAAGCTACTGCGACCTGCATGTCTCTTCCAGGGGGCATTTAAACCGTCTTGTTAAGCTACGGTGACCTGCTCGTCTCTTCCAAGGCGCTTTTAGACCGTCTTTTTAAGCTACTGCGACTTGCACGTCTCTTCCAAGGGGCATTTAAACCGCATTGTTAAGCTACTGTAACCTCCACCACTTTTACAAGGGGCATTTAAATCGTCTTGTTAAGCTACTTCGACCTGCACGTCTCTTTCAAGGGGCATTTAAACCGTCTCGTTAAGCTACTGCAACCTGCACGTCTCTTCCAAGGGGCATTTAAACCGTTTTGTTAAGCTACTGCGACCTGCATGTCTCTTCCAAGGGGCATTTAAACCGTCTTGTTAAGCCACTGCGACCTGCACGTCTCTTCCAAGGGGCATTTAAACCGACTTTTTAAGCTGCTGCGAACAGCTTGTCTCTTCCAAGGGGCATTTAAACCATTTTGTTAAGCTACTGCGACCTCCACCGCTCTTCCAAGGGGCATTTAAACCATCTTGTTAAGCTACTGCGACCTGCATGTCTCTTCCAAGGGGTACTTAAACCATCTTGGTAAGCTACTGCGACCTGCACGTCTGTTCCAAGGGGGATTTAAACCGTCTTGTTAAGCTACTGCGACCTGCACGTCTCTTCCAAGGTGCATTTAAACCATCTTGTTAAGCTACTGCGACCTGCACGTCTCTTCAAAGGGGCATTTAAACTGTCTTGTTAAGCCTCTGCGACTTGCACGTCTCTTCCAAGGCACATTTAAAATGTATTTTTAAGGTACTGCGACTTGCACGTCTCTTTCAAGGGGCATTTAAACCGTCTTGTTAAGTTACTGTAACCTCAACCACTATTCCAAGGGGCATTTAAACCGTCTTGTTAAGCTACTGCGACCTGCACGTCTCTTCCAAGGGGCATTTAAACCGTCTTGTTAAGCTACTGCGACCTGCATGTCTGTTCCAAGGGGCATTTAAACCGTCTTGTTAAGCCACTGCGACCTGCACGTCTCTTCCAAGGGGCATTTAAACCGTCTTTTTAAGCTGCTGCAACCTGCATGTCTCTTCCAAGGGGCATTTAAACCATCATGTTAAGCTACTGCGACCTCCACCGCTCTTTCAAGGGGCATTTAAACCATCTTGTTACGCTACTGCGACCTCCACCGCTCTTCCAAGGGGCATTTAAACCGTCTTTTTAAGCTACTGCGACCTGCACGTCTCTTCAAAGGGGCATTTAAACCGTCTTGTTAAGCTACTACGACCTGCACGTCTCTTCCAAGTGGCATTTGAACCGTCTTGTTAAGCTACTGCGCCCTGCACGTCTCTTCCAAGTGGCATTTAAACTGTCTTGTTAAGCTACTGCGACCTGCACGTCTCTTCCAAGGGCCATTTAAACCATCTTATTAAGCTACTGTGACCTGCGCATCTCTTCCAAGAGGCATTTAAACCATCTTATTAAGGTACTGCGACCTGCACATCTCTTCCAAGGGGCATTTAAACTGTTTTGTTAAGCTACTGCGACCTCCAATGCTCTTCCAAGGGGCATTTAAACCGTCTTGGTAAGCTACTGCGACCTGCAAGCCTATTCCAAGGGGCATTTAAACCCTCTTGTTAAGCTACTGCGACCTGCACGTCTCTTCCAAAGGGGATTTAAACCGTCTTATTAAGCTACTGCGACCTGCACGTCTCTTCCAAGGGGCATTTAAACCGTCTTGTTAAGCTACTGTGACCTGCTCGTCTCTTCCAAGGGGCATTTAAACCGTCTTATTAAGATAGTGCGACCTGCACGTCTCTTCCAAGGGGCATTTAAACCGTCTTGTGAAGCTACTGCGACCTGCACGTCTCTTCCAAGGGGCATTTAAACCGTCTTGTTAAGCTACTGTAAGCTCCACCACTTTTCCAAGGGGCATTTAAACCGTCTTGTTAAGCTACTGCGACCTGCACGTCTCTTCCAAGGGGCATTTAAACCGTCTTGTTAAGCTACTGCGACCTCCAATGCTCTTCCAAGGGGCATTTAAAACGTCTTGGTAAGCTACTGCGACCTGCGAGCCTATTCCAAGAGGCATTTAAATCCTCTTGTTGAGCTACGGCGACCAGCACGTCTCTTCCAAGGAGGATTTAAACCGTCTTGTTAAGCTACTGCGACCTGCATGTCTCGTCCAAGGGGCATTTAAACCGTCTTGTTTAGGTACTGTGACCTGCTCGTCTCTTCCAAGGCGCATTTAAACCGTCTTTTTAAGCTACAGCGACTTGCACGTCTCTTCCAAGGGGCATTTAAACCTTCTTGTTAAGCTACTGTAACCTCCACCACTTTTCCAAGGGGCATTTAAACCGTCTTGTTAAGCTACTGCGACCTGCACGTCTCTTCCAAGGGGCATTTAAACCGTCTTGTTAAGCTACTGCGACCTGCACCTCTCTTCCAAGTGGCATTTAAACCGTCTTGTTAAGCTACTGCGACCTGCATGTCTCTTCCAAGGGGCATTTAAACCGTTTTGTTAAGCCACTGCGACCTGCACGTCTCTTCCAAGGGGCATTTAAACCGACTTTTTAAGCTGCTGCGAACAGCATTTCTCTTCCAAGGGGCATTTAAACCATCTTGTTAAGCTACTGCGACCTCCACCGCTCTTCCAAGGGGCATTTAAACCATCTTGTTAAGCTACTGCGACCTGAACGTCTCTTCCAAGGGGCATTTAAACCGTCTTAGTAAGCTACTGCGACCTGCACGTCTCTTCCAAGGGGCATTTAAACTGTCTTGTTAAGCTACTGCGACTTCCACCTCTCTTCCAAGGGGCATTTCAACCGTCTTTATAAGCTACTGCGATCTGCACGTCTCTTCAAAGGGGCATTTAAACCGTCTTGTTAAGCTACTGTGACCTGCACGTCTCTTCCAAGTGGGCATTTAAACCGTCTTGTTAAGCTACTGCGACCTGCACGTCTCTTCCAAGTGGCATTTAAACTGTCTTGTTAAGCTACTGCGACCTCCACCTCTCTTCCAAGGGCCATTTAAACCGTCTTATTAAGCTACTGCGACCTGCACATCTCTTACAAGAGGCATTTAAACCATCTTATTAAACTACTGCGACCTGCACATGTCTTCCAAGGGGCATTTAAACTGTCTTGTTAAGCTACTGAGACCTCCAATGCTCTTCCAAGGGGCATTTAAACTGTCTTGTTAAGCTACTGAGACCTCCAATGCTCTTCCAAGGGGCATTTAAACCGTCTTGTTAAGCTACTGCGACCTGCAAGCCTATTCCAAGGGGCATTTAAACCCTCTTGTTAAGCTACTGCGACCTGCACGTCTCTTCCAAGGGGCATTTAAACTGTCTTGTTAAGCTACTGTGACCTCCAATGCTCTTCCAAGGGGCATTTAAACCGTCTTGTTAAGCTACTGCGACCTGCAAGCCTATTCCAAGGGGCATTTAAACCCTCTTGTTAAGCTACTGCGACCTGCTCCTCTCTTCCAAGTGGCATTTAAACCGTCTTGTTAAGCTACTGTGACCTGCACGTCCCTTCCAAGGCACATTTAAACCGTCTTTTTAAGCTACTGCAACTTGCATGACTCTTTCAAGGGGCATTTAAACCATCTTATTAAGCTACTGTAACCTCCACCACTTTTCCAAGGGGCATTTAAACCGTCTTGATAAGCTACTGCGACCTGCACGTCTCTTCCAAGGGGCATTTAAACTTCTTGTTAAGCTACTGCGACCTCCAATGCTCTTCCAAGGGGCATTTAAACCGTCTTGGTAAGCTACTGCGACCTGCAAGCCTATTCCAAGGGGCATTTAAACCCTCTTGTTAAGCTACTGCGACCTGCACGTCTCTTCCAAGGGGGATTTAAACCGTCTTGTTAAGCTACTGCGACCTGCACGTCTCTTCCAGGGGGCATTTAAACCGTCTTGTTAAGCTACTGTGACCTGCTCGTCTCTTCCAAGGCGCATTTAGACCGTCTTTTTAAGCTACTGCGACTTGCACGTGTCTTCCAAGGGGCATTTAAACCGTCTTGTTAAGCTACTGTAACCTCCACCACTTTTCCAAGGGGCATTTAAATCGTCTTGTTAAGCTACTGCGACCTGCACGTCTCTTCTAAGGGGCATTTAAACCGTCTCGTTAAGCTACTGCGACCTGCACGTCTCTTCCAAGGGGCATTTAAACCGTTTTGTTAAGCTACTGCGACCTGCATGTCTCTTCCAAGGGGCATTTAAACCGTCTTGTTAAGCCACTGCGACCTGCATGTCTCTTCCAAGGGGCATTTAAACCGACTTTTTAAGCTGCTGCGAACAGCATGTCTCTTCCAAGGGGCATTTAAACCATCTTGTTAAGCTACTGCGACCTCAACCGCTCTTCCAAGGGGCATTTAAACCATCTTGTTAAGCTACTGCGACCTGCACGTCTCTTCCAAGGGGCACTTAAACCATCTTGGTAAGCTACTGCGACCTGCACGTCTGTTACAAGGGGGATTTAAACCGTCTTGTTAAGCTACAGCGACCTGCACGTCTCTTCCAAGGTGCATTTAAACCGTCTTGTTAAGCTACTGCGATCTGCACGTCTCTTCCAAGGGGCATTTAAACCGTCTTAGTAAGCTACTGCGACCTGCACGTCTCTTCAAAGGGGCATTTAAACTGTCTTGTTAAGCCTCTGCGACCTGCACGTCTCTTCCAAGGCACATTTAAACCGGATTTTTAAGATACTGCGACTTGCACGTCTCTTCCAAGGGGCATTTAAACCGTCTTGTTAAGCTTCTGTAACCTCCACCACTATTCCAAGGGGCATTTAAACCGTCTTGTTAAGCTAATGCGACCTGCATGTCACTTCCAAGGGGCATTTAAACCGTCTTGTTAAGCTACTGCGACCTGCACGTCTCTTCCAAGGGGCATTTAAACCATCTTTTTAAGCTGCTGCGACCTGCATGTCTCTTCCAAGGGGCATTTAAACCATCTTGTTAAGCTACTGCGACCTCCACCGCTCTTCCAACGGGCATTTAAACCATCTTGTTAAGCTACTGCGACCTGCACGTCTCTTCAAAGGGGCATTTAAACCATCTTGTTAAGCTACTGCGACCTCCACCGCTCTTCCAAGGGGCATTTAAACCGTCTTATTAAGCTACTGTCACCTGCGCATCTCTTCCAAGAGGCATTTAAACCATCTTATTAAGCTACTGCGACCTGCACGTCTCTTCCAAGGGGCATTTAAACTGTTTTGTTAAGCTACTGCGACCTCCAATGCTCTTCCAAGGGGCATTTAAACCGTCTTGGTAAGGTACTGCGACCTGCAAGCCTATTCCAAGGGGCATTTAAACCCTCTTGCTAAGCTACTGCGACCTGCACGTCTCTTCCAAAGGGGATTTAAACCGTCTTATTAAGCTACTGCGACCTAAACGTCTCTTCCAAGGGGCATTTAAACCGTCTTGTTAATCTACTGTGACCTGCTCGTCTCTTCCAAGGGGCATTTAAACCGTCTTGTTAATATAGTGCGACTTGCACGTCTCTTCCAAGGGGCATTTAAACCGTCTTGTTAAGCCACTGTAACCTCCTCACTTTTCCAAGGGGCATTTAAACCGTCTTGTTAAGCTACTGCGACCTGCACGTCTCTTCCAATTGGCATTTAAAACGTCTTGTTAAGCTACTGCGACCTCCAATGCTCTTCCAAGGGGCATTTAAACCGTCTTGGTAAGCTACTGTGACCTGCAAGCCTATTCCAAGAGGCATTTAAACCCTCTTGTTAAGCTACTGCGACCTGCACGTCTCTTCCAAGGAGGATTTAAACCGTCTTGTTAAGCTACTGCGACCTGCATGTCTCTTCCAAGGGGCATTTAAACCGTCTTGTTAAGCTACTGTGACCTGCTCGTCTCTTCCAAGGCGCATTTAAACCATCTTTTTAAGCTACTGTAACCTCCATCACTTTTCCAAGGGGCATTTAAACCGTCTTGTTAAGCTACTGCGACCTGCACGTCTCTTCCAAGGGGCATTTAAACCGTCTTGCTAAGCTACTGCGACCTGCACCTCTCTTCCAAGAGGCATTTAAACCATCTTGTTAAGCTACTGCGACCTGCATGTCACTTCCAAGGGGCATTTAAACCGTTTTGTTAAGCCACTGCGACCTGCACGTCTCTTCCAAGGGGCATTTAAACCGACTTTATAAGCTGCTGCGAACAGCATGTCTCTTCCAAGGGGCATTTAAACCATCTTGTTAAGCTACTGCGACCTCCACCGCTCTTCCAAGGGGCATTTAAACCGTCTTATTAAGCTACTGCGACCTCCACCTCTCTTCCAAGGGGCATTTAAACCGTCTTTTTAAGCTACTGCGACTTGCACGTCTCTTCCAAGGGGCATTTAAACTGTCTTGTTAAGCTACTGTAAACTCCACCACTTTTCCAAGGGGCATTTAAACCGTCTTTTTAAGCTACTGCGACCTGCACGTCTCTTCCAAGAGGCATTTATACCGTCTTGTTAAGCTACTGCGACCTGTATGTCTCTTTCAAGGGGCATTTAAACTGTCTTATTAAGCCACTGCGACCTGGACGTCTCTTCCAAGGGGCATTTAAACCGTTTTGTTAAGCTGCTGCGACCTGTACGTATCTTCCAAGTGGCATTTAAACAATCTTGTTAAGCTACTGCGACCTCCATCGCACTTCCAAGGGGCATTTAAACCGTCTTGTTAAGCTCCTGCGACCTGCACGTCTCTTTCAAGGGGCAATTAAACTGTCTTGTTAAGCTACTGCGACCTCCACCGCTCTTCCAAGGGGCATTTAAACTGTCTTGTTAAGCTACTGCGACCTGCTCGTCTCTTCCAAGTGGCATTTAAACCGTCTTGTTAAGCTACTGCGACCAGCACGTCTCTTCCAAGTGGCATTTAAACTGTCTTGTTAAGCTTCTGCGACCTCCACATCTCTTACAAGGGCCATTTAAACAGTCTTATTAAGCTACTGCGACCTGCACATCTCTTCCAAGCGGCATTTAAGCCATCTTATTAAGCTACTGCGACCTGCACGTCTCTTCCAAGGGGCATTTAAACTGTCTTGTTCAGCTACTGCGACCTCCAATGCTCTTCCATGGGGCATTTAAACGGTCTTGTTAAGCTACTGCGACCTGCACGTCTCTTCCAACGTGCATTTAAACCATCTTATTAAGCTACTGCGACCTGCACGTCTCTTCCAAGGGGCATTTAAACCGTCTTCGTAAGCTACTGTGACCTGCACGTCTCTTCCAAGGGGCATTTAAACTGTCCTGTTAAGCTCCTGCGACCTCCACCTCTCTTCCAAGGGGCATTTAAACCGTCTTTATAAGCTACTGCGACCTGCACGTCTCTTCAAAGGGGCATTTAAACCATCTTGTTAAGCTACTGCGAACTGAAAGTCTCCTCCAAGGGGCATTTAAATTGTCTTGGTAAGCTACTGCGACCTGCAAGCTAATTCCAAGGGGCATTTAAACCTTCTTGTTAAGCTACTGCGACCTGCACGTCTCTTCCAAGGTGCTTTTAAACCATCTTGTTAAGCTACTGCGACCTGCACGTCTCTTCCAAGGGGCATTTAAACCGTCTTGTTAAGCTACTGCGACCTGCACATCTCTTCCAAGAGGCATTTAAACCATCTTATTAAGCTACTGCGACCTGCACATCTCTTCCAAGGGGCATTTAAACTGTCTTGTTAAGCTACTGCGACCTCCAATGCTCTTCCAAGGGGCATTTAAACCGTCTTGGTAAGCTACTGCGACCTGCAAGCCTATTCCAATGGGCATTTAAACCCACTTGTTAAGCTACTGCGACCTGCACGTCTCTTCCAAGGGGCATTTAAACTGTCTTGTTAAGCTACTGTGACCTGCTTCTCTCTTCCAAGTGGCATTTAAACCGTCTTGTTAAGCTACTGCGACCTGCATGTCCCTTCCAAGGCGCATTTAAACCGTCTTTTTAAGCTACTGCGACTTGCATGTCTCTTTCAAGGGGCATTTAAACCGTCTTGTTAAGCTACTGTAACCTCCACCACTTTTCCAAGGGGCATTTAAACCGTCTTGTTAAGCTACTGCGACCTGCACGTCTCTTCCAAGGGGCATTTAAACCGTCTTGTTAAGCTACTGCGACCTCCAATGCTCTTCCAAGGGGCATTTAAACCGTCTTGGTAAGCTACTGCGACCTGCAAGCCTATTCCAAGAGGCATTTAAACCCTCTTGTTAAGCTACTGCGACCTGCACGTCTCTTCCAAGGAGGATTTAAACCGTCTTGTTAAGCTACTGCGACCTGCATGTCTCTTCCAATGGGCATTTAAACCGTCTTGTTAAGCTACTGTGACCTGCTCATCTCTTCCAAGGCGCATTTAAACTGTCTTTTTAAGCTACTGCGACTTGCACGTCTCTTCCAAGGGGCATTTAAACCGTCTTGTTAAGCTACTGTAACCTCCACCACATTTCCAAGGGGCATTTAAACCGTCTTGTTAAGCTACTGCGACCTGCACGTCTCTTCCAAGGGGCATTTAAACCATCTTGTTAAGCTACTGCGACCTGCACCTCTCTTCCAAGGTGCATTTAAACCATCTTGTTAAGCTACTGCGACCTGCACGTCTCTTCCAAGGGACATCTAACCTGTCTTATTAAGCTACTGCGACCTGCACATCTCTTCCAAGGGGCATTTAAACCGTCTTATTAAGCTACTGCGACCTCCATCTCTCTTCCAAGGGGCATTTAAACCGTCTTTTTAAGCTACTGCTACTTGCACGTCTCTTCCAAGGGGCATTTACACTGTCTTGTTAAGCTACTGTAAACTCCACCACTTTTCCAAGGGGCATTTAAACCGTCTTTTTAAGCTACTGCGACCTGCACGTCTCTTCCAAGGGGCATTTAAACCGTCTTGTTAAGCTACTGCGACCTGCATGTCTCTTTCAAGGGGCATTTAAAATGTCTTGTTAAGCCACTGCGACCTGCACGTCTCTTCCAAGGGGCATTTAAACCGTCTTTTTAAGCTCTTGCGACTTGCACGTCTCTTCCAAGGGGCATTTAAAACATCTTGTTAAGCTACTGTAACCTCCACCACTTTTCCAAGGGGGATTTAAACCGTTTTGTTAAGCTACTGCGACCTGCATGTCCTCTTCAAAGGGGCATTTAAACCTCATTTTTAAGCTACTGCGACCTGCACGTCTCTTCCAAGGGGCATTTAAACCGTCTTGTTAAGCTACTGCGACCTGCATGTCTCTTCCAAGGCGCATTTAAACCGTCTTTTTAAGCTACTGCGACCTGCACGTCTCTTCCAAGGGGCACTTAAACCCTCTTGTTAAGCTACTGCGACCTGCACGTCTCTTCCAAGGCGCATTTAAACCGTCTTTTTAAGCTCTTGCGACTTGCACGTCTCTTCCAAGGGGCATTTAAAACATCTTGTTAAGCTACTGTAACCTCCACCACTTTTCCAAGGGGGATTTAAACCATTTTGTTAAGCTACTGCGACCTGCATGTCTCTTCAAAGGGGCATTTAAACCGCCTTTTTAAGCTACTGCGACCTGCACGTCTCTTCCAAGGGGCATTTAAACCGTCTTGTTAAGCTACTGCGACCTGCATGTCTCTTCCAAGGGGCATATAAACCGTCTTGTTAAGCCACTGCGACCTGCACGTCTCTCCCAGGGGGCATTTAAACCGACTTTTTAAGCTGCTGCGAACAGCATGTCTCTTCCAAGGGGCATTTAAACCATCTTGTTAAGCTACTGCGACCTCCACCGCTCTTCCAAGGGGCATTTAAACCATCTTGTTAAGCTACTGCGACCTGCAAGTCTCCTCCAAGGGGCATTTAAATTGTCTTGGTAAGCTACTGCGACCTGCAAGCCTATTTCAAGGGGCATTTAAACCATCTTGTTAAGCTACTGCAACCTGCACGTCTCTTCCAAGGGGGATTTAAACGGTCTTGTTAAGCTACTGCGACCTGCACGTCTCTTCCAAGGGGCATTTAAACCATCTTGTTAAGCTACTGCGACCTGCACGTCTCTTCCAAGGGGCATTTAAACCATCTTGTTAAGCTACTGCGACCTGCACATCTCTTCCAAGAGGCATTTAAACCATCTTATTAAGCTACTGCGACCTGCACATCTCTTCCAAGGGGCATTTAAACTGTCTTGTTAAGCTACTGCGACCGCCAATGCTCTTCCAAGGGGCATTTAAACCGTCTTGGTAAGCTACTGCGACCTGCAAGCCTATTCCAATGGGCATTTAAACCCTCTTGTTAAGCTTCTGCGACCTGCACGTCTCTTCCAAGGGGCATTTAAACTGTCTTGTTAAGCTACTGTGACCTGCTTCTCTCTTCCAAGTGGCATTTAAACCGTCTTGTTAAGCTACTGCGACCTCCATGTCCCTTCCAAGGCGCATTTAAACCGTCTTTTTAAGCTACTGCGACTTGCATGTCTCTTTCAAGGGGCATTTAAACCGTCTTGTTAAGCTACTGTAACCTCCACCACTTTTCCAAGGGGCATTTAAACCATCTTGTTAAGCTACTGCGACCTCCAATGCTCTTCCAAGGGGCATTTAAACCGTCTTGGTAAGCTACTGTGACCTGCAAGCCTATTCCAAGAGGCATTTAAACCCTCTTGTTAAGCTACTGCGACCTGCACGTCTCTTCCAAAGAGGATTTAAACCGTCTTGTTAAGCTACTGCGACCTGCATGTCTCTTCCAAGGGGCATTTAAACCGTCTTGTTAAGCTACTGTGACCTGCTCATCTCTTCCAAGGCGCATTTAAACCGTCTTTTTAAGCTACTGCGACTTGCACGTCTCTTCCAAGGGGCATTTAAACCGTCTTGTTAAGCTACTGTAACCTCCACCACTTTTCCAAGGGGCATTTAAACCGTCTTGTTAAGCTACTGCGACCTGCACCTCTCTTCCAAGTGGCATTTAAACCGTCTTGTTAAGCTACTGCGACCTGCAAGTCTGTTCCAAGGGGCACTTAAACGGTCTTGGTAAGCTACTGCGACCTGCACGTCTCTTCCAAGGTGCATTTAAACCATCTTGTTAAGCTACTGCGACCTGCACGTCTCTTCCAAGGGACATCTAACCTGTCTTATTAAGCTACTGCGACCTGCACATCTCTTCCAAGGGGCATTTAAACCGTCTTATTAAGCTACTGCGACCTCCATCTCTCTTCCAAGGGGCATTTAAACCGTCTTTTTAAGCTACTGCTACTTGCACGTCTCTTCCAAGGGGCATTTACACTGTCTTGTTAAGCTACTGTAAACTCCACCACTTTTCCAAGGGGCATTTAAACCGTCTTTTTAAGCTACTGCGACCTGCACGTCTCTTCCAAGGGGCATTTAAACCGTCTTGTTAAGCTACTGCGACCTGCATGTCTCTTTCAAGGGGCATTTAAAATGTCTTGTTAAGCCACTGCGACCTGCACGTCTCTTCCAAGGGGCATTTAAACTCCTTTTTAAGCTACTGCGACCCGCACGTCTCTTCCAAGGGGCATTTAAAACATCTTGTTAAGCTACTGTAACCTCCACCACTTTTCCAATTGGGATTTAAACCATTTTGTTAAGCTACTGCGACCTGCATGTCTCTTCAAAGGGGCATTTAAACCGCCTTTTTAAGCTACTGCGACCTGCACGTCTCTTCCAAGGGGCATTTAAACCGTCTTGTTAAGCTACGGCGACCTGCATGTCTCTTCCAAGGGGCATATAAACCGTCTTGTTAAGCCACTGCGACCTGCACGTCTCTCCCAAGGGGCATTTAAACCGACTTTTTAAGCTGCTGCGAACAGCATGTCTCTTCCAAGGGGCATTTAAACCATCTTGTTAAGCTACTGCGACCTCCACCGCTCTTCCAAGGGGCATTTAAACCATCTTGTTAAGCTACTGCGACCTGCAAGTCTCCTCTAAGGGGCATTTAAATTGTCTTGGTAAGCTACTGCGACCTGCAAGCCTATTCCAAGGGGCATTTAAACCATCTTGTTAAGCTACTGCAACCTGCACGTCTCTTCCAAGGGGGATTTAAACGGTCTTGTTAAGCTACTGCGACCTGCACGTCTCTTCCAAGGGGCATTTAAACCGTCTTAGTAAGCTACTGCGACCTGCACGTCTCTTCCAAGGGGCATTTAAACTGTCTTGTTAAGCTACTGCGACCTCCACCTCTCTTCCAAGAGGCATTTAAACCGTTTTTATAAGCTACTGCGACCTGCACTTCTCTTCAAAGGGGCATTTAAACCGTCTTGTTAAGCTACTGCGACCTGCAAATCTCCTCCAAGGGGCATTTAAATTGTCTTGGTAAGCTACTGCGACCTGCAAGCCTATTCCAAGTGGCATTTAAACCCTCTTGTTAAGCTACTGCGACCTGCACGTCTCTTGCAAGGTGCATTTAAACCGTCTTGTTAAGCTACTGCGACCTGTACGTCTCTTCCAAGGGGCATTTAAACCGTCTTAGTAAGCTACTGCGACCTGCACGTCTCTTCCAAGGGGCATTTAAACTGTCTTGTTAAGCTACTGCGACCTCCACCTCTCTTCCAAGGGGCAATTAAACCGTCTTTATAAGCTACTGCGACCTGCACGTCTCTTCAAAGGGCATTTAAACCGTCTTGTTAAGCTACTGCGACCTGCACGTGTCTTCCAAGTGGCATTTAAACCGTCTTGTAAAGCTACTGCGACCTGCAAGTCTCTTCCAAGGGGCATTTAAACCGTTTTGTTAAGCCACTGCGACCTGCACGTCTCTTCCAAGGGGCATTTAAACCGACTTTTTAAGCTGCTGCGAACAGCATGTCTCTTCCAAGGGGCATTTAAACCAACTTGTTAAGCTACTGCGACCTCCACCGCTCTTCCAAGGTGCATTTAAACCATCTTGTTAAGCTACTGCGACCTGCAAGTCTCTTCCAAGGGGCACTTAAACGGTCTTGGTAAGCTACTGCGACCTGCACGTCTCTTCCAAGGTGCATTTAAACCATCTTGTTAAGCTACTGCGACCTGCACGTCTCTTCCAAGGGACATCTAACCTGTCTTATTAAGCTACTGCGACCTGCACATCTCTTCCAAGGGGCATTTAAACCGTCTTATTAAGCTACTGCGACCTCCATCTCTCTTCCAAGGGGCATTTAAACCGTCTTTTTAAGCTACTGCAACTTGCACGTTTCTTCCAAGGGGCATTTACACTGTCTTATTATGCTACTGTAAACTCCACCACTTTTCCAAGGGGCATTTAAAACGTCTTTTTAAGCTACTGCGACCTGCACGTCTCTTCCAAGGGGCATTTAAACCGTCTTGTTAAGCTACTGCGACCTGCATGTCTCTTTCAAGGGGCATTTAAACTGTCTTGTTAAGCCACTGCGACCTGCATGTCTCTTCCAAGGGGCATTTAAACCGTCTTTTTAAGCTCTTGCGACTTGCACGTCTCTTCCAAGGGGCATTTAAAACATCTTGTTAAGCTACTGTAACCTCCACCTCTTTTCCAAGGGGGATTTAAACCGTTTTGTTAAGCTACTGCGACCTGCATGTCTCTTCAAAGGGGCATTTAAACCTCCTTTTTAAGCTACTGCGACCTGCACGTCTCTTCCAAGGGGCATTTAAACCGTCTTGTAAAGCTACTGCGACCTGCATGTCTCTTCCAAGGCGCATTTAAACCGTATTTTTATGCTACTGCGACCTGCACGTCTCTTCCAAGGGGCATTTAAACCCTCTTGTTAAGCTACTGCGACCTGCACGTCTCTTCCAAGGCGCATTTAAACCGTCTTTTTAAGCTCTTGCGACTTGCACGTCTCTTCCAAGGGGCATTTAAAACATCTTGTTAAGCTACTGTAACCTCCACCACTTTTCCAAGGGGGATTTAAACCATTTTGTTAAGCTACTGCGACCTGCATGTCTCTTCAAACGGGCATTTAAACCGCCTTTTTAAGCTACTGCGACCTGCACGTCTCTTCCAAGGGGCATTTAAACCGTCTTGTTAAGCTACTGCGACCTGCATGTCTCTTCCAAGGGGCATATAAACCGTCTTGCTAAGCCACTGCGACCTGCACGTCTCTCCCAAGGGGCATTTAAACCGACTTTTTAAGCTGCTGTGAACAGCATGTCTCTTCCAAGGGGCATTTAAACCATCTTGTTAAGCTACTGCGACCTCCACCGCTCTTCCAAGGGGCATTTAAACAATCTTGTTAAGCTACTGCGACCTGCAAGTCTCCTCCAAGGGGCATTTAAATTGTCTTGGTAAGCTACTGCGACCTGCAAGCCTATTCCAAGGGGCATTTAAACCATCTTGTTAAGCTACTGCGACCTGCACGTCTCTTCCAAGGGGGATTTAAATGGTCTTGTTAAGCTACTGCGACCTGCACGTCTCTTCCAAGGGGCATTTAAACCGTCTTAGTAAGCTACTGCGACCTGCACGTCTCTTCCAAGGGGCATTTAAACTGTCTTGTTAAGCTACTGCGACCTCCACCTCTCTTCCAAGAGGCATTTAAACCGTTTTTATAAGCTACTGCGACCTGCACGTCTCTTCAAAGGGGCATTTAAACCGTCTTGTTAAGCTACTGCGACCTGCAAATCTCCTCCAAGGGGCATTTAAATTGTCTTGGTAAGCTACTGCGACCTGCAAGCCTATTCCAAGTGGCATTTAAACCCTCTTGTTAAGCTACTGCGACCTCCACCTCTCTTCCAAGAGGCATTTAAACCGTTTTTATAAGCTACTGCGACCTGCACGTCTCTTCAAAGGGGCATTTAAACCGTCTTGTTAAGCTACTGCGACCTGCAAATCTCCTCCAAGGGGCATTTAAATTGTCTTGGTAAGCTACTGCGACCTGCAAGCCTATTTCAAGTGGCATTTAAACACTCTTGTTAAGCTACTGCGACCTGCACGTCTCTTCCAAGGAGGATTTAAACGGTCTTGTTAAGCTACTGCGACCTGCACGTCTCTTGCAAGGTGCATTTAAACCGTCTTGTTAAGCTACTGCGACCTGTACGTCTCTTCCAAGGGGCATTTAAACCGTCTTAGTAAGCTACTGCGACCTGCACGTCTCTTCCAAGGGGCATTTAAACTGTCTTGTTAAGCTACTGCGACCTCCACCTCTCTTCCAAGGGGCAATTAAACCGTCTTTATAAGCTACTGCGACCTGCACGTCTCTTCAAAGGGGCATTTAAACCGTCTTGTTAAGCTACTGCGACCTGCACGTCTCTTCCAAGTGGCATTTAAACCGTCTTGTTAAGCTACTGCGACCTACACGTCTCTTCCAAGTGGCATTTAAACTGTCTTGTTAAGCTACTACGACCTGCACGTCCCTTCCAAGGCGCATTTAAACCGTCTTTTTAAGCTACTGCGACTTGCACGTCTCTTCCAAGTGGCATTTAAATCGTCTTGTTCAGCTACTGTAACCTCCACCACTTTTCCAAGGGGCATTTAAATCTTCTTGTTAAACTGCTGCGACCTGCACGTCTCTTCCAAGGGACATTTAAACCGTCTTGTTAAGCTACTACGACCTGCACGTCTCTTCCAAGTGGCATTTGAACCGTCTTGTTAAGCTACTGCGACCTGCACGTCTCTTCCAAGGGGCATTTAAACCGTCTTGTTAAGCTACTGCGACCTCCAATGTTCTTCCAAGGGGCATTTAAACCGTCTTGGTAAGCTACTGCGACCTGCAAGCCTATTCCAAGGGGCATTTAAACTCTCTTGTTAAGCTACTGCGACCTGCACGTCTCTTCCAAGGGGGATTTAAACCGTCTTGTTAAGCAACTGCGACCTGCACGTCTCTTCCAAGGGGCATTTAAACCGTCTTGTTAAGCTACTGTGACCTGCTCGTCTCTTCCAAGGCGCATTTAAACCGTCTTTTTAAGCTACTGCGACTTGCACGTCTCTTCCAAGTGGCATTTAAATCGTCTTGTTCAGCTACTGTAACCTCCACCACTTTTCCAAGGGGCATTTAAATCTTCTTGTTAAACTGCTGCGACCTGCACGTCTCTTCCAAGGGACATTTAAACCGTCTTGTTAAGCTACTACGACCTGCACGTCTCTTCCAAGTGGCATTTGAACCGTCTTGTTAAGCTACTGCGACCTGCACGTCTCTTCCAAGTGGCATTTAAACTGTCTTGTTAAGCTAATGCGACCTCCACCTCTCTTCCAAGGGGCATTTAAACCGTCTTGTTAAGCTACTGCGACCTGCAATGTTCTTCCAAGGGGCATTTAATTCGTCTTGGTAAGCTACTGCGACCTGCACGTCTCTTCCAAGGGGGATTTAAACCGTCTTGTTAAGCTACTGCGACCTGCACGTCTCTTCCAAGGGGCATTTAAACCGTCTTGTTAAGCTACTGTGACCTGCTCGTCTCTTCCAAGGCGCATTTAAACCGTCTTATTAAGCTACTGCGACTTGCACGTCTCTTCCAAGGGGCATTTAAACTGTCTTGTTAAGCTACTGTTACCTGCTCGTCTCTTCCAAGGGGCATTTAAACCGTCTTGTTAAGATAGTGCGACCTGCACGTCTCTTCCAAGGCGCAATTAAACCGTCTTTTTAAGCTACTGCGACTTGCACGTCTCTTCCAAGGGGCATTTAAACCGTCTTGTTAAGCTACTGTAACCTCCACCACTTTTCCAAGGGGCATTTAAACCGTCTTGTTAAGCTACTGCGACCTGCACGTCTCTTCCAAGGGACATTTAAACCGTCTTGTTATGCTACTGCAACCTCCAATGCTCTTCCAAGGGGCATTTAAACCGTCTTGGTAAGCTACTGCGACCTGCAAGCATATTCCAAGAGGTATTTAAACCCTCTTGTTAAGCTACTGCGACCTGCATGTCTCTTCCAAGGGGCATTTAAAGCGTCTTGTTAAGCTACTGTGACCTGCTCATCTCTTCCAAGGCGCATTTAAACCGTCTTTTTAAGCTACTGCGACTTGCACGTCTCTTCCAAGGGGCATTTAAACCGTCTTGTTAAGCTACTGCGACCTGCAAATCTCCTCCAAGGGGCATTTAAATTGTCTTGGTAAGCTACTGCGACCTGCAAGCCTATTCCAAGTGGCATTTAAACCCTCTTGTTAAGCTACTGCGACCTGCACGTCTCTTGCAAGGTGCATTTAAACCGTCTTGTTAAGCTACTGCGACCTGTACGTCTCTTCCAAGGGGAATTTAAACCGTCTTAGTAAGCTACTGCGACCTGCACGTCTCTTCCAAGGGGCATTTAAACTGTCTTGTTAAGCTACTGCGACCTCCACCTCTCTTCCAAGGGGCAATTAAACCGTCTTTTTAAGCTACTGCGACCTGCACGTCTCTTCAAAGGGGCATTTAAACCGTCTTGTTAAGCTACTGCGACCTGCAAATCTCCTCCAAGGGGCATTTAAATTGTCTTGGTAAGCTACTGCGACCTGCAAGCCTATTCCAAGTGGCATTTAAACCCTCTTGTTAAGCTACTGCGACCTGCATGTCTCTTGCAAGGTGCATTTAAACCGTCTTGTTAAGCTACTGCGACCTGTACGTCTCTTCCAAGGGGCATTTAAACCGTCTTAGTAAGCTACTGCGACCTGCACGTCTCTTCCAAGGGGCATTTAAACTGTCTTGTTAAGCTACTGCGACCTCCACCTCTCTTCCAAGGGGCAATTAAACCGTCTTTATAAGCTACTGCAACCTGCACGTCTCTTCAAAGGGGCATTTAAACCGTCTTGTTAAGCTACTGCGACCTGCAAATCTCCTCCAAGGGGCATTTAAATTGTCTTGGTAAGCTACTGCGACCTGCAAGCCTATTCCAAGTGGCATTTAAACCCTCTTTTTAAGCTACTGCGACCTGCACGTCTCTTGCAAGGTGCAATTAAACCGTCTTGTTAAGCTACTGCGACCTGTACGTCTCTTCCAAGGGGCATTTAATCCGTCTTAGTAAGCTACTGCGACCTGCACGTCTCTTCCAAGGGGCATTTAAACTGTCTTGTTAAGCTACTGCGACCTCCACCTCTCTTCCAAGGGGCAATTAAACCGTCTTTATAAGCTACTGCGACCTGCACGTCTCTTCAAAGGGGCATATAAACCGTCTTGTTAAGGTACTGCGACCTGCACGTCTCTTCCAAGTGGCATTTAAACCGTCTTGTTAAGCTACTGCGACCTGCACGTCTCTTCCAAGTGGCATTTAAACTGTCTTGTTAAGCTACTACGACCTGCACGTCCCTTCCAAGGCGCATTTAAACCGTCTTTTTAAGCTACTGCGACTTGCACGTCTCTTTCAAGGGGCATTTAAAACGTCTTGTTAAGCTACTGCGACCTGCACGTCTCTTCCAATGGGCATTTAAACCGTCTTGTTAAGCTACTGCGACCTCCAATGTTCTTCCAAGGGGCATTTAAACCATCTTGGTAAGCTACTGCGACCTGCAAGCCTATTCCAAGGGGCATTTAAACTCTCTTGTTAAGCTACTGCGACCTGCACGTCTCTTCCAAGGGGGATTTAAACCGTCTTGTTAAGCAACTGCGACCTGCACGTCTCTTCCAAGGGGCATTTAAACCGTCTTGTTAAGCTACTGCGACTTGCACGTCTCTTCCAAGGGGCATTTAAATCGTCTTGTTCAGCTACTGTAACCTCCACCACTTTTCCAAGGGGCATTTAAATCTTCTTGTTAAACTGCTGCGACCTGCACGTCTCTTCCAAGGGGCATTTAAACCGTCTTGTTAAGCTACTACGACCTGCACGTCTCTTCCAAGTGGCATTTGAACCGTCTTGTTAAGCTACTGCGACCTGCACGTCTCTTCAAAGTGGCATTTAAACTGTCTTGCTAAGCTAATGCGACCTCCACCTCTCTTCCAAGGGGCATTTAAACCGTCTTGTTAAGCTACTGCGACCTGCAATGTTCTTCCAAGGGGCATTTAATTCGTCTTGGTAAGCTACTGCGACCTGCAAGCCTATTCCAAGGGGCATTTAAACTCTCTTGTTAAGCTACTGCGACCTGCACGTCTCTTCCAAGGGGGATTTAAACCGTCTTGTTAAGCTACTGCGACCTGCACGTCTCTTCCAAGGGGCATTTAAACCGTCTTGTTAAGCTACTGTGACCTGCTCGTCTCTTCCAAGGCGCATTTAAACCGTCTTATTAAGCTACTGCGACTTGCACGTCTCTTCCAAGGGGCATTTAAACCGTCTTGTTAAGCTACTGTAACCTGCTCGTCTCTTCCAAGGGGCATTTAAACCATCTTGTTAAGATAGTGCGACCTGCACGTCTCTTCCAAGGCGCAATTAAACCGTCTTTTTAAGCTACTGCGACTTGCACGTCTCTTCCAAGGGGCATTTAAACCGTCTTGTTAAGCTACTGTAACCTCCACCACTTTTCCAAGGGGCATTTAAACCGTCTTGTTAAGCTACTGCGACCTGCACGTCTCTTCCAAGGGGCATTTAAACCGTCTTGTTAAGCTACTGCGACCTCCAATGCTCTTCCAAGGGGCATTTAAACCGTCTTGGTAAGCTACTGCGACCTGCAAGCCTATTCCAAGAGGCATTTAAACCCTCTTGTTAAGCTACTGCGACCTGCACGTCTCTTCCAAGGAGGATTTAAACCGTCTTGTTAAGCTACTGCGACCTGCATGTCTCTTCCAAGGGGCATTTAAACCGTCTTGTTAAGCTACTGTGACCTGCTCATCTCTTCCAAGGCGCATTTAAACCGTCTTTTTAAGCTACTGCGACTTGCACGTCTCTTCCAAGGGGCATTTAAACCGTCTTGTTAAGCTACTGTAACCTCCACCACTTTTCCAAGGGGCATTTAAACCGTCTTGTTAAGCTACTGCGACCTGCACGTCTCTTCCAAGGGGCATTTAAACCGTCTTGTTAAGCTACTGCGACCTGCACCTCTCTTCGAAGTGGCATTTAAACCGTCTTGTTAAGCTACTGCGACCTGCAACTCTGTTCCAAGGGGCACTTAAACGGTCTTGGTAAGCTACTGCGACCTGCATGTCTCTTCCAAGGTGCATTTAAACCATCTTGTTAAGCTACTGCGACCTGCACGTCTCTTCCAAGGGACATCTAACCTGTCTTATTAAGCTACTGCGACCTGCACATCTCTTCCAAGGGGCATTTAAACCGTCTTATTAAGCTACTGTGACCTCCATCTCTCTTCCAAGGGGCATTTAAACCGTCTTTTTAAGCTAGTGCTACTTGCACGTCTCTTCCAAGGGGCATTTACACTGTCTTGTTAAGCTACTGTAAACTCCACCACTTTTCCAAGGGGCATTTAAACCGTCTTTTTAAGCTACTGCGACCTGCACGTCTCTTCCAAGGGGCATTTAAACCGTCTTGTTAAGCTACTGCGACCTGCATGTCTCTTTCAAGGGGCATTTAAAATGTCTTGTTAAGCCACTGCGACCTGCACGTCTCTTCCAAGGGGCATTTAAACCGTCTTTTTAAGCTCTTGCGACTTGCACGTCTCTTCCAAGGGGCATTTAAAACATCTTGTTAAGCTACTGCGACCTGCATGTCTCTTCCAAGGCGCATTTAAACCGTCTTTTTAAGCTACTGCGACCTGCACGTCTCTTCCAAGGGGCATTTAAATCGTCTTGTTAAGCTACTGCGACCTGCATGTCTCTTCCAAGGCGCATTTAAACCGTCTTTTTAAGCTACTGCGACCTGCACGTCTCTTCCAAGGGGCACTTAAACCCTCTTGTTAAGCTACTGCGACCTGCACGTCTCTTCCAAGGCGCATTTAAACCGTCTTTTTAAGCTCTTGCGACTTGCATGTCTCTTCCAAGGGGCATTTAAAACATCTTGTTAAGCTACTGTAACCTCCACCACTTTTCCAAGGGGGATTTAAACCATTTTGTTAAGCTACTGCGACCTGCATGTCTCTTCAAAGGGGCATTTAAACCGCCTTTTTAAGCTACTGCGACCTGCACGTCTCTTCCAAGGGGCATTTAAACCGTCTTGTTAAGCTACTGCGACCTGCATGTCTCTTCCAAGGAGCATATAAACCATCTTGTTAAGCCACTGCGACCTGCACGTCTCTCCCAAGGGGCATTTAAACCGACTTTTTAAGCTGCTGCGAACAGCATGTCTCTTCCAAGGGGCATTTAAACCATCTTGTTAAGCTACTGCGACCTCCACCGCTCTTCCAAGGGGCATTTAAACCATCTTGTTAAGCTACTGCGACCTGCAAGTCTCCTCCAAGGGGCATTTAAATTGTCTTGGTAAGCTACTGCGACCTGCAAGCCTATTCCAAGGGGCATTTAAACCATCTTGTTAAGCTACTGCAACCTGCACGTCTCTTCCAAGGGGGATTTAAACGGTCTTGTTAAGCTACTGCGACCTGCACGTCTCTTCCAAGGGGCATTTAAACCGTCTTAGTAAGCTACTGCGACCTGCACGTCTCTTCCAAGGGGCATTTAAACTGTCTTGTTAAGCTACTGCGACCTCCACCTCTCTTCCAAGAGGCATTTAAACCGTTTTTATAAGCTACTGCGACCTGCACGTCTCTTCCAAGGGGGATTTAAACCGTCTTGTTAAGCAACTGCGACCTGCACGTCTCTTCCAAGGGGCATTTAAACCGTCTTGTTAAGCTACTGTGACCTGCTCGTCTCTTCCAAGGCGCATTTAAACCGTCTTTTTAAGCTACTGCTACTTGCACGTGTCTTCCAAGGGGCATTTAAATCGTCTTGTTCAGCTACTGTAACCTCCACCACTTTTCCAAGGGGCATTTAAATCTTCTTGTTAAACTGCTGCGACCTGCACGTCTCTTCCAAGGGGCATTTAAACCATCTTGTTAAGCTACTACGACCTGCACGTCTCTTCCAAGTGACATTTGAACCGTCTTGTTAAGCTACTGCGACCTGCACGTCTCTTCCAAGTGGCATTTAAACTGTCTTGTTAAGCTACTGCGACCTCCACCTCTCTTCCAAGGGGCATTTAAACCGTCTTGTTAAGCTACTGCGACCTGCAATGTTCTTCCAAGGGGCATTTAATTCGTCTTGGTAAGCTACTGCGACCTGCAAGCCTATTCCAAGGGGCATTTAAACTCTCTTGTTAAGCTACTGCGACCTGCACGTCTCTTCCAAGGGGGATTTAAACCGTCTTGTTAAGCTACTGCGACCTGCACGTCTCTTCCAAGGGGCATTTAAACCGTCTTGTTAAGCTACTGTGACCTGCTCGTCTCTTCCAAGGCGCATTTAAACCGTCTTATTAAGCTACTGCGACTTGCACGTCTCTTCCAAGGGGCATTTAAACCGTCTTGTTAAGCTACTGTTACCTGCTCGTCTCTTCCAAGGGGCATTTAAACCGTCTTTTTAAGATAGTGCGACCTGCACGTCTCTTCCAAGGCGCATTTAAACCGTCTTTTTAAGCTACTGCGACTTGCACGTCTCTTCCAAGGGGCATTTAAACCGTCTTGTTAAGCTACTGTAACCTCCACCACTTTTCCAAGGGGCATTTAAACCGTCTTGTTAAGCTACTGCGACCTGCACGTCTCTTCCAAGGAGGATTTAAACCGTCTTGTTAAGCTACTGCGACCTGCATGTTTCTTCCAAGGGGCATTTAAACCGTCTTGTTAAGCTACTGTGACCTGCTCATCTCTTCCAAGGCGCATTTAAACCGTCTTTTTAAGCTACTGCGACTTGCACGTCTCTTCCAAGGGGCATTTAAACCGTCGTGTTAAGCTACTGTAACCTCCACCACTTTTCCAAGGGGCATTTAAACCGTCTTGTTAAGCTACTGCGACCTGCACGTCTCTTCCAAGGGGCATTTAAACCGTCTTGTTAAGCTACTGCGACCTGCACCTCTCTTCCAAGTGGCATTTAAACCGTCTTGTTAAGCTACTGCGACCTGCATGTATCTTCCAAGGGGCATTTAAACCGTTTTGTTAAGCCACTGCGACCTGCACGTCTCTTCCAAGGGGCTTTTAAACCGACTTTTTAAGCTGCTGCGGACAGCATGTCTCTTCCAAGGGGCATTTAAACCATCTTGTTAAGCTACTGCGACCTCCACCGCTCTTCCAAGGGGCATTTAAACCATCTTGTTAAGCTACTGCGACCTGCAAGTCTCTTCCAAGGGGCACTTAAACGGTCTTGGTAAGCTACTGCGACCTGCACGTCTCTTCCAAGGTGCATTTAAACCATCTTGTTAAGCTACTGCGACCTGCACGTCTCTTCCAAGGGACATCTAAACTGTTTTATTAAGCTACTGCGACCTGCACATCTCTTCCAAGGGGCATTTAAACCGTCTTATTAAGCTACTGCGACCTCCATCTCTCTTCCAAGTGGCATTTAAACCGTCTTTTTAAGCTACTGCGACTAGCACGTCTCTTCCAAGGGGCATTTAAACTGTCTTGTTAAGCTACTGTAAACTCCACCACTTTTCCAAGGGGCATTTAAACCGTCTTTTTAAGCTACTGCGACCTCCACCGCTCTTCCAAGGGGCATTTAAACCGTCTTGTTAAGCTACTGCGACCTGCTCGTCTCTTCCAAGTGGCATTTAAACCGTCTTGTTAAGCTACTGCGACCTGCACGTCTCTTCCAAGTGGCATTTAAACTGTCTTGTTAAGCTTCTGCGACCTCCACCTCTCTTACAAGGGCCATTTAAACCGACTTATTAAGCTACTGCGACCTGCACATCTCTTCCAAGGGGCATTTAAGCCATTTTATTAAGCTATTGCGACCTGCACGTCTCTTCCAAGGGGCATTTAAACTGTCTTGTTCAGCTACTGCGACCTCCAATGCTCTTCCATGGGGCATTTAAACCGTCTTTTTAAGCTACTGCCACCTGCAAGTCTCTTCCAAGGGGCATTTAAACCGTCTTGGTAAGCTACTGCGACCTGCAAGTCTATTCCAAGGGGCATTTAAACCCTCTTGTTAAGCTACTGCGACCTGCACGTCTCTTCCAAGGGGGATTTAAACCGTCTTTTTAAGCTACTGCGACCTGCACGTCTCTTCCAAGGGGCATTTAAACCGTCTTGTTATGCTACTGTGACCTGCTCGTCTCTTCCAAGGGGCATTTAAACCGTCTTGTTAAGATACTGCGAACTGCACGTCCATTCCAAGGCGCATTTAAACCGTCTTTTTAAGCTCTTGCGACTTGCATGTCTCTTCCAAGGGGCATTTAAAACATCTTGTTAA
This sequence comes from Phyllobates terribilis, assembly GCF_046119375.1. Lineage (NCBI taxonomy): Eukaryota > Metazoa > Chordata > Amphibia > Anura > Dendrobatidae > Phyllobates > Phyllobates terribilis. The sequence goes on from NW_027362761.1 coordinate 652,591,330, forward strand.
GCTGCTGTAACCTCCACCACTTTTCCAAGGGGGATTTAAACCGTTTTGTTAAGCTACTGCAACCTGCATCTCTCTTCCAAGGGGCATTTAAACCGTCTTTTTAAGCTACTGCTACTTGCACGTCTCTTCCAAGGGGCATTTACACTGTCTTGTTAAGCTACTGTAAACTCCACCACTTTTCCAAGGGGCATTTAAACCGTCTTTTTAAGCTACTGCGACCTACACGTCTCTTCCAAGGGGCATTTAAACCGTCTTGTTAAGCTACTGCGACCTGCATGTCTCTTTCAAGGGGCATTTAAAATGTCTTGTTAAGCCACTGCGACCTGCACGTCTCTTCCAAGGGGCATTTAAACCGTCTTTTTAAGCTCTTGCGACTTGCACGTCTCTTCCAAGGGGCATTTAAAACATCTTGTTAAGCTACTGTAACCTCCACCACTTTTCCATGGGATTTAAAACGTTTTGTTAAGCTACTGCGACCTGCATGTCTCTTCAAAGGGGCATTTAAACCTCCTTTTTAAGCTACTGCGACCTGCACGTCTCTTCCAAGGGGCATTTAAACCGTCTTGTTAAGCTACTGCGACCTGCATGTCTCTTCCAAGGCGCATTTAAACCGTCTTTTCAAGCTACTGCGACCTGCACGTCTCTTCCAAGGGGCATTTAAACCCTCTTGTTAAGCTACTGCGACCTGCACGTCTCTTCCAAGGCGCATTTAAACCGTCTTTTTAAGCTCTTGCGACTTGCACGTCTCTTCCAAGGGGCATTTAAAACATCTTGTTAAGCTACTGTAACCTCCACCACTTTTCCAAGGGGGATTTAAACCATTTTGTTCAGCTACTGCGACCTGCATGTCTCTTCAAAGGGGCATTTAAACCGCCTTTTTAAGCTACTGCGACCTGCACGTCTCTTCCAAGGGGCATTTAAACCGTCTTGTTAAGCTACTGCGACCTGCATGTCTCTTCCAAGGGGCATATAAACCGTCTTGTTAAGCCACTGCGACCTGCACGTCTCTCCCAAGGGGCATTTAAACCGACTTTTTAAGCTGCTGCGAACAGCATGTCTCTTCCAAGGGGCATTTAAACCATCTTGTTAAGCTACTGCGACCTCCACCGCTCTTCCAAGGGGCATTTAAACCATCTTGTTAAGCTACTGCGACCTGCAAGTCTCCTCCAAAGGGCATTTAAATTGTCTTGGTAAGCAACTGCGACCTGCAAGCCTATTCCAAGGGGCATTTAAACCATCTTGTTAAGCTACTGCAACCTGCACGTCTCTTCCAAGGGGGATTTAAACGGTCTTGTTAAGCTACTGCGACCTCCACCTCTCTTCCAAGAGGCATTTAAACCGTTTTTATAAGCTACTGCGACCTGCACGTCTCTTCAAAGGGGCATTTAAACCGTCTTGTTAAGCTACTGCGACCTGCAAATCTCCTCCAAGGGGCAATTAAATTGTCTTGGTAAGCTACTGCGACCTGCAAGCCTATTCCAAGTGGCATTTAAACCCTCTTGTTAAGCTACTGCGACCTGCACGTCTCTTCCAAGGAGGATTTAAACGGTCTTGTTAAGCTACTGCGACCTGCACGTCTTTTGCAAGGTGCATTTAAACCGTCGTGTTAAGCTACTGCGACCTGTACGTCTCTTCCAAGGGGCATTTAAACCGTCTTAGTAAGCTACTGCGACCTCCACCTCTCTTCCAAGGGGCAATTAAACCGTATTTATAAGCTACTGCGACCTGCACGTCTCTTCAAAGGGGCATTTAAACCGTCTTGTTAAGCTACTGCGACCTGCACGTCTCTTCCAAGTGGCATTTAAACCGTCTTGTTAAGCTACTGCGACCTGCACGTCTCTTCCAAGTGGAATTTAAACTGTCTTGTTAAGCTACTACGACCTGCACGTCCCTTCCAAGGCGCATTTAAACCGTCTTTTTAAGCTACTGCGACTTGCACGTCTCTTTCAAGGGGCATTTAAAACGTCTTGTTAAGCTACTGCGACCTGCACGTCTATTCCAAGGCGCATTTAAACCGTCTTGTTAAGCTACTGCGACCTCCAATGTTCTTCCAAGGGGCATTTAAACCATCTTGGTAAGCTACTGCGACCTGCAAGCCTATTCCAAGGGGCATTTAAACTCTCTTGTTAAGCTACTGCGACCTGCACGTCTCTTCCAAGGGGGATTTAAACCATCTTGTTAAGCAACTGCGACCTGCACGTCTCTTCCAAGGGGCATTTAAACCGTCTTTTTAAGCTCTTGCGACTTGCACGTCTCTTCCAAGGGGCATTTAAAACATCTTGTTAAGCTACTGTAACCTCCACCACTTTTCCAAGGGGGATTTAAACCATTTTGTTAAGCTACTGCGACCTGCATGTCTCTTCAAAGGGGCATTTAAACCGCCTTTTTAAGCTACTGCGACCTGCACGTCTCTTCCAAGGGGCATTTAAACCGTCTTGTTAAGCTACTGCGACCTGTATGTCTCTTCCAAGGGGCATATAAACCGTCTTGTTAAGCCACTGCGACCTGCACGTCTCTCCCAAGGGGCATTTAAACCGACTTTTTAAGCTGCTGCGAACAGCATGTCTCTTCCAAGGGGCATTTAAACCATCTTGTTAAGCTACTGCAACCTCCACCGCTCTTCCAAGGGGCATTTAAACCATCTTGTTAAGCTACTGCGACCTGCAATTCTCCTCCAAGGGGCATTTAAATTGTCTTGGTAAGCAACTGCGATCTGCAAGCCTATTCCAAGGGGCATTTAAACCATCTTGTTAAGCTACTGCAACCTGCACGTCTCTTCCAAGGGGAATTTAAACGGTCTTGTTAAGCTACTGCGACCTGCACGTCTCTTCCAAGGGGCATTTAAACCGTCTTAGTAAGCTACTGCGACCTGCACGTCTCTTCCAAGGGGCATTTAAACTGTCTTGTTAAGCTACTGCGACCTCCACCTCTCTTCCAAGAGGCATTTAAACCGTTTTTATAAGCTACTGCGACCTGCACGTCTCTTCAAAGGGGCATTTAAACCGTCTTGTTAAGCTACTGCGACCTGCAAATCTCCTCCAAGGGGTATTTAAATAGTCTTCGTAAGCTACTGCGACCTGCAAGCCTATTCCAAGTGGCATTTAAACCCTCTTGTTAAGCTACTGCGACCTGCACGTCTATTCCAAGGAGGATTTAAACGGTCTTGTTAAGCTACTGCGACCTGCACGTCTCTTGCAAGGTGCATTTAAACCGTCTTGTTAAGCTACTGCGACCTGTACGTCTCTTCCAAGGGGCATTTAAACCGTCTTAGTAAGCTACTGCGACCTGCACGTCTCTTCCAAGGGGCATTTAAACTGTCTTGTTAAGCTACTGCGACCTCCACCTCTCTTCCAAGGGGCAATTAAACCGTATTTATAAGCTACTGCGACCTGCACGTCTCTTCAAAGGGGCATTTAAACCGTCTTGTTAAGCTACTGCGACCTGCACGTCTCTTCCAAGTGGCATTTAAACCGTCTTGTTAAGCTACTGCGACCTGCACGTCTCTTCCAAGTGGCATTTAAACTGTCTTGTTAAGCTAATACGACCTGCACGTCCCTTCCAAGGCGCATTTAAACCGTCTTTTTAAGCTACTGCGACTTGCACGTCTCTTCCAAGGGGCATTTAAACCGTCTTGTTAAGCTACTGCGACCTCCAATGTTCTTCCAAGGGGCATTTAAACCATCTTGGTAAGCTACTGCGACCTGCAAGCCTATTCCAAGGGGCATATAAACTCTCTTGTTAACTACTGCGACCTGCACGTCTCTTCCAAGGGGGATTTAAACCGTCTTGTTAAGCAACTGCGACCTGCACGTCTCTTCCAAGGGGCATTTAAACCGTCTTGTTAAGCTACTGTGACCTGCTCGTCTCTTCCAAGGCGCATTTAAACCGTCTTTTTAAGCTACTGCGACTTGCACGTCTCTTCCAAGGGGCATTTAAATCGTCTTGTTCAGCTACTGTAACCTCCACCACTTTTCCAAGGGGCATTTAAATCTTCTTGTTAAACTGCTGCGACCTGCACGTCTCTTCCAAGGGGCATTTAAACCGTCTTGTTAAGCTACTACGACCTGCACGTCTCTTCCAAGTGGCATTTGAACCGTCTTGTTAAGCTACTGCGACCTGCACGTCTCTTCCAAGTGGCATTTAAACTGTCTTGTTAAGCTACTGCGACCTCCACCTCTCTTCCAAGGGGCATTTAAACCGTCTTGTTAAGCTACTGCGACCTGCAATGTTCTTCCAAGGGGCATTTAATTCGTCTTGGTAAGCTACTGCGACCTGCAAGCCTATTCCAAGGGGCATTTAAACTCTCTTGTTAAGCTACTGCGACCTGCAAATCTCCTCCAAGGGGCATTTAAACCGTCTTGTTAAGCTACTGCGACCTGCAAATCTCCTCCAAGGGGCATTTAAATTGTCTTGGTAAGCTACTGCGACCTGCAAGCCTATTCCAAGTGGCATTTAAACCCTCTTGTTAAGCTACTGCGACCTGCACGTCTCTTCCAAGGAGGATTTAAACGGTCTTGTTAAGCTACTGCGACCTGCACGTCTTTTGCAAGGTGCATTTAAACCGTCTTGTTAAGCTACTGCGACCTGTACGTCTCTTCCAAGGGGCATTTAAACCGTCTTAGTAAGCTACTGCGACCTCCACCTCTCTTCCAAGGGGCAATTAAACCGTATTTATAAGCTAATGCGACCTGCACGTCTCTTCCAAGGGGGATTTAAACCATCTTGTTAAGCTACTGCGACCTGCACGTCTCTCCCAAGGGGCATTTAAACCGTCTTGTTAAGCTACTGTGACCTGCTCGTCTCTTCCAAGGCGCATTTAAACCGTCTTATTAAGCTACTGCGACTTGCACGTCTCTTCCAAGGGGCATTTAAACCGTCTTGTTAAGCTACTGTAACCTCCACCACTTTTCCAAGGGGCATTTAAACCGTCTTGTTAAGCTACTGTTACCTGCTCGTCTCTTCCAAGGGGCATTTAAACCGTCTTTTTAAGATAGTGCGACCTGCACGTCTCTTCCAAGGCGCATTTAAACCGTCTTTTTAAGCTACTGCGACTTGCACGTCTCTTCCAAGGGGCATTTAAACCGTCTTGTTAAGCTACTGTAACCTCCACCACTTTTCCAAGGGGCATTTAAAACGTCTTGTTAAGCTACTGCGACCTGCACGTCTCTTCCAGGGGGCATTTAAACCGTCTTGTTAAGCTACTGCGACCTCCAATGCTCTTCCAAGGGGCATTTAAACCGTCTTGGTAAGCTACTGCGACCTGCAAGCCTATTCCAAGAGGCATTTAAACCCTCTTGTTAAGCTACTGCGACCTGCACGTCTCTTCCAAGGAGGATTTAAACCGTCTTGTTAAGCTACTGCGACCTGCATGTCTCTTCCAAGGGGCATTTAAACCGTCTTGTTAAGCTACTGTGACCTGCTCATCTCTTCCAAGGCGCATTTAAACCGTCTTTTTAAGCTACTGCGACCTGCATGTATCTTCCAAGGGGCATTTAAACCGTTTTGTTAAGCCACTGCGACCTGCACGTCTCTTCCAAGGGGCATTTAAACCGACTTTTTAAGCTGCTGCGAACAGCATGTCTCTTCCAAGGGGCATTTAAACCATCTTGTTAAGCTACTGCGACCTCCACCGCTCTTCCAAGGGGCATTTAAACCATCTTGTTAAGCTACTGCGACCTGCAAGTCTCTTCCAAGGGGCACTTAAACGGTCTTGGTAAGCTACTGCGACCTGCACGTCTCTTCCAAGGTGCATTTAAACCATCTTGTTAAGCTACTGCGACCTGCACGTCTCTTCCAAGGGACATCTAAACTGTCTTATTAAGCTACTGCGACCTGCACATCTCTTCCAAGGGGCATTTAAACCGTCTTATTAAGCTACTGCGACCTCCATCTCTCTTCCAAGTGGCATTTAAACCGTCTTTTTAAGCTACTGCGACTAGCACGTCTCTTCCAAGGGGCATTTAAACTGTCTTGTTAAGCTACTGTAAACTCCACCATTTTTCCAAGGGGCATTTAAACCGTCTTTTTAAGCTACTGCGACCTCCACCGCTCTTCCAAGGGGCATTTAAACCGTCTTGTTAAGCTACTGCGACCTGCTCGTCTCTTCCAAGTGGCATTTAAACCATCTTGTTAAGCTACTGCGACCTGCACGTCTCTTCCAAGTGGCATTTAAACTGTCTTGTTAAGCTTCTGCGACCTCCACCTCTCTTACAAGGGCCATTTAAACCGACTTATTAAGCTACTGCGACCTGCACATCTCTTCCAAGGGGCATTTAAGCCATTTTATTAAGCTATTGCGACCTGCACGTCTCTTCCAAGGGGCATTTAAACTGTCTTGTTCAGCTACTGCGACCTCCAATGCTCTTCCATGGGGCATTTAAACCGTCTTTTTAAGCTACTGCCACCTGCAAGACTCTTCCAAGGGGCATTTAAACCGTCTTGGTAAGCTACTGCGACCTGCAAGTCTATTCCAAGGGGCATTTAAACCCTCTTGTTAAGCTACTGCGACCTGCACGTCTCTTCCAAGGGGGATTTAAACCGTCTTTTTAAGCTACTGCGACCTGCACGTCTCTTCCAAGGGGCATTTAAACCGTCTTGTTATGCTACTGTGACCTGCTCGTCTCTTCCAAGGGGCATTTAAACCGTCTTGTTAAGATACTGCGACCTGCACGTCCATTCCAAGGCGCATTTAAACCGTCTTTTTAAGCTCTTGCGACTTGCATGTCTCTTCCAAGGGGCATTTAAAACATCTTGTTAAGCTACTGTAACCTCCATCACTTTTCCAAGGGGGATTTAAACCGTTTTGTTAAGCTACTGCAACCTGCATGTCTCTTCCAAGGGGCATTTAAACCGCCTTTTTAAGCTACTGCGACCTGCACGTCTCTTCCAAGGGGCATTTAAACCGTCTTGTTAAGCTACTGCGACCTGCATGTCTCTTCCAAGGGGCATATAAACCGTCTTGTTAAGCCACTGCGACCTGCACGTCTCTACCAAGGGGCATTTAAACCGACTTTTTAAGCTGCTGCGAACAGCATGTCTCTTCCAAGGGGCATTTAAACCATCTTGTTAAGCTACTGCGACCTCCACCGCTCTTCCAAGGGGCATTTAAACCATCTTGTTAAGCTACTGCGACCTGCAAGTCTCCTCCAAGGGGCATTTAAACTGTCTTGTTAAGCTACTGCGACCTGCACATCTCTTCCAAGGGTCATTTAAAACGCTTTGTTAAGCTACTGCGACCTGCATGTCTCTTCCAAGGGGCATTTAAACCGTCTTGTTAAGCTACTGCGACCTGCACGTTTCTTCCAAGGGGCATTTAAACTGTCTAGTTAAGCTGCTGCGACCTGCATGTCTCTTCCAAGGGGAATTTAAACTGTCTTGTTAAGCTACTGCGACCTGCACATCTCTTCCAAGGGGCATTTAAACTGTCTTGTTAAGCTACTGCGACCTCCACCGCATTTCCAAGGGGCATTTAAACCGTCTTGTTAAGCTGCTGCGACCGGCACATCTCTTTCAAGGGTCATTTAAACTGTCTTGTTAAGCTACTGCGACCTCCACCGCTCTTCCAAGGGGCATTTAAACCGTCTTGTTAAGCTTCTTCGACCTACACGTCTCTTCCAAGTGGCATTTAAACAGTCTTGTTAAGCTACTGCGACCTGCACGTCTCTTCCAAGGGGAATTTAAACCGTCTTGTTAAGCTACTGCGACCTGCATGTCTCTTCCAAGGGGCATATAAAGCGTCTTGTTAAGCCACTGCGACCTGCACGTCTCTACCAATGGGCATTTAAACCGACTTTTTAAGCTGCTGCGAACAGCATGTCTCTTCCAATGGGCATTTAAACCATCTTGTTAAGCTACTGCGACCTCCACCGCTCTTCCAAGGGGCATTTAAACCATCTTGTTAAGCTACTGCGACCTGCAAGTCTCCTCCAAGGGGCATTTAAATTGTCTTGGTAAGCTACTGCGACCCGCAAGCCTATTCCAAGGGGCATTTAAACCATCTTGTTAAGCTACTGCGACCTGCACGTCTCTTCCAAGGGGGATTTAATCGGTCTTGTTAAGCTACTGCGACCTGCACGTCTCTTCCAAGGGGCATTTAAACCGTCTTAGTAAGCTACTGCGACCTGCACGTCTCTTCCAAGCTGCATTTAAACTGTCTTGTTAAGCTACTGCGACCTCCACCTCTCTTCCAAGAGGCATTTAAACCGTTTTTATAAGCTACTGCGACCTGCACGTCTCTTCAAAGGGGCATTTAAACCGTCTTGTTAAGCTACTGCGACCTGCAAGTCTCCTCCAAGGGGCATTTAAATTGTCTTGGTAAGCTACTGCGACCTGCAAGCCTATTCCAAGTGGCATTTAAACCCTCTTGTTAAGCTACTGCGACCTGCACGTCTCTTCCTAGGAGGATTTAAACGGTCTTGTTAAGCTACTGCGACCTGCACATCTTTTGCAAGGTGCATTTAAACCGTCTTGTTAAGCTACTGCGACCTGTACGTCTCTTCCAAGGGGCATTTAAACCGTCTTAGTAAGCTACTGCGACCTCCACCTCTCTTCCAAGGGGCAATTAAACCGTATTTATAAGCTAATGCGACCTGCACGTCTCTTCCAAGGGGGATTTAAACCATCTTGTTAAGCTACTGCGACCTGCACGTCTCTCCCAAGGGGCATTTAAACCCTCTTGTTAAGCTACTGTGACCTGCTCGTCTCTTCCAAGGCGCATTTAAACCGTCTTATTAAGCTACTGCGACTTGCACGTCTCTTCCAAGGGGCATTTAAACCGTCTTGTTAAGCTACTGTAACCTCCACCACTTTTCCAAGGGGCATTTAAACCGTCTTGTTAAGCTACTGTTACCTGCTCGTCTCTTCCAAGGGGCATTTAAACCGCCTTTTTAAGATAGTGCGACCTGCACGTCTCTTCCAAGGCGCATTTAAACCGTCTTTTTAAGCTACTGCGACTTGCACGTCTCTTCCAAGGGGCATTTAAACCGTCTTGTTAAGCTACTGTAACCTCCACCACTTTTCCAAGGGGCATTTAAACCGTCTTGTTAAGCTACTGCGACCTGCACGTCTCTTCCAGGGGGCATTTAAACCGTCTTGTTAAGCTACTGCGACCTCCAATGCTCTTCCAAGGGGCATTTAAACCGTCTTGGTAAGCTACTGCGACCTGCAAGCCTATTCCAAGAGGCATTTAAACCCTCTTGTTAAGCTACTGCGACCTGCACGTCTCTTCCAAGGAGGATTTAAACCGTCTTGTTAAGCTACTGCGACCTGCATGTCTCTTCCAAGGGACATTTAAACCGTCTTGTTAAGCTACTGTGACCTGCTCATCTCTTCCAAGGCGCATTTAAACCGTCTTTTTAAGCTACTGCGACCTGCATGTATCTTCCAAGGGGCATTTAAACCGTTTTGTTAAGCCACTGCGACCTGCACGTCTCTTCCAAGGGGCATTTAAACCGACTTTTTAAGCTGCTGCGAACAGCATGTCTCTTCCAAGGGGCATTTAAACCATCTTGTTAAGCTACTGCGACCTCCACCGCTCTTCCAAGGGGCATTTAAACCATCTTGTTAAGCTACTGCGACCTGCAAGTCTCTTCCAAGGGGCACTTAAACGGTCTTGGTAAGCTACTGCGACCTGCACGTCTCTTCCAAGGTGCATTTAAACCATCTTGTTAAGCTACTGCGACCTGCACGTCTCTTCCAAGGGACATCTAAGCTGTCTTATTAAGCTACTGCGACCTGCACATCTCTTCCAAGGGGCATTTAAACCATCTTATTAAGCTACTGCGACCTCCATCTCTCTTCCAAGTGGCATTTAAACCGTCTTTTTAAGCTACTGCGACTAGCACGTCTCTTCCAAGGGGCATTTAAACTGTCTTGTTAAGCTACTGTAAATTCCACCATTTTTCCAAGGGGCATTTAAACCGTCTTTTTAAGCTACTGTGACCTCCACCGCTCTTCCAAGGGGCATTTAAACCGTCTTGTTAAGCTACTGCGACCTGCTCGTCTCTTCCAAGTGGCATTTAAACCGTCTTGTTAAGCTACTGCGACCTGCACGTCTCTTCCAAGTGGCATTTAAACTGTCTTGTTAAGCTTCTGCGACCTCCACCTCTCTTACAAGGGCCATTTAAACCGACTTATTAAGCTACTGCGACCTGCACATCTCTTCCAAGGGGCATTTAAGCCATTTTATTAAGCTATTGCGACCTGCACGTCTCTTCCAAGGGGCATTTAAACTGTCTTGTTCAGCTACTGCGACCTCCAATGCTCTTCCATGGGGCATTTAAACCGTCTTTTTAAGCTACTGCCACCTGCAAGTCTCTTCCAAGGGGCATTTAAACCGTCTTGGTAAGCTACTGCGACCTGCAAGTCTATTCCAAGGGGCATTTAAACCCTCTTGTTAAGCTACTGCGACCTGCACGTCTCTTCCAAGGGGGATTTAAACCGTCTTTTTAAGCTACTGCGACCTGCACGTCTCTTCCAAGGGGCATTTAAACCGTCTTGTTATGCTACTGTGACCTGCTCGTCTCTTCCAAGGGGCATTTAAACCGTCTTGTTAAGATACTGCGACCTGCACGTCCATTCCAAGGCGCATTTAAACCGTCTTTTTAAGCTCTTGCGACTTGCATGTCTCTTCCAAGGGGCATTTAAAACATCTTGTTAAGCTACTGTAACCTCCACCACTTTTCCAAGGGGGATTTAAACCGTTTTGTTAAGCTACTGCAACCTGCATGTCTCTTCCAAGGGGCATTTAAACCGCCTTTTTAAGCTACTGCGACCTGCACGTCTCTTCCAAGGGGCATTTAAACCGTCTTGTTAAGCTACTGCGACCTGCATGTCTCTTCCAAGGGGCATATAAACCGTCTTGTTAAGCCACTGCGACCTGCACGTCTCTACCAAGGGGCATTTTAACCGACTTTTTAAGCTGCTGCGAACAGCATGTCTCTTCCAAGGGGCATTTAAACCATCTTGTTAAGCTACTGCGACCTCCACCGCTCTTCCAAGGGGCATTTAAACCATCTTGTTAAGCTACTGCGACCTGCAAGTCTCCTCCAAGGGGCATTTAAACTGTCTTGTTAAGCTACTGCGACCTGCACATCTCTTCCAAGGGGCATTTAAAACGCTTTGTTAAGCTACTGCGACCTGCATGTCTCTTCCAAGGGGCATTTAAACCGTCTTGTTAAGCTACTGCGACCTGCACGTTTCTTCCAAGGGGCATTTAAACTGTCTAGTTAAGCTGCTGCGACCTGCATGTCTCTTCCAAGGGGAATTTAAACTGTCTTGTTAAGCTACTGCGACCTGCACATCTCTTCCAAGGGGCATTTAAACTGTCTTGTTAAGCTACTGCGACCTCCACCGCATTTCCAAGGGGCATTTAAACCGTCTTGTTAAGCTACTGCGACCTGCACATCTCTTTCAAGGGGCATTTAAACTGTCTTGTTAAGCTACTGCGACCTCCACCGCTCTTCCAAGGGGCATTTAAACCGTCTTGTTAAGCTTCTTCGACCTACACGTCTCTTCCAAGTGGCATTTAAACAGTCTTGTTAAGCTACTGCGACCTGCACGTCTCTTCCAAGGGGAATTTAAACCGTCTTGTTAAGCTACTGCGACCTGCATGTCTCTTCCAAGGGGCATATAAAGCGTCTTGTTAAGCCACTGCGACCTGCACGTCTCTACCAATGGGCATTTAAACCGCCTTTTTAAGCTGCTGCGAACAGCATGTCTCTTCCAATGGGCATTTAAACCATCTTGTTAAGCTACTGCGACCTCCACCGCTCTTCCAAGGGGCATTTAAACCATCTTGTTAAGCTACTGCGACCTGCAAGTCTCCTCCAAGGGGCATTTAAATTGTCTTGGTAAGCTACTGCGACCCGCAAGCCTATTCCAAGGGGCATTTAAACCATCTTGTTAAGCTACTGCGACCTGCACGTCTCTTCCAAGGGGGATTTAATCGGTCTTGTTAAGCTACTGCGACCTGCACGTCTCTTCCAAGGGGCATTTAAACCGTCTTAGTAAGCTACTGCGACCTGCACGTCTCTTCCAAGGGGCATTTAAACTGTCTTGTTAAGCTACTGCGACCTCCACCTCTCTTCCAAGAGGCATTTAAACCGTTTTTATAAGCTACTGCGACCTGCACGTCTCTTCAAAGGGGCATTTAAACCGTCTTGTTAAGCTACTGCGACCTGCAAGTCTCCTCCAAGGGGCATTTAAATTGTCTTGGTAAGCTACTGCGACCTGCAAGCCTATTCCAAGTGGCATTTAAACCCTCTTGTTAAGCTACTGCGACCTGCACGTCTCTTCCTAGGAGGATTTAAACGGTCTTGTTAAGCTACTGCGACCTGCACTTCTCTTCCAAGGTGCATTTAAACCGTCTTGTTAAGCTACTGCGACCTGTACATCTCTTCCAAGGGGCATTTAAACCGTCTTAGTAAGCTACTGTGACCTGCTCGTCTCTTCCAAGGGGCATTTAAACCGTCTTGTTAAGATACTGCAACCTGCACGTCCATTCCAAGGCGCATTTAAACCGTCTTTTTAAACTCTTGCGACTTGCATGTCTCTTCCAAGGGGCATTTAAAACATCTTGTTAAGCTACTGTAACCTCCACCACTTTTCCAAGGGGGATTTAAACCGTTTTGTTAAGCTACTGCAACCTGCATGTCTCTTCCAAGGGGCATTTAAACCGCCTTTTTAAGCTACTGCGACCTGCACGTCTCTTCCAAGGGGCATTTAAACCGTCTTGTTAAGCTACTGCGACCTGCATGTCTCTTCCAAGGGGCATATAAACCGTCTTGTTAAGCCACTGCGACCTGCACGTCTCTACCAAGGGGCATTTTAACCGACTTTTTAAGCTGCTGCGAACAGCATGTCTCTTCCAAGGGGCATTTAAACCATCTTGTTAAGCTACTGCGACCTCCACCGCTCTTCCAAGGGGCATTTAAACCATCTTGTTAAGCTACTGCGACCTGCAAGTCTCCTCCAAGGGGCATTTAAACTGTCTTGTTAAGCTACTGCGACCTGCACATCTCTTCCAAGGGCATTTAAAACGCTTTGTTAAGCTACTGCGACCTGCATGTCTCTTCCAAGGGGCATTTAAACCGTCTTGTTAAGCTACTGCGACCTGCACGTTTCTTCCAAGGGGCATTTAAACTGTCTAGTTAAGCTGCTGCGACCTGCATGTCTCTTCCAAGGGGAATTTAAACTGTCTTGTTAAGCTACTGCGACCTGCACATCTCTTCCAAGGGGCATTTAAACTGTCTTGTTAAGCTACTGCGACCTCCACCGCATTTCCAAGGGGCATTTAAACCGTCTTGTTAAGCTACTGCGACCTGCACATCTCTTTCAAGGGGCATTTAAACTGTCTTGTTAAGCTACTGCGACCTCCACCGCTCTTCCAAGGGGCATTTAAACCGTCTTGTTAAGCTTCTTCGACCTACACGTCTCTTCCAAGTGGCATTTAAACAGTCTTGTTAAGCTACTGCGACCTGCACGTCTCTTCCAAGGGGAATTTAAACCGTCTTGTTAAGCTACTGCGACCTGCATGTCTCTTCCAAGGGGCATATAAAGCGTCTTGTTAAGCCACTGCGACCTGCACGTCTCTACCAATGGGCATTTAAACCGCCTTTTTAAGCTGCTGCGAACAGCATGTCTCTTCCAATGGGCATTTAAACCATCTTGTTAAGCTACTGCGACCTCCACCGCTCTTCCAAGGGGCATTTAAACCATCTTGTTAAGCTACTGCGACCTGCAAGTCTCCTCCAAGGGGCATTTAAATTGTCTTGGTAAGCTACTGCGACCCGCAAGCCTATTCCAAGGGGCATTTAAACCATATTGTTAAGCTACTGCGACCTGCACGTCTCTTCCAAGGGGGATTTAATCGGTCTTGTTAAGCTACTGCGACCTGCACGTCTCTTCCAAGGGGCATTTAAACCGTCTTAGTAAGCTACTGCGACCTGCACGTCTCTTCCAAGGGGCATTTAAACTGTCTTGTTAAACTACTGCGACCTCCAACTCTCTTCCAAGAGGCATTTAAACCGTTTTTATAAGCTACTGCGACCTGCACGTCTCTTCAAAGGGGCATTTAAACCGTCTTGTTAAGCTACTGCGACCTGCAAGTCTCCTCCAAGGGGCATTTAAATTGTCTTGGTAAGCTACTGCGACCTGCAAGCCTATTCCAAGTGGCATTTAAACCCTCTTGTTAAGCTACTGCGACCTGCACGTCTCTTCCTAGGAGGATTTAAACGGTCTTGTTAAGCTACTGCGACCTGCACTTCTCTTCCAAGGTGCATTTAAACCGTCTTGTTAAGCTACTGCGACCTGTACATCTCTTCCAAGGGGCATTTAAACCGTCTTAGTAAGCTACTGCGACCTGCACGTCTCTTCCAAGGGGCATTTAAACTGTCTTGTTAAGCTACTGCGACCTCCACCTCTCTTCCAAGGGGCATTTAAACCGTCTTTATAAGCTACTGCGACCTGCACGTCTCTTCAAAGGGGCATTTAAACCGTCTTGTTAAGCTACTGCGACCTGCACGTCTCTTCCAAGTGGCATTTAAACCGTCTTGTTAAGCTACTGCGACCTGCACGTCTCTTCCAAGTGGCATTTAAACTGTCTTGTTAAGCTACTGCGACCTGCACGTCCCTTCCAAGGCTCATTTAAACCGTCTTTTTAAGCTACTGCGACTTGCACGTCTCTTTCAAGGGGCATTTAAAACGTCTTGTTAAGGTACTGTAACCTCCACCACTTTTCCAAGGGGCATTTAAACCATCTTGTTAAGCTACTGCGACCTGCACGTCTCTTCCAAGCGGCATTTAAACCGTCTTGTTAAGCTACTGCGACCTCCAATGTTCTTCCAAGGGGCATTTAAACCGTCTTGGTAAGCTACTGCGACCTGCAAGCCTATTCCAAGGGGCATTTAAACTCTCTTGTTAAGCTACTGCGACCTGCACGTCTCTTCCAAGGGGGATTTAAACCGTCTTGTTAAGCTACTGCGACCTGCACGTCTCTTCCAAGGGGCATTTAAACCGTCTTGTTAAGCTACTGTGACCTGCTCGTCTCTTCCAAGGCGCATTTAAACCGTCTTTTTAAGCTACTGCGACTTGCACGTCTCTTCCAAGGGGCATTTAAATCGTCTTGTTCAGCTACTGTAACCTCCACCACTTTTCCAAGGGGCATTTAAATCGTCTTGTTAAACTGCTGCGACCTGCACGTCTCTTCCAAGGGGCATTTAAACCGTCTTGTTAAGCTACTGAAACCTGCATGTCTCTTCCAAGGGGCATTTAAACCGTTTTGTTAAGCTACTGCGACCTGCATGTCTCTTCCAAGGGGCATTTAAACCGTCTTTTTAAGCTACTGCGACTTGCACGTCTCTTCCAAGGGGCATTTAAACCGTCTTGTTAAGCTACTGTAACCTCCACCACTATTCCAAGGGGCATTTAGACCCTCTTTTTAAGCTACTGCGACCTGCACGTCTCTTCCAAGGGGCATTTAAACCGTCTTGTTAAGCTACTGCGACCTGCATGTCTCTTCCAAGGGGCATTTAAACCTTTTGTTAAGCCACTGCGACCTGCACGTCTCTTCCAAGGGGCATTTAAACCGTCTTTTTAAGCTGCTGCGACCTGCATGTCTCTTCCAAGGGGCATTTAAACCATCTTGTTAAGCTACTGCGACCTCCACCGCTCTTCCAAGGGGCATTTAAACTATCTTGTTAAGCTACTGCGACCTGCAGGTCTCTTACAAGGGGCATTTAAACCGTCTTGTTAATCTACTGCGACCTGCACGTCTCTTCCATGGGGTATTTAAACCGTCTTGTTAAGCTACTGCGACCTACACGTCTCTACCAAGAGACTTTTAAACCGTCTTGTTAAGCTACTGCAACCTGCATGTCTCTTCCAAGCGGCATTTAAACTGTCATGTTAAGCTACTGCGACCTCCACCGCTCTTCCAAGGGGCATTTAAACTGTCTTGTTAAGCAACTGCGACCTGCACATCTCTTCCAAGGGGCACTTAAAACGCTTTGTTAAGCTACTGCGACCTGCATGTCTCTTCCAAGGGGCATTAAAACCGTCTTGTTAAGCTACTGCGACCTGCACGTTTCTTCCAAGGGGCATTTAAGCCGTCTAGTTAAGCTGCTGCGAACTGCATGTCTCTTCCAAGGGGCATTTAAACTGTCTTATTAAGCTACTGCGACCTGCACATCTCTTCCAAGGGGCATTTAAACTGTCTTGCTAAGCTACTGCGACCTCCACCGCATTTCCAAGGGGCATTTAAACCGTCTTGTTAAGCTACTACGACCTGCACATCTCTTTCAAGGGGCATTTAAACTGTCTTGTTAAGCTACTGCGACCTCCACCGCTCTTCCAAGGGGCATTTAAACCGTCTTGTTAAGCTTCTTCGACCTACACGTCTCTTCCAAGTGGCATTTAAACAGTATTGTTAAGCTACTGCTACCTGCACGTCTCTTCCAAGGGGAATTTAAACTGTCTTGTTAAGCTACTGCGACCTCGACCTCTCTTCCAAGGGGCATTTAAACCATCTTATTAAGCTACTGCAACCTGCACATCTCTTCCAAGGGGCATTTAAACTGTCTTATTAAGCTACTGCGACAAGCACGTCTCTTCCAAGGGGCATTTAAACTGTATTCTTAAGCTACTGCGACCTCCACCGCTCTTCCAAGGGGCATTTAATCCGTCTTGTTAAGCTACTGCAACCTGCAAGCCTATTCCAAGTGTCATTTAGACCCTCTTGTTAAGCTACTGCGACCTGCAGGTCTCTTCCTAGTGGGATTAAACAGACTTGTTAAGCTACTGCGACCTGCACGACTCTTCCAAGGGGCATTTAAACCGTCTTATTAAGCTACTGCGACCTGCTCGACTATTCCAAAGGGCATTTAAACCGTCTTGTTAAGCTACTGCGACCTGCATGTCTCTTCCAAGGGGTATTTAAACAGTCTTGTTAAGCTACTGCGACCTGCACGTCTCTTCTAAGGCGCATTTAAACCGTCTTTTTAAGCTACTGCGAATTGCACGTGTCTTCCAAGGGGCATTTAAACTGTCTTGTTAAGATACTTCGACCTGCACGTCTCTTCCAAGGGGCATTTAAACCGTCTTGTTAAGATACTTCGACCTGCTCGTCTCTTCCAAGGGGCATTTAAACCATCTTGTTAAGCTACTGCGACCTCCACCGCTCTTCCAAGGGGCATTTAAACTATCTTGTTAAGCTACTGCGACCTGCAAGTCTCTTCCTAGGGGCATTTAAACTGTCTTGTTAAGCTTCAGTGACCTGCACGTCTCTTCCAAGGGGCATTTAAACCGTCTTGTTAAGCTACTGCGACTTGCACGTCTCTTCCAAGGCGCATTTAAACGGTCTTGTTAAGCTACTGTAACCTCCACCACTTTTCCAAGTGGCATTTAAACCGTCTTTTTAAGCTACTGCGACCTGCACGTCTCTTCCAAGGGGCATTTAAAACGCTTTGTTAAGCTACTGCGACCTGCATTTCTCTTCCAAGGTGCATTTAAACTGTCTTGTTAAGCAACTGCGACCTCCACCGCACTTCCAAGGGGCATTTAAACCGTCTTGTTAAGCTACTGCAACCTGCACATCTCTTTCAAGGGGTATTTAAACTGTCTTGTTAAGCTACTGCGACCTCCACCGCTCTTCCAAGTGGCATTTAACCCGTCTTGTTAAGCTTCTTCGACCTGCACGTCTCTTCCAAGTTGCATTTACACCATCTTGGTAAGCTACTGTGACCTTCACCTCTCTTCCAACGGGCATTTAAACCGTCTTGGTAAGCTACTGTGACCTGCGAGCCTATTCCAAGGGGAATTTAAACCCTCTTGTTAAGCTACTGCGAACTGCACGTCTCTTCCAAGGGGGATTTAAACCGTTTTGTTAAGCTACTGCGACCTGCACGTCTCTTCCAAGTTGCATTTCAACCATCTTGTTAAGCTACTGCGACCCTCACCTCTCTTCCAAGGGGCATTTAAACGGTCTTATTAAGCTACTGCGACCTGCACGTCTCTTCCAAGGGGCATTTAAACTGTCTTGTTAAGCTACTGCGACCTGCACATCTCTTCCAAGGGCATTTAAACCGTCTTGGTAAGCTAATGCGACCTGCAAGCCTATTCCAAGGGGCATTTAAACACTCTTGTTAAGCTGCTGCGACCTGCACGTCTCTTCCAAGGGGGATTTAAACTGTCTTGCTAAGCTACTGCGACCTGCACGTCTCTTCCAAGGGGCATTTAAACCGTCTTGTTAAGCTACGGCGAAATGCCCGTCTCTTCCAAGGAGCATTTTTACCGTCTTTTTAAGCTACTGCGACTTGCACGTCTCTACCAAGGGGCATTTAAACCGTCTTGTTATGCTGCTGTAACCTCCACCACTTTTCCAAGTGGCATTTAAATCGTCTTGTTAAGCTACTGCGACCTGCACTTCTCTTCCAAGGGGCATTTAAACCATCTTGGTAAGCTACTGCTACCTGCAAGCCTATTCCAAGGGGCATTTAAACCCTCTGGGTAAGCTACTGCGACCTGCAAGCCTATTCCATGGGGCATTTAAACCCTTTTTTTAAGCTACTGCGACCTGCACGTCTTTTCCAAGGGGGTTTTAAACCGTCTTGTTAAGCTACTGTGACTTGCACGTCTCTTCCAAGGGGCATTTAAATCGTCTTGTTAAGCTACTGCGACCTGCACGTCTCTTCCAAGGGGCATTTAAACCGCGTTGTTAAGCCACTGCGACCAGCACGTCTCTACCAAGGGGCATTTAAACCATCTTTTTAAGCTACTGCGACCTCCACCGCTCTTCCAATGGGCATTTAAACCATCTTGTTAAGCTACTGCGACCTGCACGTCTCTTCCATGGGGCATTTAAACCATCTTGTTAAGCTACTGCGACCTGCACGTCTCTTCCAAGGGGCATTTAAACCGTCTTTTTAAGCTACTGCGACCTGCACATCTCTTTCAAGGGGCATTTAAACTCTCTTGTTAAGCTACTGCGACCTCCACCGCTCTTCCAAGGGGCATTTAAACCGTCTTGTTAAGCTTCTTTGACCTACACGTCTCTTCCAATTGGCATTTAAACCATCTTGTTAAGCTACTGCGACCTCCACCGCTCTTCCAAGGGGCATTTAAACCATCTTGTTAAGCTACTGAGACCTGCACGTCTCTTACATGGGGCATTTAAACCGTCTTGTTAAGCTACTGCGTCCTGCACGTCTCTTACATGGGACATTTAAACCGTCTTGTTAAGCTACTGCGACCTACATGTCTCTACCAAGAGACATTTAAACCGTCTTGTTAAGCTACTGCGACCTGCACGTCTCTTCCAAGGGGCACTTAAACTGTCTTGTTAAGCAGCTGCGACCTGCATGTCTCTTCCAAGCGGCATTTAAACTGCGACCTCCACCGCTCTTCCAAGGGGTATTTAAACCATCTTGTTAAGCTACTGCGACCTGCACGTCTCTTACATGGGGAATTTAAACCGTCTTGTTAAGCTACTGCGACCTGCAAGTCTCTTCCAAGGGGCATTTAAACAGTCTTGTTAAGCTGCTGCGACCTGCATGTCTCTTCCAAGCGGCATTTAAACTGTCATGTTAAGCTACTGCGACCTGCACGTCTCTTCCAAGGGGCATTTAAATCGTATTGGTAAGCTACTGCGAACTGCACGTCTCTTCCAAGGGGCATTTAAACTGTCTTGTTAAGCTACTGCGACCTGCACGTCTCTTCCAAGGGGCATTTAAACCGTCTTGTTAAGCTACTGCGACCTCCACCGCTCTTCCAAGGGGCATTTAAACCATCTTGTTAAGCTACTGCGACCTGCTCGTCTCTTCCAAGGGGCATTTAAACCGTCTTGTTAAGCTACTGCGACCTGCAAGCCTATTCCAAGGGACATGTAAACCCTCTTGATAAGCTACTGCGACCTGCTCGTCTCTTCCGAGGGGGATTTAAACCGTCTTGTTAAGCTACTGCGAACTGCACGTCTCTTCCAAGGGGCATTTAAACCGTCTTGTTAAGCTACTGCGACCTGCTCGTCTCTTCCAAGGCGCATTTAAACGGTCTTGTTAAGCTACTGTAACCTCCACCACTTTTCCAAGTGGCATTTAAACCGTCTTTTTAAGCTACTGCGACCTGCACGTCTCTTCCAAGGGGCATTTAAAACGCTTTGTTAAGCTACTGCGACCTGCATTTCTCTTCCAAGGTGCATTTAAACTGTCTTGTTAAGCAACTGCGACCTCCACCGCACTTCCAAGGGGCATTTAAACCGTCTTGTTAAGCTACTGCAACCTGCACATCTCTTTCAAGGGGTATTTAAACTGTCTTGTTAAGCTACTGCGACCTCCACCGCTCTTCCAAGTGGCATTTAACCCGTCTTGTTAAGCTTCTTCGACCTGCACGTCTCTTCCAAGTTGCATTTACACCATCTTGGTAAGCTACTGTGACCTTCACCTCTCTTCCAACGGGCATTTAAACCGTCTTGGTAAGCTACTGTGACCTGCGAGCCTATTCCAAGGGGAATTTAAACCCTCTTGTTAAGCTACTGCGAACTGCACGTCTCTTCCAAGGGGGATTTAAACCGTTTTGTTAAGCTACTGCGACCTGCACGTCTCTTCCAAGTTGCATTTCAACCATCTTGTTAAGCTACTGCGACCCTCACCTCTCTTCCAAGGGGCATTTAAACGGTCTTATTAAGCTACTGCGACCTGCACGTCTCTTCCAAGGGGCATTTAAACTGTCTTGTTAAGCTACTGCGACCTGCACATCTCTTCCAAGGGCATTTAAACCGTCTTGGTAAGCTAATGCGACCTGCAAGCCTATTCCAAGGGGCATTTAAACACTCTTGTTAAGCTGCTGCGACCTGCACGTCTCTTCCAAGGGGGATTTAAACTGTCTTGCTAAGCTACTGCGACCTGCACGTCTCTTCCAAGGGGCATTTAAACCGTCTTGTTAAGCTACTGCGAAATGCCCGTCTCTTCCAAGGAGCATTTTTACCGTCTTTTTAAGCTACTGCGACTTGCACGTCTCTACCAAGGGGCATTTAAACCGTCTTGTTATGCTGCTGTAACCTCCACCACTTTTCCAAGTGGCATTTAAATCGTCTTGTTAAGCTACTGCGACCTGCACGTCTCTTCCAAGGGGCATTTAAACCATCTTGGTAAGCTACTGCTACCTGCAAGCCTATTCCAAGGGGCATTTAAACCCTCTGGGTAAGCTACTGCGACCTGCAAGCCTATTCCATGGGGCATTTAAACCCTTTTTTTAAGCTACTGCGACCTGCACGTCTTTTCCAAGGGGGTTTTAAACCGTCTTGTTAAGCTACTGTGACTTGCACGTCTCTTCCAAGGGGCATTTAAATCGTCTTGTTAAGCTACTGCGACCTGCACGTCTCTTCCAAGGGGCATTTAAACCGCGTTGTTAAGCCACTGCGACCAGCACGTCTCTACCAAGGGGCATTTAAACCATCTTTTTAAGCTACTGCGACCTCCACCGCTCTTCCAATGGGCATTTAAACCATCTTGTTAAGCTACTGCGACCTGCACGTCTCTTCCATGGGGCATTTAAACCATCTTGTTAAGCTACTGCGACCTGCACGTCTCTTCCAAGGGGCATTTAAACCGTCTTTTTAAGCTACTGCGACCTGCACATCTCTTTCAAGGGGCATTTAAACTCTCTTGTTAAGCTACTGCGACCTCCACCGCTCTTCCAAGGGGCATTTAAACCGTCTTGTTAAGCTTCTTTGACCTACACGTCTCTTCCAATTGGCATTTAAACCATCTTGTTAAGCTACTGCGACCTCCACCGCTCTTCCAAGGGGCATTTAAACCATCTTGTTAAGCTACTGAGACCTGCACGTCTCTTACATGGGGCATTTAAACCGTCTTGTTAAGCTACTGCGTCCTGCACGTCTCTTACATGGGACATTTAAACCGTCTTGTTAAGCTACTGCGACCTACATGTCTCTACCAAGAGACATTTAAACCGTCTTGTTAAGCTACTGCGACCTGCACGTCTCTTCCAAGGGGCACTTAAACTGTCTTGTTAAGCAGCTGCGACCTGCATGTCTCTTCCAAGCGGCATTTAAACTGCGACCTCCACCGCTCTTCCAAGGGGTATTTAAACCATCTTGTTAAGCTACTGCGACCTGCACGTCTCTTACATGGGGAATTTAAACCGTCTTGTTAAGCTACTGCGACCTGCAAGTCTCTTCCAAGGGGCATTTAAACAGTCTTGTTAAGCTGCTGCGACCTGCATGTCTCTTCCAAGCGGCATTTAAACTGTCATGTTAAGCTACTGCGACCTGCACGTCTCTTCCAAGGGGCATTTAAATCGTATTGGTAAGCTACTGCGAACTGCACGTCTCTTCCAAGGGGCATTTAAACTGTCTTGTTAAGCTACTGCGACCTGCACGTCTCTTCCAAGGGGCATTTAAACCGTCTTGTTAAGCTACTGCGACCTCCACCGCTCTTCCAAGGGGCATTTAAACCATCTTGTTAAGCTACTGCGACCTGCTCGTCTCTTCCAAGGGGCATTTAAACCGTCTTGTTAAGCTACTGCGACCTGCAAGCCTATTCCAAGGGACATGTAAACCCTCTTGATAAGCTACTGCGACCTGCTCGTCTCTTCCGAGGGGGATTTAAACCGTCTTGTTAAGCTACTGCGAACTGCACGTCTCTTCCAAGGGGCATTTAAACCGTCTTGTTAAGCTACTGCGACCTGCTCGTCTCTTCCAAGGCGCATTTAAACGGTCTTGTTAAGCTACTGTAACCTCCACCACTTTTCCAAGTGGCATTTAAACCGTCTTTTTAAGCTACTGCGACCTGCACGTCTCTTCCAAGGGGCATTTAAAACGCTTTGTTAAGCTACTGCGACCTGCATTTCTCTTCCAAGGTGCATTTAAACTGTCTTGTTAAGCAACTGCGACCTCCACCGCACTTCCAAGGGGCATTTAAACCGTCTTGTTAAGCTACTGCAACCTGCACATCTCTTTCAAGGGGTATTTAAACTGTCTTGTTAAGCTACTGCGACCTCCACCGCTCTTCCAAGTGGCATTTAACCCGTCTTGTTAAGCTTCTTCGACCTGCACGTCTCTTCCAAGTTGCATTTACACCATCTTGGTAAGCTACTGTGACCTTCACCTCTCTTCCAACGGGCATTTAAACCGTCTTGGTAAGCTACTGTGACCTGCGAGCCTATTCCAAGGGGAATTTAAACCCTCTTGTTAAGCTACTGCGAACTGCACGTCTCTTCCAAGGGGGATTTAAACCGTTTTGTTAAGCTACTGCGACCTGCACGTCTCTTCCAAGTTGCATTTCAACCATCTTGTTAAGCTACTGCGACCCTCACCTCTCTTCCAAGGGGCATTTAAACGGTCTTATTAAGCTACTGCGACCTGCACGTCTCTTCCAAGGGGCATTTAAACTGTCTTGTTAAGCTACTGCGACCTGCACATCTCTTCCAAGGGCATTTAAACCGTCTTGGTAAGCTAATGCGACCTGCAAGCCTATTCCAAGGGGCATTTAAACACTCTTGTTAAGCTGCTGCGACCTGCACGTCTCTTCCAAGGGGGATTTAAACTGTCTTGCTAAGCTACTGCGACCTGCACGTCTCTTCCAAGGGGCATTTAAACCGTCTTGTTAAGCTACTGCGAAATGCCCGTCTCTTCCAAGGAGCATTTTTACCGTCTTTTTAAGCTACTGCGACTTGCACGTCTCTACCAAGGGGCATTTAAACCGTCTTGTTATGCTGCTGTAACCTCCACCACTTTTCCAAGTGGCATTTAAATCGTCTTGTTAAGCTACTGCAACCTGCACGTCTCTTCCAAGGGGCATTTAAACCATCTTGGTAAGCTACTGCTACCTGCAAGCCTATTCCAAGGGGCATTTAAACCCTCTGGGTAAGCTACTGCGACCTGCAAGCCTATTCCATGGGGCATTTAAACCCTTTTTTTAAGCTACTGCGACCTGCACGTCTTTTCCAAGGGGGTTTTAAACCGTCTTGTTAAGCTACTGTGACTTGCACGTCTCTTCCAAGGGGCATTTAAATCGTCTTGTTAAGCTACTGCGACCTGCACGTCTCTTCCAAGGGGCATTTAAACCGCGTTGTTAAGCCACTGCGACCAGCACGTCTCTACCAAGGGGCATTTAAACCATCTTTTTAAGCTACTGCGACCTCCACCGCTCTTCCAATGGGCATTTAAACCATCTTGTTAAGCTACTGCGACCTGCACGTCTCTTCCATGGGGCATTTAAACCATCTTGTTAAGCTACTGCGACCTGCACGTCTCTTCCAAGGGGCATTTAAAACGTCTTTTTAAGCTACTGCGACCTGCACATCTCTTTCAAGGGGCATTTAAACTCTCTTGTTAAGCTACTGCGACCTCCACCGCTCTTCCAAGGGGCATTTAAACCGTCTTGTTAAGCTTCTTTGACCTACACGTCTCTTCCAATTGGCATTTAAACCATCTTGTTAAGCTACTGCGACCTCCACCGCTCTTCCAAGGGGCATTTAAACCATCTTGTTAAGCTACTGAGACCTGCACGTCTCTTACATGGGGCATTTAAACCGTCTTGTTAAGCTACTGCGTCCTGCACGTCTCTTACATGGGACATTTAAACCGTCTTGTTAAGCTACTGCGACCTACATGTCTCTACCAAGAGACATTTAAACCGTCTTGTTAAGCTACTGCGACCTGCACGTCTCTTCCAAGGGGCACTTAAACTGTCTTGTTAAGCAGCTGCGACCTGCATGTCTCTTCCAAGCGGCATTTAAACTGCGACCTCCACCGCTCTTCCAAGGGGTATTTAAACCATCTTGTTAAGCTACTGCGACCTGCACGTCTCTTACATGGGGAATTTAAACCGTCTTGTTAAGCTACTGCGACCTGCAAGTCTCTTCCAAGGGGCATTTAAACAGTCTTGTTAAGCTGCTGCGACCTGCATGTCTCTTCCAAGCGGCATTTAAACTGTCATGTTAAGCTACTGCGACCTGCACGTCTCTTCCAAGGGGCATTTAAATCGTATTGGTAAGCTACTGCGAACTGCACGTCTCTTCCAAGGGGCATTTAAACTGTCTTGTTAAGCTACTGCGACCTGCACGTCTCTTCCAAGGGGCATTTAAACCGTCTTGTTAAGCTACTGCGACCTCCACCGCTCTTCCAAGGGGCATTTAAACCATCTTGTTAAGCTACTGCGACCTGCTCGTCTCTTCCAAGGGGCATTTAAACCGTCTTGTTAAGCTACTGCGACCTGCAAGCCTATTCC
This sequence comes from Phyllobates terribilis, assembly GCF_046119375.1. Taxonomy (NCBI): domain Eukaryota; kingdom Metazoa; phylum Chordata; class Amphibia; order Anura; family Dendrobatidae; genus Phyllobates; species Phyllobates terribilis. The sequence continues at coordinate 652,616,571 of NW_027362761.1, forward strand.
AAGGGACATGTAAACCCTCTTGATAAGCTACTGCGACCTGCTCGTCTCTTCCGAGGGGGATTTAAACCGTCTTGTTAAGCTACTGCGAACTGCACGTCTCTTCCAAGGGGCATTTAAACCGTCTTGTTAAGCTACTGCGACCTGCTCGTCTCTTCCAAGGGGCATTTAAACCGTCTTGTTAAGCTACTGCGACCTCCACCGCTCTTCCAAGGGGCATTTAAACCATCTTGTTAAGCTACTGCGACCTGCTCGTCTCTTCCAAGGGGCATTTAAACCGTCTTGTTAAGCTACTGCGACCTGCAAGCCTATTCCAAGGGACATGTAAACCCTCTTGATAAGCTACTGCGACCTGCTCGTCTCTTCCGAGGTGGATTTAAACCGTCTTGTTAAGCTACTGCGAACTGCACGTCTCTTCCAAGGGGCATTTAAACCGTCTTGATAAGCTACTGCGACCTGCACTTCTCTTCGAAGGCGCATTTAAACTGTCTTTTTAAGCTACTGCGACTTGCACGTCTCTTCCAAGGGGCATTTAAACCGTCTTGTTAAGCTACTGTAACCTCCACCACTTCTCCAAGGGGCATTTAAACCATCTTGTTAAGCTACTGCGACCTGCATGTCTCTTCCAAGGGGCATTTAAACCGTCTTGTTAAGCCACTGCGACCTGTACGTCTCTTCCAAGGGGCATTTAAACCGTCTTGTTAAGCTACTGCGTCCTGCACGTCTCTTCCAAGGGGCAATTAAACCGTCTTTTTAAGCTGCTGCGACCTGCCCGTCTCTTCCAAGGGGCATTTAAACTGTCTTGTTAAGCTACTGCGACCTGCATGTCTCTTCCAAGGGGCATTTAAACCGTCTTTTTAAGACACTGCGACTTGCACGTCTCTTCCAAGGGGCATTTAAACCGTCTTGTTAAGCTACTGTAACCTCCACCACTTTTCCAAGGGGCATTTAATCCGTCTCGTTAAGCTACTGCGACCTGCACGTCGTTTCCAAGGGGCATTTAAACTGTCATTTTAAGCTACTGCGACCTGCATGTCTCTTCCAAGGGGTATTGAAAACGTCTTGTTAAACGACTGCGACCTGCACGTCTCTTCCAATGGGCATTTAAACCGTCTTATTAAGCTACTGCGACCTGCACGTCTCTTCCAAGGGGCATTTAAACTGTCTTGTTAAGCTACTGCGACCTTCACATCTCTTCCAAGAGGCATTGAAACCGTCTAATTAAGCTACTGTGACCTGCACGTCTCTTCCAAGGGGCATTTAAACTGTCTTCTTAAGCTACTGCGACCTCCACCGCTCTTCCAAGGGGCATTTAAACCGTCTTGTTTAGCAACTGCGACCTGCACGTCTCTTCCAAGGGGCATTTAAACCGTCTTGGTAAGCTAATGCGACCTGGAAGCCAATTCCAAGGGGCATTTAAACACTCTTGTTAAGCTACTGCGACCTGCACGTTTCTTCCATGGCGCATTTAAACCGTCTATTTAAGCTACTGCGACTTGAAAGTCTCTTCCAAGGGGCATTTAAACCGTCTTGTTAAGCTACTGTAACCTCCACCACTTTTCCAAGGGGCATTTAAACCGTCTTGTTAAGCTACTGCGACCTGCACGTCTCTTCCAAGGGACATTTTAACTGTCTTGTTAAGCTGCTGCGACCTGCATGTCTCTTCCAAGGGGCATTTAAACCGTCTTGTTAAGCCACTGCGACCTGCACGTCTCTTCCAAGGGGCATTTAAACCGTCTTGTTAAGCTGCTGCGATCTGCATGTCTCTTCCAAGGGGCATTTAAATAATCTTGTTAAGCTACTGCGATCTCCACCACTCTTCCAAGGGGCATTTAAACCGTCTTGATAAGCTACTGCGACCAGCAAGTCTCTTTCAAGGGGCATTTAATCTGTCTTGTTAAGCTACTGCGACCTGCACATCTCTTCCAAGTGGCATTTAAACCGTCTTGTTAAGCTACTGCGACCTGCACGTCTCTTCCAAGGGTCATTTAAACCGTCTTGCTAAGCTACTGCGACCTGTTCGTCTCTTCGAAGGGGCATTTAAACCGTCTTGGTAAGCTACTGCGACCTGCACGTCTTTTCCAAGGCGCATTTAAACCGTCTTTTTAAGCTACTGCGACTTGCACGTCTCTTCCAAGGGGCATTTAAACCGTCTTGTTAAGCTACTGTAACCTCCACCACTTTTCCAAGGGGCATTTAAACCGTCTTGTTAAGCTACTGCGACCTGCACGTCTCTTCCAAGGGGCATTTAAACCGTCTTGTTAAGCTACTGCGACCTGCATGTCTCTTCCAAGGGGCATTTAAACCGTCTTTTTAAGCCACTGCGACCTGCACGTCTCTTCCAAGGGGCATTTAAACCGTCTTTTTAAGCTGCTGCGAACTGCATGTCTCTTCCAAGGGGCATTTAAACCATCTTGTTAAGCTACTGCGACCTGCACGTCTCTTCCAAGGGGCATGTAAACCATCTTATTAAGCTACTGCGACCTGCACATCTCTTCAAAGGGGTATTGAAACCGTCTTATTAAGCTACTGCGACCTGCACGTCTCCTCCAAGGGGCATTTAAACCGTCTTATTAAGCTACTGCGACCTGCACGTCTCTTCCCAGGGGCATTTAAACTGTCTTATTTAGCTACTGTGACCTCCAGCGCTCTTCCAAAGGGCATTTAAACCTTATTGTTAAGCTACTGCGACCTGCACGTCTCTTCCAAGGGGCATTTAAACCGTCTTGTTAAGCTACTGCGACCTGCACGTCTCTTCCAAGGGGAATTTAAACCGTCTTGTTAAGCGACTGCGACCTGCACGTCTTTTCCAAGGCGCATTTAAACCGTCTTTTTAAGCTACTGCGACTTGCACGTCTCTTCCAAGGGGCATTTAAACCGTCTTGTTAAGCTACTGTAACCTCCACCACTTTTCCAAGGGGCATTTAAACCGTCTTGTTAAGCTACTGCGACCTGCACGTCTCTTCCAAGGGGCATTTAAACCGTCTTGTTAAGCTACTGCGACCTGCATGTCTCTTCCAAGGGGCATTTAAACCGTCTTTTTAAGCCACTGCGACCTGCACGTCTCTTCCAAGGGGCATTTAAACCGTCTTTTTAAGCTGCTGCGAACTGCATGTCTCTTCCAAGGGGCATTTAAACCATCTTGTTAAGCTACTGCGACCTGCACGTCTCTTCCAAGGGGCATGTAAACCATCTTATTAAGCTACTGCGACCTGCACATCTCTTCAAAGGGGTATTGAAACCGTCTTATTAAGCTACTGCGACCTGCACGTCTCCTCCAAGGGGCATTTAAACCGTCTTATTAAGCTACTGCGACCTGCACGTCTCTTCCCAGGGGCATTTAAACTGTCTTATTTAGCTACTGTGACCTCCAGCGCTCTTCCAAAGGGCATTTAAACCTTATTGTTAAGCTACTGCGACCTGCACGTCTCTTCCAAGGGGCATTTAAACCGTCTTGTTAAGCTACTGCGACCTGCACGTCTCTTCCAAGGGGAATTTAAACCGTCTTGTTAAGCGACTGCGACCTGCACGTCTCTTCCAAGGTGCATTTAAACCTTCTTGTTAATCTACTGCGACCTGCACGTCTCTTCCAAGAGGCATTTAAACCGTCTTATTAAGCTACTGCGACCTGCACGTCTATTCCAAGGGGCATTTAAACAGTCTTGTTAAGCTACTGCGACCTCCACCTCTCTTCCAAGGGGCATTTAAACCATCTTATTAAGCTACTGCGACCTGCACATCTCTTCCAAGGGGTATTGAAACCGTCTTATTAAGCTACTGCGACCTGCACGTCTCTTCCAAGGGGCATTTAAACTGTCTTGTTTAGCTACTGTGACCTTCACCGCTCTTCCAAGGGGCATTTAAAACTTATTGTTAAGCTACTGCGACCTGCACGTCTCTTCCAAGGGGCATTTAAACCGTCTTGGTAAGCTAATGCGACCTGCAAGCCTATTCCAAGGGGCATTTAAACACTCTTGTTAATCTACTGCGACCTGCACATCTCTTCCAAGGGGCATTTAAACTGTCTTGGTAAGCTAATGCGACCTGCAAGCCTATTCCAAGGGGCATTTAAACACTCTTGTTAAGCTACTGTAACCTCCACCACTTTTCCAAGGGGCATCTAAACGGTCTTGTTAAGCTATTGCGACCTGCACGTCTCTTCCAAGGGGCATTTAAACCGTCTTGTTAAGCCACTGCGACCTGCATGTCTCTTCCAAGGGGCATTTAAACCGTCTTGTTAAGCTACTGCGACCTGCACGTCTCTTCCAAGGGGCATTTAAACCGTCTTGTTAAGCTGCTGCTACTTGCCCGTCTCTTCCAAGGCGCATTTAAACCGTCTTTTTAAGCTACTGCGACTTGCACGTATCTTCCAAGGGGCATTTAAACCGTCTTGTTAAGCTACTGTAACCTCCACCACTTTTCCAAGGGGCATTTAAACCGTCTTCTTAAGCCACTGCGATCTGCACGTCTCTTCCAAGGGGCATTTAAACCGTCTTGTTAAGCTACTGCGACCTGCACGTCTCTTCCAAGGGTCATTTAAACCGTCTTTTTAAGCTGCTGCGACTTCCCCGTCTCTTCGAAGGCGCATTTAAACCGTCTTTTTAAGCTACTGCGACTTGCACGTCTCTTCCAAGGGGCATTTAAACCGTCTTGTTAAGCTACTGTAACCTCCACCACTTTTCCAAGGGGCATTTAAACCGTCTTGTTAAGCTACTGCGACCTGCACGTCTCTTCCAAGGGGCATTTAAACCCTGTTGTTAAGCTACTGCGACCTGCTCGTCTCTTCCAAGGGGCATTTAAACCCTCTTGTTAAGCTACTACGACCTGCATATCTCTTCCAAGGCGCATTTAAACCGTCTTTTTAAACTACTGTAACCTCCATCACTTTTCCAAGGGGCATTTAAACCGTCGTGTTAAGCTACTGTGACCTGCACGTCTCTTCCAAGGGGCATTTAAACTGTCTTGTTAAGCTACTGCGACCTGCATGTCTCTTCCAAGGGGCATTTAAACCGTCTTGTTAAGCCACTGCGACCTGCATGTCTCTTCCAAGGGGCATTTAAACCGTCCTTTTAAGCTCCTGCGACCTGCATGTCTCTTCCAAGGGGCATTTAAACCGGCTTGTTAAGCTACTGCGACCTGCATGTCTCTTCCTACGGGCATTTAAACCGTCTTGTTAAGCTACTGCGACCTCCTCCGCACTTCCAAGGGGCATTTAAACCGTCTTGTTAAGCTACTGCGTCCTGCACGTCTCTTTCAAGGGGCATTTAAACTGTCTTGTTAAGCTACTGCGACCTCAACCGCTCTTCCAAGGGGCATTAAAACCGCCTTGTTAAGCTACTGCGAACTGAACGTCTCTTCCAAGTGGCATTTAAACCTTCTTGTTAAGCTACCATGACCTGAAAGTCTCTTTCAAGGGGCATTTAAACTGTCTTGTTAAGCTACTGCGACCTCAACCGCTCTTCCAAGGGGCATTAAAACCGTCTTGTTAAGCTACTGCGACCTGCACGTCTCTTCCAAGTGACATTTAAACCGTCTTGTTAAGCTACTATGACCTGCAAGTCTCTTCCAAGGGGCATTTAAACCATCTTGCTAAGCTACTGCGACCTGCACGCCTCTTCCAAGTGGCATTTAAACCATCTTGTAAAGCTACTGCGACCTGCTCGTCTCTTCGAAGGGGTCATTTAAACCGTCTTGTTAAGCTACTGCGACCTGCAAGTCTCTTCCAAGGCGCATTTAAACCGTCTTTTTAAGCTACTGCGAATTGAACATCTCTTCCAAGGGGCATTTAAACCGTCTTGTTAAGCTAATGTAACCTACACCACTTTTCCAAGGGGCATCTAAACGGTCTTGTTAAGCTATTGCGACCTGCACGTCTCTTCCAAGGGGCATTTAAACCTTCTTGTTAAGCTACTGCGACCTGCATGTCTCTTCCAAGGGGCATTTAAACCGTCTTATTAAGCTACTGCGACCTGCACGTCTCTTCCAAGGGTCATTTAAACCCTCTTGTTATGCTACTGCGACTTGCATGTCTCTTCCAAGGGGCATTTAAACTGTCTTATTAAGCTACTGCGACCTCCACCGCTCTTCCAAGCGGCATTTAAACCATTTTGTTAAGCTACTGCGACCAGCACGTCTCTTCCAAGGGGCATTTAAACCCTCTTGTTAAGCTCCTGCGACCTGCACGTCTCTTGAAAGGGGCATTTAAACCCTCTTGTTAAGCAACTGCGACCTGCACGTCTCTTCCAAGGGGCATTTAAACTGTCTTTTTAAGCTACTGCCACCTCCACTTCTCTTCCAAGGGGCATTTAAACCGTCTTTTTAAGCTACTGCGACCTGCATGTCTCTTCCAAGGGGCATTTAAACCATCTTGTTAAGCTACTGCGATCTCCACCGCTCTTCCAAGGGGCACTTAAACCATCTTGTTAAGCTACTGCGACCTGCACGTCTCTTCCAAGGGGCATTTAAACCCTCTTGTTAAGCTACTACGACCTGCATATCTCTTCCAAGGCGCATTTAAACCGTCTTGGTAAGCTACTGTAACCTCCATCACTTTTCCAAGGGGCATTTAAACCGTCGTGTTAAGTTACTGTGACCTGCACGTCTCTTCCAAGGGGCATTTAAACTGTCTTGTTAAGCTACTGCGACCTGCATGTCTCTTCCAAGGGGCATTTAAACCGTCTTGTTAAGCCACTGGGACCTGCATGTCTCTTCCAAGGGGCATTTAAACCGTCCTTTTAAGCTCCTGCGACCTGCATGTCTCTTCCAAGGGGCATTTAAACCGGCTTGTTAAGCTACTGCGACCTGCATGTCTCTTCCTACGGGCATTTAAACCGTCTTGTTAAGCTACTGCGACCTCCTCCGCACTTCCAAGGGGCATTTAAACCGTCTTGTTAAGCTACTGCGTCCTGCACGTCTCTTTCAAGGGGCATTTAAACTGTCTTGTTAAGCTACTGCGACCTCAACCGCTCTTCCAAGGGGCATTAAAACCGTCTTGTTAAGCTACTGCGAACTGAACGTCTCTTCCAAGTGGCATTTAAACCTTCTTGTTAAGCTACCATGACCTGCAAGTCTCTTTCAAGGGGCATTTAAACTGTCTTGTTAAGCTACTGCGACCTCAACCGCTCTTCCAAGGGGCATTAAAACCGTCTTGTTAAGCTACTGCGACCTGCACGTCTCTTCCAAGTGACATTTAAACCGTCTTGTTAAGCTACTATGACCTGCAAGTCTCTTCCAAGGGGCATTTAAACCATCTTGCTAAGCTACTGCGACCTGCACGCCTCTTCCAAGTGGCATTTAAACCATCTTGTAAAGCTACTGCGACCTGCTCGTCTCTTCGAAGGGGTCATTTAAACCGTCTTGTTAAGCTACTGCGACCTGCAAGTCTCTTCCAAGGCGCATTTAAACCGTCTTTTTAAGCTACTGCGAATTGAACATCTCTTCCAAGGGGCATTTAAACCGTCTTGTTAAGCTAATGTAACCAACACCACTTTTCCAAGGGGCATCTAAACGGTCTTGTTAAGCTATTGCGACCTGCACGTCTCTTCCAAGGGGCATTTAAACCTTCTTGTTAAGCTACTGCGACCTGCATGTCTCTTCCAAGGGGCATTTAAACCGTCTTATTAAGCTACTGCGACCTGCACGTCTCTTCCAAGGGTCATTTAAACCCTCTTGTTATGCTACTGCGACCTGCATGTCTCTTCCAAGGGGCATTTAAACTGTCTTATTAAGCTACTGCGACCTCCACCGCTCTTCCAAGCGGCATTTAAACCATTTTGTTAAGCTACTGCGACCAGCACGTCTCTTCCAAGGGGCATTTAAACCCTCTTGTTAAGCTCCTGCGACCTGCACGTCTCTTGAAAGGGGCATTTAAACCCTCTTGTTAAGCAACTGCGACCTGCACGTCTCTTCCAAGGGGCATTTAAACTGTCTTTTTAAGCTGCTGCCACCTCCACTTCTCTTCCAAGGGGCATTTAAACCGTCTTTTTAAGCTACTGCGACCTGCATGTCTCTTCCAAGGGGCATTTAAACCATCTTGTTAAGCTACTGCGATCTCCACCGCTCTTCCAAGGGGCACTTAAACCATCTTGTTAAGCTACTGCGACCTGCACGTCTCTTCCAAGGGGCATTTAAACCGTCTTGGTAAGCTACTGCGACTTGCAAGCCTATTCCAAGGGGCAATTAAACCCTCTTGTTAAGCTACTGACACCTCCACCTCTCTTCCAAGGTGCATTTAAACCGTCTTTTTAAGCGGCTGCGAACTGCATGTCTCTTCCAAGGGGCATTTAAACCATCTTGTTAAGCTACTGCAATCTCCACCGCTCTTCCAAGGGGCATTTAAACCGTCTTGTTAAGCTACTGCGACCTGCACGTCTCTTCCAAGGGGCATTTAAACCGTCTTGTTAAGCTACTGCGACCTGCACGTTTCTTCCAAGGGGCATTTAAACCATCTTGTTAAGCTAATGCGACCTGCACGTCTCTTGCAAGGGGTATTTAAACCGTTTTGTTAAGCTACTGCGACCTGTACGTCTCTTCCAAGGGGCATTTAAACAATCTTGTTAAGCTACTGGGACCTACACGTCTCTTCCAAGGGGCAATTAAATCGTCTGGTTAAGCTACTGCGACCTCCACCGCCCTTCCAAGTGCCATTTAAAGCGTCTTGTTTAGCTACTGCGACCTGCACGTTTCTACCAAGGGGCATTTAAAGCGTGTTGTTAAGCCACTGCGACCTGTATGTCTCTTCCAAGGGGCATTTAAACCTTTTTGTTTAGCAACTGTAACCTCCACCACTTTTCCAAGGGGCATTTAAACCGTCTTGTTAATCTACTGCGACCTGCATGTCTCTTCCAAGGGGCATTTAAACCATCTTGTTAAGCTACTGCGACCTGCACGTCTCTTCCAAGGGGCATTTAAACCGTCTTGTAAGCTACTGCACCTGCATGTCTCTTCCAAGGGGCATTTAAAGCGTCTTGTTAAGCCACTGCGACCTGCACGTCTCTTCCAAGGGGCATTTAAACCATCTTGTTATGCTACTGCGACTTGCACGTCTCTTCCAAGGGGCATTTAAACCTTCTAGTTTAGCTACTGTAACCTCCACCACTTTTCCAAGGGGCATTTAAACCGTCTTGTTAGCTACTGCACCTGCATGTCTCTTCCAAGGGGCATTTAAAGCGTCTTGTTAAGCTACTGCGACCTGCACGTCTCTTCCAAGGGGCAATTAAATCGTCTGGTTAAGCTACTGCGACCTCCACCGCCCTTCCAAGTGCCATTTAAACCGTCTTGTTTAGCTACTGTGACCTGCACGTTTCTACCAAGGGGCATTTAAACCGTCTTGTTAATCTACTGCGCCATGCATGTCTCTTCCAAGGGGCATTTAAACCATCTTGTTAAGCTACTGCGACCTGCACGTCTCTTTCAAGGGGCATTTAAACCGTCTTGTTAAGCTACTGCACCTGCATGTCTCTTCCAAGGGGCATTTAAAGCGTCTTGTTAAGCCACTGCGACCTGCACGTCTCTTCCAAGGGGCATTTAAACCATCTTGTTAAGCTACTGCGACTTGCACGTCTCTTCCAAGGGGCATTTAAACCTTCTTGTTTAGCTACTGTAACCTCCACCACTTTTCCAAGGGGCATTTAAACCATCTTGTTAAGCTACTGCGACCTGCATCTCTCTTCCAAGGGGCATTTAAACCATCTTGTTAAGCTACTGCGACTTGCACGTCTCTTCCAAGGGGCATTTAAACCTTTTTGTTTAGCTACTGTAAACTCCACCACTTTTCCAAGGGGCATTTAAACCGTCTTGTTAATCTACTGCGACCTGCATGTCTCTTCCAAGGGGCATTTAAACCTCTTGTTAAGCTACTGCGAAATGCACGTCACTTCCAAGGGGCATTTAAACCGTCTTTTTAAGCTACTGTGACTTGCACTTCTCTTCCAAGGGGCATTTAAACCTTCTTGTTTAGCTACTGTAACCTCCACCACTTTTCCAAGGGGCATTTAAACCGTCTTGTTAAGCTACTGCGACCTGCATGTCCCTTCCAAGGGTTATTTAAACCGTCTTGTTAAGCTACTGGGACCTGTACGTCTCTTCCAAGGGGCATTTAAACCGTCTTGTTAAGCTGCTGCGACCTGCATGTTTCTTCCAAGGGGCACTTAAACCATCTTGTTAAGCTACTGCAACCTCCACCGCTCTTCCAAGAGGCATTTAAACCGTCTTGTTAAGCTACTGCGACCTGAACGTTTCTTCCAAGGGGCATTTAAACCTTCTAGTTTAGCTACTGTGACCTCCACCACTTTTCCAAGGGGCATTTAAACCGTCTTGTTAGCTACTGCACCTGCATGTCTCTTCCAAGGGGCATTTAAAGCGTCTTGTTAAGCTACTGCGACCTGCACGTCTCTTCCAAGGGGCAATTAAATAGTCTGTTTAAGCTACTGCGACCTCCACCGCCCTTCCAAGTGCCATTTAAACCGTCTTGTTTAGCTACTGCGACCTGCACGTTTCTACCAAGGGGCATTTAAACGGTCTTGTTAAGCTACAGCGACTTGCACGTCTCTTCCAAGGGGCATTTAAACCTTCTTGTTTAGCTACTGTAACCTCCACCACTTTTCCAAGGGGCACTTAAACCGTCTTGTTAAGCTACTGCGAAATGCACGTCTCTTCCAAGGGGCATTTAAACCGTTTTGTTAAGCTACTGTGACTTGCACGTCTCTTCCAAGGGGCATTTAAACGGTCTTGTTAAGCTACTGCGAGCTGCCCTTATCTTCCAAGGGGCATTTAAACCTTTTTGTTAAGCTACTGCGACCTGCATGTCTCTTCCAAGGTGCATTTAATCCGTCTTTTTAAACTACTGCGACCTGCACGTCTCTTCCAAGGGGCATTTAAACCATCTTGTTAAGCTACTGTGACCTGCATGTCTCTTCCGAGGGGCATTTAAACCGTCTTGTTCAGCTACTGCGACTTGCATGTCTCTTCCAAGGGGCATTTAAACCATCTTGTTAAGCTACTTTGACTTGCACGTCTCTTCCAAGGGGCATTTAAACCTTTTTGTTTAGCAACTGTAACCTCCACCACTTTTCCAAGGGGCATTTAAACCGTCTTGTTAATCTACTGCGACCTGCATGTCTCTTCCAAGGGGCATTTAAACCGTCTTGTTAAGCTACTGCGTAATGCACGTCACTTCCAAGGGTCATTTAAACCGTCTCTTTAAGCTACTGTGACTGGCACTTCTCTTCCAAGGGGCATTTAAACCTTCTTGTTTAGCTACTGTAACCTCCACCACTTTTCCAAGGGGCATTTAAACCTTCTTGTTAAGCTACTGCGACCTACATGTCCCTTCCAAGGGGCATTTAAACCGTCTTGTTAAGCTGCTGCGACCTGCATGTCTCTTCCAAGGGGCACTTAAACCATCTTGTTAAGCTACTGCAACCTCCACCGCTCTTCCAAGAGGCATTTAAACCGTCTTGTTAAGCTACTGCGACCTGCACGTTTCTTCCAAGGGGCATTTAAACCAACTTGTTAAGCTACTGCGACCTCCACCGCTCTACCAAGGGGCATTTTAACCGTCTTGTTAAGCTGCTGCGACCTTGACGTCTCTTCCAAGGGGCATTTAAACCATCTTATTAATCTACTGCCACCTCCACCGCTTTTCCAAGGGGCATTAAAACCGTCTTGTTAAGCTACTGCAACCAGCACGTCCCTTTCAAGGGGCATTTAAACCATCTTGTTACGCTACTGCGACCTCCACCGCTCTTCCAAGGGGCATTTAAACCGCCTTGTTAAGCTACTGCGACCTGCACGTCTCTTCCAAGGGGCATTTAAACCGTCTAGTTAAGCTACTGCGACCTGCACGTCTCTTCCAACAGGAATTTAAACCATCTTGTTAAGCTACTGCGACCTGCACGTCTCTTCCAAGGTGCATTTAAACCGTCTTGTTAAGCTGCTGCGATCTGCACGTCTCTACCAAGGGGCATTTAATCCGTCTTGTTAAGCTATTACGTCCTCCACCGCTCTTCCAAGGGGCATTTAAACCGTCTTGTTTAGCTACTGCGACCTGCACATCTCTTCCAAGGGGCATTTAAACCATCTTGTTAAGCTACTGCGACTTGCACGTCTCTTCCAAGGGGCATTTAAACCTTCTTGTTTAGCTACTGTAACCTCCATCACTTTTCCAAAGGGCATTTAAACCATCTTGTTAAGCTACTGCGTCCTGCATCTCTCTTCCAAGGGGCATTTAAACCGTCTTTTTAAGCTACTGCAACCTGCACGTCTCTTCCAAGGGGAATTTAAACCATCTTGTTAAGCTACTGCGACCTGCACATCTCTTCCAAGGGGCATTTAAACGGTCTTGTTAAGCTACTGCGACTTGCACGTCTCTTCCAAGGTGCATTTAAAACTTCTTGTTTAGCTACTGTAACCTCCACCACTTTTCCAAGGGGCACTTAAACCATCTTGTTAAGCTACTGCGAAATGCACGTCTCTTCCAAGGGGCATTTAAACCGTTTTGTTAAGCTACTGTAACTTGCACGTCTCTTCCAAGGGGCATTGAAACGGTCTTGTTAAGCTACTGCGAGCTGCCCTTATCTTCCAAGGGGCATGTAAACCTTCTTGTTAAGCTACTGCGACCTGCATGTCTCTTCCAAGGTGCATTTAATCCGTCTTTTTAAGCTACTGCGACCTGCACGTCTCTTCCAAGGGGCATTTAAACCATCTTGTTAAGCTACTGCGACCTGCATGTGTCTTCCGAGGGGCTTTTAAACCGTCTTGTTCAGCTACTGCGACTTGCACGTCTCTTCCAAGGGGCATTTAAACCTTCTTGTTTAGCTACTGTAACCTCCACCAATTTTCCAAGGGGCATTTAAACCGTTTTGATAAGCTACTGTGAATTGGACGTCTCTTCCAAGGGGCATTTAAACGGTCTTTTTAAGCTACTGCGAGCTGCCCTTATCTTCCAAGGGGCATTTAAACCTTCTTGTTAAGCTACTGCGACCTGCATGTCTCTTCCAAGGTGCATTTAATCCGTCTTTTTAAGCTACTGCGACCTGCACGTCTCTTCCGAGGGGCATTTAAACCGTCTTGTTCAGCTACTGCGACTTGCACGTCTCTTCCAAGGGGCATTTAAGCCTTCTTGTTAAGCTACTGCGACATGCATGTCTCTTCCAAGGGGCATTTAAACCGTCTTGTTAAGCTACTGCGACCTGCATGTCTCTTCCAAGGGGCATTTAAACCGTCTTGTTAAGCTACTGCGACCTGCATGTCTCTTCCAAGGGGCATTTAAACCGTCTTGTTAAGCTACTGCGACCTGCATGTCTATTCCAAGGGCCATTTAAACCATCTTGTTAAGCTACTGCGACCTGCCTGTCTCTTCCAAGGGGCATTTAAACCGACTTTTTAAGCTACTGCGACTTGCACTTCTCTTCCAATGGGCATTTAAACCATCTTGTTTAGCTACTGTAACCTCCACCATTTTACAAGGGGCATTTAAACCATCTTGTTAAGCTACTGCGACCTACATGTCTCTTCCAAGGGGTATTTAAACCGTCTTGTTAAGCAACTGGGACCTGTACGTCTCTTCCAAGGGGCATTTAAACCGTCTTGTTAAGCTACTGCGAAATGCACGTCACTTCCAAGGGGCATTTAAACCGTGTTTTTAAGCTACTGCGACTTGCACTTCTCTTCCAAGGAGCATTTAAACCTTCTTGTTTAGCTACTGTAACCTCCACCACTTTTCCAAGGGGCATTTAAACCGTCTTGTTAAGCTACTACGACCTACATGTCTCTTCCAAGGGGCATTTAAACCTTCTTGCTAAGCTACTGGGACATGTACGTCTCTTCCAAGGGGCATTTAAACCGTCTTGTTAAGCTACTGCGACCTGCACGTTTCTTCCAAGGGGCATTTAAACCATCTTGTTAAGCTACTGCGACCTCCACCGCTCTTCCAAGAGGCATTTAAACCGTCTTGTTAAGCTACTGCGACCTGCACGTTTCTTCCAAGGGGCATTTAAACCATCTTGTTAAGGTACTGCGACCTCCACCGCTCTAATAAGGAGCATTTTAACCGTCTTTTTAAGCTACTGCGACCTGCACGTCTCTTCCAAGGGGCATTTAAACCATCTTGTTAATCTACTGCGACCTCCACCGCTTTTCCAAGGGGCATTAAAACAGTCTTGTTAAGCTTCTGCGACCTGCACATCTCTTTCAAGGGGCTTTTATACCATTTTGTTACGCTACTGCAACCTCCACCGCTCTTCCAAGGGGCATTTAAACCGCCTTGTTAAGCTACTGCGACCTGCACGTCTCTTCCAAGGTGCATTTAAACCATCTTGTTAAGCCGCTGCGATCTGCACCTCTCTACCAAGGGGAATTTAATCCGTCTTGTTAAGCTATTACGACCTCCACCGCTCTTCCAAGGGGCATTTAAACCGTCTTGTTAAGCTACTGCGACCTGCACGTCTCTTCCAAGGGGCATTTAAACCATCTTGTTAAGCTACTGCGACTTGCACGTCTCTTCCAAGGGGCATTTAAACCTTCTTGCTTAGCTACTGTAACCTCCATCACTTTTCCAAGGGGCATTTAAACCGTCTTGTTAAACTACTGCGACCTGCATCTCTCTTCCAAGGGGCATTTAAACCGTCTTTTTAAGCTACTGCAACCGGCACGTCTCTTCCAAGGGGCATTTAAACCCTCTTGTTAAGCTACTGCGACCTGCACATCTCTTCCAAGGGGCATTTAAACGGTCTTGTTAAGCTACTGGGACTTTCACTTCGCTTCGAAGGGGCATTTAAACCTTCTTGTTTAGCTACTGTAACCTCCACCACTTTTCCAAGGGGCATTTAAACCGTCTTGTTAATCTACTGCGACCTGCATGTCTCTTCCAAGGGGCACTTAAACCGTCTTGTTAAGCTACTGCGAAATGCACGTGTCTTCCAAGGGGCATTTAATCCGTCTTGTTAAGCTACTGCGACCTGCACTTATCTTCCAAGCGGCATTTAAACCGTCTTGTTAAGCTACTGCGACATGCATGTCTCTTCCAAGGGGCATTTAAACCGTCTTGTTAAGCTACTGCGACCTGCATGTCTCTTCCAAGGGGCATTTAAACCATCTTGTTAAGCTACTGCGACCTGCATGTCTCTTCCAAGGGGCATTTAAACCGACTTTTTAAGCTACTGCGACTTGCACTTCTCTTCCAATGGGCATTTAAACCATCTTGTTTAGCTACTGCAACCTCCACCACTTTCCAAGGGGCATTTAAACCATCTTGTTAAGCTACTGCGACCTACATGTCTCTTCCAAGGGGTATTTAAACCGTCTTGTTAAGCAACTGGGATCTGTACGTCTCTTCCAAGGGGCATTTAAACCGTCTTGTTAAGCTATTGCGAAATGCACGTCACTTCCAAGGGGCATTTAAACCGTCTTTTTAAGCTACTGCGACTTGCACTTCTCTTCCAAGGAGCATTTAAACCTTCTTGTTTAGCTACTGTAACCTCCACCACTTTTCCAAGGGGCATTTAAACCGTCTTGTTAAGCTACTACGACCTACATGTCTGATCCAAGGGGCATTTAAACCTTCTTGTTAAGCTACTGGGACATGTACGTCTCTTCCAAGGGGCACTTAAACCATCTTGTTAAGCTACTGCGACCTCCACCGCTCTTCCAAGAGGCATTTAAACCGTCTTGTTAAGCTACTGCGACCTGCACGTTTCTTCCAAGGGGCATTTAAACCATCTTGTTAAGCTACTGCGACCTCCACCGCTCTAATAAGGAGCATTTTAACCGTCTTTTTAAGCTACTGCGACCTGCACGTCTCTTCCAAGGGGCATTTAAACCATCTTGTTAATCTACTGCGACCTCCACCGCTTTTCCAAGGGGCATTAAAACAGTCTTGTTAAGCTTCTGCGACCTGCACATCTCTTTCAAGGGGCTTTTATACCATTTTGTTACGCTACTGCAACCTCCACCGCTCTTCCAAGGGGCATTTAAACCGCCTTGTTAAGCTACTGCGACCTGCACGTCTCTTCCAAGGTGCATTTAAACCATCTTGTTAAGCCGCTGCGATCTGCACCTCTCTACCAAGGGGAATTTAATCCGTCTTGTTAAGCTATTACGACCTCCACCGCTCTTCCAAGGGGCATTTAAACCGTCTTGTTAAGCTACTGCGACCTGCACGTCTCTTCCTAGGGGCATTTAAACCATCTTGTTAAGCTACTGCGACTTGCACGTCTCTTCCAAGGGGCATTTAAACCTTCTTGCTTAGCTACTGTAACCTCCATCACTTTTCCAAGGGGCATTTAAACCGTCTTGTTAAACTACTGCGACCTGCATCTCTCTTCCAAGGGGCATTTAAACCGTCTTTTTAAGCTACTGCAACCGGCACGTCTCTTCCAAGGGGCATTTAAACCCTCTTGTTAAGCTACTGCGACCTGCACATCTCTTCCAAGGGGCATTTAAACGGTCTTGTTAAGCTACTGCGACTTTCACTTCGCTTCGAAGGGGCATTTAAACCTTCTTGTTTAGCTACTGTAACCTCCACCACTTTTCCAAGGGGCATTTAAACCGTCTTGTTAATCTACTGCGACCTGCATGTCTCTTCCAAGGGGCACTTAAACCGTCTTGTTAAGCTACTGCGAAATGCACGTGTCTTCCAAGGGGCATTTAATCCATCTTGTTAAGCTACTGCGACCTGCACTTATCTTCCAAGGGGCATTTAAACCATCTTGTTAAGCTACTGCGACCTGCATGTCTCTTCCAAGGGGCATTTAAACCATCTTGTTCAGCTACTGCGACTTGCATGTCTCTTCCAAGGGGCATTTAAACCTTCTTGTTTAGCTACTGTAACCTCCACCACTTTTCCAAGGAGCATTTAAGCCGTCTTGTTAAGCTACTGGGACATGTACGTCTCTTCCAAGGGGCACTTAAACCATCTCGTTAAGCTACTGCGACCACCACCGCTCTTCCAAGAGGCATTTAAACCGTCTTGTTAAGCTACTGCGACCTGCACGTTTCTTCCAAGGGGCATTTAAACCATCTTGTTAAGCTACTGCGACCTCCACCGCTCTACCAAGAGGCATTTTAACCTTCTTTTTAAGCTACTGCGACCTGCACGTCTCTTCCAAGGGGCATTTAAACCATCTTGTTAATCTACTGCGACCTCCACCGCTTTTCCAAGGGGCATTAAAACAGTCTTGTTAAGCTACTGCGACCTGCACGTCTCTTTCAAGGGGCTTTTAAACCATCTTGTTACGCTACTGCGACCTCCACCGCTCTTCCAAGGGGCATTTAAACCGCCTTGTTAAGGTACTGCGAACTGCACGTCTCTTCCATGGGGCATTTTAACCGTCTTGTTAAGCTTCTGCAACCTGCACATCTCTTCCATTGGGCATTTAAACCGTCTTGTTAAGCTACTGCGACCTGCACGTCTCTTCCAAGGTGCATTTAAACCGTCTTGCTAAGCTGCTGCGATCTGCACATCTCTACCAAGGGGAATTTAATCCGTCTTGTTAAGCTATTACGACCTCCACCGCTCTTCCAAGGGGCATTTAAACCGTCTTGTTAAGCTACTGCGACCTGCACGTCTCTTCCAAGGGGCATTTAAACCATCTTGTTAAGCTACTGCGACTTGCACATCTCTTCCAAGGGGCATTTAAACCTTCTTGCTTAGCTACTGTAACCTCCATCACTTTTCCAAGGGGCATTTAAACCGTCTTGTTAAGCTACTGCGACCTGCATCTCTCTTCCAAGGGGCATTTAAACCGTCTTTTTAAGCTACTGCAACCGGCACGTCTCTTCCAAGGGGCATTTAAACCCTCTTGTTAAGCTACTGCGACCTGCACATCTCTTCCAAGGGGCATTTAAAAGGTCTTGTTAAGCTACTGCAACTTTCACTTCGCTTCCAAGGGGCATTTAAACCTTCTTGTTTAGCTACTGTAACCTCCACCACTTTTCCAAGGGGCATTTAAACCGTCTTGTTAATCTACTGCGACCTGCATGTCTCTTCCAAGGGGCACTTAAACCGTCTTGATAAGCTACTGCGAAATGCACGTTTCTTCCAAGGGGCATTTAAACCGTCATGTTAAGCTACTGCGACCTGCACTTATCTTCCAAGCGGCATTTAAACCATCTTGTTAAGCTACTGCGACCTGCATGTCTCTTCCAAGGGGCATTTAAACCGTCTTGTTCAGCTACTGCGACTTGCATGTCTCTTCCAAGGGGCATTTAAATCTTCTTGTTTAGCTACTGTAACCTTCACCACTTTTCCAAGGGGCATTTAAACTGTCTTGTTAAGCTACTGCGACCTGCATGCCTCTTCCAAGTGGCATTTAAATCGACTTTTTGAGCTACTGCAACCTGCACGTCTCTTCCAAGGGACATTTAAACCGCCTTTTTAAGCTGCTGCGTCCTGCATGTCTCTTCCAAGGGGCATTTAAACCGTTTTGTTAAGATACTGTGACCTGCACGTTTCTTCCAAGGGGCATTTAAACCATCTTGTTAATCTACTGCAAACTCCACCGCTTTTCCAAGGGGCATTTAAACCGTCTTGTTAAGCTACTGCAATCTGCACGTCTCTTCCAAGGGGCATATAAACCGTCTTTTTAAGCTACTGCGACCTCCACCGCTCTTCCAAGGGGCATTTAAACCGTCTTGTTAAGCTAATGCGACCTGCACATCTCTTCCATGGGGCATTTAAACCATCTTGTTAAGCTACTGCGACCTGCACGTCTCTTCCATGGGGCATTTAAACTGTCTTGTTAAGCTACTGCGACCTGCACGTTTCTTCCAAGGGGCATTTAAACCGTCTTGTTAAGCTACTGCGTCCTGCACATTTCTACCAAGGAGCATTTAAACCGTCTTGTTAATCTACTGCTCCATGCATGTCTCTTCCAAGGGGCATTTAAACCGTCTTGTTAAGCTACTGCGTCCTGCACGTCTCTTCAAAGGGGCATTTAAACTGTCTTGTTAAGCTACTGCGACCTGCATGTCTCTTCCAAGGAGCATTTAAACCGTCTTGTTAAGCCACTGCGACCTGCACGTCTCTTCCAAGGGGCATTTAAAACGCCTTTTTAAGCTGCTGCGACCTGCATGTCTCTTCCAAGGGGCATTTAATCTGTCTTGTTAAGCTATTACGACCTCCACCGATCTTCCAAGCGGCATTTAAACCATCTTGTTAATCTACTGCGACCTGCACGTCTCTTCCAAGGGGCATTTAAACTGTCTTGTTAAGCTACTGCGACCTGCACGTCTCTTCCAAGGGGCATTTAAACCGTCTTGTTAAGCTACTGCGAAATGCACGTCTCTTCCAAGGGGCATTTAAACCGTCTTGTTAAGCTACTGCGACTTGCACTCCTCTTCCAAGGGGCATATAAACCTTCTTATTTAGCTACTGCGAGCTGCCCTTATCTTCCAAGCGGCATTTAAACCATCTTGTTAAGCTACTGCGACCTGCATGTCTCTTCCGAGGGGCATTTAAACCGGCTTGTTAAGCTACTGCGACTTGCACGTCTCTTCCAAGGGGCATTTAAACCTTCTTGTTTAGCTACTGTAACCTCCACCACTTTTCCAAGGGGCATTTAAACCGTCTTGTTAAGCTACTGCAACCCGCATTTCTCTTCCAAGGGGCATTTAAACCGTCTTTTTAAGCTACTGCAACCTGCACGTCTCTTCCAAGGGGCATTTAAACCGTCTTGTTAAGCAACTGTGACTTGCACGTCTCTTCCAAGGGGCATTTAAATCGTTTTGTTAAGCTACTGCGACCTGCACGTTTCTTCCAAGGGGCATTTAAACCGTCTTGTTAAGCTACTGCGACCTCCACCGCTCTTCCAAGGGGCATTTTAACCATCTTGTTAAGCTACTGCGACCTGCACGTCTCTTCCAAAGGGCATTTAAACCATCTTGTTAATCTACTGCGACCTCCATCGTTCTTCCAAGGGGCATTTAAACCGTCTTGTTAAGCTACTGCGACCTGCATGTCTCTTCCATGGGGCATTTAAACCGTCTTGTTAAGCTACTGCGACCTGCACGTCTCTTCCATGGGGCATTTAAACCGTCTTGTTAAGCTACTGCGACCTGCACGTCTCTTACATGGGGCATTTAAACAGTCTTGTTAAGCTACTGCGACCTGCACGTCTCTTCCAAGGGGCATTTAAACCAACTTGTTAAGCTACTGCGACCTGCACGTCTCTTCCAACGGGCATTTAAACCATCTTGTTAAGCTACTGCGACCTGCACGTCTCTTCCAAGGTGCATTTAAAGCGTCTTGTTAAGCCACTGCGACCTGCATGTCTCTTCCAAGGGGCATTTAAACCTTTTTATTTAGCTACTGTAACCTCCACCACTTTTCCAAGGGGCATTTAAACCGTCTTGTTAATCTCCTGCGACCTGCATGTCTCTTCGAAGGGGCATTTAAACCATCTTGTTAAGCTACTGCGACCTGCACGTCTCTTCCAAGGGGCATTTAAACCGTCTTGTTAAGCTGCTGCACCTGCATGTCTCTTCCAAGGGGCATTTAAAGCGTCTTGTTAAGCCACTGCGACCTGCACGTCTCTTCCAAGGGGCATTTAAACCATCTTGTTATGCTACTGCGACTTGCACGTCTCTTCCAAGGGGCATTTAAACCTTCTAGTTTAGCTACTGTAACCTCCACCACTTTTCCAAGGGGCATTTACACCGTCTTGTTAGCTACTGCACCTGCATGTCTCTTCCAAGGGGCATTTAAAGCGCCTTGTTAAGCTACTGCGACCTGCACATCTCTTCCAAGGGGCAATTAAATCGTCTGGTTAAGCTACTGCGACCTCCACCGCCCTTCCAAGTGCCATTTAAACCGTCTTGTTTAGTTACTGCGACCTGCACGTTTCTACCAAGGGGCATTTAAACCGTCTTGTTAATCTACTGCGCCATGCATGTCTCTTCCAAGGGGCATTTAAACCATCTTGTTAAGCTACTGCGACCTGCACTTCTCTTTCAAGGGGCATTTAAACCGTCTTGTTAAGCTACTGCACCTGCATGTCTCTTCCAAGGGGCATTTAAAGCGTCTTGTTAAGCCACTGCGACCTGCACGTCTCTTCCAAGGGGCATTTCAACCATCTTGTTAAGCTACTGCGACATGCACGTCTCTTCCAAGGGGCATTTAAACCTTCTTGTTTAGCTACTGTAACCTCCACCACTTTTCCAAGGGGCATTTAAACCGTCTTGTTAAGCTACTGCGACCTGCATCTCTCTTCCAAGGGGCATTTAAACCATCTTGTTAAGCTACTGCGACTTGCACGTCTCTTCCAAGGGGCATTTAAACCTTTTTGTTTAGCTACTGTAAACTCCACCACTTTTCCAAGGGGCATTTAAACCGTCTTGTTAATCTACTGCGACCTGCATGTCTCTTCCAAGGGGCATTTAAACCGTCTTGTTAAGCTACTGCGAAATGCACGTCACTTCCAAGGGGCATTTAAACCGTCTTTTTAAGCTACTGTGACTTGCACTTCTCTTCCAAGGGGCATTTAAACCTTCTTGTTTAGCTACTGTAACCTCCACCACTTTTCCAAGGGGCATTTAAACCGTCTTGTTAAGCTACTGCGACCTACATGTCCCTTCCAAGGGTTATTTAAACCGTCTTGTTAAGCTACTGGGACCTGTACGTCTCTTCCAAGGGGAATTTAAACCGTCTTGTTAAGCTGCTGCGACCTGCATGTTTCTTCCAAGGGGCACTTAAACCATCTTGTTAAGCTACTGCAACCTCCACCGCTCTTCCAAGAGGCATTTAAACCGTCTTGTTAAGCTACTGTGACCTGCATGTCTCTTCCATGGGGCATTTAAACCGTCTTGTTAATCTACTGCGACCTCCATCGCTCTTCCAAGGGGCATTTAAACCGTCTTGTTAAGCTACTGCGACCTGCATGTCTCTTCCATGGGGCATTTAAACCGTCTTGTTAAGCTACTGCGACCTGCACGTCTCTTCCATGGGGCATTTAAACCGTCTTGTTAAGCTACTGCGACCTGCACGTCTCTTACATGGGGCATTTAAACAGTCTTGTTAAGCTACTGCGACCTGCACGTCTCTTCCAAGGGGCATTTAAACCAACTTGTTAAGCTACTGCGACCTGCACGTCTCTTCCAACGGGCATTTAAACCATCTTGTTAAGCTACTGCGACCTGCACGTCTCTTCCAAGGTGCATTTAAAGCGTCTTGTTAAGCCACTGCGACCTGCATGTCTCTTCCAAGGGGCATTTAAACCTTTTTGTTTAGCTACTGTAACCTCCACCACTTTTCCAAGGGGCATTTAAACCGTCTTGTTAATCTCCTGCGACCTGCATGTCTCTTCGAAGGGGCATTTAAACCATCTTGTTAAGCTACTGCGACCTGCACGTCTCTTCCAAGGGGCATTTAAACCGTCTTGTTAAGCTACTGCACCTGCATGTCTCTTCCAAGGGGCATTTAAAGCGTCTTGTTAAGCCACTGCGACCTGCACGTCTCTTCCAAGGGGCATTTAAACCATCTTGTTATGCTACTGCGACTTGCACGTCTCTTCCAAGGGGCATTTAAACCTTCTAGTTCAGCTACTGTAACCTCCACCACTTTTCCAAGGGGCATTTACACCGTCTTGTTAGCTACTGCACCTGCATGTCTCTTCCAAGGGGCATTTAAAGCGCCTTGTTAAGCTACTGCGACCTGCACATCTCTTCCAAGGGGCAATTAAATCGTCTGGTTAAGCTACTGCGACCTCCACCGCCCTTCCAAGTGCCATTTAAACCGTCTTGTTTAGTTACTGCGACCTGCACGTTTCTACCAAGGGGCATTTAAACCGTCTTGTTAATCTACTGCGCCATGCATGTCTCTTCCAAGGGGCATTTAAACCATCTTGTTAAGCTACTGCGACCTGCACTTCTCTTTCAAGGGGCATTTAAACCGTCTTGTTAAGCTACTGCACCTGCATGTCTCTTCCAAGGGGCATTTAAAGCGTCTTGTTAAGCCACTGCGACCTGCACGTCTCTTCCAAGGGGCATTTCAACCATCTTGTTAAGCTACTGCGACATGCACGTCTCTTCCAAGGGGCATTTAAACCTTCTTGTTTAGCTACTGTAACCTCCACCACTTTTCCAAGGGGCATTTAAACCGTCTTGTTAAGCTACTGCGACCTGCATCTCTCTTCCAAGGGGCATTTAAACCATCTTGTTAAGCTACTGCGACTTGCACGTCTCTTCCAAGGGGCATTTAAACCTTTTTGTTTAGCTACTGTAAACTCCACCACTTTTCCAAGGGGCATTTAAACCGTCTTGTTAATCTACTGCGACCTGCATGTCTCTTCCAAGGGGCATTTAAACCGTCTTGTTAAGCTACTGCGAAATGCACGTCACTTCCAAGGGACATTTAAACCGTCTTTTTAAGCTACTGTGACTTGCACTTCTCTTCCAAGGGGCATTTAAACCTTCTTGTTTAGCTACTGTAACCTCCACCACTTTTCCAAGGGGCATTTAAACCGTCTTGTTAAGCTACTGCGACCTACATGTCCCTTCCAAGGGTTATTTAAACCGTCTTGTTAAGCTACTGGGACCTGTACGTCTCTTCCAAGGGGAATTTAAACCGTCTTGTTAAGCTGCTGCGACCTGCATGTTTCTTCCAAGGGGCACTTAAACCATCTTGTTAAGCTACTGCAACCTCCACCGCTCTTCCAAGAGGCATTTAAACCGTCTTGTTAAGCTACTGTGACCTGAACGTTTCTACCAAGGGGCATTTAAACCTTCTAGTTTAGCTACTGTAACCTCCACCACTTTTCCAAGGGGCATTTAAACGGTCTTGTTAGCTACTGCACCTGCATGTCTCTTCCAAGGGGCATTTAAAGCGTCTTGTTAAGCTACTGCGACCTGCACGTCTCTTCCAAGGGGCAATTAAATCGTCTGGTTAAGCTACTGCGACCTCCACCGCCCTTCCAAGTGCCATTTAAACCGTCTTGTTTAGCTACTGCGACCTGCACGTTTCTACCAAGGGGCATTTAAACCGTCTTGTTCATCTACTGCGCCATGCATGTCTCTTCCAAGGGGCATTTAAACCATCTTGTTAAGCTACTGCGACCTGCATGTCTCTTTCAAGGGGCATTTAAACCGTCTTGTTAAGCTACTGCACCTGCATGTCTCTTCCAAGGGGCATTTAAAGCGTCTTGTTAAGCCACTGCGACCTGCACGTCTCTTCCAAGGGGCATTTAAACCATCTTGTTAAGCTACCGCGACTTGCACGTCTCTTCCAAGGGGCATTTAAACCTTCTTGTTTAGCTACTGTAACCTCCACCACTTTTCCAAGGGGCATTTAAACCGTCTTGTTAAGCTACTGCGACCTGCATCTCTCTTCCAAGGGGCATTTAAACCATCTTGTTAAGCTACTGCGACTTGCACGTCTCTTCCAAGGGGCATTTAAACCTTTTTGTTTAGCTACTGTAAACTCCACCACTTTTCCAAGGGGCATTTAAACCGTCTTGTTAATCTACTGCGACCTGCATGTCTCTTCCAAGGGGCATTTAAACCGTCTTGTTAAGCTACTGCGAAATGCACGTCACTTCCAAGGGGCATTTAAACCGTCTTTTTAAGCTACTGTGACTTGCACTTCTCTTCCAAGGGGCATTTAAACCTTCTTGTTTAGCTACTGTAACCTCCACCACTTTTCCAAGGGGCATTTAAACCGTCTTGTTAAGCTACTGCGACCTACATGTCCCTTCCAAGGGTTATTTAAACCGTCTTGTTAAGCTACTGGGACCTGTACGTCTCTTCCAAGGGGCATTTAAACCGTCTTGTTAAGCTACTGCGACCTGAATGTTTCTTCCAAGGGGCATTTAAACCATCTTGTTAAGCTACTGCGACCTCCACCGCTCTACCAAGGGGCATTTTAACCGTCTTGTTAAGCTGCTGCGACCTGCACGTCTCTTCCAAGGGGTATTAAAACCATCTTGTTAATCTACTGCGACCTCCACTGCTTTTCCAAGGGGCATTAAAACCGTCTTGTTAAGCTACTGCGACCAGCACGTCCCTTTCAAGGGGCATTTAAACCAACTTGTTACGCTACTGTGACCTCCACCGCTATTCCAAGGGGCATTTAAACCGCCTTGTTAAGCTACTTCGACCTGCACGTCTCTTCCATGGGGCATTTTAACCGTCTTGTTAAGCTTCTGCAACCTGCACATCTCTTCCATGGGGCATTTAAACCGTCTTGTTAAGTTACTGCGACCTGCACGTCTCTTCCAAGGGGCATTTAAACCGTCTAGTTAAGCTACTGCGACCTGCACGTCTCTTCCAACGGGAATTTAAACCATCTTTTTAAGCTACTGCGACCTGCACGTCTCGACCAAGGTGCATTTAAACCGTCTTGTTAAGCTGCTGCGATCTGCACGTCTCTACCAAGGGGCATTTAATTCATCTTGTTAAGCTATTACGTCCTCCACTGCTCTTCCAAGGGGCATTTAAACCGTCTTGTTAAGCTACTGCGACATGCACGTCTCTTCCAAGGGGCATTTAAACCATCTTGTTAAGCTACTGCGACTTGCACGTCTCTTCCAAGGGGCATTTAAACCTTCTTGTTTAGCTACTGTAACCTCCAACACTTTTCCAAGGGGCATTTAAACCATCTTGTTAAGCTACTGCGACCTGCATCTCTCTTCCAAGGTGCATTTAAACCGTCTTTTTAAGCTACTGCAACCTGCACGTCTCTTCCAAGGGGAATTTAAACCATCTTGTTAAGCTACTGCGACCTGCACGTCTCTTTCAAGGGGCATTTAAACCGTCTAGTTAAGCTACTGCGACCTGCACGTCTCTTCCAACGGGAATTTAAACCATCTTGTTAAGCTACTGCGACCTGCACGTCTCGACCAAGGTGCATTTAAACTGTCTTGTTAAGCTGCTGCGATCTGCACGTCTCTACCAAGGGGCATTTAATTCATCTTGTTAAGCTATTACGTCCTCCACCGCTCTTCCAAGGGGCATTTAAACCGTCTTGTTAAGCTACTGCGACGTGCACATCTCTTCCAAGGGGCATTTAAACGGTCTTGTTAAGCTACTGCGACTTGCACGTCTCTTCCAAGGGGCATTTAAACCTTCTTGTTTAGCTACTGTAACCTCCACCACTTTTCCAAGGGGCACTTAAACCGTCTTGTTAAGCTACTGCGAAATGCACGTCTCTTCCAAGGGGCATTTAAACCGTTTTGTTAAGCTACTGTGACTTGCACGTCTCTTCCAAGGGGCATTTAAACGGTATTGTTAAGCTACTGCGAGCTGCCCTTATCTTCCAAGGGGCATTTAAACCTTTTTGTTAAGCTACTGCGACCTGCATGTCTCTTCCAAGGTGCATTTAATCCGTCTTTTTAAACTACTGCGACCTGCACGTCTCTTCCAAGGGGCATTTAAACCATCTTGTTAAGCTACTGTGACCTGCATGTCTCTTCCGAGGGGCATTTAAACCGTCTTGTTCAGCTACTGCGACTTGCATGTCTCTTCCAAGGGGCATTTAAACCATCTTGTTAAGCTACTGCGACTTGCACGTCTCTTCCAAGGGGCATTTAAACCTTTTTGTTTAGCTACTGTAACCTCCACCACTTTTCCAAGGGGCATTTAAACCGTCTTGTTAATCTACTGCGACCTGCATGTCTCTTCCAAGGGGCATTTAAACCGTCTTGTTAAGCTACTGCGTAATGCACGTCACTTGCAAGGGGCATTTAAACCGTCTTTTTAAGCTACTGTGACTGGCACTTCTCTTCCAAGGGGCATTTAAACCTTCTTGTTTAGCTACTGTAACCTCCACCACTTTTCCAAGGGGCATTTAAACCTTCTTGTTAAGCTACTGCGACCTATATGTCCCTTCCAAGGGGCATTTAAACCGTCTTGTTAAGCTGCTGCGACCTGCATGTCTCTTCCAAGGGGCACTTAAACCATCTTGTTAAGCTACTGCAACCTCCACCGCTCTTCCAAGAGGCATTTAAACCGTCTTGTTAAGCTACTGCGACCTGCACGTTTCTTCCAAGGGGCATTTAAACCAACTTGTTAAGCTACTGCGACCTCCACCGCTCTACCAAGGGGCATTTTAACCGTCTTGTTAAGCTGCTGCGACCTTCACGTCTCTTCCAAGGGGCATTTAAACCATCTTATTAATCTACTGCCACCTCCACCGCTTTTCCAAGGGGCATTAAAACCGTCTTGTTAAGCTACTGCGACCAGCACGTCCCTTTCAAGGGGAATTTAAACCATCTTGTTACGCTACTGCGACCTCCACCGCTCTTCCAAGGGGCATTTAAACCGCCTTGTTAAGCTACTGCGACCTGCACGTCTCTTCCAAGGGGCATTTAAACCGTCTAGTTAAGCTACTGCGACCTGCACGTCTCTTCCAACAGGAATTTTAACCATCTTATTAAGCTACTGCGACCTGCACGTCTCTTCCAAGGTGCATTGAAACCATCTTGTTAAGCTGCTGCGATCTGCACGTCTCTACCAAGGGGCATTTAATCCGTCTAGTTAAGCTATTACGTCCTCCACCGCTCTTCCAAGGGGCATTTAAACCGTCTTGTTTAGCTACTGCGACCTGCACATCTCCTCCAAGGGGCATTTAAACCATCTTGTTAAGCTACTGCGACTTGCACGTCTCTTCCAAGGGGCATTTAAACCTTCTTGTTTAGCTACTGTAACCTCCATCACTTTTCCAAAGGGCATTTAAACCGTCTTGTTAAGCTACTGCGACCTGCATCTCTCTTCCAAGGGGCATTTAAACCGTCTTTTTAAGCTACTGCAACATGCACGTCTCTTCCAAGGGGAATTTAAACCATCTTGTTAAGCTACTGCGACCTGCACATCTCTTCCAAGGGGCATTTAAACGGTCTTGTTAAGCTACTGCGACTTGCACGTCTCTTCCAAGGTGCATTTAAAACTTCTTGTTTAGCTACTGTAACCTCCACCACTTTTCCAAGGGGCACTTAAACCATCTTGTTAAGCTACTGCGAAATGCACGTCTCTTCCAAGGGGCATTTAAACCGTTTTGTTAAGCTACTGTAACTTGCACGTCTCTTCCAAGGGGCATTTAAACGGTCTTGTTTAGCTACTGCGAGCTGCCCTTATCTTCCAAGGGGCATGTAAACCTTCTTGTTAAGCTACTGCGACCTGCATGTCTCTTCCAAGGTGCATTTAATCCGTCTTTTTAAGCTACTGCGACCTGCACGTCTCTTCCAAGGGGCATTTAAACCATCTTGTTAAGCTACTGCGACCTGCATGTGTCTTTCGAGGGGCATTTAAACCGTCTTGTTCAGCTACTGCGACTTGCACGTCTCTTCCAAGGGGCATTTAAACCTACTTGTTTAGCTACTGTAACCTCCACCAATTTTCCAAGGGGCATTTAAACCTTTTTGTTAAGCTACTGTGACTTGGACGTCTCTTCCAAGGGGCATTTAAACGGTCTTTTAAAGCTACTGCGAGCTGCCCTTATCTTCCAAGGGGCATTTAAACCTTCTTGTTAAGCTACTGCGACCTGCATGTCTCTTCCAAGGTGCATTTAATCCATCTTTTTAAGCTACTGCGACCTGCACGTCTCTTCCAAGGGGCATTTAAACCATCTTGTTAAGCTACTGCGACCTGCATGTCTCTTCCGAGGGGCATTTAAACCGTCTTGTTCAGCTACTGCGACTTGCACGTCTCTTCCAAGGGGCATTTAAACCTCCTTGTTAAGCTACTGCAACATGCATGTCTCTTCCAAGGGGCATTTAAACCGTCTTGTTAAGCTACTGCGACCTGCACTTATCTTCCAAGCGGCATTTAAACCGTCTTGTTAAGCTACTGCGACATGCATGTCTCTTCCAAGGCGCATTTAAACCGTCTTGTTAAGCTACTGCGACCTGCATGTCTATTCCAAGGGCCATTTAAACCATCTTGTTAAGCTACTGCGACCTGCCTGTCTCTTCCAAGGGGCATTTAAACCGACTTTTTAAGCTACTGCGACTTGCACTTCTCTTCCAATGGCATTTAAACCATCTTGTTTAGCTACTGTAACCTCCACCATTTTCCAAGGGGCATTTAAACCATCTTGTTAAGCTACTGCGACCTACATGTCTCTTCCAAGGGGTATTTAAACCGTCTTGTTAAGCAACTGGGACCTGTACGTCTCTTCCAAGGGGCATTTAAACCGTCTTGTTAAGCTACTGCGAAATGCACGTCACTTCCAAGGGGCATTTAAACCGTGTTTTTAAGCTACTGCGACTTGCACTTCTCTTCCAAGGAGCATTTAAACCTTCTTGTTTAGCTACTGTAACCTCCACCACTTTTCCAAGGGGCATTTAAACCGTCTTGTTAAGCTACTACGACCTACATGTCTCTTCCAAGGGGCATTTAAACCTTCTTGCTAAGCTACTGGGACATGTACGTCTCTTCCAAGGGGCATTTAAACCGTCTTGTTAAGCTACTGCGACCTGCACGTTTCTTCCAAGGGGCATTTAAACCATCTTGTTAAGCTACTGCGACCTCCACCGCTCTACCAAGGGGCATTTTAACCGTCTTTTTAAGCTACTGCGACCTGCACGTCTCTTCCAAGGGGCATTTAAACCGTCTTGTTAAGCTACTGCGACCTGCACGTTTCTTCCAAGGGGCATTTAAACCATCTTGTTAATCTACTGCGACCTCCACCGCTTTTCCAAGGGGCATTAAAACAGTCTTGTTAAGCTACTGCGACCTGCACGTCTCTTTCAAGGGGCTTTTATACCATCTTGTTACGCTACTTCAACCTCCACCGCTCTTCCAAGGGGCATTTAAACCGCCTTGTTAAGCTACTGCGACCTGCACGTCTCTTCCAAGGTGCATTTAAAACGTCTTGTTAAGCTGCTGCGATCTGCACGTCTCTACCAAGGGGAATTTAATCCGTCTTGTTAAGCTATTACGACCTCCACCGCTCTTCCAAGGGGCATTTAAACCGTCTTGTTAAGCTACTGCGACCTGCACGTCTCTTCCAAGGGGCATTTAAACCATCTTGTTAAGCTACTGCGACTTGCACGTCTCTTCCAAGGGGCATTTAAACCTTCTTGCTTAGCTACTGTAACCTCCATCACTTTTCCAAGGGGCATTTAAACCGTCTTGTTAAACTACTGCGACCTGCATCTCTCTTCCAAGGGGCATTTAAACCGTATTTTTAAGCTACGGAAACCGGCACGTCTCTTCCAAGGGGCATTTAAACCCTCTTGATAAGCTACTGCGACCTGCACATCTCTTCCAAGGGGCATTTCAACTGTCTTGTTAAGCTACTGCGACTTTCACTTCGCTTCCAAGGGGCATTTAAACCTTCTTGTTTAGCTACTGTAACCTCCACCACTTTTCCAAGGGGCATTTAAACCGTCTTGTTAATCTACCGCGACCTGCATGTCTCTTCCAAGGGGCACTTAAACTGTCTTGTTAAGCTACTGCGAAATGCACATGTCTTCCAAGGGGCATTTAATCCGTCTTGTTAAGCTACTGCGACCTGCACTTATCTTCCAAGCGGCATTTAAACCGTCTTGTTAAGCTACTGCGACATGCATGTCTCTTCCAAGGGGCATTTAAACCGTCTTGTTAAGCTACTGCGATCTGCATGTCTCTTTCAAGGGGCATTTAAACCATCTTGTTAAGCTACTGCGACCTGCATGTCTCTTCCAAGGGGCATTTAAACCGACTTTTTAAGCTACTGCGACTTGCACTTCTCTTCCAATGGGCATTTAAACCATCTTGTTTAGCTACTGTAACCTCCACCACTTTCCAAGGGGCATTTAAACCATCTTTTTAAGCTACTGCGACCTACATGTCTCTTCCAAGGGGTATTTAAACCGTCTTGTTAAGCAACTGGGACCTGTACGTCTCTTCCAAGAGGCATTTAAACCGTCTTGTTAAGCTACTGCGAAATGCACGTCACTTCCAAGGGGCATTTAAACCGTCTTTTTAAGCTACTGCGACTTGCACTTCTCTTCCAAGGAGCATTTAAACCTTCTTGCTAAGCTACTGGGACATGTACGTCTCTTCCAAGGGGCATTTAAACCGTCTTGTTAAGCTACTGCGACCTGCACGTTTTTTCCAAGGGGCATTTAAACCATCTTGTTAAGCTACTGCGACCTCCACCGCTCTACCAAGGGGCATTTTAACCGTCTTTTTAAGCTACTGCGACCTGCACGTCTCTTCCAAAGGGCATTTAAACCATCTTGTTAATCTACTGCGACCTCCACCGCTTTTCCAAGGGGCATTAAAACAGTCTTGTTAAGCTACTGCGACCTGCACGTCTCTTTCAAGGGGCTTTTATACCATCTTGTTACGCTACTTCAACCTCCACCGCTCTTCCAAGGGGCATTTAAACCGCCTTGTTAAGCTACTGCGACCTGCACGTCTCTTCCAAGGTGCATTTAAACCGTCTTGTTAAGCTGCTGCGATCTGCACGTCTCTACCAAGGGGAATTTAATCCGTCTTGTTAAGCTATTACGACCTCCACCGCTCTTCCAAGGGGCATTTAAACCGTCTTGTTAAGCTACTGCGACCTGCACGTCTCTTCCAAGGGGCATTTAAACCATCTTGTTAAGCTACTGCGACCTGCACGTCTTTTCCAAGGGTCATTTAAACCGTCTTGTTAAGCTACTGCGACCTCCACCGCTCTTCCAAGGGGCATTTAAAACATCTTGTTAAGCTACTACGACCTGCATGTCTCTTCCAAGAGGCATTTAAACCGTCTTGGTAAGCTACTGCAACCTGCAAGCCTCTTCTAAGGGGCATTTAAACCCTCTTGTTAAGCTACTGCGACCTGCACGTCTCTTCCAAGGGGCATATAAACCTTCTTGTTAAGCTACTGCGATTTGCACGTCTCTTCCAAGGGGCATTTAAACCATCTTGTTAAGCTACTGTAACCTCCACCACTTTTCCAAGGGGCATTTAAGCCGTCTTGTTAAGCTACTGCGACCTGCACGTCTCTTCCAAGGGGCATTTAAACCTTCTTGTTAAGCTACTGCGATTTGCACGTCTCTTCCAAGGGGCATTTAAACCATCTTGTTAAGCTACTGTATCCTCCACCACTTTTCCAAGGGGCATTTAAGCTGTCTTGTTAAGCTACTGCGACCTGCACATCTCTTCCAAGGGGCATTTAAACCGTCTTGTTAAGCTACTGCGACCTCCACCGCTCTTCCAATGGGCATTTAAAACGTCTTGTTAAGCTACTGCGACCTCCACCGCTCTTCCAAGGGGCATTTAAACTGTCTTGTTAAGAAACTGCGACCTCCACCGCTCGTCCAAGGGGCATTTAAACTGTCTTTTTAAGCTACTGCGACCTCCACCGCTCTTCCAAGGGGCATTTAAACCGTCTTGTTAAGCTGCGGCGAAATGTACGTCTCTTCCAAGGGCCATTTAAACCGTCTTGGTAAGCTACTGTGACCTGCACGTCTCTTCCAAGGGGCATTTAAACTGTCTTGTTAAGCTACTGCGATCTGCATGTCTCTTCCAAGGGGCATTTATACCATCTTGTTAAGCTCCTGCTACCTGCATGTCTCTTCCAAGTTGCATTTAAACCATCTTTTTAAGCTGCTGTGACCTGCATGTCTCTTCCAAGGGGCATTTAAACCGTCTTGTTAAGCTACTGCGACCTCCACCGCTCTTCCAAGGGGCATTTAAAAAGTCTTGTTAAGCTACTGCGACCTCCACCGCTCTTCCAAGGGGCATTTAAACCGTCTTGTTAAGCTACGGCGAAATGCACGTCTCTTCCAAGGGCCATTTAAACCGTCTTGGTAAGCTACTGTGACCTGCACGTCTCTTTCAAGGGGCATTTAAACTGTCTTGTTAAGCTACTGCGATCTGCATGTCTCTTCCAAGGGGCATTTAAACCATCTTGTTAAGCTCCTGCTACCTGCACGTCTCTTCCAAGTTGCATTTAAACCATCTTTTTAAGCTGCTGTGACCTGCATGTCTCTTCCAAGGGGCATTTAAACAGTCTTGTTAAGCTACTGCGACCTTCACCGCTCTTCCAAGGGGCATTTAAACCGTCATGTTAAGCTACTGCGACCTGCACGTCTCTTCAAAGGGCCATTTAAACCATCTTGGTAAGCTACTGCGACCTGCAAGCCTCTTCCAAGGGGCATTTAAACCATCTTGTTAAGCTACTGCGACCTGCACGTCTCTTCCAAGGGGCATTTAAACCATCTTGTTAAGCTACTGCTACCTGCACGTCTTTTCCAAGGGGCATTTAAACCGTCTTGTTAAGCTACTGCGACCGGCACGTCTTTTCCAAGGGGCATTTAAAACGTCTTGTTAAGCTACTGTGACCAGCACATCTCTTTCAAGGGGCATTTAAACTGTCTTGTTAAGCTACTGCGACCTCCACCGCTCTTCCAAGGGCCATTTAAACCATCTTGTTAAGCTACTGCGACCTGCACGTCTCTTCCCAGGGGCATTTAAACCGTCTTGTTAAGCTCCTGTAACCTGCACGACTTTTCCAAGGGTCATTTAAACCGTCTTGTTAAGCTTCTGCGACCTGCTCGTCTCTTCCAAGGGGCATTTAAACCATCTTTTTAAGCTGCTGTGACCTGCATGTCTCTTCCAAGGGGCATTTAAACCGTCTTGTTAAGCTACTGCGACCTCCACCGCTCTTCCAAGGGGCATTTAAACCGTCATGTTAAGCTACTGCGACCTGCACGTCTCTTCAAAGGGCCATTTAAACCATCTTGGTAAGCTACTGCGACCTGCAAGCCTCTTCCAAGGGGCATTTAAACCATCTTGTTAAGCTACTGCGACCTGCACGTCTCTTCCAAGGGGCATTTAAACCATCTTGTTAAGCTACTGCTACCTGCACGTCTTTTCCAAGGGGCATTTAAACCGTCTTGTTAAGCTACTGCGACCTGCACGTCTTTTCCAAGGGGCATTTAAAACGTCTTGTTAAGCTACTGTGACCAGCACATCTCTTTCAAGGGGCATTTAAACTGTCTTGTTAAGCTACTGCGACCTCCACCGCTCTTCCAAGGGCCATTTAAACCATCTTGTTAAGCTACTGCGACCTGCACGTCTCTTCCCAGGGGCATTTAAACCGTCTTGTTAAGCTCCTGTAACCTGCACGACTTTTCCAAGGTTCATTTAAACCGTCTTGTTAAGCTTCTGCGACCTGCTCGTCTCTTCCAAGGGGCATTTAAACCGCTTTGTTAAGCTACTGCTATCTGCATGTCTCTTCCAAGGGGCGTTTAATCCGTTTTGTTAAGCTACTGCGACCTGCACGTCTTTTCCAAGGGGCATTTAAACCGTCTTGTTAAGCTACTGTGACCAGCACATCTCTTTCAAGGGGCATTTAAACTGTCTTGTTAAGCTATTCGACCTCCACCGCTCGTCCAAGGGGCATTTAAACCGTTTTTTTAAGCTACTGCGACCTGCACGTCTCTTCCAAGGGGCATTTAAACCGTCTTGTTAAGCTACTGCGACCTCCACCGAACTTCCAAGGGGCATTTAAACCGTCTTGTTAAGCTACTGCGACCTGCACGTCTCTTCCAATGGGCATTTAAACCGTCTTGTTAAGCTTCTGCGACCTGCACATCTCTTCCAAGGGGCATTTAAACTGCTTTGTTAAGCTACTGCTATCTGCATGTCTCTTCCAAGGGGCATTTAATCCGTCTTGTTAAGCTACTGCGACCTGCACGTCTTTTCCAAGGGGCATTTAAACCGTCTTGTTAAGCTACTGTGACCAGCACATCTCTTTCAAGGGGCATTTAAACTGTCTTGTTAAGCTACTGCGACCTCCACCGCTCGTCCAAGGGGCATTTAAACCGTCTTTTTAAGTTACTGCGACCTCCACCGAACTTCCAAGGGGCATTTAAACCGTCTATTTAAGCTACAGCGACCTCCACCGAACTTCCAAGGGGCATTTAAACCGTCTTGTTAAGCTACTGCGACCTGCACGTCTATTCCAAGGGGCATTTAAACCGTCTTGTTAAGCTACTGCGACCTCCACCGCTCTTCCAAGGGGCATTTAAACCGTCTTGTTAAGCTACTGCGACCTGCACGTCTCTTCCAAGGGGCATTTAAACCGTCTTGTTAAGCTGCTGCGACCTCCACCGCTCTTCCAAGGGGCATTTAAACCGTCTTGTTAAGCTACTGCGACCTCCACCGCTCTTCCAAGGGGCATTTAAACCGTCTTGTTAAGCTACGGCGAAATGCAAGTCTCTTCCAAGGGCCATTTAAACCGTCTTGGTAAGCTACTGTGACCTGCACGTCTCTCCCAAGGGGCATTTAAACTGTCTTGTTAAGCTACTGCGATCAGGATGTCTCTTCCAAGGGGCATTTAAACCATCTTGTTAAGCTCCTGCTACCTGCACGTCTCTTCCAAGTTGCATTTAAACCATCTTTTTAAGCTGCTGTGACCTGCATGTCTCTTCCAAGGGGCATTTAAACCTTCTTGTTAAGCTACTGCGACCTCCACCGCTCTTCCAAGGGGCATTTAAACCATCTTGTTAAGCTACTTCGACCTCCACCGAACTTCCAAGGGGCATTTAAACCGTCTTGTTAAGCTACTGCGACCTGCACGTCTCTTCCAAGGGGCATTTAAACCGTCTAATTAAGCTACTGCGACCTGCACTTCTCTTCCAATGGGCATTTAAACCGTCTTGTTAAGCTTCTGCGACCTGCACGTCTCTTCCAAGGGGCATTTAAACCGTTTTGTTAAGCTACTGCTATCTGCATGTCTCTTCCAAGGGGCATTTAATCCGTCTTGTTAAGCTACTGCGACCTGCAAGTCTTTTCCAAGGGGCATTTAAACCGTCTTGTTAAGCTACTGTGACCAGCACATCTCTTTCAAGGGGCATTTAAACTGTCTTGTTAAGAAACTGCGACCTCCACCGCTCGTCCAAGGGGCATTTAAACCGTCTTTTTAAGCTACTGCGACCTGCACGTTTCTTCCAAGGGGCATTTAAACCATCTTGTTAATCTACTGCGACCTCCACCGCTTTTCCAAGGGGCATTAAAACAGTCTTGTTAAGCTACTGCGACCTGCACGTCTTTTTCAAGGGGCTTTTATACCATCTTGTTACGCTACTTCAACCTCCACCGCTCTTCCAAGGGGCATTTAAACCGCCTTGTTAAGCTACTGCGACCTGCACGTCTCTTCCAAGGTGCATTTAAACCGTCTTGTTAAGCTGCTGCGATCTGCACGTCTCTACCAAGGGGAATTTAATCCATCTTGTTAAGCTATTACGACCTCCACCGCTCTTCCAAGGGGCATTTAAACCGTCTTGTTAAGCTACTGCGACCTGCACGTCTCTTCCAAGGGGCATTTAAACCATCTTGTTAAGCTACTGCGACTTGCACGTCTCTTCCAAGGGGCATTTAAACCTTCTTGCTTAGCTACTGTAACCTCCATCACTTTTCCAAGGGGCATTTAAACCGTCTTGTTAAACTACTGCGACCTGCATCTCTCTTCCAAGGGGCATTTAAACCGTATTTTTAAGCTACGGAAACCGGCACGTCTCTTCCAAGGGGCATTTAAACCCTCTTGATAAGCTACTGCGACCTGCACATCTCTTCCAAGGGGCATTTCAACTGTCTTGTTAAGCTACTGCGACTTTCACTTCGCTTCCAAGGGGCATTTAAACCTTCTTGTTTAGCTACTGTAACCTCCACCACTTTTCCAAGGGGCATTTAAACCGTCTTGTTAATCTACTGCGACCTGCATGTCTCTCCCAAGGGGCATTTAAACTGTCTTGTTAAGCTACTGCGATCTGGATGTCTCTTCCAAGGGGCATTTAAACCATCTTGTTAAGCTCCTGCTACCTGCACGTCTCTTCCAAGTTGCATTTAAACCATCTTTTTAAGCTGCTGTGACCTGCATGTCTCTTCCAAGGGGCATTTAAACCTTCTTGTTAAGCTACTGCGACCTCCACCGCTCTTCCAAGGGGCATTTAAACCATCTTGTTAAGCTACTTCGACCTCCACCGAACTTCCAAGGGGCATTTAAACCGTCTTGTTAAGCTACTGCGACCTGCACGTCTCTTCCAAGGGGCATTTAAACCGTCTAATTAAGCTACTGCGACCTGCACTTCTCTTCCAATGGGCATTTAAACCGTCTTGTTAAGCTTCTGCGACCTGCACGTCTCTTCCAAGGGGCATTTAAACCGCTTTGTTAAGCTACTGCTATCTGCATGTCTCTTCCAAGGGGCATTTAATCCGTCTTGTTAAGCTACTGCGACCTGCAAGTCTTTTCCAAGGGGCATTTAAACCGTCTTGTTAAGCTACTGTGACCAGCACATCTCTTTCAAGGGTCATTTAAACTGTCTTGTTAAGAAACTGCGACCTCCACCGCTCGTCCAAGGGGCATTTAAACCGTCTTTTTAAGCTACTGCGACCTGCACGTCTCTTCCAAGGGGCATTTAAACCGTCTTGTTAAGCTACTGCGACCTCCACCACTCTTCCAAGGGGAATTTAAAACGTCTTGTTAAGCTACTGCGACCTCCACCGCTCTTCCAAGGGGCATTTAAACCGTCTTGTTAAGCTACGGCGAAATGCACATCTCTTCCAAGGGCCATTTAAACCGTCTTGGTAAGCTACTGTGACCTGCACGTCTCTTCCAAGGGGCATTTAAACTGTCTTGTTAAGCTACTGCGATTTGCATGTCTCTTCCAAGGGGCATTTAAACCATCTTGTTAAGCTCCTGCTACCTGCACATCTCTTCCAAGTTGCATTTAAACCATCTTTTTCAGCTGCTGTGACCTGCACGTCTCTTCCAAGGGGCATTTAAACCGTCTTGTTAAGCTACTGCGACCTCCACCGCTCTTCCAAGGGGCATTTAAACCGTCATGTTAAGCTACTGCGACCTGCACGTCTCTTCCAAGGGCCATTTAAACCATCTTGGTAAGCTACTGCTACCTGCACGTCTTTTCCAAGGGGCATTTAAACCGTCTTGTTAAGGTACTGCGACCAGCACATCTCTTTCAAGGGGCATTTAAACTGTCTTGTTAAGGTACTGCGACCTCCACCGCTCTTCCAAGGGGCATTTAAACCATCTTGTTAAGCTACTGCGACCTGCACGTCTCTTCCCAGGGGCATTTAAACCGTCTTGTTAAGCTCCTGTAACCTGCACGACTTTTCCAAGAGTCATTTAAACCGTCTTGTTAAGCTTCTGCGACCTGCACGTCTCTTCCAAGGGGCATTTAAACCGCTTTGTTAAGCTACTGCTATCTGCATGTCTCTTCCAAGGGGCATTTAATCCGTCTTGTTAAGCTACTGCGACCTGCACGTCTTTTCCAAGGGGCATTTAAAACGTCTTGTTAAGCTACTGTGACCAGCACATCTCCTTCAAGGGGCGTTTAAACCGTCTTGTTAAGCTACTGCGACCTCCACCGAACTTCCAAGGGTCATTTAAACCGTCTTGTTAAGCTACTGCGACCTCCACCGAACTTCCAAGGGGCATTTAAACCGTCTTGTTAAGCTACTGCGACCTGCACGTCTCTTCCAAGGGGCATTTAAACTGTTTTGTTAAGCTACTGCGACTTTCACGTCTCTTCCATGGGGCATTTAAACCGTCTTGTTAAGCTACTGCGACCTCCACCTCTCTGCCAAGGGGCATTTAAACCGTCTTGTTAAGCTACTGCGACCTGCACGTCTCTTCCAAGGGGCATTTATACTGTCTTGTTAAGCTACTGCGACCTCCACCGCTCTTCCAAGGGGCTTTTAAACCGTCATTTTAAGCTACTGTGACCTGCACGTCTCTTCCAAGGGGCATTTAAACCGTCTTGTTAAGCTACTGCGACCTGCACGTCTCTTCCAAGGGGCATTTAAACCGTTTTGTTAAGCTACTGAGACTTTCACGTCTCTTCCAAGGGGCATTTACACCGTCATGTTAAGCTACTGCGACCTGCACGTCTCTTCCAAGGGGCATTTAATCTGTCTTGTTAAGCTACTGCGACCTGCACGTCTTTTCCAAGGGGCATTTAAACCGTCTTGTTAAGCTAATGCGACCTGCACGTCTCTTCCAAGGGGCATTTAAACCGTCTTGTTAAGCTACTGCGACCTCCACCGCTCTTCCAAGGGGCATTTAAACCGTCTTGTTAAGCTACTGCGACCTCCACCGCTCTTCCAAGGGGCATTTGAACTGTCTTGTTAAGCTACGGCGAAATGCAAGTCTCTTCCAAGGGCCATTTAAACCGTCTTGGTAAGCTACTGTGACCTGCACGTCTCTCCCAAGGGGCATTTAAACTGTCTTGTTAAGCTACTGCGATCTGGATGTCTCTTCCAAGGGGCATTTAAACCATCTTGTTAAGCTCCTGCTACCTGCACGTCTCTTCCAAGTTGCATTTAAACCATCTTTTTAAGCTGCTGTGACCTGCATGTCTCTTCCAAGGGGCATTTAAACCTTCTTGTTAAGCTACTGCGACCTCCACCGCTCTTCCAAGGGGCATTTAAACCATCTTGTTAAGCTACTTCGACCTCCACCGAACTTCCAAGGGGCATTTAAACCGTCTTGTTAAGCTACTGCGACCTGCACGTCTCTTCCAAGGGGCATTTAAACCGTCTTATTAAGCTACTGCGACCTGCACGTCTCTTCCAATGGGCATTTAAACCGTCTTGTTAACCTTCTGCGACCTGCACGTCTCTTCCAAGGAACATTTAAACCGCTTTGTTAAGCTACTGCTATCTGCATGTCTCTTCCAAGGGGCATTTAATCCGTCTTGTTAAGCTACTGCGACCTGCAAGTCTTTTCCAAGGGGCAATTAAACCGTCTTGTTAAGCTACTGTGACCAGCACATCTCTTTCAAGGGGCATTTAAACTGTCTTGATAAGAAACTGCGACCTCCACCGCTCGTCCAAGGGGCATTTAAACCGTCTTTTTAAGCTACTGCGACCTGCACGTCTCTTCCAAGGGGCATTTAAACCGTCTTGTTAAGCTACTGCGACCTCCACCGCTCTTCCAAGGGTCACTTAAAACGTCTTGTTAAGCTACTGCGACCTCCACCGCTCTTCCAAGGGGCATTTAAACCGTCTTGTTAAGCTACGGCGAAATGCACATCTCTTCCAAGGGCCATTTAAACCGTCTTGGTAAGCTACTGTGACCTGCACGTCTCTTCCAAGGGGCATTTAAACTGTCTTGTTAAGCTACTGCGATTTGCATGTCTCTTCCAAGGGGCATTTAAACCATCTTGTTAAGCTCCTGCTGCCTGCACATCTCTTCCAATTTGCATTTAAACCATCTTTTTAAGCTGCTGTGACCTGCACGTCTCTTCCAAGGGGCATTTAAACCGTCTTGTTAAGCTACTGCGACCTCCACCGCTCTTCCAAGGGGCATTTAAACCGTCATGTTAAGCTACTGCGACCTGCACGTCTCTTCCAAGGGCCATTTAAACCAACTTGGTAAGCTACTGCTACCTGCACGTCTTTTCCAAGGGGCATTTAAACATTCTTGTTAAGGTACTGCGACCAGCACATCTCTTTCAAGGGGCATTTAAAATGTCTTGTTAAGGTACTGCGACCTCCACCGCTCTTCCAAGGGGCATTTAAACCATCTTGTTAAGCTACTGCGACCTGCACGTCTCTTCCCAGGGGCATTTAAACCGTCTTGTTAAGCTCCTGTAACCTGCACGACTTTTCCAAGAGTCATTTAAACCGTCTTGTTAAGCTTCTGCGACCTGCACGTCTCTTCCAAGGGGCATTTAAACCGCTTTGTTAAGCTACTGCTATCTGCATGTCTCTTCCAAGGGGCATTTAATCCGTCTTGTTAAGCTACTGCGACCTGCACGTCTTTTCCAAGTGGCATTTAAAACGTCTTGTTAAGCTACTGTGACCAGCACATCTCTTTCAAGGGGCGTTTAAACCGTCTTGTTAAGCTACTGCGACCTCCACCGAACTTCCAAGGGTCATTTAAACCGTCTTGTTAAGCTACTGCGACCTCCACCGAACTTCCAAGGGGCATTTAAACCGTCTTGTTAAGCTACTGCGACTTGCACGTCTCTTCCAAGGGGCATTTAAACTGTTTTGTTAAGCTACTGCGACTTTCACATCTCTTCCATGGGGCATTTAAACCGTCTTGTTAAGCTACTGCGACCTCCACCTCTCTGCCAAGGGGCATTTAAACCGTCTTGTTAAGCTACTGCGACCTGCACGTCTCTTCCAAGGGGCATTTATACTGTCTTGTTAAGCTACTGCGACCTCCACCGCTCTTCCAAGGGGCTTTTAAACCGTCATTTTAAGCTACTGTGACCTGCACGTCTCTTCCAAGGGGCATTTAAACCGTCTTGTTAAGCTACTGCGACCTGCACGTCTCTTCCAAGGGGCATTTAAACCGTTTTGTTAAGCTACTGTGACTTTCACGTCTCTTCGAAGGGGCATTTACACCGTCATGTTAAGCTACTGCGACCTGCACGTCTCTTCCAAGGGGCATTTAATCTGTCGTGTTAAGCTACTGCGACCTGCACGTCTTTTCCAAGGGGCATTTAAACCGTCTTGTTAAGCTAATGCGACCTGCACGTCTCTTCCAAGGGGCATTTAAACCATCTTGTTAATCTACTGCTACCTCCACCGCTCTTCCAAAGGGCATTTTAACCGTCTTGTTAGGCTACTGTGACCTGCACGTCTCTTCCAAGTGGCATTTAAACCGTCTTGGTAAGCTACTGCGACCTCCACTGCTCTTCCAAGGGGCATTTAAACTGTCTTGTTAAGCTACTGCGAACTGCACGTCTCTTCCAAGGGGCATTTAAACCATCTTGTTAAGCTACTGTGACATCCACCGCTCTTCCAAGGGGCATTTAAACCATCTAGTTATTCTACTGCGAACTGCTCGTCTCTTCTAAGGGGAATTTAAACCATCTTGTTAACCTACTGCGACCTGCACGTCTCTTCCAAGAGGTATTTAAACCGTCTTGGTAAGCTACTGCGACCTGCAAGCCTCTTCTAAGGGGCATTTAAACCCTCTTGTTAAGCTACTGCGACCTGCACTTCTCTTGCAAAGGGCATTTAAACCGTCTTTTTAAGCTACTGCGACCTGCACGTCTCTTCCAAGGGGCATTTAAACCGTCTTGTTAAGCTACTGCGACCTGTACGACTCTTCCAAGGGGCATTTAAACCATCTTGTTAAGCTACTGCGACCTGAACGTCTCTTCCAAGGGGCATTTAAACCGTCTTGTTAAGCTACTGCGACTTGCACGTCTCTTCCAAGGGGCATTTAAACCTTCTTGTTAAGCTACTGTAACCTCCACCACTTTTCCAAGGGGCATTTAAACCGTTTTGTTAAGCTACTGCGACCTGCACTTCTCTTCCAAGGGGCATTTAAACCGTCTTGTTAAGCTGCTGTGACCTGCATATCTCTTCCAAGGGGCATTTAAACCTTCTTGTTAAGCTACTGCGACCTCCACCGCTCTTCCAAGGGGCATTTAAACCGTCTTGTTAAGCTACTGCGACCTGCACGTCTCTTCCAAAGGCCATTTAAACCGTCTTGGTAAGCTACTCCGACCTGCTCGTCTCTTCCAAGTTGCATTTAATCCATCTTTTTAAGCTGCTGTGAACTGCATGTCTCTTCCAAGGGGCATTTAAACCGTCTTGTTAAGCTACTGCGACCTCCACCGCTCTTCCAAGGGGCATTTAAAAAGTCATGTTAAGCTACTGCGACCTGCACGTCTCTTCGAAGGGCCATTTAAACCATCTTAGTAAGCTACTGCGACCTGCAAGCCTCTT
The DNA here is from genome assembly GCF_046119375.1 of Phyllobates terribilis. Classification (NCBI taxonomy): domain Eukaryota; kingdom Metazoa; phylum Chordata; class Amphibia; order Anura; family Dendrobatidae; genus Phyllobates; species Phyllobates terribilis. The sequence continues at coordinate 652,659,186 of NW_027362761.1, forward strand.
CCAAGGGGCATTTAAACCATCTTGTTAAGCTACTGCGACCTGCACGTCTCTTCCAAGGGGCATTTAAACCGTCTTGTTAAGCTACTGCGACCTGCACGTCTTTTCCAAGGGGCATTTAAACCGTCTTGTTAAGCTACTGCGACCTCCACCGCACTTCCAAGGGGCATTTAAACCATCTTGTTAAGCTACTTCGACCTGCACGTCTCTTCCAAGAGGCATTTAAACCGTCTTGATAAGCTACGGCGACCTGCAAGTCTCTTCTAAGGGGCATTTAAACCCGCTTGTTAAGCTACTGCGACCTGCACGTCTCTTCCAAAGGGGCATTTAAACCGTTTTGTTAAGCTACTGCGACCTCCACCGCTTTTCCAAGGGGCATTTAAACCGTCTTGTTAAGCTACTGCGACCTGCACGTCTCTTCCAAGGGCCATTTAAACCGTCTTGGTAAGCTACTGCGACCTGCAAGCCTCTTCCAAGGGGCATTTAAACCATCTAGTTAAGCTACTGCGACCTGCACGTCTCTTCCAAGGGGCATTTAAACCATCTTGTTAAGCTACTGCGAATTGCACGTCTTTTCCAAGGGGCATTTAAACCGTCTTGTTAAGCTTCTGCGACCTCCACCGCTCTTCCAAGGGGCATTTAAACCGTCATGTTAAGCTACTGCGACCTGCACGTCTCTTCCAAGGGCCATTTAAACCAACTTGGTAAGCTACTGCTACCTGCACGTCTTTTCCAAGGGGCATTTAAACATTCTTGTTAAGGTACTGCGACCAGCACATCTCTTTCAAGGGGCATTTAAAATGTCTTGTTAAGGTACTGCGACCTCCACCGCTCTTCCAAGGGGCATTTAAACCATCTTGTTAAGCTACTGCGACCTGCACGTCTCTTCCCAGGGGCATTTAAACCGTCTTGTTAAGCTCCTGTAACCTGCACGACTTTTCCAAGAGTCATTTAAACCGTCTTGTTAAGCTTCTGCGACCTGCACGTCTCTTCCAAGGGGCATTTAAACCGCTTTGTTAAGCTACTGCTATCTGCATGTCTCTTCCAAGGGGCATTTAATCCGTCTTGTTAAGCTACTGCGACCTGCACGTCTTTTCCAAGTGGCATTTAAAACGTCTTGTTAAGCTACTGTGACCAGCACATCTCTTTCAAGGGGCGTTTAAACCGTCTTGTTAAGCTACTGCGACCTCCACCGAACTTCCAAGGGTCATTTAAACCGTCTTGTTAAGCTACTGCGACCTCCACCGAACTTCCAAGGGGCATTTAAACCGTCTTGTTAAGCTACTGCGACTTGCACGTCTCTTCCAAGGGGCATTTAAACTGTTTTGTTAAGCTACTGCGACTTTCACATCTCTTCCATGGGGCATTTAAACCGTCTTGTTAAGCTACTGCGACCTCCACCTCTCTGCCAAGGGGCATTTAAACCGTCTTGTTAAGCTACTGCGACCTGCACGTCTCTTCCAAGGGGCATTTATACTGTCTTGTTAAGCTACTGCGACCTCCACCGCTCTTCCAAGGGGCTTTTAAACCGTCATTTTAAGCTACTGTGACCTGCACGTCTCTTCCAAGGGGCATTTAAACCGTCTTGTTAAGCTACTGCGACCTGCACGTCCCTTCCAAGGGGCATTTAAACCGTTTTGTTAAGCTACTGTGACTTTCACGTCTCTTCGAAGGGGCATTTACACCGTCATGTTAAGCTACTGCGACCTGCACGTCTCTTCCAAGGGGCATTTAATCTGTCGTGTTAAGCTACTGCGACCTGCACGTCTTTTCCAAGGGGCATTTAAACCGTCTTGTTAAGCTAATGCGACCTGCACGTCTCTTCCAAGGGGCATTTAAACCATCTTGTTAAGCTACTGTGACATCCACCGCTCTTCCAAGGGGCATTTAAACCATCTAGTTATTCTACTGCGAACTGCTCGTCTCTTCTAAGGGGAATTTAAACCATCTTGTTAACCTACTGCGACCTGCACGTCTCTTCCAAGAGGTATTTAAACCGTCTAGGTAAGCTACTGCGACCTGCAAGCCTCTTCTAAGGGGCATTTAAACCCTCTTGTTAAGCTACTGCGACCTGCACTTCTCTTGCAAAGGGCATTTAAACCGTCTTTTTAAGCTACTGCGACCTGCACGTCTCTTCCAAGGGGCATTTAAACCGTCTTGTTAAGCTACTGCGACCTGTACGACTCTTCCAAGGGGCATTTAAACCATCTTGTTAAGCTACTGCGACCTGAACGTCTCTTCCAAGGGGCATTTAAACCGTCTTGTTAAGCTACTGCGACTTGCACGTCTCTTCCAAGGGGCATTTAAACCTTCTTGTTAAGCTACTGTAACCTCCACCACTTTTCCAAGGGGCATTTAAACCGTTTTGTTAAGCTACTGCGACCTGCACTTCTCTTCCAAGGGGCATTTAAACCGTCTTGTTAAGCTGCTGTGACCTGCATATCTCTTCCAAGGGGCATTTAAACCTTCTTGTTAAGCTACTGCGACCTCCACCGCTCTTCCAAGGGGCATTTAAACCGTCTTGTTAAGCTACTGCGACCTGCACGTCTCTTCCAAAGGCCATTTAAACCGTCTTGGTAAGCTACTCCGACCTGCTCGTCTCTTCCAAGTTGCATTTAATCCATCTTTTTAAGCTGCTGTGAACTGCATGTCTCTTCCAAGGGGCATTTAAACCGTCTTGTTAAGCTACTGCGACCTCCACCGCTCTTCCAAGGGGCATTTAAAAAGTCATGTTAAGCTACTGCGACCTGCACGTCTCTTCGAAGGGCCATTTAAACCATCTTAGTAAGCTACTGCGACCTGCAAGCCTCTTCCAAGGGGCATTTAAACCATCTTGTTAAGCTACTGCGACCTGCACGTCTCTTCCAAGGGGCATTTAAACCGTCTTGTTAAGCTACTGCGACCTGCACGTCTTTTCCAAGGGGCATTTAAACCGTCTTGTTAAGCTACTGCGACCTCCACCGCACTTCCAAGGGGCATTTAAACCATCTTGTTAAGCTACTTCGACCTGCACGTCTCTTCCAAGAGGCATTTAAACCGTCTTGATAAGCTACGGCGACCTGCAAGTCTCTTCTAAGGGGCATTTAAACCCGCTTGTTAAGCTACTGCGACCTGCACGTCTCTTCCAAAGGGGCATTTAAACCGTTTTGTTAAGCTACTGCGACCTCCACCGCTTTTCCAAGGGGCATTTAAACCGTCTTGTTAAGCTACTGCGACCTGCACGTCTCTTCCAAGGGCCATTTAAACCGTCTTGGTAAGCTACTGCGACCTGCAAGCCTCTTCCAAGGGGCATTTAAACCATCTAGTTAAGCTACTGCGACCTGCACGTCTCTTCCAAGGGGCATTTAAACCATCTTGTTAAGCTACTGCGAATTGCACGTCTTTTCCAAGGGGCATTTAAACCGTCTTGTTAAGCTTCTGCGACCTCCACCGCTCTTCCAAGGGGCATTTAAACCTTCTTGTTAAGCTACTGCGATTTGCACGTCTCTTCCAAGGGGCATTTAAACCATCTTGTTAAGCTACTGTAACCTCCACCACTTTTCCAAGGGGCATTTAAGCCGTCTTGTTAAGCTACTGCGACCTGCACGTCTCTTCCAAGGGGCATTTAAACCGTCTTGTTAAGCTACTGCGACCTCCACCGCTCTTTCAATGGGCATTTAAAACGTTTTGTTAAGCTACTGCGACCTCCACCGCTCTTCCAAGGGGCATTTAAACTGTCTTGTTAAGAAACTGCGACCTCCACCGCTCGTCCAAGGGGCATTTAAACCGTCTTGTTAAGCTGCGGCGAAATGTACGTCTCTTCCAAGGGCCATTTAAACCGTCTTGGTAAGCTACTGTGACCTGCACGTCTCTTCCAAGGGGCATTTAAACTGTCTTGTTAAGCTACTGCGATCTGCATGTCTCTTCCAAGGGGCATTTAAACCATCTTGTTAAGCTCCTGCTACCTGCACGTCTGTTCCAAGTTGCATTTAAACCATCTTTTTAAGCTGCTGTGACCTGCATGTCTCTTCCAAGGGGCATTTAAACCGTCTTGTTAAGCTACTGCGACCTCCACCGCTCTTCCAGGGGGCATTTAAACCGTCATGTTAAGCTACTGCGACCTGCACGACTCTTCCAAGGGCGATTTAAACCATCTTGGTAAGCTACTGCGACCTGCAGGCCTCTTCCAAGGGGCATTTAAACCATCTTGTTAAGCTACTGCGACCTGCACGTCTCTTCCAAGGGGAATTTAAACCATCTTGTTAAGCTACTGCTACCTGCACGTCTTTTCCAAGGGGCATTTAAACCGTCTTGTTAAGCTACTGCGACCTGCACGTCTTTTCCAAGGGGCATTTAAACTGTCTTGTTAAGCTACTGCGACCTCCACCGCTCTTCCAAGGGGCATTTAAACCATCTTTTTAAGCTACTGCGACCTGCACTTCTCTTCCCAGGGGCATTTAAACCGTCTTGTTAAGCTCCTGTAACCTGCACGACTTTTCCAAGGGTCATTTAAACCGTCTTGTTAAGCTTCTGCGACCTGCACGACTCTTCCAATGGGGATTTAAACCGCTTGTTAAGCTACTGCTATCTGCATGTCTCTTCCAAGGGGCATTTAATCCGTCATGTTAAGCTACTGCGACCTGCACGTCTTTTCCAAGGGGCATTTAAACCGTCTTGTTAAGCTACTGTGACCAGCACATCTCTTTCAAGGGGCATTTAAACTGTCTTGTTAAGCTACTTCGACCTCCACCGCTCGTCCAAGGGGCATTTAAACCGTCTTTTTAAGCTACTGCGACCTGCACGTTTCTTCCAAGGGGCATTTAAACCGTCTTGTTAAGCATCTGCGACCTCCACCGAACTTCCAAGGGGCATTTAAACCGTCTTGTTAAGCTACTGCGACCTCCAACGCTCTTCCAAGGGGCATTTAAACCATCTTGTTAAGCTACTTCGACCTCCACCGAACTTCCAAGGCGCATTTAAACCGTCTTGTTAAGCTACTGCGACCTGCACGTCTCTTCCAAGGGGCATTTAATCCGTCTTATTAAGCTACGGCGACCTGCACGTCTCTTCCAATGGGCATTTAAAACGTCTTGTTAAGCTTCTGTGACCTGCTCGTCTCTTCCAAGGGGCATTTAAACCGCTTTGTTAAGCTACTGCTATCTGCATGTCTCTTCCAAGGGGCATTTAATCCGTCTGGTTAAGCTACTGCGACCTGCACGTCTTTTCCAAGGGGCATTTAAACCGTCTGGTTAAGCTACTGTGAACAGCACATCTCTTTCAAGGGGCATTTAAACTGTCTTGTTAAGCTACTGCGACCCCCACCGCTCGTCCAATAGGGCATTTAAACCGTCTTTTTAAGCTACTGCGACCTGCACGTCTCTTCCAAGGGGCATTTAAACCGTCTTGTTAAGCTACTGCGACCTCCACCGCTCTTCCAAGGGGCATTTAAAACGTCTTGTTAAGCTGCTGTGACCTGCATGTCTCTTCCAAGGGGCATTTAAACCGTCTTGTTAAGCTACTGCGACCTCCACCGCTCTTCCAAGGGGCATTTAAACCGTCTTGTTAAGCTACTGCGACCTCCACCGAACTTCCAATGGGCATTTAAACCATCTAGTTAAGCTACTGCGACCTCCACCGAACTTCCAAGGGGCAATTAAACCGTCTTGTTAAGCTACTGCGACCTGCACGTCTCTTCCAAGGGGCATTTAAACCGTCTTGTTAAGCTACTGCGACCTCCACCGCTCTTCCAAGGGGCATTTAAACCGTCTTGTTAAGCTACTGCGACCTGCACGTCTCTTCCAAGGGGCATTTAAACCGTCTTGTTAAGCTACTGCGACCTCCACCGCTCTTCCAAGGGGCATTTAAACCGTCTTGTTAAGCTACTGCGACCTTCACCGCTCTTCCAAGGGGCATTTAAACCGTCTTGTTAAGCTACGGCGAAATGCACGTCTCTTCCAAGGGCCATTTAAACCGTCTTGGTAAGCTACTGTGACCTGCACGTCTCTCCCAAGGGGCATTTAAACTGTCTTGTTAAGCTACTGCGATCTGGATGTCTCTTCCAAGGGGCATTTAAGCCATCTTGTTAAGCTCCTGCTACCTGCACGTCTCTTCCAAGTTGCATTTAAACCATCTTTTTAAGCTGCTGTGACCTGCATGTCTCTTCCAAGGGGCATGTAAACCGTCTTGTTAAGCTACTGCGACCTCCACCGCTCTTCCAAGGGGCATTTAAACCGCTTTGTTAAGCTACTGCTATCTGCATGTCTCTTCCAAGGGGCATTTAATCCGTCTTGTTAAGCTACTGTGACCTGCACGTCTTTTCCAAGGGGCATTTAAACCTTCTTGTTAAGCTACTGTGACCAGCACATCTCTTTCAAGGGGCATTTAAACTGTCTTGTTAAGCTACTGCGACCTCCACCGCTCGTCCAAGGGGCATTTAAACCGTCTTTTTAAGCTACTGCGACCTGCACGTCACTTCCAAGTGGCATTTAATCCGTCTTGTTAAGCTACTGCGACCTGCACGTCTCTTCCAATGGGCATTTAAAACGTCTTGTTAAGCTTCTGTGACCTGCACGTCTCTTCCAAGGGGCATTTAAACCGCTTTGTTAAGCTACTGCTATCTGCATGTCTCTTCCAAGGGGCATTTAATCCGTCTTGTTAAGCTACTGCGACCTGCACGTCTTTTCCAAAGGGCATTTAAACCGTCTGGTTAAGCTACTGTGAACAGCACATCTCTTTCAAGGGGCATTTAAACTGTCTTGTTAAGCTACTGCGACCCCCACCGCTCGTCCAATAAGGCATTTAAACCGTCTTTTTAAGCTACTGCGACCTGCACGTCTCTTCCAAGGGGCATTTAAACCGTCTTGTTAAGCTACTGCGACCTCCACCGAACTTCCAAGGGGCATTTAAACCATCTAGTTAAGCTACTGCGACCTCCACCGAACTTCCAAGGGGCAATTAAACCGTCTTGTTAAGCTACTGCGACCTGCACGTCTCTTCCAAGTGGCATTTAAACCGTCTTGTTAAGCTACTGCGACCTCCACCGCTCTTCCAAGGGGCATTTAAACCGTCTTGTTAAGCTACTGCGACCTGCACGTCTCTTCCAAGGGGCATTTAAACCGTCTTGTTAAGCTACTGCGACCTCCACCGCTCTTCCAAGGGGCATTTAAACCGTCTTGTTAAGCTACGGCGAAATGCACGTCTCTTCCAAGGGCCATTTAAACCGTCTTGGTAAGCTACTGTGACCTGCACGTCTCTCCCAAGGGGCATTTAAACTGTCTTGTTAAGCTACTGCGATCTGGATGTCTCTTCCAAGGGGCATTTAAGCCATCTTGTTAAGCTCCTGCTACCTGCACGTCTCTTCCAAGTTGCATTTAAACCATCTTTTTAAGCTGCTGTGACCTGCATGTCTCTTCCAAGGGGCATTTAAACCGTCTTGTTAAGCTACTGCGACCTCCACCGCTCTTCCAAGGGGCATTTAAACCGTCTTGTTAAGCTACTTCGACCTCCACCGAACTTCCAAGGGGCATTTAAACCGTCTTGTTAAGCTACTGCGACCTGCACGTCTCTTCCAAGGGGCATTTAAACCGTCTTATTAAGCTACTGCGACCTGCACGTCTCTTCCAATGGGCATTTAAACCGTCTTGTTAAGCTACTGCGACCTCCACCGCTCTTCTATGGGGCATTTAAAAAGTCCTGTTAAGCTGCTGTGACCTGCATGTCTCTTCCAAGGGGCATTTAAACCGTCTTGTTAAGCTACTGTGACCTCCACCGCTCTTCCAAGGGGCATTTAAACCGTCTTGTTAAGCTACTGCGACCTCCACCGAACTTCCAAGGGGCATTTAAACCGTCTAGTTAAGCTACTGCGACCTCCACCGAACTTCCAAGGGGCAATTAAACCGTCTTGTTAAGCTACTGCGACCTGCACGTCTCTTCCAAGGGGCATTTAAACCGTCTTGTTAAGCTACTGCGACCTCCACCGCTCTTCCAAGGGGCATTTAAACCGTCTTGTTAAGCTACTGCGACCTGCACGTCTCTTCCAAGGGGCATTTAAACCGTCTTGTTAAGCTACTGCGACCTCCACCGCTCTTCCAAGGGGCATTTAAACCGTCTTGTTAAGCTACTGCGACCTCCACCGCTCTTCCAAGGGGCCTTTAAACCGTCTTATTAAGCTACGGCCAAATGCACGTCTCTTCCAAGGGCCATTTAAACCGTCTTGGTAAGCTACTGTGACCTGCACGTCTCTCCCAAGGGGCATTTAAACTGTCTTGTTAAGCTACTGCGATCTGGATGTCTCTTCCAAGGGGCATTTAAGCCACCTTGTTAAGCTCCTGCTACCTGCACGTCTCTTCCAAGTTGCATTTAAACCATCTTTTTAAGCTGCTGTGACCTGCATGTCTCTTCCAAGGGGAATTTAAACCGTCTTGTTAAGCTACTGCGACCTCCACCGCTCTTCCAAGGGGCATTTAAACCGCTTTGTTAAGCTACTGCTATCTGCATGTCTCTTCCAAGGGGCATTTAATCCGTCTTGTTAAGCTACTGTGACCTGCACGTCTTTTCCAAGGGGCATTTAAACCTTCTTGTTAAGCTACTGTGACCAGCACATCTCTTTCAAGGGGCATTTAAACTGTCTTGTTAAGCTACTGCGACCTCCACCGCTCGTCCAAGGGGCATTTAAACCGTCTTTTTAAGCTACTGCGACCTGCACGTCACTTCCAAGTGGCATTTAATCCGTCTTGTTAAGCTACTGCGACCTGCACGTCTCTTCCAATGGGCATTTAAAACGTCTTGTTAAGCTTCTGTGACCTGCACGTCTCTTCCAAGGGGCATTTAAACCGCTTTGTTAAGCTACTGCTATCTGCATGTCTCTTCCAAGGGGCATTTAATCCGTCTTGTTAAGCTACTGCGACCTGCTCGTCTTTTCCAAAGGGCATTTAAACCGTCTGGTTAAGCTACTGTGAACAGCACATCTCTTTCAAGGGGCATTTAAACTGTCTTGTTAAGCTACTGCGACCCCCACCGCTCGTCCAATAAGGCATTTAAACCGTCTTTTTAAGCTACTGTGACCTGCACGTCTCTTCCAAGGGGCATTTAAACCGTCTTGTTAAGCTACTGCGACCTCCACCGCTCTTCCAAGGGGCATTTAAAACGTCTTGTTAAGCTGCTGTGACCTGCATGTCTCTTCCAAGGGGCATTTAAACCGTCTTGTTAAGCTACTGCGACCTCCACCGCTCTTCCAAGGGGCATTTAAACCGTCTTGTTAAGCTACTGCGACCTCCACCGAACTTCCAAGGGGCATTTAAACCATCTAGTTAAGCTACTGCGACCTCCACCGAACTTCCAAGGGGCAATTAAACCGTCTTGTTAAGCTACTGCGACCTGCACGTCTCTTCCAAGGGGCATTTAAACCGTCTTGTTAAGCTACTGCGACCTCCACCGCTCTTCCAAGGGGCATTTAAACCGTCTTGTTAAGCTACTGCGACCTGCACGTCTCTTCCAAGGGGCATTTAAACCGTCTTGTTAAGCTACTGCGACCTCCACCGCTCTTCCAAGGGGCATTTAAACCGTCTTGTTAAGCTACTGCGACCTTCACCGCTCTTCCAAGGGGCATTTAAACCGTCTTGTTAAGCTACGGCGAAATGCACGTCTCTTCCAAGGGCCATTTAAACCGTCTTGGTAAGCTACTGTGACCTGCACGTCTCTCCCAAGGGGCATTTAAACTGTCTTGTTAAGCTACTGCGATCTGGATGTCTCTTCCAAGTGGCATTTAAGCCATCTTGTTAAGCTCCTGCTACCTGCAATTCTCTTCCAAGTTGCATTTAAACCATCTTTTTAAGCTGCTGTGACCTGCATGTCTCTTCCAAGGGGCATTTAAACCGTCTTGTTAAGCTACTGCGACCTCCACCGCTCTTCCAAGGGGCATTTAAACCGTCTTGTTAAGCTACTTCGACCTCCACCTAACTTCCAAGGGGCATTTAAACCGTCTTGTTAAGCTACTGCGACCTGCACGTCTCTTCCAAGGGGCATTTAAACCGTCTTATTAAGCTACTGCGACCTGCACGTCTCTTCCAATGGGCATTTAAACCGTCTTGTTAAGCTACTGCGACCTCCACCGCTCTTCCATGGGGCATTTAAAAAGTCCTGTTAAGCTGCTGTGACCTGCATGTCTCTTCCAAGGGGCATTTAAACCATCTTGTTAAGCTACTGCGACCTCCACTGCTCTTCCAAGGGGCATTTAAACCGTCTTGTTAAGCTACTGCGACCTCCACCGAACTTCCAAGGGGCATTTAAACCGTCTAGTTAAGCTACTGCGACCTCCACCGAACTTCCAAGGGGCAATTAAACCGTCTTGTTAAGCTACTGCGACCTGCACTTCTCTTCCAAGGGGCATTTAAACCGTCTTGTTAAGCTACTGCGACCTGCACGTCTCTTCCAAGGGGCATTTAAACCGTCTTGTTAAGCTACTGCGACCTCCACCGCTCTTCCAAGGGGCATTTAAACCATCTTGTTAAGCTACTGCGACCTCCACCGCTCTTCCAAGGGGCATTTAAACCGTCTTGTTAAGCTACGGCGAAATGCACGTCTCTTCCAAGGGCCATTTAAACCGTCTTGGTAAGCTACTGTGACCTGCACGTCTCTCCCAAGGGGCATTTAAACTGTCTTGTTAAGCTACTGCGATCTGGATGTCTCTTCCAAGGGGCATTTAAGCCATCTTGTTAAGCTCCTGCTACCTGCACGTCTCTTCCAAGTTGCATTTAAACCATCTTTTTAAGCTGCTGTGACCTGCATGTCTCTTCCAAGGGGCATTTAAACCGTCTTGTTAAGCTACTGCGACCTCCACCGCTCTTCCAAGGGGCATTTAAACCGCTTTGTTAAGCTACTGCTATCTCCATTTCTCTTCCAAGGGGCATTTAATCCGTCTTGTTAAGCTACTGTGACCTGCACGTCTTTTCCAAGGGGCATTTAAACCTTCTTGTTAAGCTACTGTGACCAGCACATCTCTTTCAAGGGGCATTTAAACTGTCTTGTTAAGCTACTGCGACCCCCACCGCTCGTCCAATAAGGCATTTAAACCGTCTTTTTAAGCTACTGCGACCTGCACGTCTCTTCCAAGGGGCATTTAAACCGTCTTGTTAAGCTACTGCGACCTCCACCGCTCTTCCAAGGGGCATTTAAAACGTCTTGTTAAGCTGCTGTGACCTGCATGTCTCTTCCAAGGGGCATTTAAACCGTCTTGTTAAGCTACTGCGACCTCCACCGCTCTTCCAAGGGGCATTTAAACCGTCTTGTTAAGCTACTGCGACCTCCACCGAACTTCCAAGGGGCATTTAAACCATCTAGTTAAGCTACTGCGACCTCCACCGAACTTCCAAGGGGCAATTAAACCGTCTTGTTAAGCTACTGCGACCTGCACGTCTCTTCCAAGGGGCATTTAAACTGTCTTGTTAAGCTACTGCGACCTCCACCGCTCTTCCAAGGGGCATTTAAACCGTCTTGTTAAGCTACTGCGACCTGCACGTCTCTTCCAAGGGGCATTTAAACCGTCTTGTTAAGCTATTGCGACCTCCACCGCTCTTCCAAGGGGCATTTAAACCGTCTTGTTAAGCTACTGCGACCTTCACCGCTCTTCCAAGGGGCATTTAAACCGTCTTGTTAAGCTACGGCGAAATGCACGTCTCTTCCAAGGGCCATTTAAACCGTCTTGGTAAGCTACTGTGACCTGCACGTCTCTCCCAAGGGGCATTTAAACTGTCTTGTTAAGCTACTGCGATCTGGATGTCTCTTCCAAGGGGCATTTAAGCCATCTTGTTAAGCTCCTGCTACCTGCACGTCTCTTCCAAGTTGCATTTAAACCATCTTTTTAAGCTGCTGTGACCTGCATGTCTCTTCCAAGGGGCATTTAAACCGTCTTGTTAAGCTACTGCGACCTCCACCGCTCTTCCAAGGGGCATTTAAACCGTCTTGTTAAGCTACTTCGACCTCCACCTAACTTCCAAGGGGCATTTAAACCGTCTTGTTAAGCTACTGCGACCTGCACGTCTCTTCCAAGGGGCATTTAAACCGTCTTATTAAGCTACTGCGACCTGCACGTCTCTTCCAATGGGCATTTAAACCGTCTTGTTAAGCTACTGCGACCTCCACCGCTCTTCCATGGGGCATTTAAACCGTCTTGTTAAGCTACTGCGACCTCCACCAAACTTCCAAGGGGCATTTAAACCGTCTAGTTAAGCTACTGCGACCTCCACCGAACTTCCAAGGGGCAATTAAACCGTCTTGTTAAGCTACTGCGACCTGCACTTCTCTTCCAAGGGGCATTTAAACCGTCTTGTTAAGCTACTGCGACCTGCACGTCTCTTCCAAGGGGCATTTAAACCGTCTTGTTAAGCTACTGCGACCTCCACCGCTCTTCCAAGGGGCATTTAAACCATCTTGTTAAGCTACTGCGACCTCCACCGCTCTTCCAAGGGGCATTTAAACCGTCTTGTTAAGCTACGGCGAAATGCACGTCTCTTCCAAGGGCCATTTAAACCGTCTTGGTAAGCTACTGTGACCTGCACGTCTCTCCCAAGGGGCATTTAAACTGTCTTGTTAAGCTACTGCGATCTGGATGTCTCTTCCAAGGGGCATTTAAGCCATCTTGTTAAGCTCCTGCTACCTGCACGTCTCTTCCAAGTTGCATTTAAACCATCTTTTTAAGCTGCTGTGACCTGCATGTCTCTTCCAAGGGGCATTTAAACCGTCTTGTTAAGCTACTGCGACCTCCACCGCTCTTCCAAGGGGCATTTAAACCGCTTTGTTAAGCTACTGCTATCTGCATTTCTCTTCCAAGGGGCATTTAATCCGTCTTGTTAAGCTACTGTGACCTGCACGTCTTTTCCAAGGGGCATTTAAACCTTCTTGTTAAGCTACTGTGACCAGCACATCTCTTTCAAGGGGCATTTAAACTGTCTTGTTAAGCTACTGCGACCTCCACCGCTTGTCCAAGGGGCATTTAAACCGTCTTTTTAAGCTACTGCGACCTGCACGTCTCTTCCAAGGGGCATTTAAACCGTCTTGTTAAGCTACTGCGACCTCCATCGCTCTTCCAAGGGGCATTTAAAACGTCTTGTTAAGCTGCTGTGACCTGCATGTCTCTTCCAAGGGGCATTTAAACCGTCTTGTTAAGCTACTGCGACCTCCACCGCTCTTCCAAGGGGCATTTAAACCGTCTTGTTAAGCTTCTGCGACCTCCACCGAACTTCCAAGGGGCATTTAAACCGTCTTGTTAAGCCACTGCGACCTCCACCGAACTTCCAAGGGGCATTTAAACCATCTTGTTAAGCTACTGCGACCTGCACGTCTCTTCCAAGGGGCATTTAAACCGTCTTGTTAAGCTACTGCGACCTCCACCGCTCTTCCAAGGGGCATTTAAACCGTCTTGTTAAGCTACTGCGACCTGCACATCTCTTCCAAGGGGCATTTAAACTGTCTTGTTAAGCTTCTGCGATCTGGATGTCTCTTCCAAGGGGCATTTAAACCATCTTGTTAAGCTCCTGCTACCTGCACGTCTCTTCCAAGGGGCATTTAAACCGTCTTGTTAAGCTACTGCGACCTCCACCGCTCTTCCAAGGGGCATTTAAACCGTCTTGTTAAGCTACTGCAACCTCCACCGAACTTCCAAGGTGCATTTAAACCGTCTTGTTAAGCTACTGCGACCTGCACATCTCTTCCAAGGGGCATTTAAACCGTCTTATTAAGCTACTGCAACCTGCACGTCTCTTCCAATGGGCATTTAAACCGTTTTGTTAAGCTACTGCGACCTCCACCGCTCTTCCAAGGGGCATTTAAACCGTCTTGTTAAGCTACGGCGAAATGCACGTCTCTTCCAAGGGCCATTTAAACCGTCTTGGTAAGCTACTGTGACCTGCACGTCTCTTCCAAGGGGCATTTAAACTGTCTTGTTAAGCTACTGCGATCTGCATGTCTCTTCCAAGGGGCATTTAAACCATCTTGTTAAGCTCCTGCTACCTGCACGTCTCTTCCAAGTTGCATTTAAACCATCTTTTTAAGCTGCTGTGACCTGCATGTCTCTTCCAAGGGGCATTTAAACCGTCTTGTTAAGCTACTGCGACCTCCACCGCTCTTCCAAGGGGCATTTAAACCGTCATGTTAAGCTACTGCGACCTGCACGTCTCTTCCAAGGGCCATTTAAACCATCTTGGTAAGCTACTGCGACCTGCAAGCCTCTTCCAAGGGGAATTTAAACCATCTTGTTAAGCCACTGCGACCTCCACCGCTCTTCCAAGGGGCATTTAAACCATCTTGTTAAGCTACTGCGACCTGCACGTCTCTTCCAAGAGGCATTTATACCGTCTTGGTAAGCTACTGCGACCTGCAAGACTCTTCTAAGGGGCATTTAAACCCGCTTGTTAAGCTACTGCGACCTGCACGTTTCTTCCAAAGGGGCATTTAAACCGTTTGGTTAAGCTACTGCGACCTCCACCGCTTTTCCAAGGGGCATTTAAACCGTCTTCTTAAGCTACTGCGACCTGCACGTCTCTTCCAAGGGCCATATAAACCGTCTTGGTAAGCTACTGCGACCTGCAAGCCTCTTCCAAGGGGCATTTAGACCATCTAGTTCAGCTACTGCGACCTGCACGTCTCTTCCAAGGGGCATTTAAACCATCTTGTTAAGCTACTGCGACCTGCACGTCTTTTCCAAGGGTCATTTAAACCATCTTGTTAAGCTACTGCGACCTCCACCGCTCTTCCAAGGGGCATTTAAACCATCTTGTTAAGCTGCTACGACCTGCATGTCTCTTCCAAGAGGCATTTAAACCATCTTGGTAAGCTACTGCGACCTGCAAGCCTCTTCTAAGGGGCATTTAAACCCTCTTGTTAAGCTACTGCGACCTGCACGTCTCTTCCAAGGGGCATATAAACCTTCTTGTTAAGCTACTGCGATTTGCACGTCTCTTCCAAGGGGCATTTAAACCATCTTGTTAAGCTACTGTAACCTCCACCACTTTTCCAAGGGGCATTTAAGCCGTCTTGTTAAGCTACTGCGACCTGCATGTCTCTTCCAAGGGGCATTTAAACCTTCTTGTTAAGCTACTGCGATTTGCACGTCTCTTCCAAGGGGCATTTAAACCATCTTGTTAAGCTGCTGCGACCTCCACCGCTCTTCCAATGGGCATTTAAAACGTCTTGTTAAGCTACTGCGACCTCCACCGCTCTTCCAAGGGGCATTTAAACTGTCTTGTTAAGAAACTGCGACCTCCACCGCTCGTCCAAGGGGCATTTAAACTGTCTTTTTAAGCTACTGCAACCTCCACCGCTCTTCCAAGGGGCATTTAAACCGTCTTGTTAAGCTGCGGCGAAATGTACGTCTCTTCCAAGGGCCATTTAAACCGTCTTGGTAAGCTACTGTGACCTGCACGTCTCTTCCAAGGGGCATTTAAACTGTCTTGTTAAGCTACTGCGATCTGCATGTCTCTTCCAATAGGCATTTATACCATCTTGTTAAGCTCCTGCTACCTGCATGTCTCTTCCAAGTTGCATTTAAACCATCTTTTTAAGCTGCTGTGACCTGCATGTCTCTTCCAAGGGGCATTTAAACCATCTTGTTAAGCTACTGCGAGCTCCACCGCTCTTCCAAGGGGCATTTAAAACGTCTTGTTAAGCTACTGCGACCTCCACCGCTCTTCCAAGGGGCATTTAAACCGTCTTGTTAAGCTACATCGAAATGCACGTCTCTTAAAAGGGCCATTTAAACCGTCTTGGTAAGCTACTGTGACCTGCACGTCTCTTCCAAGGGGCATTTAAACTGTCTTGTTAAGCTACTGCGATCTGCATGTCTCTTCCAATGGGCATTTAAACCATCTTGTTAAGCTCCTGCTACCTGCACGTCTCTTCCAAGTTGCATTTAAACCATCTTTTTAAGCTGCTGTGACCTGCATGTCTCTTCCAAGGGGCATTTAAACCGTCTTGTTAAGCTACTGCGACCTCCACCGCTCTTCCAAGGGGCATTTAAACCGTCATGTTAAGCTACTGCGACCTGCACGTCTCTTCCAAGGGCCATTTAAACCATCTTGGTAAGCTACTGCGACCTGCAAGCCTCTTCCAAGGGGCATTTAAACCATCTTGTTAAGCCACTGCGACCTCCACCGCTCTTCCAAGGGGCATTTAAACCATCTTGTTAAGCTACTTCGACCTGCACGTCTCTTCCAAGAGGCATTTATACCGTCTTGGTAAGCTACTGCGACCTGCAAGACTCTTCTAAGGGGCATTTAAACCCGCTTGTTAAGCTGCTGTGACCTGCATGTCTCTTCCAAGGGGCATTTAAACCATCTTGTTAAGCTACTGCGACCTCCACCGCTCTTCCAAGGGGCATTTAAACCGTCTTGTTAAGCTACTGCGACCTCCACCGAACTTCCAAGGGGCATTTAAACCGTCTAGTTAAGCTACTGCGACCTCCACCGAACTTCCAAGGGGCATTTAAACCGTCTTGTTAAGCTACTGCGACCTGCACGTCTATTCCAAGGGGCATTTAAACCGTCTTATTAAGCTACTGCGACCTGCACGTCTCTTCCAATGGGCAGTTAAACCGTCTTGTTAAGCTTCTGCGACCTCCACCGCTCTTCCAAGGGGCATTTAAACCGTCTTGTTAAGCTACGGCGAAATGCAAGTCTCTTCCAAGGGCCATTTAAACCGTCTTGGTAAGCTACTGTGACCTGCACGTCTCTCCCAAGGGGCATTTAAACTGTCTTGTTAAGCTACTACGATCTGGATGTCTCTTCCAAGGGGCATTTAAACCATCTTGTTAAGCTCCTGCTACCTGCACGTCTCTTCCAAGTTGCATTTAAACCATCTTTTTAAGCTGCTGTGACCTGCATGTCTCTTCCAAGGGGCATTTAAACCTTCTTGTTAAGCTACTGCGACCTCCACCGCTCTTCCAAGGGGCATTTAAACCATCTTGTTAAGCTACTTGGACCTCCACCGAACTTCCAAGGGGCATTTAAACCGTCTTGTTAAGCTACTGCGACCTGCACGTCTCTTCCAAGGGGCATTTAAACCGTCTTATTAAGCTACTGCGACCTGCACGTCTCTTCCAATGGGCATTTAAACCGTCTTGTTAAGCTTCTGCGACCTGCACGTCTCTTCCAAGGGGCATTTAAACCGCTTTGTTAAGCTACTGCTATCTGCATGTCTCTTCCAAGGGGCATTTAATCCGTCTTGTTAAGCTACTGCGACCTGCACGTCTTTTCCAAGGGGCATTTAAACCATCTTGTTAAACTACTGTGACCAGCACATCTCTTTCAAGGGGCATTTAAACTGTCTTGTTAAGCTACTACGACCTCCACCGCTCGTCCAAGGGGCATTTAAACCGTCTTTTTAAGCTACTGCGACCTGCATGTCTCTTCCAAGGGGCATTTAAACCGTCTTGTTAAGCTACTGCGACCTCCACCGCTCATCCAAGGGCCATTTAAAACGTCTTGTTAAGCTGCTGTGACCTGCATGTCTCTTCCAAGGGGCATTTAAACCGTCTTTTTAAGCTACTGCGACCTCCACCGCTCTTCCAAGGGGCATTTAAACCGTCTTGTTAAGCTTCTGCGACCTCCACCGAACTTCCAAGGGGCATTTAAACCGTCTTGTTAAGCCACTGCGACCTCCACCGAACTTCCAAGGAGCATTTAAACCATCTTGTTAAGCTACTGCAACCTGCACGTCTCTTCCAAGGGGCATTTAAACCGTCTTGTTAAGCTACTGCGACCTCCACCGCTCTTCCAAGGGGCATTTAAACCGTCTTGTTAAGCTACTGCGACCTGCACGTCTCTTCCAAGGGGCATTTAAACTGCCTTGTTAAGCTTCTGCGATCTGGATGTCTCTTCCAAGGGGCATTTAAACCATCTTGTTAAGCTCCTGCTACCTGCACGTCTCTTCCAAGGGGCATTTAAACCGTCTTGTTAAGCTACTGCGACCTCCACCGCTCTTCCAAGGGGCATTTAAACCGTCTTGTTAAGCTACTGCGACCTCCACCGAACTTGCAAGGTGCATTTAAACCGTCTTGTTAAGCTACTGCGACCTGCACATCTCTTCCAAGGGGCATTTAAACCGTCTTATTAAGCTACTGCAACCTGCACGTCTCTTCCAATGGGCATTTAAACCGTCTTGTTAAGCTACTGCGACCTCCACCGCTCTTCCAAAGGGCATTTAAACCGTCTTGTTAAGCTACGGCGAAATGGACGTCTCTTCCAAGGGCTATTTAAACCGTCTTGGTAAGCTACTGTGACCTGCACGTCTCTTCCAAGGGGCATTTAAACTGTCTTGTTAAGCTACTGCGATCTGCATGTCTCTTCCAAGGGGCATTTAAACCATCTTGTTAAGCTCCTGCTACCTGCACGTCTCTTCCAAGTTGCATTTAAACCATCTTTTTAAGCTGCTGTGACCTGCATGTCTCTTCCAAGGGGCATTTAAACCGTCTTGTTAAGCTACTGCGACCTCCACCGCTCTTCCAAGGGGCATTTAAACCGTCATGCTAAGCTACTGCTACCTGCACGTCTCTTCCAAGGGCCATTTAAACCATCTTGGTAAGCTACTGCGACCTGCAAGCCTCTTCCAAGGGGCATTTAAACCATCTTGTTAAGCCACTGCGACCTGCACGTCTCTTCCAAGGGGCATTTAAACCGTCTTGTTAAGCTACTGCGACCTGCACGTCTTTTCCAAGGGGCATTTAAACCGTCTTGTTAAGCTACTGCGACCTCCACCGCTCTTCCAAGGGGCATTTAAACCATCTTGTTAAGCTACTGCGACCTGCACGTCTCTTCCAAGAGGCATTTAAACCGTCTTGGTAAGCTACTGCGACCTGCAAGCCTCTTCTAAGGGGCATTTAAACCCGCTTGTTAAGCTACTGCGACCTGCACGTCTCTTCCAAAGGTGCATTTAAACCGTTTTGTTAAGCTACTGCGACCTCCACCGCTTTTCCAAGGGGCATTTAAACCGTCTTCTTAAGCTACTGCGACCTGCACGTCTCTTCCAAGGGCCATTTAAACCGTCTTGGTAAGCTACTGCGACCTGCAAGCCTCTTCCAAGGGGCATTTAGACCATCTAGTTCAGCTACTGCGACCTGCACGTCTCTTCCAAGGGGCATTTAAACCATCTTGTTAAGCTACTGCGACCTGCACGTCTTTTCCAAGGGTCATTTAAACCGTCTTGTTAAGCTACTGCGACCTCCACCGCTCTTCCAAGGGGCATTTAAACCATCTTGTTAAGCTACTACGACCTGCATGTCTCTTCCAAGAGGCATTTAAACCGTCTTGGTAAGCTACTGCGACCTGCAAGCCTCTTCTAAGGGGCATTTAAACCCTCTTGTTAAGCTACTGCGACCTGCACGTCTCTTCCAAGGGGCATATAAACCTTCTTGTTAAGCTACTGCGATTTGCACGTCTCTTCCAAGGGGCATTTAAACCATCTTGTTAAGCTACTGTAACCTCCACCACTTTTCCAAGGGGCATTTAAGCCGTCTTGTTAAGCTACTGCGACCTGCACGTCTCTTCCAAGGGGCATTTAAACCTTCTTGTTAAGCTACTGCGATTTGCACGTCTCTTCCAAGGGGCATTTAAACCATCTTGTTAAGCTATTGTATCCTCCACCACTTTTCCAAGGGGCATTTAAGCCGTCTTGTTAAGCTACTGCGACCTGCACGTCTCTTCCAAGGGGCATTTAAACCGTCTTGTTAAGCTACTGCGACCTCCACCGCTCTTCCAATGGGCAATTAAAACGTCTTGTTAAGCTACTGCGACCTCCACCGCTCTTCCAAGGGGCATTTAAACTGTCTTGTTAAGAAACTGCGACCTCCACCGCTCGTCCAAGGGGCATTTAAACTGTCTTTTTAAGCTACTGCGACCTCCACCGCTCTTCCAAGGGACATTTAAACCGTCTTGCTAAGCTGCGGCGAAATGTACGTCTCTTTCAAGGGCCATTTAAACCGTCTTGGTAAGCTACTGTGACCTGCACGTCTCTTCCAAGGGGCATTTAAACTGTCTTGTTAAGCTACTGCGATCTGCATGTCTCTTCCAAGGGGCATTTATACCATCTTGTTAAGCTCCTGCTACCTGCATGTCTCTTCCAAGTTGCATTTAAACCATCTTTTTAAGCTGCTGTGACCTGCATGTCTCTTCCAAGGGGCATTTAAACCGTCTTGTTAAGCTACTGCGACCTCCACCGCTCTTCCAAGGGGCATTTAAAACATCTTGTTAAGCTACTGCGACCTCCACCGCTCTTCCAAGGGGCATTTAAACCGTCTTGTTAAGCTACGGTGAAATGCACGTCTCTTCCAAGGGCCATTTAAACCGTCTTGGTAAGCTACTGTGACCTGCACGTCTCTTCCAAGGGGCATTTAAACTGTCTTGTTAAGCTACTGCGATCTGCATGTCTCTTCCAAGGGGCATTTAAACCATCTTGTTAAGCTCCTGCTACCTACACGTCTCTTCCAAGTTGCAATTTAAACCATCTTTTTAAGCTGCTGTGACCTGCATGTCTCTTCCAAGGGGCATTTAAACCGTCTTGTTAAGCTACTGCGACCTCCACCGCTCTTCCAAGGGGCATTTAAACCGTCATGTTAAGCTACTGCGACCTGCACGTCTCTTCAAAGGGCCATTTAAACCATCTTGGTAAGCTACTGCGACCTGCAAGCCTCTTACAAGGGGCATTTAAACCATCTTGTTAAGCTACTGCGACCTGCACGTCTCTTCCAAGGGGCATTTAAACCATCTTGTTAAGCTACTGCTACCTGCACGTCTTTTCCAAGGGGCATTTAAACCGTCTTGTTAAGCTACTGCGACCTGCACGTCTTTTCCAAGGGGCATTTAAAACGTCTTGTTAAGCTACTGTGACCAGTACATCTCTTTCAAGGGGCATTTAAACTGTCTTGTTAAGCTACTGCGACCTCCACCGCTCTTCCAAGGGGCATTTAAACCATCTTGTTAAGCTACTGCGACCTGCACGTCTCTTCCCAGGGGCATTTAAACCGTCTTGTTAAGCTCCTGTAACCTGCACGACTTTTCCAAGGGTCATTTAAACCGTCTTGTTAAGCTTCTGCGACCTGCTCGTCTCTTCCAAGGGGCATTTAAACCGCTTTGTTAAGCTACTGCTATCTGCATGTCTCTTCCAAGGGGCATTTAATCCGTTTTGTTAAGCTACTGCGACCTGCACGTCTTTTCCAAGGGGCATTTAAACCGTCTTGTTAAGCTACTGTGACCAGCACATCTCTTTCAAGGGGCATTTAAACTGTCTTGTTAAGCTACTTCGACCTCCACCGCTCGTCCAAGCGGCATTTAAACCGTTTTTTTAAGCTACTGCGACCTGCACGTCTCTTCCAAGGGGCATTTAAACCATCTTGTTAAGCTACTGCGACCTCCACCGAACTTCCAAGGGGCATTTAAACCGTCTTGTTAAGCTACTGCGACCTGCAAGTCTCTTCCAATGGGCATTTAAACCGTCTTGTTAAGCTTCTGCGACCTGCACATCTCTTCCAAGGGGCATTTAAACTGCTTTGTTAAGCTACTGCTATCTGCATGTCTCTTCCAAGGGGCATTTAATCCGTCTTGTTAAGCTACTGCGACCTGCACGTCTTTTCCAAGGGGCATTTAAACCGTCTTGTTAAGCTACTATGACCAGCACATCTCTTTCAAGGGGCATTTAAACTGTCTTGTTAAGCTACTGCGACGTCCACCGCTCGTCCAAGGGGCATTTAAACCGTCTTTTTAAGTTACTGCGACCTGCACGTCTCTTCCAAGGGGCATTTAAAACATCTTGTTAAGCTACTGCGACCTCCACCGCTCTTCCAAGGGGCATTTAAAACGTATTGTTAAGCTGCTGTGACCTGCATGTCTCTTCCAAGGGGCATTTAAACCCTCTTGTTAAGCTACTGCGACCTCCACCGCTCTTCCAAGGGGCATTTAAACCGTCTTGTTAAGCTACTGCGACCTCCACCGAACTTCCAAGGGGCATTTAAACCATCTAGTTAAGCTACTGCGACCTCCACCGAACTTCCAAGGGGCATTTAAACCGTCTTGTTAAGCTACTGCGACCTGCACGTCTATTCCAAGGGGCATTTAAACCATTTTGTTAAGCTACTGCGACCTCCACCGCTCTTCCAAGGGGCATTTAAAACGTATTGTTAAGCTGCTGTGACCTGCAAGTCTCTTCCAAGGGGCATTTAAACCGTCTTGTTAAGCTACTGCGACCTCCACCGCTCTTCCAAGGGGCATTTAAACCGTCTTGTTAAGCTACTGCGACCTCCACCGAACTTCCAAGGGGCATTTAAACCGTCTTGTTAAGCTACTGCGACCTGCACGTCTATTCCAAGGGGCATTTAAACCATCTTGTTAAGCTACTGCGACCTCCACCGCTCTTCCAAGGGGCATTTAAACCGTCTTGTTAAGCTACTGCGACCTGCACGTCTCTTCCAAGGGGCATTTAAACCGTCTTGTTAAGCTACTGCGACCTCCACCGCTCTTCCAAGGGGCATTTAAACCGTCTTGTTAAGCTACTGCGACCTCCACCGCTCTTCCAAGGGGCATTTAAACCGTCTTGTTAAGCTACGGCGAAATGCAAGTCTCTTCCAAGGGCCATTTAAACCGTCTTGGTAAGCTACTGTGACCTGCACGTCTCTCCCAAGGGGCATTTAAACTGTCTTGTTAAGCTACTGCGATCTGGATGTCTCTTCCAAGGGGCATTTAAACCATCTTGTTAAGCTCCTGCTACCTGCACGTCTCTTCCAAGTTGCATTTAAACCATCTTTTTAAGCTGCTGTGACCTGCATGTCTCTTCCAAGGGGCATTTAAACCTTCTTGTTAAGCTACTGCGACCTCCACCGCTCTTCCAAGGGGCATTTAAACCATCTTGTTAAGCTACTTCGACCTCCACCGAACTTCCAAGGGGCATTTAAACCGTCTTGTTAAGCTACTGCGACCTGCACGTCTCTTCCAAGGGGCATTTAAACCGTCTTATTAAGCTACTGCGACCTGCACTTCTCTTCCAATGGGCATTTAACTCGTCTTGTTAAGCTTCTGCGACCTGCACGTCTCTTCAAAGGGGCATTTAAACCGCTTTGTTAAGCTACTGCTATCTGCATGTCTCTTCCAAGGGGCATTTAATCCGTCTTGTTAAGCTACTGCGACCTGCACGTCTTTTCCAAGGGGCATTTAAACCATCTTGTTAAGCTACTGTGACCAGCACATCTCTTTCAAGGGGCATTTAAACTGTCTTGTTAAGCTACTGCGACCTCCACCGCTCGTCCAAGGAGCATTGAAACCGTCTTTTTAAGCTACTGCGACCTGCATGTCTCTTCCAAGGGGCATTTAAACCGTCTTGTTAAGCTACTGCGACCTCCACCGCTCTTCCAAGGGCCATTTAAAACGTCTTGTTAAGCTGCTGTGACCTGCATGTCTCTTCCAAGGGTCATTTAAACTGTCTTGTTAAGCTACTGCGACCTCCACCGCTCTTCCAAGGGGCATTTAAACCGTCTTGTTAAGCTTCTGCGACCTCCACCGAACTTCCAAGGGGCATTTAAATCATCTTGTTAAGCTACTGCGACCTCCACCGAACTTCCAAGGGGCATTTAAACCGTCTTGTTAAGCTTCTGCGACCTGCACGTCTCTTCCAAGGGGCATTTAAACCGTCTTGTTAAGCTACTGCGACCTCTACCGCTCTTCCAAGGGGCATTTAAACCATCTTGTTAAGCTACTGCGACCTGCACATCTCTTCCAAGGGGCATTTAAAAAGTCTTGTTAAGCTACTGCGACCTCCACCGCTCTTCCAAGGGGCATTTAAACCGTCTTGTTAAGCTACTGCGACCTCCACCGCTCTTCCAAGGGGCGTTTAAACCGTCATGTTAAGCTACTGCGACCTGCACGTCTCTTCCAAGGGCCATTTAAACCATCTTGGTAAGCTACTGCGACCTGCACGTCTCTCCCAAGGGGCATTTAAACTGTCTTTTTAAGCTGCTGTGAACTGCATGTCTCTTCCAAGGGGCAATTAAACCATCTTGTTAAGCTACTGCGACCTCCACCGCTCTTCCAAGGGGCGTTTAAACCGTCATGTTAAGCTACTGCGACCTGCACGTCTCTTCCAAGGGCCATTTAAACCATCTTGGTAAGCTACTGCGACCTGCAAGCCTCTTCCATGGGGCATTTAAACCATCTTGTTAAGCTACTGCGACCTGCACGTCTCTTCCAAGGGGCATTTAAACCATCTTGTTAAGCTACTGCGACCTGCACGTCTTTTCCAAGGGGCATTTAAACCGTCTTGTTAAGCTACTGCGACCTCCACCGCTCTTCCAAGGGGCATTTAAACCATATTGTTAAGCTACTGCGACCTGCACGTCTCTTCCAAGAGGCATTTAAACCATCTTGGTAAGCTACTGCGACCTGCAAGCCTCTTCTAAGGGGCATTTAAACCCTCTTGTTAAGCTACTGCGACCTGCACGTCTCTTCCAAGGGGCATATAAACCTTCTTGTTAAGCTACTGCGATTTGCACGTCTCTTCCAAGGGGCATTTAAACCATCTTGTTAAGCTACTGTAACCTCCACCACTTTTCCAAGGGGCATTTAAGCCGTCTTGTTAAGCTACTGCGACCTGCACGTCTCTTCCAAGGGGCATTTAAACCTTCTTGTTAAGCTACTGCGATTTGCACGTCTCTTCCAAGGGGCATTTAAACCATCTTGTTAAGCTATTGTATCCTCCACCACTTTTCCAAGGGGCATTTAAGCCGTCTTGTTAAGCTACTGCGACCTGCACGTCTCTTCCAAGGGGCATTTAAACCGTCTTGTTAAGCTACTGCGACCTCCACCGCTCTTCCAATGGGCAATTAAAACGTCTTGTTAAGCTACTGCGACCTCCACCGCTCTTCCAAGGGGCATTTAAACTGTCTTGTTAAGAAACTGCGACCTCCACCGCTCGTCCAAGGGGCATTTAAACTGTCTTTTTAAGCTACTGCGACCTCCACCGCTCTTCCAAGGGACATTTAAACCGTCTTGCTAAGCTGCGGCGAAATGTACGTCTCTTTCAAGGGCCATTTAAACCGTCTTGGTAAGCTACTGTGACCTGCACGTCTCTTCCAAGGGGCATTTAAACTGTCTTGTTAAGCTACTGCGATCTGCATGTCTCTTCCAAGGGGCATTTATACCATCTTGTTAAGCTCCTGCTACCTGCATGTCTCTTCCAAGTTGCATTTAAACCATCTTTTTAAGCTGCTGTGACCTGCATGTCTCTTCCAAGGGGCATTTAAACCGTCTTGTTAAGCTACTGCGACCTCCACCGCTCTTCCAAGGGGCATTTAAAACATCTTGTTAAGCTACTGCGACCTCCACCGCTCTTCCAAGGGGCATTTAAACCGTCTTGTTAAGCTACGGTGAAATGCACGTCTCTTCCAAGGGCCATTTAAACCGTCTTGGTAAGCTACTGTGACCTGCACGTCTCTTCCAAGGGGCATTTAAACTGTCTTGTTAAGCTACTGCGATCTGCATGTCTCTTCCAAGGGGCATTTAAACCATCTTGTTAAGCTCCTGCTACCTACACGTCTCTTCCAAGTTGCAATTTAAACCATCTTTTTAAGCTGCTGTGACCTGCATGTCTCTTCCAAGGGGCATTTAAACCGTCTTGTTAAGCTACTGCGACCTCCACCGCTCTTCCAAGGGGCATTTAAACCGTCATGTTAAGCTACTGCGACCTGCACGTCTCTTCAAAGGGCCATTTAAACCATCTTGGTAAGCTACTGCGACCTGCAAGCCTCTTACAAGGGGCATTTAAACCATCTTGTTAAGCTACTGCGACCTGCACGTCTCTTCCAAGGGGCATTTAAACCATCTTGTTAAGCTACTGCTACCTGCACGTCTTTTCCAAGGGGCATTTAAACCGTCTTGTTAAGCTACTGCGACCTGCACGTCTTTTCCAAGGGGCATTTAAAACGTCTTGTTAAGCTACTGTGACCAGTACATCTCTTTCAAGGGGCATTTAAACTGTCTTGTTAAGCTACTGCGACCTCCACCGCTCTTCCAAGGGGCATTTAAACCATCTTGTTAAGCTACTGCGACCTGCACGTCTCTTCCCAGGGGCATTTAAACCGTCTTGTTAAGCTCCTGTAACCTGCACGACTTTTCCAAGGGTCATTTAAACCGTCTTGTTAAGCTTCTGCGACCTGCTCGTCTCTTCCAAGGGGCATTTAAACCGCTTTGTTAAGCTACTGCTATCTGCATGTCTCTTCCAAGGGGCATTTAATCCGTTTTGTTAAGCTACTGCGACCTGCACGTCTTTTCCAAGGGGCATTTAAACCGTCTTGTTAAGCTACTGTGACCAGCACATCTCTTTCAAGGGGCATTTAAACTGTCTTGTTAAGCTACTTCGACCTCCACCGCTCGTCCAAGCGGCATTTAAACCGTTTTTTTAAGCTACTGCGACCTGCACGTCTCTTCCAAGGGGCATTTAAACCATCTTGTTAAGCTACTGCGACCTCCACCGAACTTCCAAGGGGCATTTAAACCGTCTTGTTAAGCTACTGCGACCTGCAAGTCTCTTCCAATGGGCATTTAAACCGTCTTGTTAAGCTTCTGCGACCTGCACATCTCTTCCAAGGGGCATTTAAACTGCTTTGTTAAGCTACTGCTATCTGCATGTCTCTTCCAAGGGGCATTTAATCCGTCTTGTTAAGCTACTGCGACCTGCACGTCTTTTCCAAGGGGCATTTAAACCGTCTTGTTAAGCTACTATGACCAGCACATCTCTTTCAAGGGGCATTTAAACTGTCTTGTTAAGCTACTGCGACGTCCACCGCTCGTCCAAGGGGCATTTAAACCGTCTTTTTAAGTTACTGCGACCTGCACGTCTCTTCCAAGGGGCATTTAAAACATCTTGTTAAGCTACTGCGACCTCCACCGCTCTTCCAAGGGGCATTTAAAACGTATTGTTAAGCTGCTGTGACCTGCATGTCTCTTCCAAGGGGCATTTAAACCCTCTTGTTAAGCTACTGCGACCTCCACCGCTCTTCCAAGGGGCATTTAAACCGTCTTGTTAAGCTACTGCGACCTCCACCGAACTTCCAAGGGGCATTTAAACCATCTAGTTAAGCTACTGCGACCTCCACCGAACTTCCAAGGGGCATTTAAACCGTCTTGTTAAGCTACTGCGACCTGCACGTCTATTCCAAGGGGCATTTAAACCATTTTGTTAAGCTACTGCGACCTCCACCGCTCTTCCAAGGGGCATTTAAAACGTATTGTTAAGCTGCTGTGACCTGCAAGTCTCTTCCAAGGGGCATTTAAACCGTCTTGTTAAGCTACTGCGACCTCCACCGCTCTTCCAAGGGGCATTTAAACCGTCTTGTTAAGCTACTGCGACCTCCACCGAACTTCCAAGGGGCATTTAAACCGTCTTGTTAAGCTACTGCGACCTGCACGTCTATTCCAAGGGGCATTTAAACCATCTTGTTAAGCTACTGCGACCTCCACCGCTCTTCCAAGGGGCATTTAAACCGTCTTGTTAAGCTACTGCGACCTGCACGTCTCTTCCAAGGGGCATTTAAACCGTCTTGTTAAGCTACTGCGACCTCCACCGCTCTTCCAAGGGGCATTTAAACCGTCTTGTTAAGCTACTGCGACCTCCACCGCTCTTCCAAGGGGCATTTAAACCGTCTTGTTAAGCTACGGCGAAATGCAAGTCTCTTCCAAGGGCCATTTAAACCGTCTTGGTAAGCTACTGTGACCTGCACGTCTCTCCCAAGGGGCATTTAAACTGTCTTGTTAAGCTACTGCGATCTGGATGTCTCTTCCAAGGGGCATTTAAACCATCTTGTTAAGCTCCTGCTACCTGCACGTCTCTTCCAAGTTGCATTTAAACCATCTTTTTAAGCTGCTGTGACCTGCATGTCTCTTCCAAGGGGCATTTAAACCTTCTTGTTAAGCTACTGCGACCTCCACCGCTCTTCCAAGGGGCATTTAAACCATCTTGTTAAGCTACTTCGACCTCCACCGAACTTCCAAGGGGCATTTAAACCGTCTTGTTAAGCTACTGCGACCTGCACGTCTCTTCCAAGGGGCATTTAAACCGTCTTATTAAGCTACTGCGACCTGCACTTCTCTTCCAATGGGCATTTAACTCGTCTTGTTAAGCTTCTGCGACCTGCACGTCTCTTCAAAGGGGCATTTAAACCGCTTTGTTAAGCTACTGCTATCTGCATGTCTCTTCCAAGGGGCATTTAATCCGTCTTGTTAAGCTACTGCGACCTGCACGTCTTTTCCAAGGGGCATTTAAACCATCTTGTTAAGCTACTGTGACCAGCACATCTCTTTCAAGGGGCATTTAAACTGTCTTGTTAAGCTACTGCGACCTCCACCGCTCGTCCAAGGAGCATTGAAACCGTCTTTTTAAGCTACTGCGACCTGCATGTCTCTTCCAAGGGGCATTTAAACCGTCTTGTTAAGCTACTGCGACCTCCACCGCTCTTCCAAGGGCCATTTAAAACGTCTTGTTAAGCTGCTGTGACCTGCATGTCTCTTCCAAGGGTCATTTAAACTGTCTTGTTAAGCTACTGCGACCTCCACCGCTCTTCCAAGGGGCATTTAAACCGTCTTGTTAAGCTTCTGCGACCTCCACCGAACTTCCAAGGGGCATTTAAATCATCTTGTTAAGCTACTGCGACCTCCACCGAACTTCCAAGGGGCATTTAAACCGTCTTGTTAAGCTTCTGCGACCTGCACGTCTCTTCCAAGGGGCATTTAAACCGTCTTGTTAAGCTACTGCGACCTCTACCGCTCTTCCAAGGGGCATTTAAACCATCTTGTTAAGCTACTGCGACCTGCACATCTCTTCCAAGGGGCATTTAAAAAGTCTTGTTAAGCTACTGCGACCTCCACCGCTCTTCCAAGGGGCATTTAAACCGTCTTGTTAAGCTACTGCGACCTCCACCGCTCTTCCAAGGGGCGTTTAAACCGTCATGTTAAGCTACTGCGACCTGCACGTCTCTTCCAAGGGCCATTTAAACCATCTTGGTAAGCTACTGCGACCTGCACGTCTCTCCCAAGGGGCATTTAAACTGTCTTTTTAAGCTGCTGTGAACTGCATGTCTCTTCCAAGGGGCAATTAAACCATCTTGTTAAGCTACTGCGACCTCCACCGCTCTTCCAAGGGGCGTTTAAACCGTCATGTTAAGCTACTGCGACCTGCACGTCTCTTCCAAGGGCCATTTAAACCATCTTGGTAAGCTACTGCGACCTGCAAGCCTCTTCCATGGGGCATTTAAACCATCTTGTTAAGCTACTGCGACCTGCACGTCTCTTCCAAGGGGCATTTAAACCATCTTGTTAAGCTACTGCGACCTGCACGTCTTTTCCAAGGGGCATTTAAACCGTCTTGTTAAGCTACTGCGACCTCCACCGCTCTTCCAAGGGGCATTTAAACCATATTGTTAAGCTACTGCGACCTGCACGTCTCTTCCAAGAGGCATTTAAACCATCTTGGTAAGCTACTGCGACCTGCAAGCCTCTTCTAAGGGGCATTTAAACCCTCTTGTTAAGCTACTGCGACCTGCACGTCTCTTCCAAAGGGGCATTTAAACCGTTTTGTTAAGCTACTGCGACCTCCACCGCTTTTCCAAGGGGCATTTAAACCGTCTTGTTAAGCTACTGCGACCTGAATGTCTCTTCCAAGGGCTATTTAAACCATCTTGGTAAGCTACTGCGACCTGCAACCCTCTTCCAAGGGGCATTTAAACCATCTAGTTAAGCTACTGCGACCTGCACGTCTCTTCCAAGGGGCATTTAAACCATCTTGTTAAGCTACTGCGACCTGCACGTCTCTTCCAAGAGGCATTTAAGCCGTCTTGGTAAGCTACTGCGACCTGCAAGCCTCTTCTAAGGGGCATTTAAACCCTCTTGTTAAGCTACTGCGACCCGCACGTCTCTTCCAAGGGGCATTTAAACCTTCTTGTTAAGCTACTGCGATTTGCACGTCTCTTCCAAGGGGCATTTAAACTGTCTTGTTAAGCTACTGTAACCTCCACCACTTTTCCAAGGGGCATTTAAACCGTCTTGTTAAGCTACTGCGACCTGCACGTCTCTTCCAAGGGGCATTTAAACCGTCTTGTTAAGCTACTGCGACCTCCACCGCTCTTCCAATGGGCATTTAAAACGTCTTGTTAAGCTACTGCGACCTCCACCGCTCTTCCAAGGGGCATTTAAACTGTCTTGTTAAGAAACTGCGACCTTCACCGCTCGTCCAAGTGGCATTTAAACCGTCTTTTTAAGCTACTGCGACCTGCACGTCTCTTCCAAGGGGCATTTAAACCGTCTTGTTAAGCTACTGCGACCTCCACCGCTCTTCCAAGGGGCATTTAAAATGTCTTGTTAAGCTACTGCGACCTCCACCGCTCTTCCAAGGGGCATTTAAACCGTCTTGTTAAGCTACGGCGAAATGCACGTCTCTTCCAAGGGCCATTTAAACCGTCTTGGTAAGCTACTGTGACCTGCACGTCTCTTCCAAGGGGCATTTAAACTGTCTTGTTAAGCTACTGCGATCTGCATGTCTCTTCCAAGGAGCATTTAAACCATCTTGCTAAGCTTCTGCTACCTGCACGTCTCTTCCAAGTTGCATTTTAACCAGCTTTTTAAGCTGCTGTGACCTGCATGTCTCTTCCAAGGGGCATTTAAACCATCTTGTTAAGCTACTGCGACCTCCACCGCTCTTCCAAGGGGCATTTAAAACGTCTTATTAAGCTGCTGTGACCTGCATGTCTCTTCCAAGGGGCATTTAAAACGTCTTGTTAAGCTACTGCGACCTCCACCGCTATTCCAAGGGGCATTTAAACCGTCTTGTTAAGCTACGGCGAAATGCACGTCTCTTCCAAGGGCCATTTAAACCATCTTGGTAAGCTACTGTGACCTGCACGTCTCTTCCAAGGGGCATTTAAACTGTCTTGTTAAGCTACTGCTATCTGCATGTCTCTTCCAAGGGGCATTTAAACCATCTTGTTAAGCTCCTGCTACCTGCACGTCTCTTCCAAGTTGCATTTTAACCATCTTTTTAAGCTGCTGTGACCTGCATGTCTCTTCCAAGGGGCATTTAAACCATCTTGTTAAGCTACTGCGACCTCTACCGCTCTTCCAAGGGGGATTTAAACCGTCATGTTAAGCTACTGCGACCTGCACGTCTTTTCCAAGGGGCATTTAAACCGTCTTGTTAAGCTACTGTGACCAGCACATCTCTTTCAAGGGGCATTTAAACTGTCTTGTTAAGCTACTGCGACCTCCACCGCTCTTCCAAGGGGCATTTAAACCATCTTGTTAAGCTACTGCGACCTGCACGTCTCTTCCCAGGGGCATTTAAACCGTCTTGTTTAGCTCCTGTAACCTGCACGACTTTTCCAAGGGTCATTTAAACCGTCTTGTTTAGCTTCTGCGACCTGCACGTCTCTTCCAAGGGGCATTTAAACCGCTTTGTTAAGCTACTGCTATCTGCATGTCTCTTCCAAGGGGCATTTAATCCGTCTTGTTAAGCTACTGCGACCTGCACGTCTTTTCCAAGGGGCAATTAAACCGACTTGTTAAGCAACTTTGACCAGCACATCTCTTTCAAGGGGCATTTAAACTGTCTTGTTAAGCTACTTCGACCTCCACCGCTCTTCCAAGGGGCATTTAAAACGTCTTGTTAAGCTGCTGTGACCTGCATGTTTCTCCCAAGGGGCATTTAAACCGTCTTGTTAAGCTACTGCGACCTCCACCGCTCTTCCAAGGGGCATTTAAACCGTCTTGTTATGCTACTGCGACCTCCACCGAACTTCCAAGGGGCATTTAAACCGTCTTGTTAAACTACTGCGACCTCCACCGAACTTCCAAGGTGCATTTAAACCGTCTTGTTAAGCTACTGCGACCTGCACGTCTCTTCCAAGGGGCATTTAAACCGTCTTGTTAAGCTACTGCGACCTCCACCGCTCTTCCAAGGGGCATTTAAACCATCTTGTTAAGCTACTTCGACCTCCACCGAACTTCCAAGGGGCATTTAAACCGTCTTGTTAAGCTACTGCGACCTGAACGTCTCTTCCAAGGGGCATTTAAACCGTCTTATTAAGCTACTGCGACCTGCACGTCTCTTCCAATGGGCATTTAAACCGTCTTGTTAAGCTTCTGCGACCTGCACGTCTCTTCCAAGGGGCATTTAAACCGCTTTGTTAATCTACTGCTATCTGCATGTCTCTTCCAAGGGGCATTTAATCCGTTTTCTTAAGCTTCTGCGACCTGCACGTCTTTTCCAAGGGGCATTTAAACCGTCTTTTTAAGCTACTGTGACCAGCACATCTCTTTCAAGGGGCATTTAAACTGTCTTGTTAAGCTACTGCGACCTCCACCGCTCGTCCAAGGCTCATTTAAACCGTCTTTTTAAGCTACTGCGACCTGCACGTCTCTTCCAAGGGGCATTTAAACCGTCTTGTTAAGCTACTGCGACCTCCACCACTCTTCCAAGGGGCATTTAAAACGTCTTGTTAAGCTGCTGTGACCTGCATGTCTCTTCCAAGGGGCATTTAAACCGTCTTGTTAAGCTACTGCGACCTCCACCGCTCTTCCAAGGGGCATTTAAACCATCTTGTTAAGCTACTGCGACCTCCACCGAACTTTCAAGGGGCATTTAAACCGTCTTGTTAAGCTACTGCGACCTCCACTGAACTTCCAAGGGGCATTTAAACCGTCTTGTTAAGCTACTGCGACCTGCACGTCTCTTCCAAGGGGCATTTAAACCGTCTTGTTAAGCCACTGCGACCTCCACCGCTCTTCCAAGGGGCATTTAAACCGTCTTGTTAAGCTACTGCGACCTGCACGTCTCTTCCAAGGGGCATTTAAACCGTCTTGTTAAGCTACTGCGACCTCCACCGCTCTTCCAAGGGGCATTTAAACCGTCTTGTTAAGCTTCTGCGACCTCCACCGCTCTTCCAAGGGGCATATAAACCGTCTTGTTAAGCTACGGCGAAATGCACGTCTCTTCCAAGGGCCATTTAAACCGTCTTGGTAAGCTACTGTGACCTGCACGTCTCTAACAAGGAGCATTTAACCTGTCTTGTTAAGCTACTGCGATCTGGATGTCTCTTCCAAGGGGCAGTTAAACCATCTTGTTAAGCTCCTGCTACCTGCACGTCTTTTCCAAGTTGCATTTAAACCATCTTTTTAAGCTGCTGTGACCTGCATGTCTCTTCCAAGGGGCATTTAAACCGTCTTGTTAAGCTACTGCGACCTCCACCGCTCTTCCAAGGGGCATTTAAACCGTCATGTTAAGCTACTGCGACCTGCACGTCTCTTCCAAGGGCCATTTAAATCATCTTGGTAAGCTACTGCGACCTGCAAGCCTCTTCCAAGGGGCATTTAAACCATCTTGTTAAGCTACTGCGACCTGCACGTCTCTTCCAAGGGGCATTTAAACCGTCTTGTTAAGCTACTGCGACCTGCACGTCTTTTCCAAGGGGCATTTAAACCGTCTTGTTAAGCTACTGCGACCTCTAACGCTCTTCCAAGGGGCATTTAAACCATCTTGTTAAGCTACTGTGACCTGCACGTCTCTTCCAAGAGGCATTTAAACCGTCTTGGTAAGCTACTGCGACCTGCAAGCCTCTTCTAAGGGGCATTTAAACCCTCTTGTTAAGCTACTGCGACCTGCACGTCTCTTCCAAAGGGGCATTTAAACCGTTTTGTTAAGCTACTGCGACCTCCACCGCTCTTCCAAGGGGCATTTAAACCGTCTTGTTAAGCTACTGCGACCTCCACCGAACTTCCAAGGGGCATTTAAACCGTCTTGTTAAGCTACTGCGACCTCCACCGAACTTCCAAGGGGCATTTAAACCGTCTTGTTAAGCTCCTGCTACCTGCACGTCTCTTCCAAGTTGCATTTAAACCATCTTTTAAGCTGCTGTGACCTGTATGTCTCTTCCAAGGGGCATTTAAACCGTCTTGTTAAGCTACTGCGACCTCCACCGCTCTTCCAAGGGGCATTTAAACCGTCATGTTAAGCTACTGCGACCTGCACGTCTCTTCCATGGGCCATTTATACCATCTTGGTAAGCTACTGCGACCTGCAAGCCTCTTCCAAGGGGCATTTAAACCTTCTTGTTAAGCTACTGCGAACTGCACGTCTCTTCCAAGGGGCATTTAAACCGTCTTGTTAAGCTACTGTGACCTGCAAGCCTCTTCTAAGGGCCATTTAAACCCTCTTGTTAAGCTACTGCGACCTGCACGTCTCTTCCAAAGGGGCATTTAAACCGTTTTGTTAAGCTACTGCGACCTCCACCGCTTTTCCAAGGGGCATTTAAACCGTCTTGTTAAGCTACTGCGACCTGCACGTCTATTCCAAGGGCTATTTAAACCGTCTTGGTAAGCTACTGCGACCTGCAAGCCTCTTCCAAGGGGCATTTAAGCCATCTAGTTAAGCTACTGCGACCTGCACGTCTCTTCCGAGGGGAATTTAAACCATCTTGTTAAGCTACTGCGACCTGCACGTTTTTTCCAAGGGGCATTTAAACCGTCTTGTTAAGCTACTGCGACCTCCACCGCTCTTCCAAGGGGCATTTAAACCATCTTGTTAAGCTACTGCGACTTGCATGTCTCTTCCAAGAGGCATTTAAACAGTCTTGGTAAGCTACTGCGACCTGCAAGTCTCTTCTAAGGGGCATTTAAACCCTCTTGTTAAGCTACTGCGACCTGCACGTCTCTTCCAAGGGGCATTTAAACCTTCTTGTTAAGCTACTGCGATTTGCACGTCTCTTCTAAGGGGCATTTAAACCGTCTTGTTAAGCTACTGTAACCTCCACCACTTTTCCAAGGGGCATTTAAACCGTCTTGTTAAGCTACTGCGACCTGCACGTCTCTTCCAAGGGGCATTTAAACCGTCTTGTTAAGCTGCTGTGACCTGCATGTCTCTTTCAAGGGGCATTTAAACCTTCTTGTTAAGCTACTGCGACCTCCACCGCTCTTCCAAGGGCCATTTAAACCGCCTTGTTAAGCTACTGCGACCTGCACGTCTCTTCCAAGGGGCATTTAAACCATCTAGTTAAGCTACTGCGACCTGCACGTCTCTTCCAAGGGGAATTTAAACCATCTTGTTAAGCTACTGCGACCTGCACGTCTTTTCCAAGGGGCATTTAAACCGTCTTTTTAGGCTGCTGCGACCTGCATGTCTCTTCCAAGGGGCATATAAACCATCTAGTTAAGCTACTGCGACCTGCACGTCTCTTCCAAGGGGAATTTAAACCATCTTGTTAAGCTACTGCGACCTGCACGTCTTTTCCAAGGGGCATTTAAACCGTCTTTTTAAGCTGCTGCGACCTGCACGTCTCTTCCAAAGGGCATTTAAACCATCTAGTTAAGCTACTGCGACCTGCACGTCTCTTCCAAGGGGAATTTAAACCATCTTGTTAAGCTCCTGCGACCTGCACGTCTCTTCCAATGGGCATTTAAACCGTCTTTTTAAGCTGCTGCGACCTGCATGTCTCTTCCAAGGGGCATTTAAACCGTCTTGTTAAGCTACTGCGACCTCCACCGCTCTTCAAAGGGG
Organism: Phyllobates terribilis; assembly: GCF_046119375.1. Taxonomy (NCBI): domain Eukaryota; kingdom Metazoa; phylum Chordata; class Amphibia; order Anura; family Dendrobatidae; genus Phyllobates; species Phyllobates terribilis. Next base: position 652,694,721 of record NW_027362761.1, read on the forward strand.
CATTTAAACCGTCATGTTAAGCTACTGCGACCTGCACGTCTCTTCCAAGGGCCATTTAAACCATCTTGGTAAGCTACTGCGACCTGCAAGCCTCTTCCAAGGGGCATTTAAACCATCTTGTTAAGCTACTGCGACCTGCACAACTCTTCCAAGGGGCATTTAAACCATCTTGTTAAGCTACTGCGACCTGCACGTCTTTTCCAAGGGGCATTTAAACCGTCTTGTTAAGCTACTGCGACCTCCACCACTCTTCCAAGGGGCATTCAAACCATCTTGTTAAGCTACTGCGACCTGCACGTCTCTTCCAAGAGGCATTTAAACCGTCTTGGTAAGCTACTGCGACCTGCAAGCCTCTTCTAAGGGGCATTTAAACCCTCTTGTTAAGCTACTGCGACCTGCACGTCTCTTCCAAAGGGGCATTTAAACCGTTTTGTTAAGCTACTGCGACCTCCACCGCTTTTCCAAGGGGCATTTAAACCGTCTTGTTAAGCTACTGCGACCTGCACGTCTCTTCCAAGGGGCATTTAAACCATCTAGTTAATCTACTGCGACCTGCACGTCTCTTCCAAGGGGAATTTAAACCATCTAGTTAAGCTACTGCGACCTGCACGTCTCTTACAAGGGGAATTTAAACCGTGTTGGTAAGCTACTGCGACCTGCAAGCCTCTTCCAAGGGGCATTTAAACCATCTAGTTAAGCTACTGCGACCTGCACGTCTCTTCCAAGGGGAATTTAAACCATCTTGTTAAGCTACTGCGACCTGCACGTCTTTTCCAAGGGGCATTTAAACCGTCTTGTTAAGCTACTGCGACCTCCACCGCTCTTCCAAGGGGCATTTAAACCATCTTGTTAAGCTACTGCGACCTGCACGTCTCTTCCAAGAGGCTTTTAAACCGTCTTGGTAAGCTACTGCGACCTGCAAGCCTCTTCTAAGGGGCATTTAAACCCTCTTGTTAAGCTACTGCGACCTGCACGTCTCTTCCAAGGGGCATTTAAACCTTCTTGTTAAGCTACTGCGATTTGCACGTCTCTTCCAAGGGGCATTTAAACCGTCTTGTTAAGCTACTGTAACCTCCGCCACTTTTCCAAGGGGCATTTAAACCGTCTTGTTAAGCTACTGCGACCTGCACGTCTCTTCCAAGGGGCATTTAAACCGTCTTATTAAGCTGCTGTGACCTGCATGTCTCTTCCAAGGGGCATTTAAACCTTCTTGTTAAGCTACTGCGACCTCCACCGCTCTTCCAAGGGGCATTTAATCCGTCTTGTTAAGCTACTGCGACCTGTACGTCTCTTCCAAGGGCCATTTAAACCGTCTTGGTAAGCTACTGCGACCTGCAAGCCTCTTCCAAGGGGCATTTAAAACGTATTGTTAAGCTACTGCAAGCTGCATGTCTCTTCCAAGAGGCATTTAAACAATCTTGTTAATCTACTGCTACCTCCACCGCATTTCCAAAGGGCATTTTAACTGTCTTGTTAGGCTACTGTGACCTGCACGTCTTTTCAAAGGGGCATTTAAACCATCTTGTTAAGCTACTGCGACCTGCACTGCTCTTTCAAGGGGCATTTAATCCGTCTTGTTAAGCTACTGCGACCTGCACGTCTCTTCCAAGGGCCATTTAAACCATCTTGTTAAGCTGCTGCGACCTGCACGTCTTTTCCAAGGGGAATTTAAACCGTCTTGTTAAGCTTCTGCGACCTCCATCGCTCTTCCAAGGGGCATTTAAACCATCTTGTTAAGCTCCTGCGACCTGCACGTCTCTTCCAAGGGGCATTTAAACCATCTTCTTAAGCTCCTGCTACCTGCACGTTGTAACGGGTCCGGGAGGCGGAACCTCTGAGCTACTATACAAGGGGGCGGCCCTTGTAAGGGAGCGGGTGACAGTCTCTGGGTGAACGGACAGGGAGTTACGGCAAGTGATCAGGGCAGTCTCTGGGAAAGGGGTAGGTACGACCTGTGATGGCAGAGCCTCCGGGTAGGCTAGCAGGCAGATGGTAGATGTGTGCTCCCAGGTGAGCAAGCGAGAGTCTCTGGAATAGCAGGTGGTCACGGCACGTGACGGCGGAGCCTCCGGGCTGGCAGGCAGGCAGGTAACGGAGAAGCGCTCCCAGGTGAGCGGGCAAGAGTCTCTGGAATAGCTGGTGGTCACCGCACGTGAAAACGGGACCTCCGGGCTGGCAAGCAGGCAGGTAACGGAGATGCGCTCCCAGGTGAGCGGGCAAGAGTCTCTGAGATAGCTGGTGGTCACAGCACGTGACAACGGAGCCTCCGGGCTGGCAAGCAGGCAGGTAACGGAGAAGCGCTCCCAGGTGAGCGGGCAAGCTGGTCCATAGACAGACTGACCGGAGTAGTAAGGCAGACCGTCGGACCTCAGGCAAGCAGGCAGGTAGCTGATATGCGCTCCCAGGTGAGCGGGCAGGCTGGTCCTTTAGACAGACTGACAGGAGTAGTAAGGCAGACCGTCGGACCTCAGACTGGCAGACAGGTAACAAGTATTCAGGCAGGAATCAGGCAGGTAACTGGCAGGAAACTGGCAGGTAACTGGCAACGGGACCTGAGGGCTGAAGCACAGGTGAGACACAAGTGCAAACAACATTGCTCGGGCACCTCCATTTTGGAGGAGGTGCCTTATATATGATGAAGTCCTCCGGCCATTGGCCGGGGACTCTTTAGGGCGGCGCGCGCGGCCCCTTTAAGAGGAGGGGAGCGCGCGCGCGCGCGCCCTAAGCACAGGGGCCGGGAAGGAGCGCGCGCTGAGAGCAGAGCAGGAGGAGGACGCCGGGACGGAGCGCGCGCTGAGAGCAGAGCGGGGGGAAGATGCCGGGCACGGAGCAGAGCGGTGAGGGGAGCAGCGTCCCTGCCTAGCAGAGGGCAGGGACGCCGGCACTACAGTACCCCCCCCTTTAGGCCCCCCCTTTTTTAGGCCAGACAGAAATTTAGCTAGGATGAGAGGGGCATGGATGTTCTCCCGGGGCTCCCACGTTCTCTCCTCAGGACCAAACCCCTTCCAATCTACCAGGAAAAAGGTCTTTCCTCTTACCCTTTTGGTGGCAAGAATGTTCTCTACCTCAAACTCGTCCTCAGCAGAAACCGGAGCAGGAGGCGTACCTGTAGACTTGGAAAAAGAGTTAAGCACCACAGGTTTGAGGAGAGATACATGGAAGGAGTTAGGGATCCGTAAGTTGGCCGGGAGTTTCAATTTATAGGCCACCGGGTTGATCTGACTGATGACCTCCAGTGGGCCGATGAACCGAGGCCCTAACTTATAGGAAGGGATCTTGAGCCGGACATATTTGGACGAGAGCCAGACTTTATCCCCAGGGCGGAATTGAGGAGGGTCCAGACGTTTTTTGTCAGCGTGTCTTTTCATACGCTCGGATGACAGAAGGAGTGCGGACCGGGTACTCTCCCATATGGAGGAAAATTTGTTAACAAGAGATTCCGCAGCCGGATTGTCCACCGAGGTGGAGACGGGAAACGGGATCCGAGGATGCTGACCGTAGACTACAAAAAACGGGGATTTGGAGGAAGACTCGCTCTCGTGATTGTTGTACGAGAATTCGGCCCATGGCAGGAGATCCACCCAGTCAGAATGGTGGGCATTAACGAAGTGCCGGAGGTAACTGGTCAGGTTCTGATTGATCCGCTCCACTTGACCATTAGACTGTGGGTGGTAAGCGGAGGAGAAGTCCAGGGTGACGTCCAGCAATTTACAAGTGGCTCTCCAGAAACGGGAAGTGAACTGTACTCCTCGATCCGACACGATGTGACGGGGCAGGCCATGAAGACGGAAGATGTGGCGGATAAAGTCTTTAGCCAGCTCGGGTGCAGACGGAAGACCTGGCAGTGGAATGAAGTGAGCCATCTTGGAAAAGCGGTCAGCGACCACCCAAATGACCGTACAACCGGCAGAGACGGGCAGATCAGTTATGAAGTCCATCGCTATATGCTGCCAGGGGGCAGCAGGTACTGGCAGAGGTAGGAGGCGGCCGGCCGGCAGGTGTCTCGGAACTTTGTTGCGGGCGCAGGACACACAGGCAGAAACAAAGTCTATTACATCCTTGTGCAGGTTAGGCCACCAGTAGTGCCGGGTAATAAGCTGGAGGGTCTTTTTCTGACCGGCGTGGCCAGCTAGTTTAGACGAATGACCCCAGTGTAGGATCTTCTCCCGATCAGGTACTGGTACGAACGTCTTACCAGGAGGAAGACGATTTAGACTCACGGGAGCCACCTGCATTACTCTGGCGGGATCGATGATGTGTTTCGGATCCTCCTCGAGATCAGACACCAGAAAGGATCGAGACAAGGCGTCCGCCTTGACGTTTTTGTCAGCCGGGCGAAAATGAAGGACAAAATCAAAACGAGCAAAAAACAAGGACCACCGGGCTTGGCGCGGGTTAAGTCTCTGGGCATGCTGGAGGTAAGCCAAGTTCTTGTGGTCAGTGTAAATTATTACCGGGTGAAGAGCCCCTCGAGCAGGTAACGCCACTCCTCCAATGCCAGTTTGATGGCCAATAACTCTCGGTCTCCTATGGAATAGTTGCGCTCAGAGGAGGAGAAGAGTTTTGAGAAGAAGCCACAAGTTACCATCCTCCCGGAAGATGATTTTTGAGTAAGTACCGCTCCGGCTCCAGAGGAGGAGGCGTCAACTTCCAGGAAGAACTGCTTGTTGCCATCTGGGCGATGCAGCACCGGGGCGGAAGAGAAGGCCTGTTTAAGGGAAAGAAAGGCCTCCTCTGCTTCGGGTGGCCACTCTTTGGGATTAGTACCTTTACGGGTGAGCGCAGAAATTGGGGCCGTCCGGGAAGAGAAGTGTGGTATGAAGAGGCGGTAGTAGTTGGCGAAGCCCAGGAATCGCTGAATGGCCTTCAACCCCTCCGGTCGGGGCCATTTCTCGATGGCAGACAGTTTCTCAGGATCCATTTGTAGGCCGGTCTGAGAGATAATGTAGCCCAGAAACGGAAGCGAGGTCTGCTCAAAGAGGCACTTCTCAAATTTAGCGTAGAGATGGTTCTGCCTTAGCCTGAGCAGGACCTGACGAATGTCCCTCCGGTGAGTCTGGAGATCCGGAGAGAAGACCAAGATGTCGTCCAGGTACACCACTACGCAGGAGTAGAGAAGGTCCCGGAAGATGTCATTGACCAACTCTTGAAAGACGGCAGGAGCGTTACAGAGACCAAAGGGCATTACCAGGTATTCATAGTGGCCGTCCCGGGTGTTGAATGCCGTCTTCCATTCATCCCCCTGACGAATACGAACCAGGTTGTACGCCCCACGAAGGTCCAGTTTGGTGAAGATCCTAGCCCCCCTCAGACGATCAAATAATTCTGGAATGAGCGGAAGGGGGTACTTATTCTTCACCGTGATCAGGTTTAGGCCTCTATAGTCTATACAGGGACGGAGAGAGCCGTCCTTCTTTTTGACGAAAAAGAAGCCTGCTCCCGCCGGGGAGGTAGATTTCCGGATGAATCCTCTGGCCAGATTCTCCTCAATATATTCGGACATTGACCGGGTCCCAGCAGCGGATAAAGGATAGATACGCCCACGGGGAGGAGTAGTACCGGGTAGCAGATCGATGGGACAGTCGTATGGTCTATGTGGTGGTAATGTCTCTGCCTCTTTTTTATTAAAGACATCTGCATAAGACCAATAAGGAATCGGAAGTCCAGGTAGATTAGCTGGGGTAGGAGAGGGACGGACGGGATGGACGGGAACCAGGCAGGTTTTATGACAGTCTTGTCCCCAGCGAAGGACCTCTCCGGTCTGCCAGTCTAGCACGGGTGCATGTCTCTGGAGCCAGGGCAGACCTAGCAAGAGGGCGTGAGAGAGTCCAGGCAGAACATGAAAGGAGATACTTTCAGAATGCAGCATTCCCACCTGCAGGGTAATGGATTCGGTGATGAGTTGAATGGGGCGAGGTAAGAGGCCCCCATCCACGGCAGCGACAGACAAGGGTACAGCCAGAGGTTTGGTGGGGATGCGGTATTTCTCAACTAGGGACTGTGAAATAAGGTTCCCGGCTGCTCCAGAGTCAAGTTGGGCTAGTTCGAAATAACGGTTCTCCCCGTAGATGATCGAAACTGACAACAGCAGGGATGGAGAGGATTTATTCTTGTCTAGGTGGACCTCTCTGAGCGAACCTAGACACAGGCGTTTCCTGACCTCTCCGGGCAGGCACGGATCCGGTGCTCCTTACTGCCACAGTAGAAGCAGCTCCCCTCGGCACGGCGTGAGTCCTGACGGGTTTTGACCATCTTGGTCTGGTCGACCTGCATAAGCTCAGGAGAGTGTACCTGGGGAGAGACGGAGGGAATGACGGGTTTCTGGAAAGTAGGAGCTAAACGTGGAATCCTTCTCTCACGGGTGACCTCTTTGGCACGCTCCTGGAACCGTAGGTCAATCCGGGTGGCAAGGGTTATTAGATCATCGAGAGAGGTAGGAATGTCCCGACCAGCAAGTTCATCTTTAATACGACCGGACAGACCCTCCCAGAAGACGGATACCAGAGCGTCGTTATCCCAGGCCAGCTCCGAGGCAAGGGTGCGGAACCGTATGGCATATTGGCCCACGGTGAGACCCTCCTGACGGAGGCGTAGCAGAGAGGTTGCGGATGAGGTCCTCCGTCCGGGTTCGTCGAAGACTTTCCGGAAAGCCGAGAGAAAAGCAGGCAAGTTGGACACCAGGGGGTCTCCTCTCTCCCATAGAGGATTTAGCCAGGCCAGGGCCTCCCCGGTGAGATGGGACATGATAAAGGCAATTTTGGCCCGGTCGGAATTAAACTGATGGGACAAAAGTTCAAAGTGCAGGGTGCACTGATTTATGAAGCCCCGAGCCTGGGCGGAGTCGCCTCCGAAGCGAGGAGGTGCAGACAGCCGGGGGCCGGGATAGGTTACCATGGTATTAGTGGGTAGCGGAGCTGCCGGGTTGCGAGTCATGGTACTGGCAGTGGTTGCAGGTGGTGCAGTCAGAGTGTCCAGGCGAGTATTGACATTCCGCAGGTGACCCAGGATGGACTCCTGTTGGGACCTTTGACGGGACAGTTCATGACACAGGTCCGTGAGCGAGGGAGCTTGGGTGCCACCGGGTTCCATGGCCCGATCAAACTGTAACGGGTCCGGGAGGCGGAACCTCTGAGCTACTATACAAGGGGGCGGCCCTTGTAAGGGAGCGGGTGGCAGTCTCTGGGTGAACGGACAGGGAGTTACGGCAAGTGATCAGGGCAGTCTCTGGGAAAGGGGTAGGTACGACCTGTGATGGCAGAGCCTCCGGGTAGGCTAGCAGGCAGATGGTAGATGTGTGCTCCCAGGTGAGCAAGCGAGAGTCTCTGGAATAGCAGGTGGTCACGGCACGTGACGGCGGAGCCTCCGGGCTGGCAGGCAGGCAGGTAACGGAGAAGCGCTCCCAGGTGAGCGGGCAAGAGTCTCTGGAATAGCTGGTGGTCACCGCACGTGACAACGGGACCTCCGGGCTGGCAAGCAGGCAGGTAACGGAGATGCGCTCCCAGGTGAGCGGGCAAGAGTCTCTGAGATAGCTGGTGGCCACAGCACGTGACAACGGAGCCTCCGGGCTGGCAAGCAGGCAGGTAACGGAGAAGCACTCCCAGGTGAGCGGGCAAGCTGGTCCATAGACAGACTGACCGGAGTAGTAAGGCAGACCGTCGGACCTCAGGCAAGCAGGCAGGTAGCTGATATGCGCTCCCAGGTGAGCGGGCAGGCTGGTCCTTTAGACAGACTGACAGGAGTAGTAAGGCAGACCGTCGGACCTCAGACTGGCAGACAGGTAACAAGTATTCAGGCAGGAATCAGGCAGGTAACTGGCAGGAAACTGACAGGTAACTGGCAACGGGACCTGAGGGCTGAAGCACAGGTGAGACACAAGTGCAAACAACATTGCTCGGGCACCTCCATTTTGGAGGAGGTGCCTTATATATGATGAAGTCCTCCGGCCATTGGCCGGGCACTCTTTAGGGCGGCGCGCGCGGCCCCTTTAAGAGGAGGGGAGCGCGCGCGCCCTAAGCACAGGGGCCGGGAAGGAGCGCGCGCTGAGAGCAGAGCAGGAGGAGGACGTCGGGACGGAGCGCGCGCTGAGAGCAGAGCGGGGGGAAGATGCCGGGCACGGAGCAGAGCGGTGAGGGGAGCAGCGTCCCTGCCTAGCAGAGGGCAGGGACGCAGGCACTACACACGTCTCTTCTATTGGGCATTTAAACCGTCTTTTTAAGCTGATGCGACCTGCATGTCTCTTCCAAGGGGCATTTAAACCGTCTTGTTAAGCTACTGTGACCAGCACATCTCTTTCAAGGGGCATTTAAACTGTCTTGTTAAGCTACTGCGACCTCCACCGCTCGTCCAAGGGGCATTTAAACCGTCTTTTTAAGCTACTGCGAACTGCACGTCTCTTCCAAGCGGCATTTAAACCATCTTGTTAAGCTACTGCGACCTCCACCGCTCTTCCAAGGGGCATTTAAAATGTCTTGTTATCCTGCTGTGACCTGCATGTCTCTTCCAAGGGGCATTTAAACCGTCTTGTTAAGCTACTGCGACCTCCACCGAACTTCCAAGGGGCATTTAAACCGTCTTGTTAAGCTACTGCGAACTCCACCGCTCTTCCAAGGGGCATTTAAACCATCTTGTTAAGCTACTGCGAAATGCACGTCTCTTCCAAGGGCCATTTAAACTGTGTTGTTAAGCTACTGCGATCTGCATGTCTCTTCCAAGAATCATTTAAACCATCTTGTTAAGTTCCTGCGACCTGCACGTCTCTTCCAAGTTGCATTTAAACCATATTGTTAAGCTCCTGCGACCTGCACGTCTCTTCCAATGGGCATTTAAACCGTCTTTTTAAGCTGCTGCGACCTGCATGTCTCTTCCAAGGGGCATTTAAACCGGCTTGTTAAGCTACTGCGACCTCCACCGCTCTTCCAAGGGGCATTTAAACCGTCATGTTAAGCTACTGCGACCTGCACGTCTCTTCCAAGGGCCATTTAAACCATCTTGGTAAGCTACTGCGACCTGCAAGCCTCTTCCAAGGGGCATTTAAACCATCTTGTTAAGCTACTGCGACCTGCACGTCTCTTCTAAGGGGCATTTAAACCATCTTGTTAAGCTACTGCGACCTGCACGTCTTTTCCAAGGGGCATTTAAACCGTCTTGTTAAGCTACTGCGACCTCCACCGCTCTTCCAAGGGGCATTTAAACCATCTTGTTAAGCTACTGCGACCTGCACGTCTCTTCCAAGAGGCATTTAAACCGTCTTGGTAAGCTACTGCGACCTGCAAGCCTCTTCTAAGGGGCTTTTAAACCCTCTTGTTAAGCTACTGCGACCTGCACGTCTCTTCCAAGGGGCATTTAAACCATCTTGTTATGCTACTGCGACCTGCACGTCTCTTCCAAGGGGCATTTAAACCTTCTTGTTAAGCTACTGCGATTTGCACGTCTCTTCCAAGGGGCATTTAAAACGTCTTGTTAAGCTACTGTTACCTCCACCACTTTTCCAAGGGGCATTTAAACCGTCTTGTTAAACTACTGCGACCTGCACGTCTCTTCCAAGGGGCATTTAAACCGTCTTGTTAAGCTGCTGTGACCTGCATGTCTCTTCCAAGGGGCATTTAAACCTTCTAGTTAAGCTACTGCGACCTCCACCGCTCTTCCAAGGGGCATTTAAACAGTCTTGTTAAGCTACTGCGACCTGCACGTCTCTTCCAAGGGCCATTTAAACCGTCTTGGTAAGCTACTGCGACCTGCAAGACTCTTCCAAGGGGCATTTAAAACGTCTTGTTAAGCTGCTGCGACCTGCATGTCTCTTCCAAGCGGCATTTAAACCGTCTTGTTAAGCTAATGCGACCTGCACGTCTCTTCCAAGGGGCATTTAAACCGTCTTTTTAAGCTGCTGCGATCTGCATGTCTCTTCCAAGGGGCATTTAAACCGTCTTGTTAAGCTACTGCGACCTCCACCGCTCTTCCAAGGGGCATTTAAACCGTCATGTTAAGCTACTGCGACCTGCACGTCTCTTCCAAGGGCCATTTAAACCATCTTGGTAAGCTACTGCGACCTGCAAGACTCTTCCAAGGGGCATTTAAACCATCTTGTTAGGCTACTGTGACCTGCAAGACTCTTCGAAGGGGCATTTTAACCATCTTGTTAGGCTACTGTGACCTGCACGTCTCTTCCAAGGGGCATTTAAACCATCTTGTTAAGCTACTGCGCCCTGCACTGCTCTTCCAAGGGGCATTTAATCCGTCTTGTTAAGCTACTGCGACCTGCACGTCTCTTCCAAGGGGCATTTAAACCATCTTGTTAAGATACTGCGACCTGCACGTCTTTTCCAAGGGGCATTTAATCCGTCTTGTTAAGCTACTGCGACCTCCACCCCTCTTCCAAGGGGCATTTAAACCATCTGATTAAGCTCCTGCGACCTGCACGTCTCTTACAATTGGCATTTAAACCATCTTCTTAAGCTCCTGCGACCTGCACATCTCTTACAATGGGCATTTAAACCGTCTTTTTAAGCTGCTGCGACCTGCATGTCTCTTCCAAGGGGCATTTAAACCGTTTTGTTAAGCTGCTGCGACCTGCACGTCTCTTCCAAGGGCCATTTAAACCATCTTGGTAAGCTACTGCGACCTGCAAGCCTCTTCCAAGGGGCATTTAAACCATCTTGTTAAGCTACTGCGACCTGCACGTCTCTTCCAAGGGCCATTTTAACCGTCTTGGTAAGCTACTGCGACCTGCAAGCTTCTTCCAAGAGGCAGGAAAACCATCTAGTTAAGCTACTGCGACCTGCAAGCCTCTTCCAAGGGGCATTTAAACCATCTAGTTAAGCTACTGCGACCTGCACGTCTCTTCCAAGGGGCATTTAAACCATCTTGTTAAGCTACTGCGACCTGCACGTCTTTTCCACGGGGCATTTAAACCGTCTTGTTAAGCTACTGCGACCTGCACGTCTCTTCCAAGGGGCATTTAAACCGTCTTGTTAAGCTGCTGTGTCCTGCATGTCTCTTCCAAGGGGCATTTAAACCTTCTAGTTAAGCTACTGCGACCTCCACCGCTCTTCCAAGGGGCATTTAAACAGTCTTCTTAAGCTACTGCGACCTGCACGTCTCTTCCAAGGGCCATTTAAACCATCTTGGTAAGCTACTGCGACCTGCAAGCCTCTTCCAAGGGGCATTTAAACCATCTTGTTAAGCTACTGCGACCTGCACGTCTCTTCCAAGGGGCATTTAAACCATCTTGTTAAGCTACTGCGACCTGCACGTCTTTTCCAAGGGGCATTTAAACCGTCTTGTTAAGCTACTGCGACCTCCACCGCTCTTCCAAGGGGCATTTAAACCATCTTGTTAAGCTACTGCGACCTGCACGTCTCTTCCAAGAGGCATTTAAACCGTCTTGGTAAGCTACTGCGACCTGCAAGCCTCTTCTAAGGGGCATTTAAACCCTCTTGTTAAGCTACTGCGACCTGCACGTCTCTTTCAAGGGGCATTTAAACCATCTTGTTATGCTACTGCGACCTGCACGTCTCTTCCAAGGGGCATTTAAACCTTCTTGTTAAGCTACTGCGATTTGCACGTCTATTCCAAGGGGCATTTAAAACGTCTTGTTAAGCTACTGTAACCTCCACCACTTTTCCAAGGGGCATTTAAACCGTCTTGTTAAGCTACTGCGACCTGCACGTCTCTTCCAAGGGGCATTTAAACCGTCTTTTTAAGCTGCTGTGACCTGCACGTCTCTTCCAAGGGGCATTTAAACCTTCTTGTTAAGCAACTGCGACCTCCACCGCTTTTCCAAGGGGCATTTAAACAGTCTTGTTAAGCTACTGCGACCTGCACGTCTCTTCCAAGGGCCATTTAAACCGTCTTGGTAAGCTACTGCAACCTGCAAGCCTCTTCCAAGGGGCATTTAAACCGTCTTGGTAAGCTACTGCGACCTGCACGTCTCTTCCAAGGGCCATTTAAACCGTCTTGGTAAGCTACTGCGACCTGCAAGCCTCTTCCAAGGGGCATTTAAAACGTCTTGTTAAGCTGCTGCGACCTGCATGTCTCTTCCAAGCGGCATTTAAACCGTCTTGTTAAGCTAATGCGACCTGCACGTCTCTTCCAAGGGGCATTTAAACCGTCTTTTTAAGCTGCTGCGATCTGCATGTCTCTTCCAAGGGGCATTTAAACCGTCTTGTTAAGCTACTGCGACCTCCACCGCTCTTCCAAGGGGCATTTAAACCGTCATGTTAAGCTACTGCGACCTGCACGTCTCTTCCAAGGGCCATTTAAACCATCTTGGTAAGCTACTGCGACCTGCAAGACTCTTCCAAGGGGCATTTAAACCATCTTGTTAGGCTACTGTGACCTGCAAGACTCTTCCAAGGGGCATTTTAACCATCTTGTTAGGCTACTGTGACCTGCACGTCTCTTCCAAGGGGCATTTAAACCATCTTGTTAAGCTACTGCGCCCTGCACTGCTCTTCCAAGGGGCATTTAATCCGTCTTGTTAAGCTATTGCGACCTGCACGTCTCTTCCAAGGGGCATTTAAACCATCTTGTTAAGCTACTGCGACCTGCACGTCTTTTCCAAGGGGCATTTAAACCGTCTTGTTAAGCTACTGCGACCTCCACCCCTCTTCCAAGGGGCATTTAAACCATCTTATTAAGCTCCTGCGACCTGCACGTCTCTTACAATTGGCATTTAAACCATCTTCTTAAGCTCCTGCGACCTGCACATCTCTTACAATGGGCATTTAAACCGTCTTTTTAAGCTGCTGCGACCTGCATGTCTCTTCCAAGGGGCATTTAAACCATTTTGTTAAGCTGCTGCGACCTGCACGTCTCTTCCAAGGGCCATTTAAACCATCTTGGTAAGCTACTGCGACCTGCAAGCCTCTTCCAAGGGGCATTTAAACCATCTTGTTAAGCTACTGCGACCTGCACGTCTCTTCCAAGGGCCATTTTAACCGTCTTGGTAAGCTACTGCGACCTGCAAGCTTCTTCCAAGAGGCAGGAAAACCATCTAGTTAAGCTACTGCGACCTGCAAGCCTCTTCCAAGGGGCATTTAAACCATCTGGTTAAGCTACTGCGACCTGCACGTCTCTTCCAAGGGGCATTTAAACCATCTTGTTAAGCTACTGCGACCTGCACGTCTTTTCCAAGGGGCATTTAAACCGTCTTGTTAAGCTACTGCGACCTGCACGTCTCTTCCAAGGGGCATTTAAACCGTCTTGTTTAGCTGCTGTGACCTGCATGTCTCTTCCAAGGGGCATTTAAACCTTCTAGTTAAGCTACTGCGACCTCCACCGCTCTTCCAAGGGGCATTTAAACAGTCTTGTTAAGCTACTGCGACCTGCACGTCTCTTCCAAGGGCCATTTAAACCATCTTGGTAAGCTACTGCGACCTGCAAGCCTCTTCCAAGGGGCATTTAAACCATCTTGTTAAGCTACTGCGACCTGCACGTCTCTTCCAAGGGGCATTTAAACCATCTTGTTAAGCTACTGTGACCTGCACGTCTTTTCCAAGGGGCATTTAAACCGTCTTGTTAAGCTACTGCGACCTCCACCGCTCTTCCAAGGGGCATTTAAACCATCTTGTTAAGCTACTGCGACCTGCACGTCTCTTCCAAGAGGCATTTAAACCGTCTTGGTAAGCTACTGCGACCTGCAAGCCTCTTCTAAGGGGCATTTAAACCCTCTTGTTAAGCTACTGCGACCTGCACGTCTCTTTCAAGGGGCATTTAAACCTTCTTGTTAAGCTACTGCGATTTGCACGTCTATTCCAAGGGGCATTTAAAACGTCTTGTTAAGCTACTGTAACCTCCACCACTTTTCCAAGGGGCATTTAAACCGTCTTGTTAAGCTACTGCGACCTGCACGTCTCTTCCAAGGGGCATTTAAACCGTCTTGGTAAGCTACTGCGACCTGCAAGCCTCTTCTAAGGGGCATTTAAACCCTCTTGTTAAGCTACTGCGACCTGCACGTCTCTTTCAAGGGGCATTTAAACCTTCTTGTTAAGCTACTGCGATTTGCACGTCTATTCCAAGGGGCATTTAAAACGTCTTGTTAAGCTACTGTAACCTCCACCACTTTTCCAAGGGGCATTTAAACCGTCTTGTTAAGCTACTGCGACCTGCACGTCTCTTCCAAGGGGCATTTAAACCGTCTTTTTAAGCTGCTGTGACCTGCACGTCTCTTCCAAGGGGCATTTAAACCTTCTTGTTAAGCAACTGCGACCTCCACCGCTTTTCCAAGGGGCATTTAAACAGTCTTGTTAAGCTACTGCGACCTGCACGTCTCTTCCAAGGGCCATTTAAACCGTCTTGGTAAGCTACTGCGACCTGCAAGCCTCTTCCAAGGGGCATTTAAACCGTCTTGGTAAGCTACTGCGACCTGCACGTCTCTTCCAAGGGCCATTTAAACCGTCTTGGTAAGCTACTGCGACCTGCAAGCCTCTTCCAAGGGGCATTTAAAACGTCTTGTTAAGCTGCTGCGACCTGCATGTCTCTTCCAAGCGGCATTTAAACCGTCTTGTTAAGCTAATGCGACGTGCACGTCTCTTCCAAGGGGCATTTAAACCATCTTGTTAATCTACTGCTACCTCCACCAATTTTCCAAAGGGCATTTTAACCATCTTGTTAGGCTACTGTGACCTGCACGTCTCTTCCAAGGGGAATTTAAACCATCTTGTTAAGCTACTGCGACCTGCACTGCTCTTCCAAGGGGCATTTAATCCGTCTTGTTAAGCTACTGCGACCTGCACGTCTCTTCCAAGGGGCATTTAAACCATCTTGTTAAGCTACTGCGACCTGCACGTCTTTTCCAAGGGGCATTTAAACCGTCTTGTTAAGCTACTGCGACCTCCACCCCTCTTCCAAGGGGCATTTAAACCATCTTATTAAGCTCCTGCGACCTGCACGTCTCTTCCAAGGGGCATTTAAACCATCTTCTTAAGCTCCTGCGACCTGCACATCTCTTACAATGGGCATTTAAACCGTCTTTTTAAGCTGCTGCGACCTGCATGTCTCTTCCAAGGGGCATTTAAACCTTCTTGTTAAGCTACTGCGACCTCCACCGCTCTTCCAAGGGGCATTTAAACCGTCTTGTTAAACTACTGCGACCTGCACGTCTCTTCCAAGGGCCATTTAAACCATCTTGGTAAGCTACTGCGACCTGCAAACCTCTTCCAAGGGGCATTTAAACCATCTTGTTAAGCTACTGCGACCTGCAAGCTTCTTCCAAGAGGCAGGTAAACCATCTAGTTAAGCTACTGCGACCTGCAAGCCTCTTCCAAGGGGCATTTAAACCATCTTGTTAAGCTACTGCGAAATGCACGTCTCTTCCAAGGGCCATTTAAACTGTCTTGTTAAGCTACTGCGATCTGCATGTCTCTTCCAAGAATCATTTAAACCATCTTGTTAAGTTCCTGCGACCTGCACGTCTCTTCCAAGTTGCATTTAAACCATATTGTTAAGCTCCTGCGACCTGCACGTCTCTTCCAATGGGCATTTAAACCGTCTTTTTAAGCTGCTGCGACCTGCATGTCTCTTCCAAGGGGCATTTAAACCGGCTTGTTAAGCTACTGCGACCTCCACCGCTCTTCCAAGGGGCATTTAAACCGTCATGTTAAGCTACTGCGACCTGCACGTCTCTTCCAAGGGCCATTTAAACCATCTTGGTAAGCTACTGCGACCTGCAAGCCTCTTCCAAGGGGCATTTAAACCATCTTGTTAAGCTACTGCGACCTGTACGTCTCTTCTAAGGGGCATTTAAACCATCTTGTTAAGCTACTGCGACCTGCACGTCTTTTCCAAGGGGCATTTAAACCGTCTTGTTAAGCTACTGCGACCTCCACCGCTCTTCCAAGGGGCATTTAAACCATCTTGTTAAGCTACTGCGACCTGCACGTCTCTTCCAAGAGGCATTTAAACCGTCTTGGTAAGCTACTGCGACCTGCAAGCCTCTTCTAAGGGGCTTTTAAACCCTCTTGTTAAGCTACTGCGACCTGCACGTCTCTTCCAAGGGGCATTTAAACCATCTTGTTATGCTACTGCGACCTGCACGTCTCTTCCAAGGGGCATTTAAACCTTCTTGTTAAGCTACTGCGATTTGCACGTCTCTTCCAAGGGGCATTTAAAACGTCTTGTTAAGCTACTGTTACCTCCACCACTTTTCCAAGGGGCATTTAAACCGTCTTGTTAAACTACTGCGACCTGCACGTCTCTTCCAAGGGGCATTTAAACCGTCTTGTTAAGCTGCTGTGACCTGCATGTCTCTTCCAAGGGGCATTTAAACCTTCTAGTTAAGCTACTGCGACCTCCACCGCTCTTCCAAGGGGCATTTAAACAGTCTTGTTAAGCTACTGCGACCTGCACGTCTCTTCCAAGGGCCATTTAAACCGTCTTGGTAAGCTACTGCGACCTGCAAGCCTCTTCCAAGGGGCATTTAAAACGTCTTGTTAAGCTGCTGCGACCTGCATGTCTCTTCCAAGCGGCATTTAAACCGTCTTGTTAAGCTAATGCGACCTGCACGTCTCTTCCAAGGGGCATTTAAACCGTCTTTTTAAGCTGCTGCGATCTGCATGTCTCTTCCAAGGGGCATTTAAACCGTCTTGTTAAGCTACTGCGACCTCCACCGCTCTTCCAAGGGGCATTTAAACCGTCATGTTAAGCTACTGCGACCTGCACGTCTCTTCCAAGGGCCATTTAAACCATCTTGGTAAGCTACTGCGACCTGCAAGACTCTTCCAAGGGGCATTTAAACCATCTTGTTAGGCTACTGTGACCTGCAAGACTCTTCGAAGGGGCATTTTAACCATCTTGTTAGGCTACTGTGACCTGCACGTCTCTTCCAAGGGGCATTTAAACCATCTTGTTAAGCTACTGCGCCCTGCACTGCTCTTCCAAGGGGCATTTAATCCGTCTTGTTAAGCTACTGCGACCTGCACGTCTCTTCCAAGGGGCATTTAAACCATCTTGTTAAGATACTGCGACCTGCACGTCTTTTCCAAGGGGCATTTAAACCGTCTTATTAAGCTACTGCGACCTCCACCCCTCTTCCAAGGGGCATTTAAACCATCTTATTAAGCTCCTGCGACCTGCACGTCTCTTACAATTGGCATTTAAACCATCTTCTTAAGCTCCTGCGACCTGCACATCTCTTACAATGGGCATTTAAACCGTCTTTTTAAGCTGCTGCGACCTGCATGTCTCTTCCAAGGGGCATTTAAACCGTTTTGTTAAGCTGCTGCGACCTGCACGTCTCTTCCAAGGGCCATTTAAACCATCTTGGTAAGCTACTGCGACCTGCAAGCCTCTTCCAAGGGGCATTTAAACCATCTTGTTAAGCTACTGCGACCTGCACGTCTCTTCCAAGGGCCATTTTAACCGTCTTGGTAAGCTACTGCGACCTGCAAGCTTCTTCCAAGAGGCAGGAAAACCATCTAGTTAAGCTACTGCGACCTGCAAGCCTCTTGAAAGGGGCATTTAAACCATCTAGTTAAGCTACTGCGACCTGCACGTCTCTTCCAAGGGGCATTTAAACCATCTTGTTAAGCTACTGCGACCTGCACGTCTTTTCCACGGGGCATTTAAACCGTCTTGTTAAGCTACTGCGACCTGCACGTCTCTTCCAAGGGGCATTTAAACCGTCTTGTTAAGCTGCTGTGACCTGCATGTCTCTTCCAAGGGGCATTTAAACCTTCTAGTTAAGCTACTGCGACCTCCACCGCTCTTCCAAGGGGCATTTAAACAGTCTTGTTAAGCTACTGCGACCTGCACGTCTCTTCCAAGGGCCATTTAAACCATCTTGGTAAGCTACTGCGACCTGCAAGCCTCTTCCAAGGGGCATTTAAACCATCTTGTTAAGCTACTGCGACCTGCACGTCTCTTCCAAGGGGCATTTAAACCATCTTGTTAAGCTACTGCGACCTGCACGTCTTTTCCAAGGGGCATTTAAACCGTCTTGTTAAGCTACTGCGACCTCCACCGCTCTTCCAAGGGGCATTTAAACAATCTTGTTAAGCTACTGCGACCTGCACGTCTCTTCCAAGAGGCATTTAAACCGTCTTGGTAAGCTACTGCGACCTGCAAGCCTCTTCTAAGGGGCATTTAAACCCTCTTGTTAAGCTACTGCGACCTGCACGTCTCTTTCAAGGGGCATTTAAACCATCTTGTTATGCTACTGCGACCTGCACGTCTCTTCCAAGGGGCATTTAAACCTTCTTGTTAAGCTACTGCGATTTGCACGTCTATTCCAAGGGGCATTTAAAACGTCTTGTTAAGCTACTGTAACCTCCACCACTTTTCCAAGGGGCATTTAAACCGTCTTGTTAAGCTACTGCGATCTGCACGTCTCTTCCAAGGGGCATTTAAACCGTCTTTTTAAGCTGCTGTGACCTGCACGTCTCTTCCAAGGGGCATTTAAACCTTCTTGTTAAGCAACTGCGACCTCCACCGCTTTTCCAAGGGGCATTTAAACAGTCTTGTTAAGCTACTGCGACCTGCACGTCTCTTCCAAGGGCCATTTAAACCGTCTTGGTAAGCTACTGCAACCTGCAAGCCTCTTCCAAGGGGCATTTAAACCGTCTTGGTAAGCTACTGCGACCTGCACGTCTCTTCCAAGGGCCATTTAAACCGTCTTGGTAAGCTACTGCGACCTGCAAGCCTCTTCCAAGGGGCATTTAAAACGTCTTGTTAAGCTGCTGCGACCTGCATGTCTCTTCCAAGCGGCATTTAAACCGTCTTGTTAAGCTAATGCGACCTGCACGTCTCTTCCAAGGGGCATTTAAACCGTCTTTTTAAGCTGCTGCGATCTGCATGTCTCTTCCAAGGGGCATTTAAACCGTCTTGTTAAGCTACTGCGACCTCCACCGCTCTTCCAAGGGGCATTTAAACCGTCATGTTAAGCTACTGCGACCTGCACGTCTCTTCCAAGGGCCATTTAAACCATCTTGGTAAGCTACTGCGACCTGCAAGACTCTTCCAAGGGGCATTTAAACCATCTTGTTAGGCTACTGTGACCTGCAAGACTCTTCCAAGGGGCATTTTAACCATCTTGTTAGGCTACTGTGACCTGCACGTCTCTTCCAAGGGGCATTTAAACCATCTTGTTAAGCTACTGCGCCCTGCACTGCTCTTCCAAGGGGCATTTAATCCGTCTTGTTAAGCTATTGCGACCTGCACGTCTCTTCCAAGGGGCATTTAAACCATCTTGTTAAGCTACTGCGACCTGCACGTCTTTTCCAAGGGGCATTTAAACCGTCTTGTTAAGCTACTGCGACCTCCACCCCTCTTCCAAGGGGCATTTAAACCATCTTATTAAGCTCCTGCGACCTGCACGTCTCTTACAATTGGTATTTAAACCATCTTCTTAAGCTCCTGCGACCTGCACATCTCTTACAATGGGCATTTAAACCGTCTTTTTAAGCTGCTGCGACCTGCATGTCTCTTCCAAGGGGCATTTAAACCATTTTGTTAAGCTGCTGCGACCTGCACGTCTCTTCCAAGGGCCATTTAAACCATCTTGGTAAGCTACTGCGACCTGCAAGCCTCTTCCAAGGGGCATTTAAACCATCTTGTTAAGCTACTGCGACCTGCACGTCTCTTCCAAGGGCCATTTTAACCGTCTTGGTAAGCTACTGCGACCTGCAAGCTTCTTCCAAGAGGCAGGAAAACCATCTAGTTAAGCTACTGCGACCTGCAAGCCTCTTCCAAGGGGCATTTAAACCATCTGGTTAAGCTACTGCGACCTGCACGTCTCTTCCAAGGGGCATTTAAACCATCTTGTTAAGCTACTGCGACCTGCACGTCTTTTCCAAGGGGCATTTAAACCGTCTTGTTAAGCTACTGCGACCTGCACGTCTCTTCCAAGGGGCATTTAAACCGTCTTGTTTAGCTGCTGTGACCTGCATGTCTCTTCCAAGGGGCATTTAAACCTTCTAGTTAAGCTACTGCGACCTCCACCGCTCTTCCAAGGGGCATTTAAACAGTCTTGTTAAGCTACTGCGACCTGCACGTCTCTTCCAAGGGCCATTTAAACCATCTTGGTAAGCTACTGCGACCTGCAAGCCTCTTCCAAGGGGCATTTAAACCATCTTGTTAAGCTACTGCGACCTGCACGTCTCTTCCAAGGGGCATTTAAACCATCTTGTTAAGCTACTGCGACCTGCACGTCTTTTCCAAGGGGCATTTAAACCGTCTTGTTAAGCTACTGCGACCTCCACCGCTCTTCCAAGGGGCATTTAAGCCATCTTGTTAAGCTACTGCGACCTGCACGTCTCTTCCAAGAGGCATTTAAACCATCTTGGTAAGCTACTGCGACCTGCAAGCCTCTTCTAAGGGGCATTAAAACCCTCTTGTTAAGCTACTGCGACCTGCACGTCTCTTTCAAGGGGCATTTAAACCATCTTGTTATGCTACTGCGACCTGCACGTCTCTTCCAAGGGGCATTTAAACCTTCTTGTTAAGCTACTGCGATTTGCACGTCTATTCCAAGGGGCATTTAAAACGTCTTGTTAAGCTACTGTAACCTCCACCACTTTTCCAAGGGGCATTTAAACCGTCTTGTTAAGCTACTGCGACCTGCACGTCTCTTCCAAGGGGCATTTAAACCGTCTTTTTAAGCTGCTGTGACCTGCACGTCTCTTCCAAGGGGCATTTAAACCTTCTTGTTAAGCAACTGCGACCTCCACCGCTTTTCCAAGGGGCATTTAAACAGTCTTGTTAAGCTACTGCGACCTGCACGTCTCTTCCAAGGGCCATTTAAACCGTCTTGGTAAGCTACTGCGACCTGCAAGCCTCTTCCAAGGGGCATTTAAACCGTCTTGGTAAGCTACTGCGACCTGCACGTCTCTTCCAAGGGCCATTTAAACCGTCTTGGTAAGCTACTGCGACCTGCAAGCCTCTTCCAAGGGGCATTTAAAACGTCTTGTTAAGCTGCTGCGACCTGCATGTCTCTTCCAAGCGGCATTTAAACCGTCTTGTTAAGCTAATGCGACGTGCACGTCTCTTCCAAGGGGCATTTAAACCATCTTGTTAATCTACTGCTACCTCCACCACTTTTCCAAAGGGCATTTTAACCATCTTGTTAGGCTACTGTGACCTGCACGTCTCTTCCAAGGGGAATTTAAACCATCTTGTTAAGCTACTGCGACCTGCACTGCTCTTCCAAGGGGCATTTAATCCGTCTTGTTAAGCTACTGCGACCTGCACGTCTCTTCCAAGGGGCATTTAAACCATCTTGTTAAGCTACTGCGACCTGCACGTCTTTTCCAAGGGGCATTTAAACCGTCTTGTTAAGCTACTGCGACCTCCACCCCTCTTCCAAGGGGCATTTAAACCATCTTATTAAGCTCCTGCGACCTGCACGTCTCTTCCAAGGGGCATTTAAACCATCTTCTTAAGCTCCTGCGACCTGCACATCTCTTACAATGGGCATTTAAACCGTCTTTTTAAGCTGCTGCGACCTGCATGTCTCTTCCAAGGGGCATTTAAACCTTCTTGTTAAGCTACTGCGACCTCCACCGCTCTTCCAAGGGGCATTTAAACCGTCTTGTTAAACTACTGCGACCTGCACGTCTCTTCCAAGGGCCATTTAAACCATCTTAGTAAGCTACTGCGACCTGCAAACCTCTTCCAAGGGGCATTTAAACCATCTTGTTAAGCTACTGCGACCTGCAAGCTTCTTCCAAGAGGCAGGTAAACCATCTAGTTAAGCTACTGCGACCTGCAAGCCTCTTCCAAGGGGCATTTAAACCATCTAGTTAAGCTACTGCGACCTGCACGTCTCTTCCAAGGGGCATTTAAAGCATCTTGTTAAGCTACTGCGACCTGCACGTCTTTTCCAAGGGGCATTTAAACCGTCTTGTTAAGCTACTGCGACCTGCACGTCTCTTCCAAGGGGCATTTAAACCATCTTGTTATGCTACTGCGACCTGCACGTCTCTTCCAAGGGGCATTTAAACCTTCTTGTTAAGCTACTGCGATTTGCACGTCTCTTCCAAGGGGCATTTAAACCGTCTTCTTAAGCTACTGTAACCTCCACCACTTTTCCAAGGGGCATTTAAACCGTCTTGTTAAGCTACTGCGACCTGCACGTCTCTTCCAAGGGGCATTTAAAACGTCTTGTTAAGCTGCTGTCACATGCATGTCTCTTCCAAAGGGCATTTAAACCTTCTTGTTAAGCTACTTCGACCTGCACGTCTCTTTCAAGGGGCATTGAAACCATCTTGTTAAGCTACTGCGAACTGCACGTCTTTTCCAAGAGGCATTTAAACCGTCTTGTTAAGCTACTGCGACCTCCACCGCTCTTCCAAGGGCATTTACACCATCTTGTTAAGCTACTGCGACCTGCACGTCTCTTCCAAGAGGCATTTATACCATCTTGGTAAGCTACTGCGACCTGCAAGCCTCTTCTAAGGGGCATTTAAACCCTCTTGTTAAGCTACTGCGACCTGCACGTCTCTTGCAATGGGCATTTACACCGTCTTGTTAAGCTACTGCGACCTGCACGTCTCTTCCAAGGGGCATTTAAACCATCTTGTTAAGCTACTGCGACCTGCACGTCTCTTCCAAGGGGCATTGAAACCGTCTTGTTAAGATACTGCGACTTGCATGTCTCTTCCAAGGGGCATTTAAACTGTCTTGTAAAGCTACTGTATCCTCCACCACTTTTCCAAGGGGCATTTAAACTGTCTTTTTAAGCTACTGCGACCTGCACGTCTCTTCCAAGGGGCATTTAAACCGTCTTGGTAAGCTATTGCAACCTGCAAGCCTCTTCCAAGGGGCATTTAAACCGTCTTCTTAAGCTACTGCGACCTGCACATCTCTTCCAAAGGGCATTTAAACCGTCTTGTTAAGCTACTGCGACCTGCACGTCTCTTCCAAGAGGCATTTAAACCGTCTTGGTAAGCTACTGCGACCTGCAAGCCTCTTCTAAGGGGCATTTAAACCCTCTTGTACAGATACTGCGACCTGCACGTCTCTTGCAAGGGGCATTTAAACCGTCTTGTTAAACTACTGTGACCTGCACGTCTCTTCCAAGGGGCAATTAAACCGTCTTGTTAAGCTACTGCGACCTGCACGACTCTTCCAAGGGGCATTTAAACCATCTTGTTAAGCTACTGCGACCTGCACGTCTCTTCCAAGGTGCATTTAAACCATCTTGTTAAGCTACTGCGACCTGCACGTCTTTTCCAAGGGGCATTTAAACCGTCTTGTTAAGCTACTGCGACCTCCACCGCTCTTCCAAGGTGCATTTAAACCATCTTGTTAAGCTACTGCGACCTGCACGTCTCTTCCAAGAGGCATTTATACCATCTTGGTAAGTTACTGCGACCTGCAAGCCTCTTCTAAGGGGCATTTAAACCCTCTTGTTAAGCTACTGCGACCTGCACGTCTCTTGCAAGGGGAATTTAAACCGTCTTGTTAAGATACTGCGACCTGCACGTCTCTTCCAAGGGGCATTTAAACCATCTTCTTAAGCTACTGTGACCAGCACATCTCTTTCAAGGGGCATTTAACCTGTCTTGTTAAGCTACTGTGACCTGCACGTCTCTTCCAAGGGGCATTTAAACCGTCTTGTTAAGCTACTGCGACCTCCACCGCTCTTCCAAGGGGCATTTAAACCATCATGTTAAGCTACTGCGACCTGCACGTCTCTTCCAAGGGCCATTTAAACCATCTTGGTAAGCTTCTGCGACCTGCAAGCCTCTTCCAAGGGGCATTTAAACCATCTTGTTAAGCTACTGCGACCTGCACGTCTCTTCCAAGGGGCATTTAAACCATCTTGTTAAGCTACTGCGACCTGCACGTCTTTTCCAAGGGGCATTTAAACCGTCTTGTTAAGCTACTGCGACCTCCACCGCTCTTCCAAGGGGCATTTAAACCATCTTGTTAAGCTACTGCGACCTGCACGTCTCTTCCAAGAGGCATTTAAACCGTCTTGGTAAGCTACTGCGACCTGCAAGCCTCTTCTAAGGGGCATTTAAACCCTCTTGTTAAGCTACTGCGACCTGCACGTCTCTTCCAAGGGGCATTTAAACCATCTTGTTATGCTACTGCGACCTGCACGTCTCTTCCAAGGGGCATTTAAACCTTCTTGTTAAGCTACTGCGATTTGCACGTCTCTTCCAAGGGGCATTTAAAACGTCTTGTTAAGCTACTGTAACCTCCACCACTTTTCCAAGGGGCATTTAAACCGTCTTGTTAAGCTACTGTGACCTGCACGTCTCTTCCAAGGGGCATTTAAACCGTCTTGTTAAGCTGCTGTGACCTGCATGTCTCTTCCAAGGGGCATTTAAACCTTCTAGTTAAGCTACTGCGACCTCCACCGCTCTTCCAAGGGGCATTTAAACAGACTTGTTAAGCTACTGCGACCTGCACGTCTCTTCCAAGGGCCATTTAAACCGTCTTGGTAAACTACTGCGACCTGCAAGCCTCTTCCAAGGGGCATTTAAAACGTCTTGTTAAGCTGCTGCGACCTGCATGTCTCTCCCAAGCGGCATTTAAACCGTCTTGTTAAGCTAATGCGACCTGCACGTCTCTTCCAAGGGGCATTTAAACCGTCTTGTTAAGCTACTGCGACCTCCACCGCTCTTCCAAGGGGCATTTAAACCGTCATGTTAAGCTACTGCGACCTGCATGTCTATTACAAGGGCCATTTAAACCATCTTGGTAAGCTACTGCGACCTGCAAGCCTCTTCCAAGGGGCATTTAAACCATCTTGTTAAGCTACTGCGACCTGCACATCTCTTCCAAGGGGCATTTAAACCATCTTGTTAAGCTACTGCTACCTGCATGTCTTTTCCAAGGGGCATTTAAACCGTCTTGTTAAGCTACTGCGACCTCCACCGCTCTTCCAAGGGGCATTTAAACCACCTTGTTAAGCTACTGCGACCTGCACGTCTCTTCCAAGAGGCATTTAAACCATCTTGGTAAGCTACTGCGACCTGCAAGCCTCTTCAAAGGGGCATTTAAACCCTCTTGTTAAGCTACTGCGACCTGCACGTCTCTTCCAAGGGGCATTTAAACCATCTTGTTATGCTACTGCAACCTGCACGTCTCTTCCAAGGGGCATTTAAACCTTCTTGTTAAGCTACTGCGATTTGCACGTCTATTCCAAGGGGCATTTAAAACGTCTTGTTAAGCTACTGTAACCTCCACCACTTTTCCAAGGGGCATTTAAACCGTCTTGCTAAGCTACTGAGACCTGCATGTCTCTTCCAAGGGGCATTTAAACCTTCTTGTTAAGCAACTGCGACCTCCACCGCTCTTCCAAGGGGCATTTAAACCGTCTTGTTAAGCTGCTGTGACCTGCATGTCTCTTCCAAGGGGCATTTAAACCTTCTTGTTAAGCAACTGCGACCTCCACCGCTCTTCCAAGGGGCATTTAAACAGTCTTGTTAAGCTACTGCGACCTGCACGTCTCTTCCAAGGGCCATTTAAACCGTCTTGGTAAGCTACTGCGACCTGCAAGCCTCTTCCAAGGGGCATTTAAAACGTCTTGTTAAGCTGCTGCGACCTGCATGTCTCTTCCAAGCGGCATTTAAACCCTCTTGTTAAGCTAATGCGACCTGCACGTCTCTTCCAAGGGGCATTTAAACCATCTTGTTAATCTACTGCTACCTCCACCGCTTTTCCAAAGGGCATTTTAACCATCTTGTTAGGCTACTGTGACCTGCACGTCTCTTCCAAGGGGCATTTAAACCATCTTGTTAAGCTACTGCTACCTGCACCGCTCTTCCAAGGGGCATTTAATCCGTCTTGTTAAGCTACTGGGACCTGCACGTCTCTTCCAAGGGGCATTTAAACCATCTTGTTAAGCTACTGCGACCTGCACGTCTTTTCCAAGGGGCATTTAAACCGTCTTGTTAAGCTACTGCGACCTCCACCCCTCTTCCAAGGGGCATTTAAACCATCTTATTAAGCTCCTGCGACCTGCACGTCTCTTCCAAGGGGCATTTAAACCATCTTCTTAAGCTCCTGCGACCTGCACATCTCTTACAATGGGCATTTAAACCGTCTTTTTAAGCTGCTGCGACCTGCATGTCTCTTCCAAGGGGCATTTAAACCGTCTTGTTAAGCTACTGCGACCTCCACCGCTCTTCCAAGGGGCATTTAAACCATCTTGTTAGGCTACAGCGACCTGCACGTCTCTTCCAAGGGCCATTTAAACCATCTTGGTAAGCTACTGCGACCTGCAAGCCTCTTCCAAGGGGCATTTAAACCATCTTGTTAAGCTACTGCGACCTGCACGTCTCTTCCAAGGGCCATTTTAACCGTCTTGGTAAGCTACTGCGACCTGCAAGCTTCTTCCAAGAGGCAGTTAAACCATCTTGTTAAGCTACTGCGACCTGCAAGCCTCTTCCAAGGGGCATTTAAACCATCTAGTTAAGCTACTGCGACCTGCACGTCTTTTCCAAGGGGCATTTAAACCGTCTTGTTAAGTTACTGCGACCTGCAAGCCTCTTCTAAGGGGCATTTACACCCTCTTGTTAAGCTACTGCGACCTGCACGTCTCTTCCAAGGAGCATTTAAACCATCTTGTTATGCTACTGCGACCTGCACGTCTCTTCCAAGGGGCATTTAAACCTTCTTGTTAAGCTACTGCGATTTGCACGTCTCTTGCAAGGGGCATTTAAACCGTCTTGTTAAGGTACTGTAACCTCCACCACTTTTCCAAGGGGCATTTAAACCGTCTTGTTAAGCTACTGCGACCTGCAAGTCTCTTCCAAGGGGCATTTAAACCGTCTTGTTAAGCTGCTGTGACATGCATGTCTCTTCCAAAGGGCATTTAAACCTTCTTGTTAAGCTACTGCGACCTGCACTGCTCTTCCAAGGGGCATTTAATCCATCTTGTTAAGCTACTGCGACCTGCATGTCTCTTTCAAGGGGCATTTAAACCATCTTGTTAAGCTACTGCGACCTGCACGTCTTTTCCAAGGGGCATTTGAAGCGTCTTGTTAAGCTACTGCGACCTCCACCGCTCTTCCAAGGGGCATTTAAACCATCTTGTTAAGCTACTGCGACCTGCAACCCTCTTCTAAGGGGCATTTAAACCCTCTTGTTAAGCTACTGCGACCTGCACGTCTCTTGCAAGGGGCATTTAAACCGTCTTGTTAAGCTACTGCGACCTGCAAGTCTCTTCCAAGGGGCATTTACACCGTCTTGTTAAGCTACTGCGACCTGCACGTCTCTTCCAAGGGGCATTTAAACCATCTTGTTAAGCTACTGCGACCTGCACGTCTCTTCCAAGGGGCATTGAAACCGTCTTGTTAAGATACTGCGACTTGCATGTCTCTTCCAAGGGGCATTTAAACTGTTTTGTTAAGCTACTTTATCCTCCACCACTTTTCCAAGGGGCATTTAAACTGTCTTGTTAAGCTACTGCGACCTGCACGTCTCTTCCAAGGGGCATTTAAACAGTCCTGGTAAGCTACTGCGACCTGCAAGCCACTTCCAAGGGGCATTTAAACCGTCTTCTTAAGCTACTGCGACCTGCACATCTCTTCCAAAGGGCATTTAAACCATCTTGTTAAGCTACTGCGACCTGCACGTCTCTTCCAAGAGGCATTTTAACCGTCTTGGTAAGCTACTGCGACCTGCAAGCCTCTTCTAAGGGACATTTAAACCCTGTTGTTAAGATACTGCGACCTGCACGTCTCTTGCAAGGGGCATTTAAACCGTCTTGTTAAACTACTGTGACCTGCACGTCTCTTCCAAGGGGCAATTAAACCGTCTTGTTAAGCTACTGCGACCTGCACGACTCTTCCAAGGGGCATTTAAACCATCTTGTTAAGCTACTGCGACCTGCACGTCTCTTCCAAGGTGCATTTAAACCATCTTGTTAAGCTACTGCGACCTGCACGTCTTTTCCAAGGGGCATTTAAACCGTCTTGTTAAGCTACTGCTACCTCCGCCGCTCTTCCAAGGGGCATTTAAACCATCTTGTTAAGCTACTGCGACCTGCACGTCTCTTCCAAGAGGCATTTATACCATCTTGGTAAGTTACTGCGACCTGCAAGCCTCTTCTAAGGGGCATTTAAACCCTCTTGTTAAGC
Organism: Phyllobates terribilis; assembly: GCF_046119375.1. Taxonomy (NCBI): domain Eukaryota; kingdom Metazoa; phylum Chordata; class Amphibia; order Anura; family Dendrobatidae; genus Phyllobates; species Phyllobates terribilis. The sequence goes on from NW_027362761.1 coordinate 652,722,749, forward strand.
TACTGCGACCTGCACGTCTCTTGCAAGGGGCATTTAAACCGTCTTGTTAAGCCACTGCGACCTGCACGTCTCTTCCAAGGGGCATTTACACCGTCTTGTTAAGCTACTGCGACCTGCACGTCTCTTCCAAGGGGCATTTAAACCATCTTGTTAATCTACTGCGACCTGCACTTCTTTTCCAAGGGGCATTTAAACCGTCTTGTTAAGCTACTGCGACTTGCACGTCTCTTCCAAGGGGCATTTAATCTGTCTTGTTAAGCTACTGTATCCTCCACCAATTTTCCAAGGGGCATTTAAACCGTCTTTTTAAGCTACTGCGACCTGCACGTCTCTTCCAAGGGGCATTTAAACCGTCTTGGTAAGCTACTGCGATCTGCAAGACTCTTCCAAGGGGCATTTAAACCGTCTTCTTAAGCTACTGCGATCTGCAAGACTCTTCCAAGGGGCATTTAAACCGTCTTCTTAAGCTACTGCGACCTGCACATCTCTTCCAAAGGGCATTTAAACCATCTTGTTAAGCTACTGCGACCTGCACGTCTCTTCCAAGAGGCATTTAAACCGTCTTGGTAAGCTACTGCGTCCTGCAAGCCTCTTATATGGGGCATTTAAACCCTCTTGTTAAGATACTGCGACCTGCACGTCTCTTGCAAGGGGCATTTAAACCATCTTGTTAAACTACTGTGACCTGCACGTCTCTCCCAAGGGGCATTTAAACCGTCTTGTTAAGCTACTGCGACCTGCACGACTCTTCCAAGGGGCATTTAAGCCATCTTGTTAAGCTACTGCGACCTGCACGTCTTTTCCAAGGGGCATTTAAACCGTCTTGTTAAGCTACTGCGACCTGCAAGCCTCTTCTAAGGGGCATTTACACCCTCTTGTTAAGCTTCTGCGACCTGCACGTCTCTTCTAAGGGGCATTTAAACCATCTTGTTATGCTACTGCGACCTGCACGTCTCTTCCAAGGGGCATTTAAACTTTCTTGTTAAGCTACTGCGATTTGCACGTCTCTTCCAAGGGGCATTTAAACCGTCTTGTTAAGCTACTGTAACCTCCACCACTTTTCCAAGGGGCATTTAAACCGTCTTGTTAAGCTACTGCACCTGCAAGTCTCTTCCAAGGGGCATTTAAACCGTCTTGTTAAGCTGCTGTGACATGCATGTCTCTTCCAAAGGGCGTTTAAACCTTCTTTTTAAGCTACTGCGACCTGTACTGCTCTTCCAAGGGGCATTTAATCAGTCTTGTTAAGCTACTGCGACCTGCACGTCTCTTTCAAGGGGCATTTAAACCATCTTGTTAAGCTACTGCTACCTGCACGTCTTTTCCAAGGGGCATTTGAACCGTCTTGTTAAGCTACTGCGACCTCCACCGCTCTTCCAAGGGGCATTAAAACCATCTTGTTGAGCTACTGCGACCTGCACGTCTCTTCCAAGAGGCATTTATACCATCTTGGTAAGCTACTGCGACCTGCAAGCCTCTTCTAAGGGGCATTTAAACCCTCTTGTTAAGCTACTGCGACCTGCACGTCTCTTGCAAGGGGCATTTAAACCGTCATGTTAAGCTACTGCGACCTGCAAGTCTCTTCCAAGGGGCATTTACACCGTCTTGTTAAGCTACTGCGACCTGCACGTCTCTTCCAAGGGGCATTTAAACCATCTTGTTAAGCTACTGCGACCTGCACGTCTCTTCCAAGGGGCATTGAAACCGTCTTGTTAAGATACTGCGACTTGCATGTCTCTTCCATGGGGCATTTAAACTGTCTTGTTAAGCTACTGTATCCTCCACCACTTTTTCAAGGGGCATTTAAACTGTCTTGTTAAGCTACTTCGACCTGCACGTCTCTTCCAAGGGGCATTTAAACAGTCTTGGTAAGCTACTGCGACCTGCAAGCCTCTTCCAAGGGGCATTTAAACCGTCTTCTTAAGCTATTGCGACCTGCACATCTCTTCCAAAGGGCATTTAAACCATCTTGTTAAGCTACTGCGACCAGCACGTCTCTTCCAAGAGGCATTTGAACCGTCTTGGTAAGCTACTGCGACCTGCACGACTCTTCCAAGGGGCATTTAAACCATCTTGTTAAGCTACTGCGACCTGCACGTCTCTTCCAAGGTGCATTTAAACCATCTTGTTAAGCTACTGCAACCTGCACATCTTTTCCAAGGGGCATTTAAACCGTCTTGTTAAGCTACTACTACCTCCACCGCTCTTCCAAGGGGCATTTAAACCATCTTGTTAAGCTACTGTATCCTCCACCACTTTTCCAAGGGGCATTTAAACCGTCTTGTTAAGCTACTGCGACCTGAACGTCTCTTCCAAGGGGCATTTAAACCGTCTTGGTAAGCTACTGCGACCTGCAAGCCTCTTCCAAGGGGCATTTAAACCGTCTTCTTAAGCTACTGCGACCTGCACATCTCTTCCAAAGGGCATTTAAACCATCTTGTTAAGGTACTGTGACCTGCACGTCTCTTCCAAGATTCATTTAAACCGTCTTGGTAAGCTACTGCGACCTGCAAGCCTCTTCTATGGGGCATTTAAACCCTCTTGTTAAGATACTGCGACCTGCACGTCTCTTGCAAGGGGCATTTAAACCGTCTTGTTAAACTACTGTGACCTGCACGTCTCTTCCAAGGGGCATTTAAACCGTCTTGTTAAGCTACTGCGACCTGCACGACTCTTCCAAGGGGCATTTAAACCATCTTGTTAAGCTACTGCGACCTGCACGTCTCTTCCAAGGGGCATTTAAACCGTCTTGTTAAGCTACTGCGACCTGCACGTCTCTTCCAAGGGGCATTTACACCGTCTTGTTAAGCTACTGCAACCTGCACCTCTCTTCCAAGAGGCATTTAAACAATCTTGGTAAGCTACTGTGACCTGCAAGCCTCTTCTAAGGGGCATTTAAACCCTCTTGTTAAGCTACTGCGACCTGCACGTCTCTTGCAAGGGACATTTAAACCGTCTTGTTAAGCTACTGCGACCTGCACGTCTCTTCCAAGGGGCATTTACACCGTCTTGTTAAGCTACTGCGACCTGCACGTCTCTTCCAAGGGGCATTTAAACCATCTTGTTAAGCTACTGCGACCTGCACGTCTCTTCCAAGGGGCATTTAAACCGTCTTCTTAAGATACTGCGACTTGCACGTCTCTTCCAAGGGGCATTTAAACTGTCTTGTTAGGCTACTGTATCCTCCACCACTTTTCCAAGGGGCATTTAAACCGTCTTGTTAAGCTACTGCGACCTGCACGTCTCTTCCAAGGGGCATTTAAACCGTCTTGTTAAGCTGCTGTGACCTGCATATCTCTTCCAAGGGGCATTCAAACCTTCTTGTTAAGCTACTTCGACTTGCACGTCTCTTCCAAGGGGCATTTAAAACGTCTTGTTAAGCTACTGCGACTTGCACGTCTCTTCCAAGGGGCATTTAAACCGTCTTGTTAAGCTACTGCGACCTCCACCGCTCTTCCAAGGGGCATTTAAATCGTCTTGTTAAGCTACTGCGACGTGCATGTCTCTTACAAGGGGCATTTAAACCGTCTTGGTAAGCTACTGCGACCTGCAAGCCTCTTCCAAGGGGCCTTTAAACCGTCTTTTTAAGCTACTGCGACCTGCACGTTTCTTCCAAGCGGCATTTAAACCGTCTTGTTAAGCAAATGCAACCTGCACGTCTCTTCCAAGGGGCATTTAAACCACCTTGTTAAGCTACTGCTACCTCCACCGCTCTTCCAAAGGGCATTTTAACAGTCTTGTTAGGCTTCTGTGACCTGCACGTCTCTACCTAGGGGCATTTAAACCGTCTTGTTAAGCTACTGCGACCTCCACTGCTCTTCCAAGGGGCATTTAATCTGTCCTGTTAAGCTACTGCGACCTGCACGTCTCTTCCAAGGGGCATTAAAACTGTGTTGTTAAGCTACTGCGACCTCCACCGCTCTGCCAAGGGGCATTTAAACCGTCTTGTTAAGCTACTGTGACCTGCACGTCTCTTCCAAGGGGCATTTAAACTGTCTTGTTAAGCTACTGCGACCTCCACCTCTCTTCCAAGGGGCTTTTAATCCGTCATTTTAAGCCACTGTGACCTGCACGTCTCTTCCAAGGGGCATTTAAAACGTCTTGTTAAGCTACTGCGACCTGCACGTCTCTTCCAAGGGGCATTTAAACCGTTTTGTTAAGCTTCTGCGACTTTCACGTGTCTTCCAAGGGGCATTTAAACCATCTTGTTAAGCTACTGCGACCTCCACCGCTCTTCCAAGGGGCTTTTAAACCGTCATTTTAAGCTACTGTGACCTGTACTTCTCTTCCAAGGGGCATTTAAACCGTCTTGTTAATCTACTGCGACCTGCACGTCTCTTCCAAGGGACATTTAAACCGTTTTGTTAAGCTACTGCGACTTTCTCGTCTCTTCCAAGGAGCATTTAAACCGTCTTGTTAATCTACTGCGACCTGCACGTCTCTTCCAAGGGGCATTTAAACTGTCTTGTTAAGCTACTGCGACCTGCACGTCTCTTCCAAGGGGCATTTAAACCGCTTTGTTAAGCTACTGCGACCTGCATGTCTCTTCCAAGGGGCATTTAAACCCTCTTGTTAAGCTACTGCGACCTCCACCTATCTTCCAAGGGGCATTTAAACCATCTTGTTAAGCTACTGTGACCTGCATGTCTCTTCCAAAGGGCATTTAAACCGTCTTGTTAAGCTACTGCGACCTGCACGTCTCTTCCATGTTGCATTTAAACCGTCTTGTTAAGCTACTGTGACCTGCACGTCTCTTCCAAGGGGCATTTGAACGATCTTGTTAAGCTACTGCGACCTCCACCGCTCTTCCAAGGGGCATTTAAACCGTCTTGTTAAGCTACTGCGACCTGCACGTCTCTTCCAAGGGCCATTTAAACCGTCTTGGTAAGCTACTGCGACCTGCAAGCCTCTTCCAAGGGGCATTTAAACCGTCTTGTTAAGCTACTGTGACCTGCACGTCTCTTCCAAGGGGCATTTAAACCATCTTGTTAAGCTACTGCGACCTGCAAGTCTTTTCCAAGGGGCATTTAAACCGTCTTGTTAAGCTACGGCGATCTCCACCGATCTTCAAAGGGGCATTTAAACCATCTTCTTAAGCTACTGCGACCTGCACGTCTCTTCCAAGAGGAATTTAAACCGTCTTGGTAAGCTACTGCGACCTGCAAGCCTCTTCTAAGGGGCATTTAAACCCTCTTGTTAAGCTACTGCGACCTGCAAGTCTCTTGGAAGGGGCATTTAAACCGTCTTGTTAAGCTACTGCGACCTGCACGTCTCTTCCAAGGGCCATTTAAACCGTCTTGGTGATCTACTGCGACCTGCAAGCCTCTTCCAAGGGGCATTTAAAACGTCTTGTTAAGCTACTGCGACCTGCATGTCTCTTCCAAGCGGCATTTCAACCGTCTTGTTAAGCTAATGCGACCTCCGCCGCTCTTCCAAGGGGCATTTAAACCATCTTGTTAAGCTACTGCGACCTGCACGTCTCTTCCAAGGGGCAATTAAACCGTCTTGTTAAGCTACTGCGACCTGCACGTCTCTTCCAAGGGGCATTAAAACTGTGTTGTTAAGCTACTGCGACCACCACCGCTCTGCCAAGGGGCATTTAAACCGTCTTGTTAAGCTACTGTGACCTGCACTTCTCTTCCAAGGGGCATTTAAACTGTCTTGTTAAGCTACTGCGACCTCCACCGCTCTGCCAAGGGGCATTTAAACCGTCTTGGTAAGTTACTGCGACCTGCAAGCCTCTTCTGAGGGGCATTTAAACCCTCTTATTAAGCTACTGTGACCTGCACGTCTCTTGCAAGGGGCATTTAAACCATCTTGTTAAGCTACTGCGACCTGCACGTCTCTTCCAAGGGGCATTTACACCGTCTTGTTAAGCTACTGCGACCTGCACGTCTCTTCCAAGGGGCATTTAAACCATCTTGTTAAGCTACTGCGACCTGCACTTCTTTTCCAAGGGGCATTTAAACCGTCTTGTTAAGCTACTGCGACTTGCACGTCTCTTCCAAGGGGCATTTAAACTGTCTTGTTAAGCTACTGTATCCTCCACCAATTTTCCAAGGGGCATTTAAACCGTCTTTTTAAGCTACTGCGACCTGCACGTCTCTTCCAAGGGGCATTTAAACCGTCTTGGTAAGCTACTGCGACCTGCAAGCCTCTTCCAAGGGGCATTTAAACCGTCTTCTTAAGCTACTGCGACCTGCACATCTCTTCCAAAGCGCATTTAAACCATCTTGTTAAGCTACTGCGACCTGCACGTCTCTTCCAAGAGGCATTTAAACCGTCTTGGTAAGCTACTGCGTCCTGCAAGCCTCTTCTATGGGGCATTTAAACCCTCTTGTTAAGATACTGCGACCTGCATGTCTCTTGCAAGGGGCATTTAAACCATCTTGTTAAACTACTGTGACCTGCACGTCTCTCCCAAGGGGCATTTAAACCGTCTTGTTAAGCTACTGCGACCTGCACGACTCTTCCAAGGGGCATTTAAGCCATCTTGTTAAGCTACTGCGACCTGCACGTCTTTTCCAAGGGGCATTTAAACCGTCTTGTTAAGCTACTGCGACCTGCAAGCCTCTTCTAAGGGGCATGTACACCCTCTTGTTAAGCTACTGCGACCTGCACGTCTCTTCCAAGGGGCATTTAAACCATCTTGTTATGCTACTGCGACCTGCACGTCTCTTCCAAGGGGCATTTAAACTTTCTTGTTAAGCTACTGCGATTTGCACGTCTCTTTCAAGGGGCATTTAAACCGTCTTGTTAAGCTACTGTAACCTCCACCACTTTTCCAAGGGGCATTTAAACCGTCTTGTTAAGCTACTGCGACCTGCAAGTCTCTTCCAAGGGGCATTTAAACCATCTTGTTAAGCTGCTGTGACATGCATGTCTCTTCCAAAGGGCGTTTAAACCTTCTTGTTAAGCTACTGCGACCTGCATTGCTCTTCCAAGGGGCATTTAATCAGTCTTGTTAAGCTACTGCGACCTGCACGTCTCTTTCAAGGGGCATTTAAACCATCTTGTTAACCTACTGCGACCTCCACCGCTCTTCCAAGGGGCATTAAAACCATCTTGTTGAGCTACTGCGACCTGCACGTCTCTTCCAAGAGGCATTTATACCATCTTGGTAAGCTACTGCGACCTGCAAGCCTCTTCTAAGGGGCATTTAAACCCTCTTGTTAAGCTACTGCGACCTGCACGTCTCTTGCAAGGGGCATTTAAACCGTCATGTTAAGCTACTGCGACCTGCAAGTCTCTTCCAAGGGGCATTTACACCGTCTTGTTAAGCTACTGCGACCTGCACGTCTCTTCCAAGGGGCATTTAAACCATCTTGTTAAGCTACTGCGACCTGCACGTCTCTTCCAAGGGGCAATGAAACCGTCTTGTTAAGATACTGCGACTTGCATGTCTCTTCCAAGGGGCATTTAAACTGTCTTGTTAAGCTACTGTATCCTCCACCACTTTTCCAAGGGGCATTTAAACTCTCTTGTTAAGCTACTGCGACCTGCACATCTCTTCCAAAGGGCATTTAAACCATCTTGTTAAGCTACTGCGACCAGCACGTCTCTTCCAAGAGGCATTTGAACCGTCTTGGTAAGCTACTACGACCTGCACGACTCTTCCAAGGGGCATTTAAACCATCTTGTTAAGCTACTGCGACCTGCACGTCTCTTCCAAGGTGCATTTAAACCATCTTGTTAAGCTACTGTGACCTGCACATCTTTTCCAAGGGGCATTTAAACCGTCTTGTTAAGCTACTGCTACCTCCACCGCTCTTCCAAGGGGCATTTAAACCATCTTGTTAAGCTACTGTATCCTCCACCACTTTTCCAAGGGGCATTTAAACCGTCTTGTTAAGCTACTGCGACCTGCACGTCTCTTCCAAGGGGCATTTAAACCGTCTTGGTAAGCTACTGCGACCTGCAAGCCTCTTCCAAGGGGCATTTAAACCGTCTTCTTAAGCTACTGCGACCTGCACATCTCTTCCAAAGGGCATTTAAACCATCTTGTTAAGGTACTGCGACCTGCACGTCTCTTCCAAGAGGCATTTAAACCGTCTTGGTAAGCTACTGCGACCTGCAAGCCTCTTCTATGGGGCATTTAAACCCTCTTGTTAAGATACTGCGACCTGCACGTCTCTTGCAAGGGGCATTTAAACCGTCTTGTTAAACTACTGTGACCTGCACGTCTCTTCCAAGGGGCATTTAAACCGTCTTGTTAAGCTACTGCGACCTGCACGACTCTTCCAAGGGGCATTTAAACCGTCTTGTTAAGCTACTGCGACCTGCACGTCTCTTCCAAGGGGCATTTAAACCATCTTGTTAAGCTACTGCGACCTGCACGTCTCTTCCAAGGGGCATTTACACCGTCTTGTTAAGCTACTGCAACCTGCACCTCTCTTCCAAGAGGCATTTAAACAATCTTGGTAAGCTACTGTGACCTGCAAGCCTCTTCTAAGGGGCATTTAAACCCTCTTGTTAAGCTACTGCGACCTGCACGTCTCTTGCAAGGGACATTTAAACCGTCTTGTTAAGCTACTGCGACCTGCACGTCTCTTCCAAGGGGCATTTACACCGTCTTGTTAAGCTATTGCGACCTGCACGTCTCTTCCAAGGGGCATTTAAACCATCTTGTTAAGCTACTGCGACCTGCACGTCTCTTCCAAGGGGCATTTAAACCGTCTTTTTAAGATACTGCGACTTGCACGTCTCTTCCAAGGGGCATTTAAGCTGTCTTGTTAGGCTACTGTATCCTCCACCACTTTTCCAAGGGGCATTTAAACCGTCTTGTTAAGCTACTGCGACCTGCACGTCTCTTCCAAGGGGCATTTAAACCGTCTTGTTAAGCTGCTGTGACCTGCATATCTCTTCCAAGGGGCATTTAAACCTTCTTGTTAAGCTACTGCGACTTGCACGTCTCTTCCAAGGGGCATTTAAAACGTCTTGTTAAGCTACTGCGACTTGCACGTCTCTTCCAAGGGGCATTTAAACCGTCTTGTTAAGCTACTGCGACCTCCACCGCTCTTCCAAGGGGCATTTAAATCGTCTTGTTAAGCTACTGCGACGTGCATGTCTCTTACAAGGGGCATTTAAACCGTCTTGGTAAGCTACTGCGGCCTGCAAGCCTCTTCCAAGGGGCCTTTAAACCGTCTTGTTAAGCTACTGCGACCTGCACGTTTCTTCCAAGCGGCATTTAAACCGTCTTGTTAAGCAAATGCAACCTGCACGTCTCTTCCAAGGGGCATTTAAAACACCTTGTTAAGCTACTGCTACCTCCACCGCTCTTCCAAAGGGCATTTTAACAGTCTTGTTAGGCTTCTGTGACCTGCACGTCTCTACCTAGGGGCACTTAAACCGTCTTGTTAAGCTACTGCGACCTCCACTGCTCTTCCAAGGGGCATTTAATCTGTCCTGTTAAGCTACTGCGACCTGCAAGTCTCTTCCAAGGGGCATTTAAACCGTCTTGTTAAGCTACTGCGACCTGCATGTCTCTTCCAAGGGACATTAAAACTGTGTTGTTAAGCTACTGCGTCCTCCACCGCTCTGCCAAGGGGCATTTAAACGGTCTTGTTAAGCTACTGTGACCTGCACGTCTCTTCCAAGGGGCATTTAAACTGTCTTGTTAAGCTACTGCGACCTCCACCGCTCTTCCAAGGGTCTTTTAATCCGTCATTTTAAGCCACTGTGACCTGCACGTCTCTTCCAAGGGGCATTTAAAACGTCTTGTTAAGCTACTGCGACCTGCACGTCTCTTCCAAGGGGCATTTAAACCGTTTTGTTAAGCTTCTGCGACTTTCACGTGTCTTCCAAGGGGCATTTAAACCATCTTGTTAAGCTACTGTGACCTGCACGTCTCTTCGAAGGGGCATTTAAACTATCTTGTTAAGCTACTGCGACCTGCACTGCTCTTCCAAGGGGCATTTAATCAGTCTTGTTAAGCTACTGCGACCTGCACGTCTCTTCCAAGGGGCATTTAAACCATCTTGTTAAGCTACTGCGACCTGCACGTCTTTTCCAAGGGGCATTTAAACCGTCTTGTTAAGCTACTGCGACCTCCACCGCTCTTCCAAGGGGCATTTAAACCATCTTGTTAAGCTACTGCGACCTGCACGTCTCTTCCAAGAGGCATTTAAACCATCTTGTTAAGCTACTGCGACCTGCACGTCTCTGGCAAGGGGCATTTAAACCATCTTGTTAAGCTACTGTGACCTGCACGTCTCTTCCAAGGGGCATTTAAACCGTCTTGTTAAGCTACTGCGACCTGCACGACTCTTCCAAGGGGCATTGAAATCGTCTTGTTAAGCTACTGCGACGTGCATGTCTCTTCCAAGGGGCATTTAAACCGTCTTGGTAAGCTACTGCGACCTGCAAGCCTCTTCCAAGGAGCATTTAAACCGTCTTGTTAAGCTACTGCGACCTGCACGTTTCTTCCAAGCGGCATTTAAACCGTCTTGTTAAGCTACTGCGACCTGCACGTCTCTTGCAAGGGGCATTTAAACCGTCTTGTTAAGCTACTGTGACCTGCACGTCTCTTCCAAGGGGCATTTAAACCGTCTTGTTAAGCTTCTGCGACATGCAAGACTCTTCCAAGGGGCATTTAAACCATCTTGTTAAGCTACTGCGACCTGTACGTCTCTTCCAAGGGGCATTTAAACCGTCTTGTTAAGCTACTGCTATCTGCATGTCTGTTCCAAGGGGCATTTAAACTGTCTTGTTAAGCTGCTGCGACCTCCACCGCTCTTCCAAGGGGCATTTAAACTGTCTTGTTATGCTACTGCGACCTCCACCGCTCTTCCAAGGGGCTTTTAATCCGTCATTTTAAGCTACTGTGACCTGCACGTCTCTTCCAAGGGGCATTTAAACCATTTTGTTAAGCTACTGCGACTTTCACGTCTTTTCTAAGGGGCATTTAAACCATCTTGTTAAGCTACTGCGACCTCCACCGCTCTTCCAAGGGGATTTTAAACCATCATTTTAAGCTACTGAGACTTGCACATCTCTTCCATTGGGCATTTAAACAGTCTTGTTAAGCTACTGCGACCTGCATGTCTCTTCCAAGGGGCATTTAAACCATCTTGTTAAGCTACTGCGACCTCCACCGCTCTTCCAAGGGGCATTTAAACCGTCTTGTTAAGCTACTGCGACCTGCACGTCTCTTCCAAGGGCCATTTAAACTGTCTTGGTAAGTTACTGCGACCTGCAAGCCTCTTCCAAGGGGCATTTAAACCGTCTTGTTAAGCTACTGCGACCTGCACCTCTCTTCCAAGGGGCATTTAAACCATCTTGTTAAGCTACTGCGACCTGCACTTCTTTTCCAAGGGGCATTTAAACCGTCTTGTTAAGCTACTGCGACCTGCACGTCTCTTCCAAGAGGCATTTAAACCATCTTGGTAAGCTACTGCGACCTGCAAGACTCTTCTAAGGGGCATTTAAACCCTCTTGTTAAGCTACTGCGACCTGCACGTCTCTTGCAAGGGGCATTTAAACAGTCTTGTTAAGCTACTGCGACCTGCACGTCTCTTCCAAGGGCCATTTAAAACGTCTTGGTAATCTACTGCGACCTGCACGTCTCTTGCAAGGGGCATTTAAACCGTGTTGTTAAGCTACTGCGACCTGCACGTCTCTTTCAAGCGCCCTTTAAACCATCTTGGTAACCTACTTCGACCTGCAAGCCTCTTCCAAGGGGCATTTAAACTGTCTTGTTAAGCTAATGCGACCTGCACGTCTCTTCCAAGGGGCATTTAAACCATCTTGTTAATCTACTGCTACCTCCACCGCTCTTCCAAAGAGCATTTTTACCGTCTTGTTAGGCTACTGTGACCTGAACGTCTCTTCGAAGGGGCATTTAAACCATCTTGTTAAGCTACTGCGACCTGCACTGCTCTTCCAAGGGGCGTTTAATCCGTCTTGTTAAGCTACTGCGACCTGCACGTCTCTTCCAAGGGGCATTTAAACCACCTTGTTAAGCTACTGCGACCTGCACGTCTTTTCCAAGGGGCATTTAAACCGTCTTGGTAAGCTACTGCGACCTCCACCGCTCTTCCAAGGGGCATTTAAACCATCTTGTTAAGCTACTGCGACCTGCACGTCTTTTCCAAGAGGCATTTTAACCGTCTTGGTAAGCTACTGCGACCTGCAAGCCTCTTCTAAGGGGCATTTAAACCCACTAGTTAAGCTACTGCGACCTGCACGTCTCTTGCAAGGGGCATTTAAACCGTCTTGTTAAGCTACTTTGACCTGCACGTCTCTTCCAAGGGGCATTTAAACGGTCTTGTTAAGCTACTGCGACCAGCACGTCTCTTCCAAGGGACATTTAAACCATCTTATTAAGCTTCTGCGACCTGCACGTCTCTTCCAAGGGGCATTTAAACCGTCTTGTTAAGCTACTGCGACTTGCACGTCTCTACCAAGGGGCATTTAAACCATCTTGTTAAGCTACTGTAACCTCCACAACCTTTCCAAGGGGCATTTAAACCGTTTTGTTAAGCTACTGCGACCTGCACGTCTCTTCCAAGGGGCATTTAAACCATCTTGTTAAGCTGCTGTGACCTGCATATCTCTTCCAAGGGGCATTTAAACCTTCTTGATAAGCTACTGCGACCTGCACGTCTCTTCCAAGGGGCATTTAAAACGTCTTGTTAAGCTACTGCGACTTGCACGTCTCTTCCAAGGGGCATTTAAACCGTCTTGTTAAGCTACTGCGACCTCCACCGCTCTTCCAAGGGACATTTAAACCGTCTTGTTAAGCTACTGCAACGTGCAAGTCTTTTCCAAGGGGCATTTAAACCATCTTGGTAAGCTACTGCGACCTGAAAGCCTCTTCCAAGGGGCATTTAAACGGTCTTGTTAAGCTACTGCGACCTGCACGTTTCTTCCAAGCGGCATTTAAACCGTCTTGTTAAGCTAATGCGACCTGCACGTCTCTTCCAAGGGGCATTTAAACCACATTGTTAAGCTACTGCGACCTCCACCACTCTTCCAAAGGGCATTTTAACCGTCTTGTTAAGCTACTGTGACCTGCATGTCTCTACCTAGGGGCATTTAAACCGTCTTGTTAAGCTACTGCGACCTGCACGTCTCTTCCAAGGGGCATTTAAACCGTCTTGTTAAGCTACTGCGAACTGCACGTCTCTTCCAAGGGGCATTTAAACCGTCTTGTTAAGCTACTGCGACCTGCATGTCTCTTCCAAGGGGCATTTAAACTGTCTTGTTAAGCTACTGCGACCTCCACCGCTCTTCCAAGGGGCATTTAAACTGTCTTGTTAAGCTACTGCGACCTCCACCGCTCTTCCAAGGGGCTTTTCATCCGTCATTTTATGCTACTGTGACCTGCACGTCTCTTCCAAGGGGCATTTAAACCGTTTTGTTAAGCTACTGCGACTTTCAAGTCTCTTCCAAGGGGCATTTAAACCGTCTTGTTAATCTACTGCGACCTGCACGTCTCTTCCAAGGGGCATTTAAACTATCTTGTTAAGCTACTGCGACCTGCACGTCACTTCCAAGGGGCATTTAAACCGTCTTGGTAAGCTACTGCGACCTGCATGTCTCTTCCACGGGGCATTTAATCTGTCTTGTTAAGCTACTGCGACCTGCACTTCTTTACCAAGGGGCATTTAAACCATCTTGTTAAGCTGCTGCGACCTGCATGTCTCTTCCAAGGGGCATTTAAACCCTCTTGTTAAGCTACTGCGACCTCCACCTCTCTTCCAAGGGGCAATTAAACCGTCTTGTTAAGCAACTGCGACCTGCATGTCTCATCCAAGGGGCATTTAAACCGTCTTATTAAGCTACTGCGACCTGCACGTCTCTTCCAATGGGCATTTAAACCGTCTTGTTAAGCTACTGCGACCTGCACGTCTCTTCCAAGGGGCATTTACACCGTCTTGTTAAGCTACTGCGACCTGCACGTCTCTTCCAAGGGGCATTTAAACCATCTTGTTAAGCTACTGCGACCTGCACGTCTCTTCTAAGGGGCATTTAAACCATCTTGTTAAGCTACTGCGACTTGCACGTCTCTTCCAAGGGGCATTTACACCGTCTTGTTAAGCTACTGCGACCTGCACGTCTCTTCCAAGGCGCATTTAAACCATCTTGTTAAGCTACTGCAACCTTCACGTCTCTTCTAAGGGGCATTTAAACCATCTTGTTAAGCTACTGCGACATGCACGTCTCTTCCAAGGGGCATTTAAACCGTCTTGTTAAGCTACTGTAACCTCCACCACTTTCGCAAGGGGCATTTAAACCGTCTTGTTAAGCTACTGCGACCTGCACCACTTTTCCAAGGGGCATTTAAACCGTCTTGTTAAGCTACTGTAACCTGCACCACTTTTCCAAGGGGCATTTAAACCGTGTTGTTAAGCTACTGCGACCTGCACGTCTCTTCCATGGGGCATTTAAACCTTCTTGTTAAGCTTCTGCGACTTGCACGTCTCTTCCAAGGGGCATTCAAAACGTCTTGTTAAACTACTGCGACTTGCACGTCTCTTCCAAAGGGCATTTAAACCGTCTTGTTAAGCAACTGCGACCTCCACCGCTCTTCCAAGGGGCATTTAAATCGTCTTGTTAAGCTATTGCGACGTGCATGTCTCTTCCAAGGGGCATTTAAACCGTCTTGGTAAGCTACTGAGACCTGCACGTTTCTTCCAAGCGGCATTTAAACAGTCTTGATAAGCTAATGCAACCTGCACGTCTCTTCCAAGGGGCATTTAAACCACCTTGTTAAGCTACTGCTACCTCCACCGCTCTTCCAAAGGGCATTTTAACTGTCTTGTTAGGCTACTGTGACCTGCACGTCTCTACCTAGGGGCATTTAAACCGTCTTGTTAAGCTACTGCGACCTCCACTGCTCTTCCAAGGGGCATTTAATCAGTCCTGTTAAGCTACTGCGACCTGCACGTCTCTTCCAAGGGGCATTTAAACCGTCTTGTTAAGCTACTGCGACCTGCATGTCTCTTCCAAGGGACATTAAAACTGTGTTGTTAAGCTACTGCGTCCTCCACCGCTCTGCCAAGGGGCATTTAAACGGTCTTGTTAAGCTACTGTGACCTGCACGTCTCTTCCAAGGGGCATTTAAACTGTCTTGTTAAGCTACTGCGACCTCCACCGCTCTTCCAAGGGGCTTTTAATCCGTCATTTTAAGCCACTGTGACCTGCACGTCTCTTCCAAGGGGCATTTAAAACGTCTTGTTAAGCTACTGCGACCTGCACGTCTCTTCCAAGGGGCATTTAAACCGTTTTGTTAAGCTTCTGCGACTTTCACGTGTCTTCCAAGGGGCATTTAAACCATCTTGTTAAGCTACTGCGACCTCCACCGCTCTTCCAAGGGGCTTTTAAACCGTCATTTTAAGCTACTGTGACCTGTACTTCTCTACCAAGGGGCATTTAAACCGTCTTGTTAATCTACTGCGACCTGCACGTCTCTTCCAAGGGGCATTTAAACCGTTTTGTTAAGCTACTGCGACTTTCTCGTCTCTTCCAAGGGGCATTTAAACCGTCTTGTTAATCTACTGCGACCTGCACGTCTCTTCCAAGGGGCATTTAAACCGCTTTGTTAAGCTACTGCGACCTGCATGTCTCTTCCAAGGGCCTTTTAATCTGTCTTGTTAAGCTACTGCGACCTGCACGTCTTTTCCAAGGGGTATTTAAACCGTCTTGTTAAGCTGCTGCGACCTGCATGTCTCTTCCAAGGGGCATTTAAACCCTCTTGTTAAGCTACTGCGACCTCCACCTATCTTCCAAGGGGCATTTAAACCATCTTGTTAAGCTACTGTGACCTGCATGTCTCTTCCAAAGGGCATTTAAACCGTCTTGTTAAGCTACTGCGACCTGCACGTCTCTTCCATGTTGCATTTAAACCGTCTTGTTAAGCTACTGTGACCTGCACGTCTCTTCCAAGGGGCATTTAAACGGTCTTGTCAAGCTACTGCGACCTCCACCGCTCTTCCAAGGGGCATTTAAACCGTCTTGTTAAGCTACTGCGACCTGCACCTCTCTTCCAAGGGCCATTTAAACCGTCTTGGTAAGCTACTGCGACCTGCAAGCCTCTTCCAAGGGACATTTAAACCGTCTTGTTAAGCTACTGTGACCTGCACGTCTCTTCCAAGGGGCATTTAAACCATCTTGTTAAGCTACTGCGACCTGCAAGTCTTTTTCAAGGGGCATTTAAACCGTCTTGTTAAGCTACGGCGATCTCCACCGATCTTCAAAGGGGCATTTAAACCATCTTCTTAAGCTACTGCGACCTGCACGTCTCTTCCAAGAGGAATTTAAACCGTCTTTGTAAGCTACTGCGACCTGCAAGCCTCTTTTAAGGGGCATTTAAACCCTCTTGTTAAGCTACTGCGACCTGCAAGTCTCTTGCAAGGGGCATTTAAACCGTCTTGTTAAGCTACTGCGACCTGCACGTCTCTTCCAAGGGCCATTTAAACCGTCTTGGTAATCTACTGCGACCTGCAAGCCTCTTCCAAGGGGCATTTAAAACGTCTTTGTTAAGCTACTGCGACCTGCATGTCTCTTCCAAGCGGCATTTCAACCGTCTTGTTAAGCTAATGCGACCTGCAAGTCTCTTCCAAGGGGCATTTAAACCATCTTGTTAAGCTACTGTGACCTGCACGTCTCTTCGAAGGGGCATTTAAACTATCTTGTTAAGCTACTGCGACCTGCACTGCTCTTCCAAGGGGCATTTAATCAGTCTTGTTAAGCTACTGCGACCTGCACGTCTCTTCCAAGGGGCATTTAAACCATCTTGTTAAGCTACTGCGACCTGCACGTCTTTTCCAAGGGGCATTTAAACCGTCTTGTTAAGCTACTGCGACCTCCACCGCTCTTCCAAGGGGCATTTAAACCATCTTGTTAAGCTACTGCGACCTGCACGTCTCTTCCAAGAGGCATTTAAACCATCTTGTTAAGCTACTGCGACCTGCACGTCTCTGGCAAGGGGCATTTAAACCATCTTGTTAAGCTACTGTGACCTGCACGTCTCTTCCAAGGGGCATTTAAACCGTCTTGTTAAGCTACTGCGACCTGCACGACTCTTCCAAGGGGCATTGAAATCGTCTTGTTAAGCTACTGCGACGTGCATGTCTCTTCCAAGGGGCATTTAAACCGTCTTGGTAAGCTACTGCGACCTGCAAGCCTCTTCCAAGGAGCATTTAAACCGTCTTGTTAAGCTACTGCGACCTGCACGTTTCTTCCAAGCGGCATTTAAACCGTCTTGTTAAGCTACTGCGACCTGCACGTCTCTTGCAAGGGGCATTTAAACCGTCTTGTTAAGCTACTGTGACCTGCACGTCTCTTCCAAGGGGCATTTAAACCGTCTTGTTAAGCTTCTGCGACATGCAAGACTCTTCCAAGGGGCATTTAAACCATCTTGTTAAGCTACTGCGACCTGTACGTCTCTTCCAAGGGGCATTTAAACCGTCTTGTTAAGCTACTGCTATCTGCATGTCTCTTCCAAGGGGCATTTAAACTGTCTTGTTAAGCTGCTGCGACCTCCACCGCTCTTCCAAGGGGCATTTAAACTGTCTTGTTATGCTACTGCGACCTCCACCGCTCTTCCAAGGGGCTTTTAATCCGTCATTTTAAGCTACTGTGACCTGCACGTCTCTTCCAAGGGGCATTTAAACCATTTTGTTAAGCTACTGCGACTTTCACGTCTTTTCTAAGGGGCATTTAAACCATCTTGTTAAGCTACTGCGACCTCCACCGCTCTTCCAAGGGGATTTTAAACCATCATTTTAAGCTACTGAGACTTGCACATCTCTTCCATTGGGCATTTAAACAGTCTTGTTAAGCTACTGCGACCTGCATGTCTCTTCCAAGGGGCATTTAAACCATCTTGTTAAGCTACTGCGACCTCCACCGCTCTTCCAAGGGGCATTTAAACCGTCTTGTTAAGCTACTGCGACCTGCACGTCTCTTCCAAGGGCCATTTAAACTGTCTTGGTAAGTTACTGCGACCTGCAAGCCTCTTCCAAGGGGCATTTAAACCGTCTTGTTAAGCTACTGCGACCTGCACCTCTCTTCCAAGGGGCATTTAAACCATCTTGTTAAGCTACTGCGACCTGCACTTCTTTTCCAAGGGGCATTTAAACCGTCTTGTTAAGCTACTGCGACCTGCACGTCTCTTCCAAGAGGCATTTAAACCATCTTGGTAAGCTACTGCGACCTGCAAGACTCTTCTAAGGGGCATTTAAACCCTCTTGTTAAGCTACTGCGACCTGCACGTCTCTTGCAAGGGGCATTTAAACAGTCTTGTTAACCTACTGCGACCTGCACGTCTCTTCCAAGGGCCATTTAAAACGTCTTGGTAATCTACTGCGACCTGCACGTCTCTTGCAAGGGGCATTTAAACCGTGTTGTTAAGCTACTGCGACCTGCACGTCTCTTTCAAGCGCCCTTTAAACCATCTTGGTAACCTACTTCGACCTGCAAGCCTCTTCCAAGGGGCATTTAAACTGTCTTGTTAAGCTAATGCGACCTGCACGTCTCTTCCAAGGGGCATTTAAACCATCTTGTTAATCTACTGCTACCTCCACCGCTCTTCCAAAGAGCATTTTTACCGTCTTGTTAGGCTACTGTGACCTGAACGTCTCTTCGAAGGGGCATTTAAACCATCTTGTTAAGCTACTGCGACCTGCACTGCTCTTCCAAGGGGCGTTTAATCCGTCTTGTTAAGCTACTGCGACCTGCACGTCTCTTCCAAGGGGCATTTAAACCACCTTGTTAAGCTACTGCGACCTGCACGTCTTTTCCAAGGGGCATTTAAACCGTCTTGGTAAGCTACTGCGACCTCCACCGCTCTTCCAAGGGGCATTTAAACCATCTTGTTAAGCTACTGCGACCTGCACGTCTTTTCCAAGAGGCATTTTAACCGTCTTGGTAAGCTACTGCGACCTGCAAGCCTCTTCTAAGGGGCATTTAAACCCACTAGTTAAGCTACTGCGACCTGCACGTCTCTTGCAAGGGGCATTTAAACCGTCTTGTTAAGCTACTTTGACCTGCACGTCTCTTCCAAGGGGCATTTAAACGGTCTTGTTAAGCTACTGCGACCAGCACGTCTCTTCCAAGGGACATTTAAACCATCTTATTAAGCTTCTGCGACCTGCACGTCTCTTCCAAGGGGCATTTAAACCGTCTTGTTAAGCTACTGCGACTTGCACGTCTCTACCAAGGGGCATTTAAACCATCTTGTTAAGCTACTGTAACCTCCACAACCTTTCCAAGGGGCATTTAAACCGTTTTGTTAAGCTACTGCGACCTGCACGTCTCTTCCAAGGGGCATTTAAACCATCTTGTTAAGCTGCTGTGACCTGCATATCTCTTCCAAGGGGCATTTAAACCTTCTTGATAAGCTACTGCGACCTGCACGTCTCTTCCAAGGGGCATTTAAAACGTCTTGTTAAGCTACTGCGACTTGCACGTCTCTTCCAAGGGGCATTTAAACCGTCTTGTTAAGCTACTGCGACCTCCACCGCTCTTCCAAGGGACATTTAAACCGTCTTGTTAAGCTACTGCAACGTGCAAGTCTTTTCCAAGGGGCATTTAAACCATCTTGGTAAGCTACTGCGACCTGAAAGCCTCTTCCAAGGGGCATTTAAACGGTCTTGTTAAGCTACTGCGACCTGCACGTTTCTTCCAAGCGGCATTTAAACCGTCTTGTTAAGCTAATGCGACCTGCACGTCTCTTCCAAGGGGCATTTAAACCACATTGTTAAGCTACTGCGACCTCCACCACTCTTCCAAAGGGCATTTTAACCGTCTTGTTAAGCTACTGTGACCTGCATGTCTCTACCTAGGGGCATTTAAACCGTCTTGTTAAGCTACTGCGACCTGCACGTCTCTTCCAAGGGGCATTTAAACCGTCTTGTTAAGCTACTGCGAACTGCACGTCTCTTCCAAGGGGCATTTAAACCGTCTTGTTAAGCTACTGCGACCTGCATGTCTCTTCCAAGGGGCATTTAAACTGTCTTGTTAAGCTACTGCGACCTCCACCGCTCTTCCAAGGGGCATTTAAACTGTCTTGTTAAGCTACTGCGACCTCCACCGCTCTTCCAAGGGGCTTTTCATCCGTCATTTTATGCTACTGTGACCTGCACGTCTCTTCCAAGGGGCATTTAAACCGTTTTGTTAAGCTACTGCGACTTTCAAGTCTCTTCCAAGGGGCATTTAAACCGTCTTGTTAATCTACTGCGACCTGCACGTCTCTTCCAAGGGGCATTTAAACTATCTTGTTAAGCTACTGCGACCTGCACGTCACTTCCAAGGGGCATTTAAACCGTCTTGGTAAGCTACTGCGACCTGCATGTCTCTTCCACGGGGCATTTAATCTGTCTTGTTAAGCTACTGCGACCTGCACTTCTTTACCAAGGGGCATTTAAACCATCTTGTTAAGCTGCTGCGACCTGCATGTCTCTTCCAAGGGGCATTTAAACCCTCTTGTTAAGCTACTGCGACCTCCACCTCTCTTCCAAGGGGCAATTAAACCGTCTTGTTAAGCAACTGCGACCTGCATGTCTCATCCAAGGGGCATTTAAACCGTCTTATTAAGCTACTGCGACCTGCACGTCTCTTCCAATGGGCATTTAAACCGTCTTGTTAAGCTACTGCGACCTGCACGTCTCTTCCAAGGGGCATTTACACCGTCTTGTTAAGCTACTGCGACCTGCACGTCTCTTCCAAGGGGCATTTAAACCATCTTGTTAAGCTACTGCGACCTGCACGTCTCTTCTAAGGGGCATTTAAACCATCTTGTTAAGCTACTGCGACTTGCACGTCTCTTCCAAGGGGCATTTACACCGTCTTGTTAAGCTACTGCGACCTGCACGTCTCTTCCAAGGGGCATTTAAACCATCTTGTTAAGCTACTGCAACCTTCACGTCTCTTCTAAGGGGCATTTAAACCATCTTGTTAAGCTACTGCGACATGCACGTCTCTTCCAAGGGGCATTTAAACCGTCTTGTTAAGCTACTGTAACCTCCACCACTTTCGCAAGGGGCATTTAAACCGTCTTGTTAAGCTACTGCGACCTGCACCACTTTTCCAAGGGGCATTTAAACCGTCTTGTTAAGCTACTGTAACCTGCACCACTTTTCCAAGGGGCATTTAAACCGTGTTGTTAAGCTACTGCGACCTGCACGTCTCTTCCATGGGGCATTTAAACCTTCTTGTTAAGCTTCTGCGACTTGCACGTCTCTTCCAAGGGGCATTCAAAACGTCTTGTTAAACTACTGCGACTTGCACGTCTCTTCCAAAGGGCATTTAAACCGTCTTGTTAAGCAACTGCGACCTCCACCGCTCTTCCAAGGGGCATTTAAATCGTCTTGTTAAGCTATTGCGACGTGCATGTCTCTTCCAAGGGGCATTTAAACCGTCTTGGTAAGCTACTGAGACCTGCACGTTTCTTCCAAGCGGCATTTAAACAGTCTTGATAAGCTAATGCAACCTGCACGTCTCTTCCAAGGGGCATTTAAACCACCTTGTTAAGCTACTGCTACCTCCACCGCTCTTCCAAAGGGCATTTTAACTGTCTTGTTAGGCTACTGTGACCTGCACGTCTCTACCTAGGGGCATTTAAACCGTCTTGTTAAGCTACTGCGACCTCCACTGCTCTTCCAAGGGGCATTTAATCTGTCTTGTTAAGCTTCTGCGACCTGCACGTCTCTTCCAAGGGGCATTTAAACCGTCTTGTTAAGCTACTGCGACCTGCATGTCTCTTCCAAGGGACATTAAAACTGTCTTGTTAGGCTACTGCGACCTAAACCGCTCTGCCAAGGGGCATTTAAACCGTCTTGTTAAGCTACTGTGACCTGCACGTCTCTTCCAAGGGGCATTTAAACTGTCTTGTTAAGCTACTGCGACCTCCACCGCTCTTCCAAGGGGCTTTTAATCCGTCTTTTTAAGCCACTGTGACCTGCATGTCTCTTCCAAGGGGCATTTAAACCATCTTGTTAAGCTACTGCGACCTGCACGTCTCTTCCAAGGGGCATTTAAACCGTTTTGTTAAGCTACTGCGACTTTCACGTGTCTTCCAAGGGGCATCTAAGCCGTCTTGTTAAGCTACTGCAACCTCCACCGCTCTTCCAAGGGGCTTTTAAACCGTCATTTTAAGCTACTGTGACCTGCACGTCTCTTCCAAGGGGCATTTAAACCGTCTTGTTAATCTACTGCGACCTGCACGTCTCTTCCAAGGGGCATTTAAACCGCTTTATTAAGCTACTGCGACTTTCTCGTCTCTTCCAAGGGGCATTTAAACCGTCTTGTTAATCTACTGCGACCTGCATGTCTCTTCCAAAGAGCATTTAAACTGTCTTGTTAAGCTACTGCGACCTGCACGTCTCTTCCAAGGGGCATTTAATCCGCTTTCTTAAGCTACTGCGACCTGCATGTCTCTTCCAAGGGCCATTTAATCTGCCTTGTTAAGCTACTGCGACCTGCACGTCTTTTCCAAGGGGTATTTAAACCGTCTTGTTAAGCTGCTGCGACCTGCATGTCTCTTCCAAGGGGCATTTAAACCCTCTTGTTAAGCTACTCCGACCTCCAACTCTCTAGCAAGGGGCATTTAAACCATCTTGTTAAGCTACTGCGACCTGCATGTCTCTTCCAAGGGGCATTTAAACCGTCTTGTTAAGCTACTGCGACCTGCACGTCTCTTCCATGTTGCATTTAAACCGTCTTGTTAAGCTACTGTGACCTGCACGTCTCTTCCAAGGGGCATTTAAACTGTCTTGTTAAGCTACTGCGACCTCCACCGCTCTTCCAAGGGGCATTTAAACCGTCTTGCTAAGCTACTGCGACCTGCACGTTTCTTCCAAGTGGCATTTAAACCGTCTTGTTAAGCTTATGCGACCTGCACGTCTCTTCCAAGGGGCATTTAAACCACCTTGTTAAGCTACTGCGACCTCCACCGCTCTTCCAAAGGTCATTTTAACTGTCTTGTTAAGCTACTGTGACCTGTACGTCTCTACCTAGGGGCATTTAAACCGTCTTGTTAAGCTACTGCGACCTGCACGTCTCTTCCAAGGGGCATTTAAACCGTCTTGCTAAGCTACTGCGAACTGCACGTCTCTTCCAAGGGGCATTTAAACCGTCCTGTTAAGCTTCTGCGACCTGCACGTCTCTTCCAAGGGGCATTTAAACCGTCTTGTTAAGCTACTGCGACCTGCATGTCTCTTCCAAGGGGCATTTAAACTGTCTTGTTAAGCTACTGCGACCTCCACCGCTTTTCCAAGGCGCTTTTAATCCGTCATTTTAAGCTACTGTGAAATGCACGTCTCTTCCAAGGGGCATTTAAACCGTTTTGTTAAGCTACTGCGACTTTCACGTCTCTTCCAAGGGGCATTTAAACCGTCTTGTTAAGCTACTGCTACCTGCACGTCTCTTCCATGTTGCATTTAAACCGTCTTGTTAAGCTACTGTGACCTGCACGTCTCTTCCAAGGGGCATTTAAACTGTCTTGTTAAGCTACTGCGACCTCCACCGCTCTTCCAAGGAGCATTTAAACCGTCTTGCTAAGCATCTGCGACCTGCACGTCTCTTCCAAGGGCCATCTAAACCATCTTGGTAAGCTACTGCGACCTGCAAGCCTCTTCCAAGGGGCATTTAAATCGTCTTGTTAAGCTACTGTGACCTGCACGTCTCTTCCAAGGGGCATTTAAACCATCTTGTTAAGCTACTGCGACCTGCACGTCTTTTCCAAGGGGCATTTAAACCGTCTTGTTAAGCTACGGCGACCTCCACCGCTCTTCCAAGGGGCATTTAAACCATCTTGTTAAGCTACTGCGACCTGCACGTCTCTTCCAAGAGGCATTTAAACCGTCTTGGTAAGCTACTGCGACCTGCAAGCCTCTTCTAAGGGGCTTTTAAACGCTCTTGTTAAGCTACTGCGACCTGCACGTCTCTTGCAAGGGGCATTTAAACCATCTTATTAAGCTACTGCGACCTGCACGTCTCTTCCAAGGGCCATTTAAACCGTCATGGTAATCTACTGCGACCTGCAAGCCTCTTCCAAGGGGCATTTAAAACATCTTGTTAAGCTACTGCGACCTGCATGTCTCTTCCAAGCGGCATTTTAACCGTCTTGTTAAGCTAATGCGACCTGCACGTCTCTTCCAAGGGGCATTTAAACCATCTTGTTAAGCTACTGCGACCTGCACTGCTCTTCCAAGGGGCATTTAATCCGTCTTGAAAAGCTACTGCGACCTGCACGTCTCTTCCAAGGGGCATTTAAACCATCTTGTTAAGCTACTGCGACCTGCACGTCTTTTCCAAGGGGCATTTAAACCGTCTTGTTAAGCTACTGCGACCTCCACCGCTCTTCAAAGGGGCATTTAAACCATCTTGTTAAGCTACTGCGACCTGCACGTCTTTTCCAAGAGGCATTTAAACTGTCTTGGTAAGCTACTGCGACCTGCAAGCCTCTTCTAAGGGGCATTTAAACCCTCTTGTTAAGCTACTGCGACCTGCACGTCTCTTCCAAGGGGCATTTAAAACGGCTTGTTAAGCTACTGCGACCTGCACGTCTTTTCCAAGGGGCATTTAAACCGTCTTTTTAAGCTACTGCGACCTCCACCGCTCTTCCAAGGGGCATTTAAACCGTCTTGTTAAGCTACTGCGATGTGCATGTCTCTTCCAAGGGGCATTTAAACCGTCTTGGTAAGCTACTGCGACCTGCAAGCCTCTTCCAAGGGGCATTTAAACCGTCTTGTTAAGCTACTGCGACCTGCACGTTTCTTCCAAGTGGCATTTAAACCGTCTTGTTAAGCTTATGCGACCTGCACGTCTCTTCCAAGGGGCATTTAAACCACCTTGTTAAGCTACTGCGACCTCCACCGCTCTTCCAAAGGGCATTTTAACTGTCTTGTTAAGCTACTGTGACCTGCACGTCTCTACCTAGGGGCATTTAAACCGTCTTGTTAAGCTACTGCGACCTGCACGTCTCTTCCAAGGGGCATTTAAACCGTCTTGCTAAGCTACTGCGAACTGCACGTCTCTTCCAAGGGGCATTTAAACCGTCCTGTTAAGCTTCTGCGACCTGCACGTCTCTTCCAAGGGGCATTTAAACCGTCTTGTTAAGCTACTGCGACCTGCATGTCTCTTCCAAGGGGCATTTAAACTGTCTTGTTAAGCTACTGCGACCTCCACCGCTCTTCCAAGGGGCATTTAAACTGTCTTGTTAAGCTACTGCGACCTCCACCGCTCTTCCAAGGGGCTTTTAATCCGTCATTTTAAGATACTGTGAAATCCACGTCTCTTCCAAGGGGCATTTAAACCGTTTTTTTAAGCTACTGCGACTTTCACGTCTCTTCCAAGGGGCATTTAAACTGTCTTGTTAATCTACTGCGACCTGCACGTCTCTTTCAAGGGGCATTTAAACTGTCTTGTTAAGCTACTGCGACCTGCACGTCTCTTCCAAGGGGCATTTAAACCGTCTTGGTAAGCTACTGCGACCTGCATGTCTCTTCCAGGGGGCATTTAATCTGTCTTGTTAAGCTACTGCGACCTGCACGTCTTTTCCAAGGGGCATTTAAACTGTCTTGTTAAGCTACTGCGACCTGCATGTCTCTTCCAAGGGGCATTTAAACCCTCTTGTTAAGCTACTGCGACCTCCATGTCTCTTCCAAGGGGCATTTAAACCGTATTATTAAGCTACTGCGACCTGCACGTCTCTTCCAATGGGCATTTAAACCGTCTTGTTAAGCTACTGCGACCTGCACGTCACTTCCAAGGGGCATTTAAACCATCTTGTTAAGCTACTGCTACCTGCATGTCTCTTCCAAGGGGCATTTAAACCGTCTTGTTAAGCTACTGCGACTTGCACGTCTCTTCCAAGGGGCATTTAAACCGTCTTGTTAAGCTACTGTAACCTCCACCACTTTTCCAAGGGGCATTTAAACCGTCTTGTTAAGCTACTGAGACCTGCACGTCTCTTCCAAGTGGCATTTAAACCGTCTTGTTAAGCTGCTGTGACCTGCATATCTCTTCCAAGGGGCATTTAAACCTTCTTGTTAAGCTACTGCGACTTGCACGTCTCTTCCAAGGGGCATTTAAAACGTCTTGTTAAGCTACTGCGACCTCCACCGCTCTTCCTAGGCGCATTTAAATCGCCTTGTTAAGCTACTGCGACGTGCATGTCTCTTCCAAGGGGCATTTAAACCGTCTTGGTAAGCTACTGCGACCTGCAAGCCTCTTCCAAGGGGCATTTATTCTGTCTTGTTAAGCTACTGCGACCTGCACGTCTTTTCCAAGGGGCATTTAAACCGTCTTGTTAAGCTACTGCGACCTGCACGTCTCTTCCAAGGGGCATTTAAACTGTCTTGTTAAGCTACTGCGACCTGCTCGTCTCTTCCAAGGGGCATTTAAACCGTCTTGTTAAGCTACTGCGACCTGCATGTCTCTTCCAGGGGGCATTTAATCTGTCTTGTTAAGCTACTGCGACCTGCACGTCTTTTCCAAGGGGCATTTAAACTGTCTTGTTAAGCTACTGCGACCTGCATGTCTCTTCCAAGGGGCATTTAAACCCTCTTGTTAAGCTACTGCGACCTGCATGTCTCTTCCAAGGGGCATTTAAACCGTATTATTAAGCTACTGCGACCTGCACGTCTCTTTCAATGGGCATTTAAACCGTCTTGTTAAGCTACTGCGACCTGCACGTCACTTCCAAGGGGCATTTAAACCATCTTGTTAAGCTACTGCTACCTGCACGTCTCTTCCAAGGGGCATTTAAACCGTCTTGTTAAGCTACTGCGACTTGCACGTCTCTTCCAAGGGGCATTTAAACCGTCTTGTTAAGCTACTGTAACCTCCACCACTTTTCCAAGGGGCATTTAAACCGTCTTGTTAAGCTACTGAGACCTGCACGTCTCTTCCAAGTGGCATTTAAACCGTCTTGTTAAGCTGCTGTGACCTGCATATCTCTTCCAAGGGGCATTTAAACCTTCTTGTTAAGCTACTGCGACTTGCACGTCTCTTCCAAGGGGCATTTAAAACGTCTTGTTAAGCTACTGCGACCTCCACCGCTCTTCCTAGGCGCATTTAAATCGCCTTGTTAAGCTACTGCGACGTGCATGTCTCTTCCAAGGGGCATTTAAACCGTCTTGGTAAGCTACTGCGACCTGCAAGCCTCTTCCAAGGGGCATTTATTCTGTCTTGTTAAGCTACTGTGACCTGCACGTTTTTTCCAAGGGGCATTTAAACCGTCTTGTTAAGCTACTGTGACCTGCACGTCTCTTCTAAGGGGCATTTAAACCCTCTTGTTAAGCTACTGCGACCTCCACCTCTCTTCCAAGGGGCATTTCAACCGTCTTGTTAAGCTACTGCGACCTGCATGTCTCTTCCAAGGGGCATTTAAACCGTATTATTAAGCTACTGCGACCTGCACGTCTCTTCCAATGGGCATTTAAACCGTCTTGATAAGCTACTGCGACCTGCACGTCTCTTCCAAGGGGCATTTACACCGTCTTTTTAAGATACTGCGACCTGCACGTCTCTTCCAAGGGGCATTTAAACCATCTTGTTAAGCTACTGCTACCTGCACGTCTCTTCCAAGGGGCATTTAAACCGTCTTGTTAAGCTACTGCGACTTGCACGTCTCTTCCAAGGGGCATTTAAACCGTCTTGTTAAGCTACTGTAACCTCCACCATTTTTCCAAGGGGCATTTAAACCGTCTTGTTAAGCTACTGAGACCTGCACGTCTCTTCCAAGGGGCATTTAAACCCTCTTGTTAAGCTGCTGTGACCTGCATATCTCTTCCAAGGGGCATTTAAACCTTCTTGTTAAGCTACTGTGACTTGCACGTCTCTTCCAAGGGGCATTTAAAACGTCTTGTTAAGCTACTGCGACTTGCACGTCTCTTCCAAGGGGCATTTAAAACGTCTTGTTAAGCTACTGCGACTTGCACGTCTCTTCCAAGGGGCATTTAAACCGTCTTGTTAAGCTACTGCTACCTCCACCGCTCTTCCAAAGGGCATTTTAACTGTCTTGTTAGGCTACTGTGACCTGCACGTCTCTACCTAGGGGCATTTAAACCATCTTGTTAAGCTACTGCGACCTCCACTGCTCTTCCAAGGGGCATTTAATCTGTCTTCTTAAGCTACTGCGACCTGCACGTCTCTTCCAAGGGGCATTTAAACCACCTTGTTAAGCTACTGCGACCTCCACCGCTCGTCCAAAGGGCATTTTAACTGTCTTGTTAAGCTACTGTGACCTGCACGTCTCTACCTAGGGGCATTTAAACCGTCTTGTTAAGCTACTGCGACCTGAACGTCTCTTCAAAGGGGCATTTAAACCTTCTTGTTAAGCTACTGCGACTTGCACGTCTCTTCCAAGGGGCATTTAAAACGTCTTGTTAAGCTACTGCGACTTGCACGTCTCTTCCAAGGGGCATTTAAAACGTCTTGTTAAGCTACTGCGACTTGCACGTCTCTTCCAAGGGGCATTTAAACCGTCTTGTTAAGCTACTGCTACCTCCACCGCTCTTCCAAAGGGGATTTTAACTGTCTTGTTAGGCTACTGTGACCTGCACGTCTCTACCTACGGGCATTTAAACCATCTTGTTAAGCTACTGCGACCTCCACTGCTCTTCCAAGGGGCATTTAATCTGTCTTCTTAAGCTACTGCGACCTGCACGTCTCTTCCAAGGGGCATTTAAACCACCTAGTTAAGCTACTGCGACCTCCACCGCTCTTCCAAAGGGCATTTTAACTGTCTTGTTAAGCTACTGTGACCTGCACGTCTCTACCTAGGGGCATTTAAACCGTCTTGTTAAGCTACTGCGACCTGAACGTCTCTTCCAAGGGGCATTTAAACCGTCTTGTTAAGCTACTGCGAACTGCACGTCTCTTCCAAGGGGCATTTAAACTGTCCTGTTAAGCTTCTGCGACCTGCACGTCTCTTCCAAGGGGCATTTAAACCGTCTTGTTAAGCTACTGCGACCTGCATGTCTCTTCCAAGGGGCATTTAAACTGTCTTGTTAAGCTACTGCGACCTCCACCGCTCTTCCAAGGGGCATTTAAACTGTCTTGTTAAGCTACTGCGACCTCCACCGCTCTTCCAAGGGGCTTTTAATCCGTCATTTTAAACTACTGTGACCTGCACGTCTCTTCCAAGGGGCATTTAAACCGTCTTGTTAATTTACTGCGACCTGCACGTCTCTTCCAAGGGGCATTTAAACTGTCTTGTTAAGCTACTGCGACCTGCACGTCTCTTCCAAGGGGCATTTAAACCGTCTTGGTAAGCTACTGCGACCTGCATGTCTCTTCCAAGGGGCATTTAATCTGTCTTGTTAAGCTACTGCGACCTGCACATCTTTTCCAAGGGGCATTTAAACCGTCTTGTTAAGCTGCTGCGACCTGCATGTCTCTCCCAAGGGGCATTTAAACCCTCTTGTTAAGCTACTGCGACCCCAACCTCTCTTCCAAGGGGCATTTAAACCGTCTTGTTAAGCTACTGCGACCTGCATGTCTCTTCCAAGGGGCATTTAAACCGTATTATTAAGCTACTGCGACCTGCACGTCTCTTCCAAGGGGCATTTAAACTGTCTTGTTAAGCTACTGCGACCTCCTCCGCTCTTCCAAGGGGCTTTTAATACGTCATTTTAAACTACTGTGACCTGCACGTCTCTTCCAAGGGGCATTTAAACCGTTTTGTTAAGCTACTGCGACTTTCACGTCTCTTCCAAGGGGCATTTAAACCGTCTTGTTAATTTACTGCGACCTGCACGTCTCTTACAAGGGGCATTTAAACTATCTTGTTAAGCTACTGCGACCTGCACGTCTCTTCCAAGGGGCATTTAAACCGTCTTGGTAAGCTACTGCTACCTGCATGTCTCTTCCAAGGGGCATTTAATCTGTCTTGTTAAGCTACTGCGACCTGCACGTCTTTTCCAAGGGGCATTTAAACCGTCTTGTTAAGCTGCTGCGACCTGCATGTCTCTTCCAAGGGGCATTTAAACCCTCTTGTTAAGGTACTGCGACCTCCACCTCTCTTCCAAGGGGCATTTAAACCGTCTTGTTAAGCTACTGCGACCTGCATGTCTCTTCCAAGGGGCATTTAAACCGTATTATTAAGCTACTGCGACCTGCACGTCTCTTCCAAGGGGCATTTAAACCGTCTTGTTAAGCTACTGCGACTTGCACGTCTCTTCAAAGGCGCATTTAAACCATCTTGTTAAGCTACTGCGACCTCCACCTCTCTTCCAAGGGGCATTTAAACCGTCTTGTTAAGCTACTGCGACCTGCATGTCTCTTCCAAGGGGCATTTAAACCATATTATTAAGCTACTGCGACCTGCACGTCTCTTCCAAGGGGCATTTAAAACGTCTTGTTAAGCTACTGCGACTTTCACGTCTCTTCCAAGGGGCATTTAAACCGTCTTGTTAAGCTACTGCGACCTCCACCGCTCTTCCAAGGGGCATTTAAACCGTCTTGTTAAGCTACTGCGACCTGCATGTCTCTTCCAATGGGCATTTAAACCGTCTTGTTAAGCTACTGCGACCTGCACGTCTCTTCCAAGGGGCATTTAAACCATCTTGTTAAGCTACTGCTACCTGCACGTCTCTTCCAAGGGGCATTTAAACCGTCTTGTTAAGCTACTGCGTCTTGCACGTCTCTTCCAAGGGGCATTTAAACCGTCTTGTTAAGCTACTGTAACCTCCACCACTTTTCCAAGGGGCATTTAAACCGTCTTGTTAAGCTGCTGTGACCTGCATATCTCTTCCAAGGGGCATTTAAACCTTCTTGTTAAGCCACTGCGACTTGCACGTCTCTTCCAAGGGGCATTTAAAACGTCTTGTTAAGCTACTGCGACTTGCACGTCTCTTCCAAGGGGCATTTAAACCGTCTTGTTAAGCTACTGCGACCTCCACCGCTCTTCCTAGGCGCATTTAAATCGTCTTGTTAAGCTACTGCGACGTGCATGTCTCTTCCAAGGGGCATTTAAACCGTCTTGGTAAGCTACTGCGACCTGCAAGCCTCTTCCAAGGGGCATTTAATCTGTCTTGTTAAGCTACTGCGACCTGCACGTCTTTTCCAAGGGGCATTTAAACTGTCTTGTTAAGCTACTGCGACCTGCATGTCTCTTCCAAGGGGCATTTAAACCCTCTTGTTAAGCTACTGCGACCTCCACCTCTTTTCCAAGGGGCATTTAAACCTCTTGTTAAGCTACTGCGACCTGCATGTCTCTTCCAAGGGGCATTTAAACCGTATTATTAAGCTACTGCGACCTGCACGTCTCTTCCAATGGGCATTTAAACCGTCTTGTTAAGCTACTGCGACCTGCACGTCTCTAACAAGGGGCATTTACACCGTCTTGTTAAGCTACTGCGACCTGCACGTCTCTTCCAAGGGGCATTTAAACCATCTTGTTAAGCTACTGCTACCTGCACGTCTCTTCCAAGGGGCATTTAAACCTTCTTGTTAAGCTACTGCGACTTGCACGTCTCTTCCAAGGGGCATTTAAACCGTCTTTTTAACCTGCTGTGACCTGCATATCTCTTCCAAGGGGCATTTAAACCTTCTTGTTAAGCTACTGCGACTTGCACGTCTCTTCCAAGGGGCATTTAAAACGTCTTGTTAAGCCACTGCGACTTGCACGTCTCTTCCAAGGGGCATTTAAACCATCTTGTTAAGCTACTGCGACCTCCACCGCTCTTCCAAGGGGCATTTAAATCGTCTTGTTAAGCTACTGCGACGTGCATGTCTCTTCCAAGGGGCATTTAAACCGTCTTGGTAAGCTACTGTGACCTGCAAGCCTATTCCAAGGGGCATTTAAACCGTCTTGTTAAGCTACTGCGACCTGCACGTTTCTTCCAAGCGGCATTTAAACCGTCTTGTTAAGCTAATGCAACCTGCGCGTCTCTTCCAAGGGGCATTTAAACCACCTTGTTAAGCTACTGCTACCTCCACCGCTCTTCCAAAGGGCATTTTAACTGTCTTGTTAGGCTACTGTGACCTGCACGTCTCTACCTAGGGGCATTTAAACCGTCTTGTTAAGCTACTGCGAACTCCACTGCTCTTCCAAGGGGCATTTAATCTGTCTTGTTAAGCTACTGCGACCTGCACGTCTCTTCCAAGGGGCATTTAAACCACCTTGTTAAGCTACTGCGACCTCCACCGCTCTTCCAAAGGGCATTTTAACTGTCTTGTTAAGCTACTGTGACCTGCACGTCTCTACCTAGGGGCATTTAAACCGTCTTGTTAAGCTACTTCGACCTGCACGTCTCTTCCAAGGGGCATTTAAACCGTCCTGTTAAGCTTCTGCGACCTGCACGTCTCTTCCAAGGGGCATTTAAACCGTCTTGTTAAGCTACTGCGACCTGCATGTCTCTTCCAAGGGGCATTTAAACTGTCTTGTTAAGCTACTGCGACCTCCACCGCTCTTCCAAGGGGCATTTAAACTGTCTTGTTAAGCTACTGCGACCTGCACGTCTCTTCCAAGGGGCATTTAAACCGTCTTGGTAAGCTACTGCGACCTGCATGTCTCTTCCAAAGGGCATTTAATCTGTCTTGTTAATCTGCTGCGACCTGCACGTCTTTTCCAAGGGGCATTTAAACCGTCTTGTTAAGCTGCTGCGACCTGCATGTCTCTTCCAAGGGGCATTTAAACCCTCTTGTTAAGCTACTGCGACCTCCACCTCTCTTCCAAGGGGCATTTAAACCGTCTTGTTAAGCTACTGCGACCTGCATGTCTCTTCCAAGGGGCATTTAAACCGTATTATTAAGCTACTGCGACCTGCACGTCTCTTCCAAGGGGCATTTAAACCGTCTTGTTAAGCTACTGCGACTTGCACGTCTCTTCCAAGGCGCATTTAAACCATCTTGTTAAGCTACTGTAACCTCCACAATCTTTGCATGGGGCCTTTAAACCGTTTTGTTAAGCTACTGCGACCTGAACGTCTCTTCCAAGGCGCATTTAAACCGTCTTGTTAAGCTGCTGTGACCTGCATATCTCTTCCAAGGGGCATTTAAACCTTCTTGTTAAGCTACTGCGACCTGCACATCTCTTCCAAGGGGCATTTAAAACGTCTTGTTAAGCTACTGAGACTTGCACGTCTCTTCCAAGGGGCATTTAAACCGTCTTGTTAAGCTACTGCGACCTCAACCGCTCTTCCAAGGGGCATTTAAACCGTCTTGTTAAGCTACTGCGACCTGCATGTCTCTTCCAAGGGGCATTTAAACCGTCTTGGTAAACTACTGCGACCTGCAAGCCTCTTCCAAGGGGCATTTAAACCGTATTGTTAAGCTTCTGCGACCTGCACGTTTCTTCCAAGTGGCATTTAAACCGTCTTGTTAAGCTTATGTGACCTGCACGTCTCTTCCAAGGGGCATTTAAACCACCTTGTTAAGCTACTGCGACCTCCACCGCTCTTCCAAAGGGCATTTTAACTGTCTTATTAAGCTACTGCGACCTCCACCGCTCTTCCAAGGGGCTTTTAATCCGTCATTTTAAGCTACTGCGACCTGCATGTCTCTTCCAAGGGGAATTTAAACTGTCTTGTTAAGCTACTGGGACCTCCACTGCTCTTCCAAGGGGCATTTAAACTGTCTTGTTAAGCTACTGCGACCTCCACCGCTCTTCCAAGGGGCTTTTAATCCGTCATTTTAAGCTACTGTGACCTGCACGTCTCTTCCAAGGGGCATTTAAACCGTTTTGTTAAGCAAGTGCGACTTTCACGTCTCTTCCAAGGGGCATTTAAACCGTCTTGTTAATCTACTGCGACATGCACGTCTGTTCCAAGGGGCATTTAAACTGTCTTGTTAAGCTACTGAGACCTGCACGTCTCTTCCAAGGGGCATTTAATCTGTCTTGTTAAGCTACTGCGACCTGCACGTCTTTTCCAAGGGGCATTTAAACCGTCTTGTTAAGCTGCTTCGACCTGCATGTCTCTTCCAAGGGGCATTTAAACCCTATTGTTAAGCTACTGCGATCTCCACCTCTCTTCCAAGGGGCATTTAAACCGTCTTGTTAAGCTACTGCGACCTGCATGTCTCTTCCAAGGGACATTTAAACCGTCTTATTAAGCTACTGAGACCTGCACGTCTCTTCCAATGGGCATTTAAACCGTCTTGTTATGCTACTGCGACCTACACGTCTCTTCCAAGGGGCATTTACACCGTCTTGTTAAGCTAATGCGACCTGCACGTCTATTCCAAGGGGCATTTAAACCATCTTGTTAAGCTACTGCGACCTGTACGTCACTTCTAAGGGGCATTTAAACCATCTTGTTAAGCTACTGCGACTTGCACGTCTCTTCCAAGGGGCATTTAAACCGTCTTGTTAAGCTACTGTAACCTCCACCACTTTTCCAAGGGGCATTTAAACCGTCTTGTTAAGCTACTGCGACCTGCACGTCTCTTCCAAGGGGCATTTAAACCTTCTTGTTAAGCTACTGCGACTTGCACGTCTCTTCCATGGGGCATTTAAAACGTCTTGTTAAGCTACTGCGACTTGCACGTCTCTTCCAAGGGGCATTTAAACCGTCTTGTTAAGCTACTGCGACCTCCACCGCTCTTCCTAGGGGCATTTAAATCGTCTTGTTAAGCTACTGCGACCTGCACGTCTCTTCCAAGGGGAATTAAAACCATCTTGTTAAGATACTGCGAACTGCATGTCTCTTCCAAGGGGAATTTAAACCGTCTTGTTAAGCTTCTGCGACCTGCACGTCTCTTCCAAGGGGCATTTAAACCGTCTTGTTAAGCTACTGCGACCTGCATGTCTCTTCCAAGGGACATTAAAACTGTCTTTTTAAGCTACTGCGACCTCCACCGCTCTGCCAAGGGGCATTTAAACCGTCTTGCTAAGCTACTGTGACCTGCACGTCTCTTCCAAGGGGCATTTAAACTGTCTTGTTAAGCTACTGCGACCTCCACCGCTCTCCCAAGGGGCTTTATTCCGTCATTTTAAGCCACTGTGACCTTCATGTCTCTTCCAAGGGGCATTTAAACCGTCTTGTTAAGCTACTGCGACCTGCACGTCTCTTCCAAGGGGCATTTAAACCGCTTTGTTAAGCTACTGCGACCTGCATGTCTCTTCCAAGGGCCATTTAATCTGTCTTGTTAAGCTACTGCGACCTGCACGTCTTTTCCAAGGGGTATTTAAACCGTCTTGTTAAGCTGCTGCGACCTGCATGTCTCTTCCAAGGGGCATTTAAACCCTCTTGTTAAGCTACTGCGACCTCCAACTCTCTAACAAGGGGTATTTAAACCGTCTTGTTAAGCTACTGCGACCTGCACGTCTCTTCCATGTTGCATTTAAACGGTCTTGTTAAGCTACTGTGACCTGCACGTCTCTTCCAAGGGGCATTTAAACTGTCTTGTTAAGCTACTGCGACCTCCACCACTTTTCCAAGGGGCATTTAAACCGTCTTGTTAAGCTACTGCGACCTGCACATCTCTTCCAAGGGCCATTTGAACCGTCTTGGTAAGCTACTGCGACCAGCAAGCCTCTTCCCAGGGGCATTTAAACCGTCTTGTTAAGCTACTGTGACCTGCACGTCTCTTCCAAGGGGCATTTAAACCATCTTGTTAAGCTACTGCGACCTGCACGTCTTTTCCAAGGGGCATTTAAACCGTCTTGTTAAGCTACGGCGACCTCCATCGCTCTTCCAAGGGTCATTTAAACCATCTTGTTAAGCTACTGCGACCTGCACGTCTCTTCCAAGAGGCATTTAAACCGTCTTGGTAAGCTACTGCGACCTGCAAGCCTCTTCTAAGGGGCTTTTAAACCCTCTTGTTAAGCTACTGCGACCTGCACGTCTCTTGCAAGGGGCATTTAAACCGTCTTGTTAAGCTACTGCGACCTGCACGTCTCTTCCAAGGGCCATTTAAACCATCTTGGTAATCTACTGCGACCTGCAAGCCTCTTCCAAGGGGCATTTAAAACGTCTTGTTAAGCTACTGCGACCTGCATGTCTCTTCCAAGCGGCATTTAAACCGTCTTATTAAGCTACTGCGACCTGCACATC
This sequence comes from Phyllobates terribilis, assembly GCF_046119375.1. Lineage (NCBI taxonomy): Eukaryota > Metazoa > Chordata > Amphibia > Anura > Dendrobatidae > Phyllobates > Phyllobates terribilis. The sequence continues at coordinate 652,758,697 of NW_027362761.1, forward strand.
TTTTCCAAGGGGCATTTAAACCGTCTTGTTAAGCTGCTGCGACCTGCATGTCTCTTCCAAAGGGCATTTAAACCCTCTTGTTAAGCTACTGCGACCTCCACCGCTCTTCCAAGGGGCATTTAAACCGTCTTGTTAAGCTACTGCGACCTGCATGTCTCTTCCAAGGGGCATTTAAACCGTCTTATTAAGCTACTGCGACCTGCACGTCTCTTCCAATGGGCATTTAAACCGTCTTGTTAAGCTACTGCGACCTGCACATCTCTTCCAAGGGGCATATACACCGTCTTGTTAAGCTACTGCGACCTGCACGTCTCTTCCAAGGGGCATTTAAACCATCTTGTTAAGCTACTGCGACCTGCACGTCTCTTCCAAGGGGCATTTAAACCGTCTTGTTAAGCTACTGTAACCTCCACCACTTTTCCAAGGGGCATTTAAACCGTCTTGTTAAGCTACTGCGACCTGCACGTCTCTTCCAAGGGGCATTTAAACCGTCTTGTTAAGCTGCTGTGACCTGCATATCTCTTCCAAGGGGCATTTAAACCTTCTTGTTAAGCTACTGCGACTTGCACGTCTCTTCCAAGGGGCATTTAAAATGTCTTGTTAAGCTACTGCGACTTGCACGTCTCTTCCAAGGGGCATTTAAACCGTCTTGTTAAGCTACTGCGACCTACACCGCTCTTCCTAGGGGCATTTAAATCGTCTTGTTAAGCTACTGCGACGTGCATGTCTCTTCCAAGGGGCATTTAAACCGTCTTGGTAAGCTACTGCGACCTGCAAGCCTCTTCCAAGGGGCATTTAAACCGTCTTGTTAAGCTACTGCGACCTGCACGTTTCTACCAAGCGGCATTTAAACCGTCTTGTTAAGCTAATGCAACCTGCACGTCTCTTCCAAGGGGCATTTAAACCACCTTGTTAAGCTACTGCTACCTCCACCGCTCTTCCAAAGGGCATTTTAACTGTCTTGTTAGGCTACTGTGACCTGCATGTGTCTACCTAGGGGCATTTAAACCATCTTGTTAAGCTACTGCGACCTCCACTGCTCTTCCAAGGGGCATTTAATCTGTCTTGTTAAGCTACTGCGACCTGCACGTCTCTTCCAAGGGGCATTTAAACCATCTTGTTAAGATACTGCGAACTGCACGTCTCTTCCAAGGGGAATTTAAACCGTCTTGTTAAGCTTCTGCGACCTGCACGTCTCTTCCAAGGGGCATTTAAACCGTCTTGTTAAGCTACTGCGACCTGCATGTCTCTTCCAAGGGACATTAAAACTGTCTTGTTAAGCTACTGCGACCTCCACCGCTCTGCCAAGGGGCATTTAAACCGTCTTGCTAAGCTACTGTGACCTGCACTTCTCTTCCAAGGGGCATTTAAACTGTCTTGTTAAGCTACTGCGACCTCCACCGCTCTTCAAAGGGGCTTTATTCCGTCATTTTAAGCCACTGTGACCTGCACGTCTCTTCCAAGGGGCATTTAAACCGTCTTGTTAAGCTACTGCGACCTGCACGTCTCTTCCAAGGGGCATTTAAACCGCTTTGTTAAGCTCCTGCGACCTGCATGTCTCTTCCAAGGGCCATTTAATCTGTCTTGTTAAGCTACTGCGACCTGCACGTCTTTTCCAAGGGGTATTTAAACCGTCTTGTTAAGCTGCTGCGCCCTGCATGTCTCTTCCAAGGGGCATTTAAACCCTTTTGTTAAGCTACTGCGACCTCCAACTCTATTCCAAGGGGCATTTAAACCGTCTTGTTAAGCTACTGCGACCTGCACGTCTCTTCCATGTTGCATTTAAACGGTCTTGTTAAGCTACTCTGACCTGCACGTCTCTTCCAAGGGGCATTTAAACTGTCTTGTTAAGCTACTGCGACCTCCACCGCTCTTCCAAGGGGAATTTAAACCGTCTTGTTAAGCTACTGCGACCTGCACATCTCTTCCAAGGGCCATTTAAACCGTCTTGGTAAGCTACTGCGAACTGCAAGCCTCTTCCAAGGGGCATTTAAACCGTCTTGTTAAGCTACTGTGACCTGCACGTCTCTTCCAAGGGGCATTTAAACCATCTTGTTAAGCTACTGCGACCTGCACGTCTTTTCCAAGGGGCATTTAAACCATCTTGTTAAGCTACGGCGACCTCCACCGCTCTTCCAAGGGGCATTTAAACCATCTTGTTAAGATACTGCGACCTGCACGTCTCTTCCAAGCGGCATTTAAACCGTCTTGGTAAGCTACTGCGACCTGCAAGCCTCTTCTAAGGGGCTTTTAAACCCTCCTGTTAAGCTACTGCGACCTGCACGTCTCTTGCAAGGGGCATTTAAACCATCTTGTTAAGCTACTGCGACCTGCAAGCCTCTTCTAAGGGGCTTTTAAACGCTCTTGTTAAGCTACTGCGACCTGCACGTCTCTTGCAAGGGGCATTTAAACCATCTTATTAAGCTACTGCGACCTGCACGTCTCTTCCAAGGGCCATTTAAACCGTCATGGTAATCTACTGCGACCTGCAAGCCTCTTCCAAGGGGCATTTAAAACATCTTGTTAAGCTACTGCGACCTGCATGTCTCTTCCAAGCGGCATTTTAACCGTCTTGTTAAGCTAATGCGACCTGCACGTCTCTTCCAAGGGGCATTTAAACCATCTTGTTAAGCTACTGCGACCTGCACTGCTCTTCCAAGGGGCATTTAATCCGTCTTGAAAAGCTACTGCGACCTGCACGTCTCTTCCAAGGGGCATTTAAACCATCTTGTTAAGCTACTGCGACCTGCACGTCTTTTCCAAGGGGCATTTAAACCGTCTTGTTAAGCTACTGCGACCTCCACCGCTCTTCAAAGGGGCATTTAAACCATCTTGTTAAGCTACTGCGACCTGCACGTCTTTTCCAAGAGGCATTTAAACTGTCTTGGTAAGCTACTGCGACCTGCAAGCCTCTTCTAAGGGGCATTTAAACCCTCTTGTTAAGCTACTGCGACCTGCACGTCTCTTCCAAGGGGCATTTAAAACGGCTTGTTAAGCTACTGCGACCTGCACGTCTTTTCCAAGGGGCATTTAAACCGTCTTTTTAAGCTACTGCGACCTCCACCGCTCTTCCAAGGGGCATTTAAACCGTCTTGTTAAGCTACTGCGATGTGCATGTCTCTTCCAAGGGGCATTTAAACCGTCTTGGTAAGCTACTGCGACCTGCAAGCCTCTTCCAAGGGGCATTTAAACCGTCTTGTTAAGCTACTGCGACCTGCACGTTTCTTCCAAGTGGCATTTAAACCGTCTTGTTAAGCTTATGCGACCTGCACGTCTCTTCCAAGGGGCATTTAAACCACCTTGTTAAGCTACTGCGACCTCCACCGCTCTTCCAAAGGGCATTTTAACTGTCTTGTTAAGCTACTGTGACCTGCACGTCTCTACCTAGGGGCATTTAAACCGTCTTGTTAAGCTACTGCGACCTGCACGTCTCTTCCAAGGGGCATTTAAACCGTCTTGCTAAGCTACTGCGAACTGCACGTCTCTTCCAAGGGGCATTTAAACCGTCCTGTTAAGCTTCTGCGACCTGCACGTCTCTTCCAAGGGGCATTTAAACCGTCTTGTTAAGCTACTGCGACCTGCATGTCTCTTCCAAGGGGCATTTAAACTGTCTTGTTAAGCTACTGCGACCTCCACCGCTCTTCCAAGGGGCATTTAAACTGTCTTGTTAAGCTACTGCGACCTCCACCGCTCTTCCAAGGGGCTTTTAATCCGTCATTTTAAGATACTGTGAAATCCACGTCTCTTCCAAGGGGCATTTAAACCGTTTTTTTAAGCTACTGCGACTTTCACGTCTCTTCCAAGGGGCATTTAAACTGTCTTGTTAATCTACTGCGACCTGCACGTCTCTTTCAAGGGGCATTTAAACTGTCTTGTTAAGCTACTGCGACCTGCACGTCTCTTCCAAGGGGCATTTAAACCGTCTTGGTAAGCTACTGCGACCTGCATGTCTCTTCCAGGGGGCATTTAATCTGTCTTGTTAAGCTACTGCGACCTGCACGTCTTTTCCAAGGGGCATTTAAACTGTCTTGTTAAGCTACTGCGACCTGCATGTCTCTTCCAAGGGGCATTTAAACCCTCTTGTTAAGCTACTGCGACCTCCATGTCTCTTCCAAGGGGCATTTAAACCGTATTATTAAGCTACTGCGACCTGCACGTCTCTTCCAATGGGCATTTAAACCGTCTTGTTAAGCTACTGCGACCTGCACGTCACTTCCAAGGGGCATTTAAACCATCTTGTTAAGCTACTGCTACCTGCATGTCTCTTCCAAGGGGCATTTAAACCGTCTTGTTAAGCTACTGCGACTTGCACGTCTCTTCCAAGGGGCATTTAAACCGTCTTGTTAAGCTACTGTAACCTCCACCACTTTTCCAAGGGGCATTTAAACCGTCTTGTTAAGCTACTGAGACCTGCACGTCTCTTCCAAGTGGCATTTAAACCGTCTTGTTAAGCTGCTGTGACCTGCATATCTCTTCCAAGGGGCATTTAAACCTTCTTGTTAAGCTACTGCGACTTGCACGTCTCTTCCAAGGGGCATTTAAAACGTCTTGTTAAGCTACTGCGACCTCCACCGCTCTTCCTAGGCGCATTTAAATCGCCTTGTTAAGCTACTGCGACGTGCATGTCTCTTCCAAGGGGCATTTAAACCGTCTTGGTAAGCTACTGCGACCTGCAAGCCTCTTCCAAGGGGCATTTATTCTGTCTTGTTAAGCTACTGCGACCTGCACGTCTTTTCCAAGGGGCATTTAAACCGTCTTGTTAAGCTACTGCGACCTGCACGTCTCTTCCAAGGGGCATTTAAACTGTCTTGTTAAGCTACTGCGACCTGCTCGTCTCTTCCAAGGGGCATTTAAACCGTCTTGTTAAGCTACTGCGACCTGCATGTCTCTTCCAGGGGGCATTTAATCTGTCTTGTTAAGCTACTGCGACCTGCACGTCTTTTCCAAGGGGCATTTAAACTGTCTTGTTAAGCTACTGCGACCTGCATGTCTCTTCCAAGGGGCATTTAAACCCTCTTGTTAAGCTACTGCGACCTGCATGTCTCTTCCAAGGGGCATTTAAACCGTATTATTAAGCTACTGCGACCTGCACGTCTCTTTCAATGGGCATTTAAACCGTCTTGTTAAGCTACTGCGACCTGCACGTCACTTCCAAGGGGCATTTAAACCATCTTGTTAAGCTACTGCTACCTGCACGTCTCTTCCAAGGGGCATTTAAACCGTCTTGTTAAGCTACTGCGACTTTCACGTCTCTTCCAAGGGGCATTTAAACCGTCTTGTTAAGCTACTGTAACCTCCACCACTTTTCCAAGGGGCATTTAAACCGTCTTGTTAAGCTACTGAGACCTGCACGTCTCTTCCAAGTGGCATTTAAACCGTCTTGTTAAGCTGCTGTGACCTGCATATCTCTTCCAAGGGGCATTTAAACCTTCTTGTTAAGCTACTGCGACTTGCACGTCTCTTCCAAGGGGCATTTAAAACGTCTTGTTAAGCTACTGCGACCTCCACCGCTCTTCCTAGGCGCATTTAAATCGCCTTGTTAAGCTACTGCGACGTGCATGTCTCTTCCAAGGGGCATTTAAACCGTCTTGGTAAGCTACTGCGACCTGCAAGCCTCTTCCAAGGGGCATTTATTCTGTCTTGTTAAGCTACTGTGACCTGCACGTTTTTTCCAAGGGGCATTTAAACCGTCTTGTTAAGCTACTGTGACCTGCACGTCTCTTCTAAGGGGCATTTAAACCCTCTTGTTAAGCTACTGCGACCTCCACCTCTCTTCCAAGGGGCATTTCAACCGTCTTGTTAAGCTACTGCGACCTGCATGTCTCTTCCAAGGGGCATTTAAACCGTATTATTAAGCTACTGCGACCTGCACGTCTCTTCCAATGGGCATTTAAACCGTCTTGATAAGCTACTGCGACCTGCACGTCTCTTCCAAGGGGCATTTACACCGTCTTTTTAAGATACTGCGACCTGCACGTCTCTTCCAAGGGGCATTTAAACCATCTTGTTAAGCTACTGCTACCTGCACGTCTCTTCCAAGGGGCATTTAAACCGTCTTGTTAAGCTACTGCGACTTGCACGTCTCTTCCAAGGGGCATTTAAACCGTCTTGTTAAGCTACTGTAACCTCCACCATTTTTCCAAGGGGCATTTAAACCGTCTTGTTAAGCTACTGAGACCTGCACGTCTCTTCCAAGGGGCATTTAAACCCTCTTGTTAAGCTGCTGTGACCTGCATATCTCTTCCAAGGGGCATTTAAACCTTCTTGTTAAGCTACTGTGACTTGCACGTCTCTTCCAAGGGGCATTTAAAACGTCTTGTTAAGCTACTGCGACTTGCACGTCTCTTCCAAGGGGCATTTAAAACGTCTTGTTAAGCTACTGCGACTTGCACGTCTCTTCCAAGGGGCATTTAAACCGTCTTGTTAAGCTACTGCTACCTCCACCGCTCTTCCAAAGGGCATTTTAACTGTCTTGTTAGGCTACTGTGACCTGCACGTCTCTACCTAGGGGCATTTAAACCATCTTGTTAAGCTACTGCGACCTCCACTGCTCTTCCAAGGGGCATTTAATCTGTCTTCTTAAGCTACTGCGACCTGCACGTCTCTTCCAAGGGGCATTTAAACCACCTTGTTAAGCTACTGCGACCTCCACCGCTCGTCCAAAGGGCATTTTAACTGTCTTGTTAAGCTACTGTGACCTGCACGTCTCTACCTAGGGGCATTTAAACCGTCTTGTTAAGCTACTGCGACCTGAACGTCTCTTCAAAGGGGCATTTAAACCTTCTTGTTAAGCTACTGCGACTTGCACGTCTCTTCCAAGGGGCATTTAAAACGTCTTGTTAAGCTACTGCGACTTGCACGTCTCTTCCAAGGGGCATTTAAAACGTCTTGTTAAGCTACTGCGACTTGCACGTCTCTTCCAAGGGGCATTTAAACCGTCTTGTTAAGCTACTGCTACCTCCACCGCTCTTCCAAAGGGGATTTTAACTGTCTTGTTAGGCTACTGTGACCTGCACGTCTCTACCTACGGGCATTTAAACCATCTTGTTAAGCTACTGCGACCTCCACTGCTCTTCCAAGGGGCATTTAATCTGTCTTCTTAAGCTACTGCGACCTGCACGTCTCTTCCAAGGGGCATTTAAACCACCTAGTTAAGCTACTGCGACCTCCACCGCTCTTCCAAAGGGCATTTTAACTGTCTTGTTAAGCTACTGTGACCTGCACGTCTCTACCTAGGGGCATTTAAACCGTCTTGTTAAGCTACTGCGACCTGAACGTCTCTTCCAAGGGGCATTTAAACCGTCTTGTTAAGCTACTGCGAACTGCACGTCTCTTCCAAGGGGCATTTAAACTGTCCTGTTAAGCTTCTGCGACCTGCACGTCTCTTCCAAGGGGCATTTAAACCGTCTTGTTAAGCTACTGCGACCTGCATGTCTCTTCCAAGGGGCATTTAAACTGTCTTGTTAAGCTACTGCGACCTCCACCGCTCTTCCAAGGGGCATTTAAACTGTCTTGTTAAGCTACTGCGACCTCCACCGCTCTTCCAAGGGGCTTTTAATCCGTCATTTTAAACTACTGTGACCTGCACGTCTCTTCCAAGGGGCATTTAAACCGTCTTGTTAATTTACTGCGACCTGCACGTCTCTTCCAAGGGGCATTTAAACTGTCTTGTTAAGCTACTGCGACCTGCACGTCTCTTCCAAGGGGCATTTAAACCGTCTTGGTAAGCTACTGCGACCTGCATGTCTCTTCCAAGGGGCATTTAATCTGTCTTGTTAAGCTACTGCGACCTGCACATCTTTTCCAAGGGGCATTTAAACCGTCTTGTTAAGCTGCTGCGACCTGCATGTCTCTCCCAAGGGGCATTTAAACCCTCTTGTTAAGCTACTGCGACCCCAACCTCTCTTCCAAGGGGCATTTAAACCGTCTTGTTAAGCTACTGCGACCTGCATGTCTCTTCCAAGGGGCATTTAAACCGTATTATTAAGCTACTGCGACCTGCACGTCTCTTCCAAGGGGCATTTAAACTGTCTTGTTAAGCTACTGCGACCTCCTCCGCTCTTCCAAGGGGCTTTTAATACGTCATTTTAAACTACTGTGACCTGCACGTCTCTTCCAAGGGGCATTTAAACCGTTTTGTTAAGCTACTGCGACTTTCACGTCTCTTCCAAGGGGCATTTAAACCGTCTTGTTAATTTACTGCGACCTGCACGTCTCTTACAAGGGGCATTTAAACTATCTTGTTAAGCTACTGCGACCTGCACGTCTCTTCCAAGGGGCATTTAAACCGTCTTGGTAAGCTACTGCTACCTGCATGTCTCTTCCAAGGGGCATTTAATCTGTCTTGTTAAGCTACTGCGACCTGCACGTCTTTTCCAAGGGGCATTTAAACCGTCTTGTTAAGCTGCTGCGACCTGCATGTCTCTTCCAAGGGGCATTTAAACCCTCTTGTTAAGGTACTGCGACCTCCACCTCTCTTCCAAGGGGCATTTAAACCGTCTTGTTAAGCTACTGCGACCTGCATGTCTCTTCCAAGGGGCATTTAAACCGTATTATTAAGCTACTGCGACCTGCACGTCTCTTCCAAGGGGCATTTAAACCGTCTTGTTAAGCTACTGCGACTTGCACGTCTCTTCAAAGGCGCATTTAAACCATCTTGTTAAGCTACTGCGACCTCCACCTCTCTTCCAAGGGGCATTTAAACCGTCTTGTTAAGCTACTGCGACCTGCATGTCTCTTCCAAGGGGCATTTAAACCATATTATTAAGCTACTGCGACCTGCACGTCTCTTCCAAGGGGCATTTAAAACGTCTTGTTAAGCTACTGCGACTTTCACGTCTCTTCCAAGGGGCATTTAAACCGTCTTGTTAAGCTACTGCGACCTCCACCGCTCTTCCAAGGGGCATTTAAACCGTCTTGTTAAGCTACTGCGACCTGCATGTCTCTTCCAATGGGCATTTAAACCGTCTTGTTAAGCTACTGCGACCTGCACGTCTCTTCCAAGGGGCATTTAAACCATCTTGTTAAGCTACTGCTACCTGCACGTCTCTTCCAAGGGGCATTTAAACCGTCTTGTTAAGCTACTGCGTCTTGCACGTCTCTTCCAAGGGGCATTTAAACCGTCTTGTTAAGCTACTGTAACCTCCACCACTTTTCCAAGGGGCATTTAAACCGTCTTGTTAAGCTGCTGTGACCTGCATATCTCTTCCAAGGGGCATTTAAACCTTCTTGTTAAGCCACTGCGACTTGCACGTCTCTTCCAAGGGGCATTTAAAACGTCTTGTTAAGCTACTGCGACTTGCACGTCTCTTCCAAGGGGCATTTAAACCGTCTTGTTAAGCTACTGCGACCTCCACCGCTCTTCCTAGGCGCATTTAAATCGTCTTGTTAAGCTACTGCGACGTGCATGTCTCTTCCAAGGGGCATTTAAACCGTCTTGGTAAGCTACTGCGACCTGCAAGCCTCTTCCAAGGGGCATTTAATCTGTCTTGTTAAGCTACTGCGACCTGCACGTCTTTTCCAAGGGGCATTTAAACTGTCTTGTTAAGCTACTGCGACCTGCATGTCTCTTCCAAGGGGCATTTAAACCCTCTTGTTAAGCTACTGCGACCTCCACCTCTTTTCCAAGGGGCATTTAAACCTCTTGTTAAGCTACTGCGACCTGCATGTCTCTTCCAAGGGGCATTTAAACCGTATTATTAAGCTACTGCGACCTGCACGTCTCTTCCAATGGGCATTTAAACCGTCTTGTTAAGCTACTGCGACCTGCACGTCTCTAACAAGGGGCATTTACACCGTCTTGTTAAGCTACTGCGACCTGCACGTCTCTTCCAAGGGGCATTTAAACCATCTTGTTAAGCTACTGCTACCTGCACGTCTCTTCCAAGGGGCATTTAAACCTTCTTGTTAAGCTACTGCGACTTGCACGTCTCTTCCAAGGGGCATTTAAACCGTCTTTTTAACCTGCTGTGACCTGCATATCTCTTCCAAGGGGCATTTAAACCTTCTTGTTAAGCTACTGCGACTTGCACGTCTCTTCCAAGGGGCATTTAAAACGTCTTGTTAAGCCACTGCGACTTGCACGTCTCTTCCAAGGGGCATTTAAACCATCTTGTTAAGCTACTGCGACCTCCACCGCTCTTCCAAGGGGCATTTAAATCGTCTTGTTAAGCTACTGCGACGTGCATGTCTCTTCCAAGGGGCATTTAAACCGTCTTGGTAAGCTACTGTGACCTGCAAGCCTATTCCAAGGGGCATTTAAACCGTCTTGTTAAGCTACTGCGACCTGCACGTTTCTTCCAAGCGGCATTTAAACCGTCTTGTTAAGCTAATGCAACCTGCGCGTCTCTTCCAAGGGGCATTTAAACCACCTTGTTAAGCTACTGCTACCTCCACCGCTCTTCCAAAGGGCATTTTAACTGTCTTGTTAGGCTACTGTGACCTGCACGTCTCTACCTAGGGGCATTTAAACCGTCTTGTTAAGCTACTGCGAACTCCACTGCTCTTCCAAGGGGCATTTAATCTGTCTTGTTAAGCTACTGCGACCTGCACGTCTCTTCCAAGGGGCATTTAAACCACCTTGTTAAGCTACTGCGACCTCCACCGCTCTTCCAAAGGGCATTTTAACTGTCTTGTTAAGCTACTGTGACCTGCACGTCTCTACCTAGGGGCATTTAAACCGTCTTGTTAAGCTACTTCGACCTGCACGTCTCTTCCAAGGGGCATTTAAACCGTCTTGTTAAGCTACTGCGACCTGCATGTCTCTTCCAAGGGGCATTTAAACTGTCTTGTTAAGCTACTGCGACCTCCACCGCTCTTCCAAGGGGCATTTAAACTGTCTTGTTAAGCTACTGCGACCTGCACGTCTCTTCCAAGGGGCATTTAAACCGTCTTGGTAAGCTACTGCGACCTGCATGTCTCTTCCAAAGGGCATTTAATCTGTCTTGTTAAGCTGCTGCGACCTGCACGTCTTTTCCAAGGGGCATTTAAACCGTCTTGTTAAGCTGCTGCGACCTGCATGTCTCTTCCAAGGGGCATTTAAACCCTCTTGTTAAGCTACTGCGACCTCCACCTCTCTTCCAAGGGGCATTTAAACCGTCTTGTTAAGCTACTGCGACCTGCATGTCTCTTCCAAGGGGCATTTAAACCGTATTATTAAGCTACTGCGACCTGCACGTCTCTTCCAAGGGGCATTTAAACCGTCTTGTTAAGCTACTGCGACTTGCACGTCTCTTCCAAGGCGCATTTAAACCATCTTGTTAAGCTACTGTAACCTCCACAATCTTTGCATGGGGCCTTTAAACCGTTTTGTTAAGCTACTGCGACCTGAACGTCTCTTCCAAGGCGCATTTAAACCGTCTTGTTAAGCTGCTGTGACCTGCATATCTCTTCCAAGGGGCATTTAAACCTTCTTGTTAAGCTACTGCGACCTGCACATCTCTTCCAAGGGGCATTTAAAACGTCTTGTTAAGCTACTGAGACTTGCACGTCTCTTCCAAGGGGCATTTAAACCGTCTTGTTAAGCTACTGCGACCTCAACCGCTCTTCCAAGGGGCATTTAAACCGTCTTGTTAAGCTACTGCGACCTGCATGTCTCTTCCAAGGGGCATTTAAACCGTCTTGGTAAACTAGTGCGACCTGCAAGCCTCTTCCAAGGGGCATTTAAACCGTATTGTTAAGCTTCTGCGACCTGCACGTTTCTTCCAAGTGGCATTTAAACCGTCTTGTTAAGCTTATGTGACCTGCACGTCTCTTCCAAGGGGCATTTAAACCACCTTGTTAAGCTACTGCGACCTCCACCGCTCTTCCAAAGGGCATTTTAACTGTCTTATTAAGCTACTGCGACCTCCACCGCTCTTCCAAGGGGCTTTTAATCCGTCATTTTAAGCTACTGCGACCTGCATGTCTCTTCCAAGGGGAATTTAAACTGTCTTGTTAAGCTACTGGGACCTCCACTGCTCTTCCAAGGGGCATTTAAACTGTCTTGTTAAGCTACTGCGACCTCCACCGCTCTTCCAAGGGGCTTTTAATCCGTCATTTTAAGCTACTGTGACCTGCACGTCTCTTCCAAGGGGCATTTAAACCGTTTTGTTAAGCTAGTGCGACTTTCACGTCTCTTCCAAGGGGCATTTAAACCGTCTTGTTAATCTACTGCGACATGCACGTCTGTTCCAAGGGGCATTTAAACTGTCTTGTTAAGCTACTGAGACCTGCACGTCTCTTCCAAGGGGCATTTAATCTGTCTTGTTAAGCTACTGCGACCTGCACGTCTTTTCCAAGGGGCATTTAAACCGTCTTGTTAAGCTGCTTCGACCTGCATGTCTCTTCCAAGGGGCATTTAAACCCTATTGTTAAGCTACTGCGATCTCCACCTCTCTTCCAAGGGGCATTTAAACCGTCTTGTTAAGCTACTGCGACCTGCATGTCTCTTCCAAGGGACATTTAAACCGTCTTATTAAGCTACTGAGACCTGCACGTCTCTTCCAATGGGCATTTAAACCGTCTTGTTATGCTACTGCGACCTACACGTCTCTTCCAAGGGGCATTTACACCGTCTTGTTAAGCTAATGCGACCTGCACGTCTATTCCAAGGGGCATTTAAACCATCTTGTTAAGCTACTGCGACCTGTACGTCTCTTCTAAGGGGCATTTAAACCATCTTGTTAAGCTACTGCGACTTGCACGTCTCTTCCAAGGGGCATTTAAACCGTCTTGTTAAGCTACTGTAACCTCCACCACTTTTCCAAGGGGCATTTAAACCGTCTTGTTAAGCTACTGCGACCTGCACGTCTCTTCCAAGGGGCATTTAAACCTTCTTGTTAAGCTACTGCGACTTGCACGTCTCTTCCATGGGGCATTTAAAACGTCTTGTTAAGCTACTGCGACTTGCACGTCTCTTCCAAGGGGCATTTAAACCGTCTTGTTAAGCTACTGCGACCTCCACCGCTCTTCCTAGGGGCATTTAAATCGTCTTGTTAAGCTACTGCGACCTGCACGTCTCTTCCAAGGGGAATTAAAACCATCTTGTTAAGATACTGCGAACTGCATGTCTCTTCCAAGGGGAATTTAAACCGTCTTGTTAAGCTTCTGCGACCTGCACGTCTCTTCCAAGGGGCATTTAAACCGTCTTGTTAAGCTACTGCGACCTGCATGTCTCTTCCAAGGGACATTAAAACTGTCTTTTTAAGCTACTGCGACCTCCACCGCTCTGCCAAGGGGCATTTAAACCGTCTTGCTAAGCTACTGTGACCTGCACGTCTCTTCCAAGGGGCATTTAAACTGTCTTGTTAAGCTACTGCGACCTCCACCGCTCTCCCAAGGGGCTTTATTCCGTCATTTTAAGCCACTGTGACCTTCATGTCTCTTCCAAGGGGCATTTAAACCGTCTTGTTAAGCTACTGCGACCTGCACGTCTCTTCCAAGGGGCATTTAAACCGCTTTGTTAAGCTACTGCGACCTGCATGTCTCTTCCAAGGGCCATTTAATCTGTCTTGTTAAGCTACTGCGACCTGCACGTCTTTTCCAAGGGGTATTTAAACCGTCTTGTTAAGCTGCTGCGACCTGCATGTCTCTTCCAAGGGGCATTTAAACCCTCTTGTTAAGCTACTGCGACCTCCAACTCTCTAACAAGGGGTATTTAAACCGTCTTGTTAAGCTACTGCGACCTGCACGTCTCTTCCATGTTGCATTTAAACGGTCTTGTTAAGCTACTGTGACCTGCACGTCTCTTCCAAGGGGCATTTAAACTGTCTTGTTAAGCTACTGCGACCTCCACCACTTTTCCAAGGGGCATTTAAACCGTCTTGTTAAGCTACTGCGACCTGCACATCTCTTCCAAGGGCCATTTGAACCGTCTTGGTAAGCTACTGCGACCAGCAAGCCTCTTCCCAGGGGCATTTAAACCGTCTTGTTAAGCTACTGTGACCTGCACGTCTCTTCCAAGGGGCATTTAAACCATCTTGTTAAGCTACTGCGACCTGCACGTCTTTTCCAAGGGGCATTTAAACCGTCTTGTTAAGCTACGGCGACCTCCATCGCTCTTCCAAGGGTCATTTAAACCATCTTGTTAAGCTACTGCGACCTGCACGTCTCTTCCAAGAGGCATTTAAACCGTCTTGGTAAGCTACTGCGACCTGCAAGCCTCTTCTAAGGGGCTTTTAAACCCTCTTGTTAAGCTACTGCGACCTGCACGTCTCTTGCAAGGGGCATTTAAACCGTCTTGTTAAGCTACTGCGACCTGCACGTCTCTTCCAAGGGGCATTTAAACCACCTAGTTAAGCTACTGCGACCTCCACCGCTCTTCCAAAGGGCATTTTAACTGTCTTGTTAAGCTACTGTGACCTGCACGTCTCTACCTAGGGGCATTTAAACCGTCTTGTTAAGCTACTGCGACCTGAACGTCTCTTCCAAGGGGCATTTAAACCGTCTTGTTAAGCTACTGCGAACTGCACGTCTCTTCCAAGGGGCATTTAAACTGTCCTGTTAAGCTTCTGCGACCTGCACGTCTCTTCCAAGGGGCATTTAAACCGTCTTGTTAAGCTACTGCGACCTGCATGTCTCTTCCAAGGGGCATTTAAACTGTCTTGTTAAGCTACTGCGACCTCCACCGCTCTTCCAAGGGGCATTTAAACTGTCTTGTTAAGCTACTGCGACCTCCACCGCTCTTCCAAGGGGCTTTTAATCCGTCATTTTAAACTACTGTGACCTGCACGTCTCTTCCAAGGGGCATTTAAACCGTCTTGTTAATTTACTGCGACCTGCACGTCTCTTCCAAGGGGCATTTAAACTGTCTTGTTAAGCTACTGCGACCTGCACGTCTCTTCCAAGGGGCATTTAAACCGTCTTGGTAAGCTACTGCGACCTGCATGTCTCTTCCAAGGGGCATTTAATCTGTCTTGTTAAGCTACTGCGACCTGCACATCTTTTCCAAGGGGCATTTAAACCGTCTTGTTAAGCTGCTGCGACCTGCATGTCTCTCCCAAGGGGCATTTAAACCCTCTTGTTAAGCTACTGCGACCCCAACCTCTCTTCCAAGGGGCATTTAAACCGTCTTGTTAAGCTACTGCGACCTGCATGTCTCTTCCAAGGGGCATTTAAACCGTATTATTAAGCTACTGCGACCTGCACGTCTCTTCCAAGGGGCATTTAAACTGTCTTGTTAAGCTACTGCGACCTCCTCCGCTCTTCCAAGGGGCTTTTAATACGTCATTTTAAACTACTGTGACCTGCACGTCTCTTCCAAGGGGCATTTAAACCGTTTTGTTAAGCTACTGCGACTTTCACGTCTCTTCCAAGGGGCATTTAAACCGTCTTGTTAATTTACTGCGACCTGCACGTCTCTTACAAGGGGCATTTAAACTATCTTGTTAAGCTACTGCGACCTGCACGTCTCTTCCAAGGGGCATTTAAACCGTCTTGGTAAGCTACTGCTACCTGCATGTCTCTTCCAAGGGGCATTTAATCTGTCTTGTTAAGCTACTGCGACCTGCACGTCTTTTCCAAGGGGCATTTAAACCGTCTTGTTAAGCTGCTGCGACCTGCATGTCTCTTCCAAGGGGCATTTAAACCCTCTTGTTAAGGTACTGCGACCTCCACCTCTCTTCCAAGGGGCATTTAAACCGTCTTGTTAAGCTACTGCGACCTGCATGTCTCTTCCAAGGGGCATTTAAACCGTATTATTAAGCTACTGCGACCTGCACGTCTCTTCCAAGGGGCATTTAAACCGTCTTGTTAAGCTACTGCGACTTGCACGTCTCTTCAAAGGCGCATTTAAACCATCTTGTTAAGCTACTGCGACCTCCACCTCTCTTCCAAGGGGCATTTAAACCGTCTTGTTAAGCTACTGCGACCTGCATGTCTCTTCCAAGGGGCATTTAAACCATATTATTAAGCTACTGCGACCTGCACGTCTCTTCCAAGGGGCATTTAAAACGTCTTGTTAAGCTACTGCGACTTTCACGTCTCTTCCAAGGGGCATTTAAACCGTCTTGTTAAGCTACTGCGACCTCCACCGCTCTTCCAAGGGGCATTTAAACCGTCTTGTTAAGCTACTGCGACCTGCATGTCTCTTCCAATGGGCATTTAAACCGTCTTGTTAAGCTACTGCGACCTGCACGTCTCTTCCAAGGGGCATTTAAACCATCTTGTTAAGCTACTGCTACCTGCACGTCTCTTCCAAGGGGCATTTAAACCGTCTTGTTAAGCTACTGCGTCTTGCACGTCTCTTCCAAGGGGCATTTAAACCGTCTTGTTAAGCTACTGTAACCTCCACCACTTTTCCAAGGGGCATTTAAACCGTCTTGTTAAGCTGCTGTGACCTGCATATCTCTTCCAAGGGGCATTTAAACCTTCTTGTTAAGCCACTGCGACTTGCACGTCTCTTCCAAGGGGCATTTAAAACGTCTTGTTAAGCTACTGCGACTTGCACGTCTCTTCCAAGGGGCATTTAAACCGTCTTGTTAAGCTACTGCGACCTCCACCGCTCTTCCTAGGCGCATTTAAATCGTCTTGTTAAGCTACTGCGACGTGCATGTCTCTTCCAAGGGGCATTTAAACCGTCTTGGTAAGCTACTGCGACCTGCAAGCCTCTTCCAAGGGGCATTTAATCTGTCTTGTTAAGCTACTGCGACCTGCACGTCTTTTCCAAGGGGCATTTAAACTGTCTTGTTAAGCTACTGCGACCTGCATGTCTCTTCCAAGGGGCATTTAAACCCTCTTGTTAAGCTACTGCGACCTCCACCTCTTTTCCAAGGGGCATTTAAACCTCTTGTTAAGCTACTGCGACCTGCATGTCTCTTCCAAGGGGCATTTAAACCGTATTATTAAGCTACTGCGACCTGCACGTCACTTCCAATGGGCATTTAAACCGTCTTGTTAAGCTACTGCGACCTGCACGTCTCTAACAAGGGGCATTTACACCGTCTTGTTAAGCTACTGCGACCTGCACGTCTCTTCCAAGGGGCATTTAAACCATCTTGTTAAGCTACTGCTACCTGCACGTCTCTTCCAAGGGGCATTTAAACCTTCTTGTTAAGCTACTGCGACTTGCACGTCTCTTCCAAGGGGCATTTAAACCGTCTTTTTAACCTGCTGTGACCTGCATATCTCTTCCAAGGGGCATTTAAACCTTCTTGTTAAGCTACTGCGACTTGCACGTCTCTTCCAAGGGGCATTTAAAACGTCTTGTTAAGCCACTGCGACTTGCACGTCTCTTCCAAGGGGCATTTAAACCATCTTGTTAAGCTACTGCGACCTCCACCGCTCTTCCAAGGGGCATTTAAATCGTCTTGTTAAGCTACTGCGACGTGCATGTCTCTTCCAAGGGGCATTTAAACCGTCTTGGTAAGCTACTGTGACCTGCAAGCCTATTCCAAGGGGCATTTAAACCGTCTTGTTAAGCTACTGCGACCTGCACGTTTCTTCCAAGCGGCATTTAAACCGTCTTGTTAAGCTAATGCAACCTGCGCGTCTCTTCCAAGGGGCATTTAAACCACCTTGTTAAGCTACTGCTACCTCCACCGCTCTTCCAAAGGGCATTTTAACTGTCTTGTTAGGCTACTGTGACCTGCACGTCTCTACCTAGGGGCATTTAAACCGTCTTGTTAAGCTACTGCGAACTCCACTGCTCTTCCAAGGGGCATTTAATCTGTCTTGTTAAGCTACTGCGACCTGCACGTCTCTTCCAAGGGGCATTTAAACCACCTTGTTAAGCTACTGCGACCTCCACCGCTCTTCCAAAGGGCATTTTAACTGTCTTGTTAAGCTACTGTGACCTGCACGTCTCTACCTAGGGGCATTTAAACCGTCTTGTTAAGCTACTTCGACCTGCACGTCTCTTCCAAGGGGCATTTAAACCGTCTTGTTAAGCTACTGCGACCTGCATGTCTCTTCCAAGGGGCATTTAAACTGTCTTGTTAAGCTACTGCGACCTCCACCGCTCTTCCAAGGGGCATTTAAACTGTCTTGTTAAGCTACTGCGACCTGCACGTCTCTTCCAAGGGGCATTTAAACCGTCTTGGTAAGCTACTGCGACCTGCATGTCTCTTCCAAAGGGCATTTAATCTGTCTTGTTAAGCTGCTGCGACCTGCACGTCTTTTCCAAGGGGCATTTAAACCGTCTTGTTAAGCTGCTGCGACCTGCATGTCTCTTCCAAGGGGCATTTAAACCCTCTTGTTAAGCTACTGCGACCTCCACCTCTCTTCCAAGGGGCATTTAAACCGTCTTGTTAAGCTACTGCGACCTGCATGTCTCTTCCAAGGGGCATTTAAACCGTATTATTAAGCTACTGCGACCTGCACGTCTCTTCCAAGGGGCATTTAAACCGTCTTGTTAAGCTACTGCGACTTGCACGTCTCTTCCAAGGCGCATTTAAACCATCTTGTTAAGCTACTGTAACCTCCACAATCTTTGCATGGGGCCTTTAAACCGTTTTGTTAAGCTACTGCGACCTGAACGTCTCTTCCAAGGCGCATTTAAACCGTCTTGTTAAGCTGCTGTGACCTGCATATCTCTTCCAAGGGGCATTTAAACCTTCTTGTTAAGCTACTGCGACCTGCACATCTCTTCCAAGGGGCATTTAAAACGTCTTGTTAAGCTACTGAGACTTGCACGTCTCTTCCAAGGGGCATTTAAACCGTCTTGTTAAGCTACTGCGACCTCAACCGCTCTTCCAAGGGGCATTTAAACCGTCTTGTTAAACTACTGCGACCTGCATGTCTCTTCCAAGGGGCATTTAAACCGTCTTGGTAAACTACTGCGACCTGCAAGCCTCTTCCAAGGGGCATTTAAACCGTATTGTTAAGCTTCTGCGACCTGCACGTTTCTTCCAAGTGGCATTTAAACCGTCTTGTTAAGCTTATGTGACCTGCACGTCTCTTCCAAGGGGCATTTAAACCACCTTGTTAAGCTACTGCGACCTCCACCGCTCTTCCAAAGGGCATTTTAACTGTCTTATTAAGCTACTGCGACCTCCACCGCTCTTCCAAGGGGCTTTTAATCCGTCATTTTAAGCTACTGCGACCTGCATGTCTCTTCCAAGGGGAATTTAAACTGTCTTGTTAAGCTACTGGGACCTCCACTGCTCTTCCAAGGGGCATTTAAACTGTCTTGTTAAGCTACTGCGACCTCCACCGCTCTTCCAAGGGGCTTTTAATCCGTCATTTTAAGCTACTGTGACCTGCACGTCTCTTCCAAGGGGCATTTAAACCGTTTTGTTAAGCTAGTGCGACTTTCACGTCTCTTCCAAGGGGCATTTAAACCGTCTTGTTAATCTACTGCGACATGCACGTCTGTTCCAAGGGGCATTTAAACTGTCTTGTTAAGCTACTGAGACCTGCACGTCTCTTCCAAGGGGCATTTAATCTGTCTTGTTAAGCTACTGCGACCTGCACGTCTTTTCCAAGGGGCATTTAAACCGTCTTGTTAAGCTGCTTCGACCTGCATGTCTCTTCCAAGGGGCATTTAAACCCTATTGTTAAGCTACTGCGATCTCCACCTCTCTTCCAAGGGGCATTTAAACCGTCTTGTTAAGCTACTGCGACCTGCATGTCTCTTCCAAGGGACATTTAAACCGTCTTATTAAGCTACTGAGACCTGCACGTCTCTTCCAATGGGCATTTAAACCGTCTTGTTATGCTACTGCGACCTACACGTCTCTTCCAAGGGGCATTTACACCGTCTTGTTAAGCTAATGCGACCTGCACGTCTATTCCAAGGGGCATTTAAACCATCTTGTTAAGCTACTGCGACCTGTACGTCTCTTCTAAGGGGCATTTAAACCATCTTGTTAAGCTACTGCGACTTGCACGTCTCTTCCAAGGGGCATTTAAACCGTCTTGTTAAGCTACTGTAACCTCCACCACTTTTCCAAGGGGCATTTAAACCGTCTTGTTAAGCTACTGCGACCTGCACGTCTCTTCCAAGGGGCATTTAAACCTTCTTGTTAAGCTACTGCGACTTGCACGTCTCTTCCATGGGGCATTTAAAACGTCTTGTTAAGCTACTGCGACTTGCACGTCTCTTCCAAGGGGCATTTAAACCGTCTTGTTAAGCTACTGCGACCTCCACCGCTCTTCCTAGGGGCATTTAAATCGTCTTGTTAAGCTACTGCGACCTGCACGTCTCTTCCAAGGGGAATTAAAACCATCTTGTTAAGATACTGCGAACTGCATGTCTCTTCCAAGGGGAATTTAAACCGTCTTGTTAAGCTTCTGCGACCTGCACGTCTCTTCCAAGGGGCATTTAAACCGTCTTGTTAAGCTACTGCGACCTGCATGTCTCTTCCAAGGGACATTAAAACTGTCTTTTTAAGCTACTGCGACCTCCACCGCTCTGCCAAGGGGCATTTAAACCGTCTTGCTAAGCTACTGTGACCTGCACGTCTCTTCCAAGGGGCATTTAAACTGTCTTGTTAAGCTACTGCGACCTCCACCGCTCTCCCAAGGGGCTTTATTCCGTCATTTTAAGCCACTGTGACCTTCATGTCTCTTCCAAGGGGCATTTAAACCGTCTTGTTAAGCTACTGCGACCTGCACGTCTCTTCCAAGGGGCATTTAAACCGCTTTGTTAAGCTACTGCGACCTGCATGTCTCTTCCAAGGGCCATTTAATCTGTCTTGTTAAGCTACTGCGACCTGCACGTCTTTTCCAAGGGGTATTTAAACCGTCTTGTTAAGCTGCTGCGACCTGCATGTCTCTTCCAAGGGGCATTTAAACCCTCTTGTTAAGCTACTGCGACCTCCAACTCTCTAACAAGGGGTATTTAAACCGTCTTGTTAAGCTACTGCGACCTGCACGTCTCTTCCATGTTGCATTTAAACGGTCTTGTTAAGCTACTGTGACCTGCACGTCTCTTCCAAGGGGCATTTAAACTGTCTTGTTAAGCTACTGCGACCTCCACCACTTTTCCAAGGGGCATTTAAACCGTCTTGTTAAGCTACTGCGACCTGCACATCTCTTCCAAGGGCCATTTGAACCGTCTTGGTAAGCTACTGCGACCAGCAAGCCTCTTCCCAGGGGCATTTAAACCGTCTTGTTAAGCTACTGTGACCTGCACGTCTCTTCCAAGGGGCATTTAAACCATCTTGTTAAGCTACTGCGACCTGCACGTCTTTTCCAAGGGGCATTTAAACCGTCTTGTTAAGCTACGGCGACCTCCATCGCTCTTCCAAGGGTCATTTAAACCATCTTGTTAAGCTACTGCGACCTGCACGTCTCTTCCAAGAGGCATTTAAACCGTCTTGGTAAGCTACTGCGACCTGCAAGCCTCTTCTAAGGGGCTTTTAAACCCTCTTGTTAAGCTACTGCGACCTGCACGTCTCTTGCAAGGGGCATTTAAACCGTCTTGTTAAGCTACTGCGACCTGCACGTCTCTTCCAAGGGCCATTTAAACCATCTTGGTAATCTACTGCGACCTGCAAGCCTCTTCCAAGGGGCATTTAAAACGTCTTGTTAAGCTACTGCGACCTGCATGTCTCTTCCAAGCGGCATTTAAACCGTCTTATTAAGCTACTGCGACCTGCACATCTTTTCCAAGGGGCATTTAAACCGTCTTGTTAAGCTGCTGCGACCTGCATGTCTCTTCCAAAGGGCATTTAAACCCTCTTGTTAAGCTACTGCGACCTCCACCGCTCTTCCAAGGGGCATTTAAACCGTCTTGTTAAGCTACTGCGACCTGCATGTCTCTTCCAAGGGGCATTTAAACCGTCTTATTAAGCTACTGCGACCTGCACGTCTCTTCCAATGGGCATTTAAACCGTCTTGTTAAGCTACTGCGACCTGCACATCTCTTCCAAGGGGCATATACACCGTCTTGTTAAGCTACTGCGACCTGCACGTCTCTTCCAAGGGGCATTTAAACCATCTTGTTAAGCTACTGCGACCTGCACGTCTCTTCCAAGGGGCATTTAAACCGTCTTGTTAAGCTACTGTAACCTCCACCACTTTTCCAAGGGGCATTTAAACCGTCTTGTTAAGCTACTGCGACCTGCACGTCTCTTCCAAGGGGCATTTAAACCGTCTTGTTAAGCTGCTGTGACCTGCATATCTCTTCCAAGGGGCATTTAAACCTTCTTGTTAAGCTACTGCGACTTGCACGTCTCTTCCAAGGGGCATTTAAAATGTCTTGTTAAGCTACTGCGACTTGCACGTCTCTTCCAAGGGGCATTTAAACCGTCTTGTTAAGCTACTGCGACCTACACCGCTCTTCCTAGGGGCATTTAAATCGTCTTGTTAAGCTACTGCGACGTGCATGTCTCTTCCAAGGGGCATTTAAACCGTCTTGGTAAGCTACTGCGACCTGCAAGCCTCTTCCAAGGGGCATTTAAACCGTCTTGTTAAGCTACTGCGACCTGCACGTTTCTACCAAGCGGCATTTAAACCGTCTTGTTAAGCTAATGCAACCTGCACGTCTCTTCCAAGGGGCATTTAAACCACCTTGTTAAGCTACTGCTACCTCCACCGCTCTTCCAAAGGGCATTTTAACTGTCTTGTTAGGCTACTGTGACCTGCATGTGTCTACCTAATGGCATTTAAACCATCTTGTTAAGCTACTGCGACCTCCACTGCTCTTCCAAGGGGCATTTAATCTGTCTTGTTAAGCTACTGCGACCTGCACGTCTCTTCCAAGGGGCATTTAAACCATCTTGTTAAGATACTGCGAACTGCACGTCTCTTCCAAGGGGAATTTAAACCGTCTTGTTAAGCTTCTGCGACCTGCACGTCTCTTCCAAGGGGCATTTAAACCGTCTTGTTAAGCTACTGCGACCTGCATGTCTCTTCCAAGGGACATTAAAACTGTCTTGTTAAGCTACTGCGACCTCCACCGCTCTGCCAAGGGGCATTTAAACCGTCTTGCTAAGCTACTGTGACCTGCACTTCTCTTCCAAGGGGCATTTAAACTGTCTTGTTAAGCTACTGCGACCTCCACCGCTCTTCAATGGGGCTTTATTCCGTCATTTTAAGCCACTGTGACCTGCACTTCTCTTCCAAGGGGCATTTAAACCGTCTTGTTAAGCTACTGCGACCTGCACGTCTCTTCCAAGGGGCATTTAAACCGCTTTGTTAAGCTCCTGCGACCTGCATGTCTCTTCCAAGGGCCATTTAATCTGTCTTGTTAAGCTACTGCGACCTGCACGTCTTTTCCAAGGGGTATTTAAACCGTCTTGTTAAGCTGCTGCGCCCTGCATGTCTCTTCCAAGGGGCATTTAAACCCTTTTGTTAAGCTACTGCGACCTCCAACTCTATTCCAAGGGGCATTTAAACCGTCTTGTTAAGCTACTGCGACCTGCACGTCTCTTCCATGTTGCATTTAAACGGTCTTGTTAAGCTACTCTGACCTGCACGTCTCTTCCAAGGGGCATTTAAACTGTCTTGTTAAGCTACTGCGACCTCCACCGCTCTTCCAAGGGGAATTTAAACCGTCTTGTTAAGCTACTGCGACCTGCACATCTCTTCCAAGGGCCATTTAAACCGTCTTGGTAAGCTACTGCGAACTGCAAGCCTCTTCCAAGGGGCATTTAAACCGTCTTGTTAAGCTACTGTGACCTGCACGTCTCTTCCAAGGGGCATTTAAACCATCTTGTTAAGCTACTGCGACCTGCACGTCTTTTCCAAGGGGCATTTAAACCATCTTGTTAAGCTACGGCGACCTCCACCGCTCTTCCAAGGGGCATTTAAACCATCTTGTTAAGATACTGCGACCTGCACGTCTCTTCCAAGCGGCATTTAAACCGTCTTGGTAAGCTACTGCGACCTGCAAGCCTCTTCTAAGGGGCTTTTAAACCCTCCTGTTAAGCTACTGCGACCTGCACGTCTCTTGCAAGGGGCATTTAAACCATCTTGTTAAGCTACTGCGACCTGCACGTCTCTTCCAAGGGCCATTTAAAACGTCTTGGTAATCTACTGCGACCTGCAAGCCTCTTCCAAGGGGCATTTAAAACGTCTTGTTAAGCTACTGCGACCTGCATGTTTCTTCCAAGCGGCATTTAAACCGTCTTGTTAAGCTAATGCGACCTGCACGTCTCTTCCAAGGGGCATTTAAACCGTCTTGTTAAGCTGCTGTGACCTGCATATCTCTTCCAAGGGGCATTTAAACCTTCTTGTTAAGCTACTGCGACCTGCACATCTCTTCCAAGGGGCATTTAAAACGTCTTGTTAAGCTACTGCGACTTGCACGTCTCTTCCAAGGGGCATTTAAACCGTCTTGTTAAGCTACTGCGACCTCCACCGCTCTTCCAAGGTTCATTTAAACCGTCTTGTAAAGCTACTGCGATGTGCATGTCTCTTCCAAGGGGCATTTAAACCGTCTTGGTAAGCTACTGCGACCTGCAAGCCTCTTCCAAGGGGCATTTAAACTGTCTTGTTAAGCTACTGCGACCTGCACGTTTCTTCCAAGTGGCATTTAAACCGTCTTGTTAAGCTTATGCGACCTGCACGTCTCTTCCAAGGGGCATTTAAACCACCTTGTTAAGCTACTGCGACCTCAACCGCTCTTGCAAAGGGCATTTTAACTGTCTTATTAAGCTACTGCGACCTCCACCGCTCTTCCAAGGGGCTTTTAATCCGTCATTTTAAGCTACTGCGACCTGCATGTCTCTTCCAAGGGGCATTTAAACTGTCTTGTTAAGCTACTGCGACCTCCACCGCTCTTCCAAGGGGCATTTAAACTGTCTTGTTAAGCTACTGCGACCTCCACCGCTCTCCCAAGGGGCTTTATTCCGTCATTTTAAGCCACTGTGACCTTCATGTCTCTTCCAAGGGGCATTTAAACCGTCTTGTTAAGCTACTGCGACCTGCACGTCTCTTCCAAGGGGCATTTAAACCGCTTTGTTAAGCTACTGCGACCTGCATGTCTCTTCCAAGGGCCATTTAATCTGTCTTGTTAAGCTACTGCGACCTGCACGTCTTTTCCAAGGGGTATTTAAACCGTCTTGTTAAGCTGCTGCGACCTGCATGTCTCTTCCAAGGGGCATTTAAACCCTCTTGTTAAGCTACTGCGACCTCCAACTCTCTAACAAGGGGTATTTAAACCGTCTTGTTAAGCTACTGCGACCTGCACGTCTCTTCCATGTTGCATTTAAACGGTCTTGTTAAGCTACTGTGACCTGCACGTCTCTTCCAAGGGGCATTTAAACTGTCTTGTTAAGCTACTGCGACCTCCACCACTTTTCCAAGGGGCATTTAAACCGTCTTGTTAAGCTACTGCGACCTGCACATCTCTTCCAAGGGCCATTTGAACCGTCTTGGTAAGCTACTGCGACCAGCAAGCCTCTTCCCAGGGGCATTTAAACCGTCTTGTTAAGCTACTGTGACCTGCACGTCTCTTCCAAGGGGCATTTAAACCATCTTGTTAAGCTACTGCGACCTGCACGTCTTTTCCAAGGGGCATTTAAACCGTCTTGTTAAGCTACGGCGACCTCCATCGCTCTTCCAAGGGTCATTTAAACCATCTTGTTAAGCTACTGCGACCTGCACGTCTCTTCCAAGAGGCATTTAAACCGTCTTGGTAAGCTACTGCGACCTGCAAGCCTCTTCTAAGGGGCTTTTAAACCCTCTTGTTAAGCTACTGCGACCTGCACGTCTCTTGCAAGGGGCATTTAAACCGTCTTGTTAAGCTACTGCGACCTGCACGTCTCATCCAAGGGCCATTTAAACCATCTTGGTAATCTACTGCGACCTGCAAGCCTCTTCCAAGGGGCATTTAAAACGTCTTGTTAAGCTACTGCGACCTGCATGTCTCTTCCAAGCGGCATTTAAACCGTCTTATTAAGCTACTGCGACCTGCACATCTTTTCCAAGGGGCATTTAAACCGTCTTGTTAAGCTGCTGCGACCTGCATGTCTCTTCCAAAGGGCATTTAAACCCTCTTGTTAAGCTACTGCGACCTCCACCGCTCTTCCAAGGGGCATTTAAACCGTCTTGTTAAGCTACTGCGACCTGCATGTCTCTTCCAAGGGGCATTTAAACCGTCTTATTAAGCTACTGCGACCTGCACGTCTCTTCCAATGGGCATTTAAACCGTCTTGTTAAGCTACTGCGACCTGCACATCTCTTCCAAGGGGCATATACACCGTCTTGTTAAGCTACTGCGACCTGCACGTCTCTTCCAAGGGGCATTTAAACCATCTTGTTAAGCTACTGCGACCTGCACATCTCTTCCAAGGGGCATTTAAACCGTCTTGTTAAGCTACTGTAACCTCCACCACTTTTCCAAGGGGCATTTAAACCGTCTTGTTAAGCTACTGCGACCTGCACGTCTCTTCCAAGGGGCATTTAAACCGTCTTGTTAAGCTGCTGTGACCTGCATATCTCTTCCAAGGGGCATTTAAACCTTCTTGTTAAGCTACTGCGACTTGCACGTCTCTTCCAAGGGGCATTTAAAATGTCTTGTTAAGCTACTGCGACTTGCACGTCTCTTCCAAGGGGCATTTAAACCGTCTTGTTAAGCTACTGCGACCTACACCGCTCTTCCTAGGGGCATTTAAATCGTCTTGTTAAGCTACTGCGACGTGCATGTCTCTTCCAAGGGGCATTTAAACCGTCTTGGTAAGCTACTGCGACCTGCAAGCCTCTTCCAAGGGGCATTTAAACCGTCTTGTTAAGCTACTGCGACCTGCACGTTTCTACCAAGCGGCATTTAAACCGTCTTGTTAAGCTAATGCAACCTGCACGTCTCTTCCAAGGGGCATTTAAACCACCTTGTTAAGCTACTGCTACCTCCACCACTCTTCCAAAGGGCATTTTAACTGTCTTGTTAGGCTACTGTGACCTGCATGTGTCTACCTAGGGGCATTTAAACCATCTTGTTAAGCTACTGCGACCTCCACTGCTCTTCCAAGGGGCATTTAATCTGTCTTGTTAAGCTACTGCGACCTGCACGTCTCTTCCAAGGGGCATTTAAACCATCTTGTTAAGATACTGCGAACTGCACGTCTCTTCCAAGGGGAATTTAAACCGTCTTGTTAAGCTTCTGCGACCTGCACGTCTCTTCCAAGGGGCATTTAAACCGTCTTGTTAAGCTACTGCGACCTGCATGTCTCTTCCAAGGGACATTAAAACTGTCTTGTTAAGCTACTGCGACCTCCACCGCTCTGCCAAGGGGCATTTAAACCGTCTTGCTAAGCTACTGTGACCTGCACTTCTCTTCCAAGGGGCATTTAAACTGTCTTGTTAAGCTACTGCGACCTCCACCGCTCTTCAAAGGGGCTTTATTCCGTCATTTTAAGCCACTGTGACCTGCACGTCTCTTCCAAGGGGCATTTAAACCGTCTTGTTAAGCTACTGCGACCTGCACGTCTCTTCCAAGGGGCATTTAAACCGCTTTGTTAAGCTCCTGCGACCTGCATGTCTCTTCCAAGGGCCATTTAATCTGTCTTGTTAAGCTACTGCGACCTGCACGTCTTTTCCAAGGGGTATTTAAACCGTCTTGTTAAGCTGCTGCGCCCTGCATGTCTCTTCCAAGGGGCATTTAAACCCTTTTGTTAAGCTACTGCGACCTCCAACTCTATTCCAAGGGGCATTTAAACCGTCTTGTTAAGCTACTGCGACCTGCACGTCTCTTCCATGTTGCATTTAAACGGTCTTGTTAAGCTACTCTGACCTGCACGTCTCTTCCAAGGGGCATTTAAACTGTCTTGTTAAGCTACTGCGACCTCCACCGCTCTTCCAAGGGGAATTTAAACCGTCTTGTTAAGCTACTGCGACCTGCACATCTCTTCCAAGGGCCATTTAAACCGTCTTGGTAAGCTACTGCGAACTGCAAGCCTCTTCCAAGGGGCATTTAAACCGTCTTGTTAAGCTACTGTGACCTGCACGTCTCTTCCAAGGGGCATTTAAACCATCTTGTTAAGCTACTGCGACCTGCACGTCTTTTCCAAGGGGCATTTAAACCATCTTGTTAAGCTACGGCGACCTCCACCGCTCTTCCAAGGGGCATTTAAACCATCTTGTTAAGATACTGCGACCTGCACGTCTCTTCCAAGCGGCATTTAAACCGTCTTGGTAAGCTACTGCGACCTGCAAGCCTCTTCTAAGGGGCTTTTAAACCCTCCTGTTAAGCTACTGCGACCTGCACGTCTCTTGCAAGGGGCATTTAAACCATCTTGTTAAGCTACTGCGACCTGCACGTCTCTTCCAAGGGCCATTTAAAACGTCTTGGTAATCTACTGCGACCTGCAAGCCTCTTCCAAGGGGCATTTAAAACGTCTTGTTAAGCTACTGCGACCTGCATGTTTCTTCCAAGCGGCATTTAAACCGTCTTGTTAAGCTAATGCGACCTGCACGTCTCTTCCAAGGGGCATTTAAACCGTCTTGTTAAGCTGCTGTGACCTGCATATCTCTTCCAAGGGGCATTTAAACCTTCTTGTTAAGCTACTGCGACCTGCACATCTCTTCCAAGGGGCATTTAAAACGTCTTGTTAAGCTACTGCGACTTGCACGTTTCTTCCAAGGGGCATTTAAACCGTCTTGTTAAGCTACTGCGACCTCCACCGCTCTTCCAAGGTTCATTTAAACCGTCTTGTAAAGCTACTGCGATGTGCATGTCTCTTCCAAGGGGCATTTAAACCGTCTTGGTAAGCTACTGCGACCTGCAAGCCTCTTCCAAGGGGCATTTAAACTGTCTTGTTAAGCTACTGCGACCTGCACGTTTCTTCCAAGTGGCATTTAAACCGTCTTGTTAAGCTTATGCGACCTGCACGTCTCTTCCAAGGGGCATTTAAACCACCTTGTTAAGCTACTGCGACCTCCACCGCTCTTGCAAAGGGCATTTTAACTGTCTTATTAAGCTACTGCGACCTCCACCGCTCTTCCAAGGGGCTTTTAATCCGTCATTTTAAGCTACTGCGACCTGCATGTCTCTTCCAAGGGGCATTTAAACTGTCTTGTTAAGCTACTGCGACCTCCACCGCTCTTCCAAGGGGCATTTAAACTGTCTTGTTAAGCTACTGCGACCTCCACCGCTCTTCCAAGGGGCTTTTAATCCGTCATTTTAAGCTACTGTGACCCTCACGTCTCTTCCAAGGGGCATTTAAACCGTTTGTTAAGCTACTGCGACCTGCACGTCTCTTCCAAGGGGCATTTTATCTGTCTTGTTAATATACTGCGACCTGCACGTCTCTTCCAAGGGGCATTTTATCTGTCTTGTTAAGCTGCTGCGACCTGCATGTCTCTTCCAAGGGGCATTTAAACCCTCTTGTTAAGCTACTGCGACTTTCACGTCTCTTCCAAGGGGCATTTAAACCGTCTTGTTAATATACTGCGACCTGCACGTCTCTTCCAAGGGGCATTTTATCTGTCTTGTTAAGCTGCTGCGACCTGCATGTCTCTTCCAAGGGGCATTTAAACCCTCTTGTTAAGCTACTGCGATCTCCACCTCTCTTCCAAGGGGCATTTAAACCGTCTTGTTAAGCTACTGCGACCTGCATGTCTCTTCCAAGGGGCATTTAAACCGTCTTATTAAGCTACTGCGACCTGCACGTCTCTTCCAATGGGCATTTAAACCGTCTTGTTTAGCTACTGCGACCTGCACGTCTCTTCCAAGGGGCATTTACACCGTCTTGTTAAGCTACTGCGACCTGCACGTCTCTTCCCAGGGGCATTTAAACCATCTTGTTAAGCTACTGCGACCTGTACGTCTCTTCCAAGGGGCATTTAAACCGTCTTGTTAAGCTACTGCGACTTGCACGTCTCTTCCAAGGGGCATTTAAACCGTCTTGTTAAGCTACTGAAACCTCCACCACTTTTCCAAGGGGCATTTAAACCGTCTTGTTAAGCTGCTGTGACCTGCATATCTCTTCCAAGGGGCATTTAAACCTTCTTGTTAAGCTACTGCGACTTGCACGTCTCTTCCAAGGGGCATTTAAACCGTCTTGTTAAGCTACTGCGACCTCCACCGCTCTTCCTAGGGGTATTTAAATCGTCTTGTTAAGCTACTGCGACGTGCATGTCATTTCCACGGGGCATTTGAACCGTCTTGGTAAGCTACTGCGACCTGCAAGCCTCTTCCAAGGGGCATTTAAACCGTCTTGTTAAGCTACTGCGACCTGCACTTTTCTTCCAAGCGGCATTTAAACCGTCTTGTTAAGCTAATGCAACCTGCACGTCTCTTCCAAGGGGCATTTAAACCACCTTGTTAAGCTACTGCTACCTCCACCGCTCTTCCAAAGGGCATTTTAACTGTCTTGTTAGGCTACTGTGACCTGCACGTCTCTACCTAGGGCATTTAAACCATCTTGTTAAGCTACTGCGACCTCCACTGCTCTTCCAAGGGGCATTTAATCTGTCTTGTTAAGCTACTGCGACCTGCACGTCTCTTCCAAGAGGCATTAAAACCATCTTGTTAAGATACTGCGAACTGCACGTCTCTTCCAAGGGGAATTTAAACCGTCTTGTTAAGCTTCTGCGACCTGCACGTCTCTTCCAAGGGGCATTTAAACCGTCTTGTTAAGCTACTGCGACCTGCATGTCTCTTCCAAGGGACATTAAAACTGTCTTGTTAAGCTACTGCGACCTCCACCGCTCTGCCAAGGGGCATTTAAACCGTCTTGCTAAGCTACTGTGACCTGCACGTCTCTTCCAAGGGGCATTTAAACTGTCTTTTTAAGCTACTGCGACCTCCACCGCTCTTCCAAGGGGCTTTATTCCGTCATTTTAAGCCACTGTGACCTGCACGTCTCTTCCAAGGGGCATTTAAACCGTCTTGTTAAGCTACTGCGACCTGCACGTCTCTTCCAAGGGGCATTTAAACCGCTTTGTTAAGCTACTGCGACCTGCATGTCTCTTCCAAGGGCCATTTTATCTGTATTGTTAAGCTACTGCGACCTGCACGTCTTTTCCAAGGGGTATTTAAACCGTCTTGTTAAGCTACTGCGACCTGCATGTCTCTTCCAAGGGGCATTTAAACCCTCTTGTTAAGCTACTGCGACCTCCAACTCTTTAACAAGGGGCATTTAAACCGTATTGTTAAGCTACTGCGACCTGCATGTCTCTTCCAAGGGGCATTTAAACCGTCTTGTTAAGCTACTGCGACCTGCACGTCACTTCCATGTTGCATTTAAACAGTCTTGTTAAGCTACTGTGACCTGCACGTCTCTTCCAAGGGGCATTTAAACTGTCTTGTTAAGCTACTGCGACCTCCACCGCTCTTCCAAGGGGCATTTAAACCGTCTTGTTAAGCTACTGCGACCTGCACATCTCTTCCATGGGCCATTTAAATCGTCTTGGTAAGCTACTGCGACCTGCAAGCCTCTTCCAAGGGGCTTTTAAACCGTCTTGTTAAGCTACTGTGACCTGCACGTCTCTTCCAAGGGGCATTTAAACCATCTTGTTAAGCTACTGCGACCTGCACGTCTTTTCCAAGGGGCATTTAAACCGTCTTGTTAAGCTACGGCGACCTCCACCGCTCTTCCAAGGGGCATTTAAGCCATCTTGTTAAGCTACTGCGACCTGCACGTCTCTTCCAAGAGGCATTTAAACCGTCTTGGTAAGCTACTGCGACCTGCAAGCCTCTTCTAAGGGGCTTTTAAACCCTCTTGTTAAGCTACTGCGACCTGCACGTCTCTTGCAAGGGGCATTTAAACCGTCTTGTTAAGCTACTGCGACCTGCACGTCTCTTCCAAGGGCCATTTAAACCGTCTTGGTAATCTACTGCGACCTGCAAGCCTCTTCCAAGGGGCATTTAAAACGACTTGTTAAGCTACTGCGACCTGCATGTCTCTTCCAAGCGGCATTTAAACCGTCTTATTAAGCTACTGCGACCTCCACCGCTCTTCCAAGGGGCATTTAAACCGTCTTGTTAAGCTACTGCGACCTGCATGTCTCTTCCAAGGGGCATTTAAACCGTCTTATTAAGCTACTGCGACCTGCACGTCTCTTCCAATGGGCATTTAAACCGTCTTGTTAAGCTACTGCGACCTGCACGTCTCTTCCAAGGGGCATTTACACTGTCTTGTTAAGCTACTGCGACCTGCACGTCTCTTCCAAGGGGCATTTAAACCATCTCGTTAAGCTACTGCGACCTGCACGTCTCTTCCAAGGGGCATTTAAACCGTCTTGTTAAGCTACTGCGACTTGCACGTCTCTTCCAAGGGGCATTTAAACCGTCTTGTTAAGCTACTGTAACCTCCACCACTTTTCCAAGGGGCATTTTAACCGTCTTGTTAAGCTACTGCGACCTGCACGTCTCTTCCAAGGTGCATTTAAACCGTCTTGTTAAGCTGCTGTGACCTGCATATCTCTTCCAAGGGGCATTTAAACCTTCTTGTTAAGCTACTGCGACTTGCACGTCTCTTCCAAGGGGCATTTAAAACGTCTTGTTAAGCTACTGCGACTTGCACGTCTCTTCCAAGGAGCATTTAAACCGTCTTGTTAAGCTACTGCGACCTCCACCGCTCTTCCTAGTGGCATTTAAATCGTCTTGTTAAGCTACTGCGACATGCATGTCTCTTCCAAGGGGCATTTAAACCGTCTTGTTAAGCTACTGCGACCTGCAAGCCTCTTCCAAGGGGCATTTAAACCGTCTTGTTAAGCTACTGCGACCTGCACGTTTCTTCCAAGTGGCATTTAAACCGTCTTGTTAAGCTAATGCAACCTGCACGTCTCTTCCAAGGGGCATTTAAACCACCTTGTTAAGCTTCTGCTACCTCCACCGCTCTTCCAAAGGGCATTTTAACTGTCTTGTTATGCTACTGTGACCTGCACGTCTCTACCTAGGGGCATTTAAACCATCTTGTTAAGCTACTGCGACCTCCACTGCTCTTCCAAGGGGCATTTAATCTGTCTTGTTAAGCTACTGCGACCTGCACGTCTCTTCCAAGGGGCATTTAAACCATCTTGTTAAGATACTGCGAACTGCACGTCTCTTCCAAGGGGAATTTAAACCGTCTTGTTAAGCATCTGCGACCTGCACGTCTCTTCCAAGGGGCATTTAAACCGTCTTGTTAAGATACTGCGACCTGCATGTCTCTTCCAAGGGACATTAAAACTGTCTTGTTAAGCTACTGCGACCTCCACCGCTCTGCCAAGGGGCATTTAAACCGTCTTGCTAAGCTACTGTGACCTGCACGTCTCTTCCAAGGGGCATTTAAACTGTCTTGTTAAGCTACTGCGACCTCCACCGCTCTTCCAAGGGGCTTTATTCTGTCATTTTAAGCCACTGTGACCTGCACGTCTCTTCCAAGGGGCATTTAAACCGTCTTGTTAAGCTACTGCGACCTGCACGTCTCTTCCAAGGGGCATTTAAACCGCTTTGTTAAGCTACTGCGACCTGCATGTCTCTTCCAAGGGCCATTTAATCTGTCTTGTTAAGCTACTGCGACCTGCACGTCTTTTCCAAGGGGTATTTAAACCGTCTTGTTAAGCTGCTGCGACCTGCATGTCTCTTCCAAGGGGCATTTAAACCCTCTTGTTAAGCTACTGCGACCTCCAACTCTCTTCCAAGGGGCATTTAAACCGTCTTGTTAAGCTACTGCGACCTGCACGTCTCTTCCATGTTGCATTTAAACGGTCTTGTTAATCTACTGCGACCTGAACGTCTTTTCCAAGGGGCATTTAAACCGTCTTGTTAAGCTACGGCGACCTCCACCGCTCTTCCAAGGGGCATTTAAACCATCTTGTTAAGATACTGCGACCTGCACGTCTCTTCCAAGAGGCATTTAAACCGTCTTGGTAAGCTACTGCGACCTGCAAGCCTCTTCTAAGGGGCTTTTAAACCCTCTTGTTAAGCTACTGCGACCTGCACGTCTCTTGCAAGGGGCATTTAAACCGTCTTGTTAAGCTACTGCGACCTGCACGTCTCTTCCAAGGGCCATTTAAACCGTCTTGGTAATCTACTGCGACCTGCAAGCCTCTTCCAAGGGGCATTTAAATCGTCTTGTTATGCTACTGCGACTTGCACGTCTCTTCCAAGGGGCATTTAAACCGTCTTGTTAAGCTACTGTAACCTCCACCACTTTTCCAAGGGGCATTTAAACCGTCTTGTTAAGCTACTGAGACCTGCACGTCTCTTCCAAGGGGCATTTAAACCGCTTTGTTAAGCTCCTGCGACCTGCATGTCTCTTCCAAGGGCCATTTAATCTGTCTTGTTAAGCTACTGAGACCTGCACGTCTTTTCCAAGGGGTATTTAAACCGTCTTGTTAAGCTGCTGCGACCTGCACGTCTCTTCCAAGGGGCATTTAAACCCTCTTGTTAAGCTACTGCGACCTCCAACTCTCTTCCAAGGGGCATTTAAACCGTCTTGTTAAGCTACTGCGACCTGCACGTCTCTTCCATGTGGCATTTAAACGGTCTTGTTAAGCTACTGTGACCTGCACGTCTCTTCCAAGGGGCATTTAAACTGTCTTGTTAAGCTACTGCGACCTCCACCGCTCTTCCAAGGGGCATTTAAACCGTCTTGTTAAGCTACTGCGACCTGCACATCTCTTCCAAGGGCCATTTAAACTGTCTTGGTAAGCTACTGCGACCTGCAAGCCTCTTCCAAGGGGCATTTAAACCGTCTTGTTAAGCTACTGTGACCTGCACGTCTCTTCCAAGGGGCATTTAAACCATCTTGTTAATCTACTGCGACCTGAACGTCTTTTCCAAGGGGCATTTAAACCGTCTTGTTAAGCTACGGCGACATCCACCGCTCTTCCAAGGGGCATTTAAACCATCTTGTTAAGATACTGCGACCTGCACGTCTCTTCCAAGAGGCATTTAAACCGTCTTGGTAAGCTACTGCGACCTGCAAGCCTTTTCTAAGGGGCTTTTAAACCCTCTTGTTAAGCTACTGCGACCTGCAAGTCTCTTGCAAGGGGCATTTAAACCGTCTTGTTAAGCTACTGCGACCTGCATGTCTCTTCCAAGGGCCATTTAAACCGTCTTGGTAATCTACTGCGACCTGCAAGCCTCTTCCAAGGGGCATTTAAAACGTCTTGTTAAGCTACTGCGACCTGCATGTCTCTTCCAAGCGGCATTTAAACCGTCTTGTTAAGCTAATGCGACCTGCACGTCTCTTCCAAGGGGCATTTAAACCATCTTGTTAATCTACTGCTACCTCTACCGCTCTTCCAAAGGGCATTTTAACCGTCTTGTTAGGCTACTGTGACCTGCACGTCTCTTCGAAGGGGCATTTAAACCGTCTTGTTAAGCTAATGCGACCTGCACTGCTCTTCCAAGGGGCATTTAAACCGTCTTGTTAAGCTACTGCGACCTCCACCGCTCTACCAAGGGGCATTTAAACCATCTTGTTAAGCTACTGCTACCTGCACGTCTTTTCCAAGAGGCATTTAAACCGTCTTGGTAAGCTACTGCGACCTGCACGTCTCTTCCAAGGGGCATTTAAACCATCTTGTTAAGCTACTGCGACTTGCACGTCTCTTCCAAGGGGCATTTAAACCATCTTGTTAAGCTACTGTAACCTCCACAACCTTTCCAAGGGGCCTTTAAACCGTTTTGTTAAGCTACTGCGACCTGAACGTCTCTTCCAAAGGGCATTTAAACCGTCTTGTTAAGCTGCTGTGACCTGCATATCACTTCCAAGGGGCATTTAAACCTTCTTGTTAAGCTACTGCGACCTGCACACCTCTTCCAAGGGGCATTTAAAACGTCTTGTTAAGCTACTGCGACTTGAACGTCTCTTCCAAGGGGCATTTAAACCGTCTTGTTAAGCTACTGCGACCTCCACCGCTCTTCCAAGGGGCATTTAAACCGTCATGTTAAGCTACTGCGATGTGCATGTCTCTTCCAAGGGGCATTTAAACCGTCTTGGTAAGCTACTGCGACCTGCAAGCCTCTTCCAAGGGGCATTTAAACCGTCTTGTTAAGCTACTGCGACCTGCACGTCTCTTCCAAGGGCCATTTAAACCATCTTGGTAATCTACTGCGACCTGCACGCCTCTTCCAAGGGGCATTTAAAACGTCTTGTTAAGCTACTGCGACCTGCATGTCTCTTCCAAGCGGCATTTAAACCGTCTTATTAAGCTACTGCGAACTGCACATCTTTTCCAAGGGGCATTTAAACCGTCTTGTTAAGCTGCTGCGACCTGCATGTCTCTTCCAAGGGGCATTTAAACCCTCTTGTTAAGCTACTGCGACCTCCACCGATCTTCCAAGGGGCATTTAAACCGTCTTATTAAGCTACTGCGACCTGCACGTCTCTTCCAATGGGCATTTAAACCGTCTTGTTAAGCTACTGCGACCTGCACGTCTCTTCCAAGGGGCATTTAAACCCTCTTGTTAAGCTACTGCGACCTGCACGTCTCTTGCAAGGGGCATTTAAACCGTCTTGTTAAGCTACTGCGACCTGCACTTCTCTTCCAAGGGCCATTTAAACCGTCTTGGTAATCTACTGAGACCTGCAAGCCTCTTCCAAGTGGCATTTAAAACGTCTTGTTAAGCTACTGCGACCTGCATGTCTCTTCCAAGCGGCATTTAAACCGTCTTATTAAGCTACTGCGACCTGCACATCTTTTCTAAGGGGCATTTAAACCGTCTTGTTAAGCTGCTGCGACCTGCATGTCTCTTCCAAGGGGCATTTAAACCCTCTTGTTAAGCTACTGCGACCTCCACCGCTCTTCCAAGGGGCATTTAAACCGTCTTGTTAAGCTAATGCGACCTGCATGTCTCTTCCAAGGGGCATTTAAACCGTCTTATTAAGCTACTGCGACCTGCACGTCTCTTCCAATGGGCATTTAAACCGTCTTGTTAAGCTACTGCGACCTGCACGTCTCTTCCAAGGGGCATTTAAACCGTCTTGTTAAGCTACTGCGACTTGCACGTCTCTTCCAAGGGGCATTTAAACCGTCTTGTTAAGCTACTGTAACCTACACCACTTTTCCAAGGGGCATTTAAACCGTCTTGTTAAGCTACTGCGAACTGCACGTCTCTTCCAAGGGGCATTTAAACCGTCTTGTTAAGCTGCTGTGACCTGCATGTCTCTTCCAAGGGGCATTTAAACCCTCTTGTTAAGCTACTGCGACCTCCACCGCTCTTCCAAGGGGCATTTAAACCGTCTTGTTCAGCTGCTGCGACCTGCATGTCTCTTCCAAGAGGCATTTAAACCCTCTTGTTAAGCTACTGCGACCTCCACCGCTCTTCCAAGGGGCATTTAAACCGTCTTGTTAAGCTACTGCGACCTGCATGTATCTTCCAAGGGGTATTTAAACCGTCTTATTAAGCTACTGTGACCTGCACGTCTCTTCCAATGGGCATTTAAACCGTCTTGTTAAGCTACTGCGACCTGCACGTCTCTTCCAAGGGGCATATAAACCCTCTTCTTAAGCTACTGCGACCTGCACGTCTCTTGCAAGGGGCATTTAAACCGTCTTGTTAAGCTACTGCGACCTGCACGTCTCTTCCAAGGGCCATTTAAACCGTCTTGGTAACTTACTGCGACCTGCAAGCCTCTTCCAAGGGGCATTTAAAACGTCTTGTTAAGCTACTGCGACCTGCATGTCTCTTCCAAGGGGCATTTAAACCGTCTTGTTAAGCTGCTGTGACCTGCATATCTCTTCCAACGGGCATTTAAACCTTCTTGTTAAGCTACTGCGACCTGCACGTCTCTTCCAAGGGCCATTTAAAACGTCTTGTTAAGCTACTGCAACTTGCACGTCTCTTCCAAGGGGCATTTAAACCGTCTTGTTAAGCTACTGCGACCTCCACCGCTCTTCCTAGGGGCATTTAAATCGTGTTGTTAAGCTACTGCGACGTGCATGTCTCTTCCAAGGGGCATTTAAACCGTCTTGTTAAGCTACTGCGACCTGCACGTTTCTTCCAAGCGGCATTTAAACCTTCTTGTTAAGCTAATGCAACCTGCACGTCTCTTCCAAGGGGCATTTAAACCACCTTGTTAAGCTACTGCTACCTCCACCGCTCTTTCAAAGGGCATTTTAACTGTCTTGTTAGGCTACTTTGACCTGCACGTCTCTACCTAGGGGCATTTAAACCATCTTGTTAAGCTACTGCGACCTCCACTGCTCTTCCAAGGGGCATTTAATCTGTCTTGTTAAGCTACTGCGACCTGCACGTCTCTTCCAAGGGGCATTTAAACCATCTTGTTAAGATACTGCGAACTGCACGTCTCTTCCAAGGGGAATTTAAACCGTCTTGTTAAGCTAATGCGACCTCCACCGCTCTGCCAAGGGGCATTTAAACCGTCTTGCTAAGCTACTGTGACCTGCACGTCTCTTCCAAGGGGCATTTAAACTGTCTTGTTAAGCTACTGCGACCTCCACCACTCTTCCAAGGGGCTTTATTCCGTCATTTTAAGCCACTGTGACCTGCACGTCTCTTCCAAGGGGCATTTAAACCGTCTTGTTAAGCTACTGCGACCTGCACGTCTCTTCCAAGGGGCATTTAAACCGTCTTGTTAAGCTACTGCGACCTGCACGTCTTTTCCAAGGGGTATTTAAACCGTCTTGTTAAGCTGCTGCGACCTGCATGTCTCTTCCAAGGGGCATTTAAACCCTCTTGTTAAGCTACTGCGACCTCCAACTCTCTTCCAAGGGGCATTTAAACCGTCTTGTTAAGCTACTGCGACCTGCACGTCTCTTCCATGTTGCATTTAAACGGTCTCGTTAAGCTACTCTGACCTGCACGTCTCTTCCAAGGGGCATTTAAACTGTCTTGTTAAGCTACTGCGACCTCCAACTCTCTTCCAAGGGGCATTTAAACCATCTTGTTGAGCTACTGCGACCTGCACATCTCTTCCATGTTGCATTTAAACGGTCTGGTTAAGCTACTCTGACCTGCACGTCTCTTCCAAGGGGCATTTAAACTGTCTTGTTAAGCTACTGCGACCTCCACCGCTCTTCCAAGGGGCATTTAAACCGTCTTGTTAAGCTACTGCGACCTGCACATCTCTTCCAAGGGCCATTTAAACCGTCTTGGTAAGCTACTGCGACCTGCAAGCCTCTTCCAAGGGGCATTTAAACCGTCTTGTTAAGCTACTGTGACTGCACGTCTCTTCCAAGGGGCATTTAAACCATCTTGTTAAGCTACTGCGACCTGCACGTCTTTTCCAAGAGGCATTTAAACCGTCTTGGTAAGCTACTGCGACCTGCAAGCCTCTTCTAAGGGGCATTTAAACCCTCTTGTTAAGCTACTGCGACCTGCACGTCTCTTGCAAGGGGCATTTAAATCTTCTTGTTAAGCTACTTTGACCTGCACGTCTCTTCCAAGGGGCATTTAAACCGTCTTGTTAAGCTACTGCGACCAGCACGTCTCTTCCAAGGGGCATTTAAACCATCTTGTTAAGCTACTGCGACCTGCACGTCTCTTCCAAGGTGCATTTAAACCGTCTTGTTAAGCTACAGCGACTTGCACGTCTCTTCCAAGGGGCATTTAAACCATCTTGTTAAGCTACGGTAACCTCCACAACCTTTCCAAGGGGCCTTTAAACCGTTTTGTTAAGCTACTGCGACCTGAACGTCTCTTCCAAGGGGCATTTAAATCATCTTGTTAAGCTGCTGTGACCTGCATATCACTTCCAAGGGGCATTTAAACCTTCTTGTTAAGCTACTGCGACCTGCACATCTCTTCCAAGGGGCATTTAAACCATCTTGTTAAGCTACGGTAACCTCCACAACCTTTCCAAGGGGCCTTTAAACCGTTTTGTTAAGCTACTGCGACCTGAACGTCTCTTCCAAGGGGCATTTAAATCATCTTGTTAAGCTGCTGTGACCTGCATATCACTTCCAAGGGGCATTTAAACCTTCTTGTTAAGCTACTGCGACCTGCACATCTCTTCCAAGGGGCATTTAAAACGTCTTGTTAAGCTACTGAGACTTGAACGTCTCTTCCAAGGGGCATTTAAACCGTCTTGTTAAGCTACTGCGACCTCCACCGCTCTTCCAAGGGGCATTTAAACCGTCTTGTTAAGCTACTGCGATGTGCATGTCTCTTCCAAGGGGCATTTAAACCGTCTTGGTAAGCTACTGCGACCTGCAAGCCTCTTCCAAGGGGCATTTAAACCGTCTTGTTAAGCTACTGCGACCTGCACGTCTCTTCCAAGGGCCATTTAAACCATCTTGGTAATCTACTGCGACCTGCACGCCTCTTCCAAGGGGCATTTAAAACGTCTTGTTAAGCTACTGCGACCTGCATGTCTCTTCCAAGCGGCATTTAAACCGTCTTATTAAGCTACTGCGACCTGCACATCTTTTCCAAGGGGCATTTAAACCGTCTTGTTAAGCTGCTGCGACCTGCATGTCTTTTCCAAGGGGCATTTAAACCCTCTTGTTAAGCTACTGCGACCTCCACCGATCTTCCAAGGGGCATTTAAACCGTCTTATTAAGCTGCTGCGACCTGCACGTCTCTTCCAATGGGCATTTAAACCGTCTTGTTAAGCTACTGCGACCTGCACGTCTCTTCCAAGGGGCATTTAAACCCTCTTGTTAAGCTACTGCGACCTGCACGTCTCTTGCAAGGGGCATTTAAACCGTCTTGTTAAGCTACTGCGACCTGCACTTCTCTTCCAAGGGCCATTTAAACCGTCTTGGTAATCTACTGCGACCTGCAAGCCTCTTCCAAGGGGCATTTAAAACGTCTTGTTAAGCTACTGCGACCTGCATTTCTCTTCCAAGCGGCATTTAAACCGTCTTATTAAGCTACTGCGACCTGCACATCTTTTCTAAGGGGCATTTAAACCGTCTTGTTAAGCTGCTGCGACCTGCATGTCTCTTCCAAGGGGCATTTAAACCCTCTTGTTAAGCTACTGCGACCTCCACCGCTCTTCCAAGGGGCATTTAAACCGTCTTGTTAAGCTAATGCGACCTGCATGTCTCTTCCAAGGGGCATTTAAACCGTCTTATTAAGCTACTGCGACCTGCACGTCTCTTCCAATGGGCATTTAAACCGTCTTGTTAAGCTACTGCGACCTGCACGTCTCTTCCAAGGGGCATTTAAACCGTCTTGTTAAGCTACTGCGACTTGCACGTCTCTTCCAAGGGGCATTTAAACCGTCTTGTTAAGCTACTGTAACCTACACCACTTTTCCAAGGGGCATTTAAACCGTCTTGTTAAGCTACTGCGACCTGCACGTCTCTTCCAAGGGGCATTTAAACCGTCTTGTTAAGCTGCTGTGACCTGCATGTCTCTTCCAAGGGGCATTTAAACCCTCTTGTTAAGCTACTGCGACCTCCACCGCTCTTCCAAGGGGCATTTAAACCGTCTTGTTAAGCTGCTGCGACCTGCATGTCTCTTCCAAGGGGCATTTAAACCCTCTTGTTAAGCTACTGCGACCTCCACCGCTCTTCCAAGGGGCATTTAAACCGTCTTGTTAAGCTACTGCGACCTGCATGTCTCTTCCAAGGGGCATTTAAACCGTCTTATTAAGCTACTGTGACCTGCACGTCTCTTCCAATGGGCATTTAAACCGTCTTGTTAAGCTACTGCGACCTGCACGTCTCTTCCAAGGGGCATATAAACGCTCTTGTTAAGCTACTGCGACCTGCACGTCTCTTGCAAGGGGCATTTAAACCGTCTTGTTAAGCTACTGCGACCTGCACGTCTCTTCCAAGGGCCATTTAAACCGTCTTGGTAATCTACTGCGACCTGCAAGCCTCTTCCAAGGGGCATTTAAAACGTCTTGTTAAGCTACTGCGACCTGCATGTCTCTTCCAAGCGGCATTTAAACCGTCTTATTAAGCTACTGCGACCTGCACATCTTTTCTAAGGGGCATTTAAACCGTCTTGTTAAGCTGCTGCGACCTGCATGTCTCTTCCAAGGGGCATTTAAACCCTCTTGTTAAGCTACTGCGACCTCCACCGCTCTTCCAAGGGGCATTTAAACCGTCTTGTTAAGCTACTGCGACCTGCATGTCTCTTCCAAGGGGCATTTAAACTGTCTTATTAAGCTACTGCGACCTGCACGTCTCTTCCAATGGGCATTTAAACCGTCTTGTTAAGCTACTGCGACCAGCACGTCTCTTCCAAGGGGCATTTACACCGTCTTGTCAAGCTACTGCGACCTGCACGTCTCTTCCAAGGGGCATTTAAACCATTTTGTTAAGCTACTGCGACCTGCACGTCTCTTCCAAGGGGCATTTAAACCGTCTTGTTAAGCTACTGCGACTTGCACGTCTCTTCCAAGGGGCATTTAAACCGTGTTTTTAAGCTACTGTAACCTCCACCACTTTTCCAAGGGGCATTTAAACCGTCTTGTTAAGCTACTGCGACCTGCATGTCTCTTCCAAGGGGCATTTAAACAGTCTTGTTGAGCTGCTGTGACCTGCATATCTCTTCCAACGGGCATTTAAACCTTCTTGTTAAGCTACTG
The DNA here is from genome assembly GCF_046119375.1 of Phyllobates terribilis. Taxonomy (NCBI): domain Eukaryota; kingdom Metazoa; phylum Chordata; class Amphibia; order Anura; family Dendrobatidae; genus Phyllobates; species Phyllobates terribilis. The sequence goes on from NW_027362761.1 coordinate 652,800,946, forward strand.
CGACCTGCACGTCTCTTCCAAGGGCCATTTAAAACGTCTTGTTAAGCTACTGCAACTTGCACGTCTCTTCCAAGGGGCATTTAAACCGTCTTGTTAAGCTACTGCGACCTCCACCGCTCTTCCTAGGGGCATTTAAATCGTGTTGTTAAGCTACTGCGACGTGCATGTCTCTTCCAAGGGGCATTTAAACCATCTTGGTAAGCTACTGCGACCTGCAAGCCTCTTCCAAGGGGCATTTAAACCATCTTGTTAAGCTACTGCGACCTGCACGTTTATTCCAAGCGGCATTTAAACCGTCTTGTTAAGCTAATGCAACCTGCACGTCTCTTCCAAGAGGCATTTAAACCACCTTGTTAAGCTACTGCTACCTCCACCGCTCTTCCAAAGGGCATTTTAACTGTCTTGTTAGGCTACTTTGACCTGCACGTCTCTACCTAGGGGCATTTAAACCATCTTGTTAAGCTACTGCGACCTCCACAGCTCTTCCAAGGGGCATTTAATCTGTCTTGTTAAGCTACTGCGACCTGCACGTCTCTTCCAAGGGGCATTTAAACCATCTTGTTAAGATACTGCGAACTGCACGTCTCTTCCAAGGGGAATTTAAACCGTCTTGTTAAGGTAATGCGACCTCCACCGCTCTGCCAAGGGGCATTTAAACCGTCTTGCTAAGCTACTGTGACCTGCACGTCTCTTCCAAGGGGCATTTAAACTGTCTTGTTAAGCTACTGCGACCTCCACCGCTCTTCCAAGGGGCTTTATTCCGTCATTTTAAGCCGCTGTGACCTGCACGTCTCTTCCAAGGGGCATTTAAACCGTCTTTTTAAGCTACTGCGACCTGCACGTCTCTTCCAAGGGGCATTTAAACCGTCTTGTTAAGCTACTGCGACCTGCACGTCTTTTAAAAGGGGTATTTAAACCGTCTTGTTAAGCTTCTGCGACCTGCATGTCTCTTCCAAGGGGCATTTAAACCCTCTTGTTAAGCTACTGCGACCTCCAACTCTCTTCCAAGGGGCATTTAAACCGTCTTGTTAAGCTACTGCGACCTGCACGTCTCTTCCATGTTGCATTTAAACCGTCTTGTTAAGCTACTCTGACCTGCACGTCTCTTCCAAGGGGCATTTAAACTGTCTTGTTAAGCTACTGCGACCTCCAACTCTCTTCCAAGGGGCATTTAAACCATCTTGTTGAGCTACTGCGACCTGCACGTCTCTTCCATGTTGCATTTAAACGGTCTGGTTAAGCTACTCTGACCTGCACGTCTCTTCCAAGGGGCATTTAAACTGTCTTGTTAAGCTACTGCGACCTCCACCACTCTTCCAAGGGGCATTTAAACCGTCTTGTTAAGCTACTGCGACCTGCACATCTCTTCCAAGGGCCATTTAAACCGTCTTGGTAAGCTACTGCGACCTGCAAGCCTCTTCCAAGGGGCATTTAAACCGTCTTGTTAAGCTACTGTGACTGCACGTCTCTTCCAAGGGGCATTTAAACCATCTTGTTAAGCTACTGCGACCTGCACGTCTTTTCCAGGAGGCATTTAAACCGTCTTGGTAAGCTACTGCGACCTGCAAGCCTCTTCTAAGGGGCATTTAAACCCTCTTGTTAAGCTACTGCGACCTGCACGTCTCTTGCAAGGGGCATTTAAATCTTCTTGTTAAGCTACTTTGACCTGCACGTCTCTTCCAAGGGGCATTTAAACCGTCTTGTTAAGCTACTGCGACCAGCACGTCTCTTCCAAGGGGCATTTAAACCATCTTGTTAAGCTTCTGCGACCTGCACGTCTCTTCCAAGGTGCATTTAATCCGTCTTGTTAAGCTACAGCGACTTGCACGTCTCTTCCAAGGGGCATTTAAACCATCTTGTTAAGCTACTGTAACCTCCACAACCTTTCCAAGGGGCCTTTAAACCGTTTTGTTAAGCTACTGCGACCTGAACGTCTCTTCCAAGGGGCATTTAAACCGTCTTGTTAAGCTGCTGTGACCTGCATATCTCTTCCAAGGGGCATTTAAACTTTCTTGTTAAGCTACTGCGACCTGCACATCTCTTCCCAGGGGCATTTAAACCTTCTTGTTAAGCTGCTGCGACTTGCACGTCTCTTCCAAGGGGCATTTAAACCGTCTTGTTAAGCTACTGCGACCTCCACCGCTCTTCCAAGGGGCATTTAAGCCGTCTTGTTAAGCTACTGCGATGTGCATGTCTCTTCCAAGGGGCATTTAAACCGTCTTGGTAAGCTACTGCGACCTGCAAGCCTCTTCCAAGGGGCATTTAAACCGTCTTGTTAAGCTACTGCGACCTGCACGTTTCTTCCAAGTGACATTTAAACCGTCTTGTTAAGCTTATGCGACCTGCACGTCTCTTCCAAGGGGCATTTAAACCACCTTGTTAAGCTACAGCGACCTCCACCACTCTTCCAAAGGGCATTTTAACTGTCTTGTTAAGCTACTGTGACCTGCACGTCTCTACCTAGGGGCATTTAAACCGTCTTGTTAAGCTACTGCGACCTGCACGTCTCTTCCAACAGGCATTTAAACCGTCTTGTTAAGCTACTGCGAACTGCACGTCTCTTCCAAGGGGCATTTAAACCGTCCTGTTAAGCTTCTGCGACCTGCACGTCTCTTCCAAGGGGCATCTAAACCGTCTTGTTAAGCTACTGCGACCTGCATGTCTCTTCCAAGGGGCATTTAAACTGTCTTGTTAAGCTACTGCGGCCTCCACCGCTCTTCCAAGGGGCATTTAAACTGTCTTGTTAAGCTACTGCGACGTCCACCGCTCTTCCAAGGGGCTTTTAATCCGTCATTTTAAGCTACTGTGACCTGCACGTCTCTTCCAAGGGGCATTTAAACCGTTTTGTTAAGCTAGTGCGACTTTCACGTCTCTTCCAAGTGGCATTTAAACCGTCTTGTTAATCTACTGCGACCTGCACGTCTGTTCCAAGGGGCATCTTAACTGTCTTGTTAAGCTACTGCGACCTGCACGTCTCTTCCAAGGGGCATTTAAACCGTCTTGGTAAGCTACTGCGACCTGCATGTCTCTTCCAAGGGGCATTTAATTGGTCTTGTTAAGGTACTGCGACCTGCACGTCATTGCCAAGGGGCATTTAAACCGTCTTGTTAAGCTGCTGGGACCTGCATGTCTCTTCCAAGGGGCATTTAAACCCTCTTGTTAAGCTACTGAGACCTCCACCTCTCTTCCAAGGGGCATTTAAACCGTCTTGTTAAGCTACTGCGACCTGCATGTCTCTTCCAATGGGCATTTAAACCGTCTTGTTAAGCTACTGCGACCTGCACATCTCTTCCAAGGGGCATTTACACCGTCTTGTTAAGCTACTGCGACCTGCACGTCTCTTCCAAGGGGCATTTAAACCATCTTGTTAAGCTACTGCGACCTGCACGTCTTTTCCAAGGGGCATTTAAACCGTCTTGTTAAGCTACTGCGACTTGCACGTCTCTACCAAGGGGCATTTAAACCGTCTTGTTAAGCTACTGTAACCTCCACCACTTTTCCAAGGGGCATTTAAACCGTCTTGTTAAGCTACTGCGAACTGCACGTCTCTTCCAAGGGGCATTTAAACCGTCTTGTTAAGCTGCTGTGATCTGCATATCTCTTCCAAGGGGCATTTAAACCTTCTTGTTAAGCTACTGCGACGTGCACGTCTCTTCCAAGGGGCATTTAAAACGTCTTGTTAAGCTACTGCGACTTGCACGTCTCTTCCAAGGGGCATTTAAACCGTCTTGTTGAGCTACTGCGACCTCCACCGCTCTTCCTAGGGGCATTTAAATCGTCTTGTTAAGCTACTGCGACGTGCATGTCTCTTCTAAGGGGCATTTAAACCGTCTTGGTAAGCTACTGCGACCTGCAAGCCTCTTCCAAGGGGCATTTAAACCGTCTTGTTAAGCTACTGCGACCTGCACGTTTCTTCCAATCGGCATTTAAACCGTCTTGTTAAGCTAATGCAACCTGCACGTCTCTTCCAAGGGGCATTTAAACCACCTTCTTAAGCTACTGCTACCTCCACCGCTCTTCCAAAGGGCATTTTAACTGTCTTGTTAGGCTACTGTGACTGTTAGAACCTTGCTGTTAGGTTTTTTTTTCCTTTGCTGGTCACATGACCTTGTTGGCCTATTTAATCCTGCTCCGCCCTTCTGGCTTTGCTGGACTTCATTGTATATCTACTTTCTAGCTAGCCTGTGCTCTGTATCTAACTCTGTTAGTTTGCTTGGTCTACGGACCTCTATGTTCTATCTATTTGTTTGTTCGTCAGTCTGCTACTATTTCTGTTAGTAGGTGTCCCATATTCCTCCCAGTCCTTAGTACTTGTAGGGATTCCCTCCCCACATCTATAGGTCTCCGTACAGACTAGATTAGGACTTTAGCAGGTCTGATCGCAGGATCAGGTTCCCTGTTACATCGTAGGGATTCAGCTGAGTCTTATAGTAGGGACAGATCTCCTCTCTTTCCTTAGCTTTGGTAGCAGAACATAACAGTAAGTCCAGCCTGCAAATTCTCTAAGGAAAGATTTTTTTTGTTCCATCATGGTGTCGGTTCAGGATTTGGCTAAACACCTGCAGGGACTCTCTCTGGAAGTGGCCGAGCTCCGTCAGCACGTGAGTAACTGTCCTGGAGCATATTTCTTGGAGCCTAAGGTATGTTTGCCGGATTTATTTTTTGGTGAACATCGAGAATTTTTTTCATTTAAAAATGCTTGCTTATTGTATTTTCGTTTGAGACCCAAGTCCTCTGGGGATGAATCCCAGCGCGTAGGGTTCATAATGTCACTTTTGCGCAAAGAGCCTCAGGAGTGGGCCTTTTCTTTGCAACCTAGTGATACATGCTTCAGATCAGTGGATAGTTTTTTTTCTGCTTTAGGACTATTATATGATGATCCTGACCGTGTGGCATCAGCTGAGACTGAGTTGAGACGTTTAAAACAAGGATCAGGTAATGTGGAAAAATATTGTACACATTTTCGTCGTTGGTCCACTCAAACAGGGTGGAACGATTCTGCTCTGAAAAGTCTATTTCTTGCTGGGCTCAGTGAAAGGGTTAAAGACCTGCTAATTGCTTATCCTACACCTGAGGATTTGCAACAGGCTATGCAATTAGCTATACGGGTGGATAGGAGACTGCGTGCAAGGGTTAATGAGAGCAAATCCTCTGCTATGTCAGTTTCTGGTTATGATAATGTGTGTACTAACAGTGGTGAACCGATGGAGATTGGATCGGTGGCACCTCGCTCTCAAGAAAAAGACCGTCGTTTTTCGGAAGGCTTGTGTTTCTATTGCGGAAAATCTGGTCATTTGATTAAAGGCTGTGAGCTTCGTATAAAGAAAGAAAAAAAATTGGTCAGTCACGCCCGTATTGCCTGTTTAAATTCCAAGGGTATATTTTTAGCTGCTTCCACGATTGCTCAGGAAAAATTAATGGAATTTCGGGTGTTTGTTGATTGCGGGTCTACACTGAATGTAATTGATGGGGGATTCGTGGAAAAACTCAATTTAAAACCTGAACCTTTATCATCCCCCATTGCTGTGGTTTCTGTGGATGGTTCCCCTTTGAAGAATATTACTCTCAAGGTCAGTGAATTTCCTCTCACTATTAATGGTGTTCACCATGAGAAATTGGATTTGGTAGTGTTGAATAACTTGCCTTCTCCAGTAATATTGGGTTTGCCCTGGTTAAAATTTCACAATCCTGTACTGGATTGGTCTACCAGTGAAATTAAATCCTGGAGCCATAAATGTTATGACAAGTGTTGTAACGGGCGTATTGCAGCTTTGGATAGGGGAGAATTGCTTGTTCCTATTCAGGATTTTTGGAGAGTTTTTTCTGAGAAAGAATCGCAGGTTTTGCCTCCCCATAGAGACTATGATTGTTCTATTGAATTTGTCCCTGGAGCGACTCTTCCTAAAAGTCGTTTATTTAACCTTACTATTCCTGAGAGGAAGGCTTTGGAGGAATACATACAGACAAGTTTGGCCGCCGGTCACATTAGGCCCTCTAAGTCTCCTGTGGCGGTTGGATTTTTTTTTGTAAAAAAAAAGGACGGCGGTTTACGTCCTTGTCTGGATTTTCGTGAGATTAACAAAATTACGGTACGCAATCCTTACCCACTGCCATTGATTCCTGATCTGTTTAACCAGTTATTGGGGGCCAAGTGGTTCTCTAAAATTGACCTTAAGGGGGCATACAATCTGTTGCGCATGAAGGAGGGTGATGAATGGAAGACTGCTTTTAACACTCCTGTGGGTCATTTTGAGAATCTGGTTATGCCTTTTGGTCTTACTAATGCTCCTGCATTTTTTCAGAATCTGATTAATGACATCCTTAGACCTTTGATCGGTAAAAATGTGGTTGTGTATTTGGATGACATTTTGATTTATTCGCCAGATCTGGAGTCTCATTGGCGGAGCGTGCGTGAGGTATTACAGTTATTAATGGACAATTCGCTTTTTGCTAAGCTGGAGAAATGTGAGTTCGCTGTACAGAGAATTAGTTTTTTGGGCTACATTATCTCCAGCAAAGGTTTTGAGATGGATCCGGTTAAGGTTCAGGCTGTGCAGGAATGGCCTAGGCCTATTGGTTTGAAATCGATACAGAGGTTTTTGGGTTTCGCCAATTACTATAGAAAATTCATAAAAAATTTTTCTAGTATTGTCAAACCTCTGACTGATCTCACCAGGAAAGGTGCTGATGCGGTTCAGTGGTCTTCTGAGGCCATTGAAGCTTTTGTGTATCTCAAGGAGAGGTTCACCTCTGCTCCCATCCTTATGCAGCCTGATGTTACTAGGCCGTTTTTGGTTGAGGTTGATGCTTCCTCTGTGGGGGTTGGCGCAGTATTGTCTCAGGATAACGGGGATGGATTACATCCCTGTGCCTTTTTTTCAAAAAAATTTTCGGAGACTGAATTGAATTACGATATTGGTAATCGGGAATTATTGGCTATTAAACTCGCATTTGAACACTGGCGCCACTTCTTGGAGGGTGCGGAATTTCCCATTCAGGTTCTTACGGATCATAAAAATCTGATATATCTTGATGCTGCCAAGCGCCTGAATGCCCGTCAGGCTAGGTGGGCACTGTTTTTCTCGCGGTTTAATTTCTCCGTTACTTACATCCCTGGTACTAAGAATGTTAAGGCGGATGCCTTGTCTCGCAGTTTTTCTCCCATAGTCGGTGCTGAGAAAGAGGAAAACATTTTACAAGAAGGTGTTGTGATAGCTGCTTTAGACTCCGTTTTGGAAGATGAGATTCTTAAAGCTCAGGAGAATGCCCCATCTAACACTCCTCATGGGAGGTTGTTTGTGCCTGGGACCTTTAGGAGAGATTTGTTTGTTGAGTGTCACGAATCTCGGTTGGCAGGTCATCCCGGAATCTCTGAGACCAAGAGACTGGTGGGTCGCAGTTTTTGGTGGCCTGGATGGCAGAAGGAAGTCATTAAGTGGGTGCGCCAATGTACTATATGTGCTAGATCTAAGTCCTCACATACTCCTGCTGCGGGGTTGCTTTGTCCTGATAAGCCTGGTCCTAGGGGATCCGGAGGATCCTCTTAGAAGGGGGGGTACTGTTAGAACCTTGCTGTTAGGTTTTTTTTCCTTTGCTGGTCACATGACCTTGTTGGCCTATTTAATCCTGCTCCGCCCTTCTGGCTTTGCTGGACTTCATTGTATATCTACTTTCTAGCTAGCCTGTGCTCTGTATCTAACTCTGTTAGTTTGCTTGGTCTACGGACCTCTATGTTCTATCTATTTGTTTGTTCGTCTGTCTGCTACTATTTCTGTTAGGAGGTGTCCCATATTCCTCCCAGTCCTTAGTACTTGTAGGGATTCCCTCCCCACATCTATAGGTCTCCGTACAGACTAGATTAGGACTTTAGCAGGTCTGATCGCAGGATCAGGTTCCCTGTTACATCGTAGGGATTCAGCTGAGTCTTATAGTAGGGACAGATCTCCTCTCTTTCCTTAGCTTTGGTAGCAGAACATAACAGTGACCTGCACGTCTCTACCTAGGGGCATTTAAACCGTCTTGTTAAGCTACTGCGACCTCCACTGCTCTTCCAAGGGGCATTTAATCTGTCTTGTTAAGCTACTGCGACCTGCACGTCTCTTCCAAGGGGCATTTAAACCATCTTGTTAAGATACTGCGAACTGCACGTCTCTTCCAAGGGGCATTTAATCCGTCTTGTTAAGCTACTGCGACCTGCACGTCTCTTCCAAGGGGCATTTAAACCATCTTGTTAAGCTACTGCGACCTGCACGTCTTTTCCGAGAGGCATTTAAACCGTCTTGGTAAGCTACTGCGACCTGCAAGCCTCTTCTAAGGGGCATTTAAACACTCTTGTTAAGCTACTGCGACCTGCACGTCTCTTGCAAGGGGCATTTAAACCGTCTTGTTAAGCTACTTTGACCTGCACGTCTCTTCCAAGGGGCATTTAAACCGTCTTGTTAAGCTACTGCGACCAGCACGTCTCTTCCAAGGGGCATTTAAACCATCTTGTTAAGCTACTGCGACCTGCACGTCTCTTCCAAGGGGCATTTAAACCGTCTTGCTAAGCTACTGCGACTTGCACGTCTCTTCCAAGGGGCATTTAAACCATCTTGTTAAGCTACTGTAACCTCCACAACCTTTCCAAGGGTCATTTAAACCTTTTTGTTAAGCTACTGCGACCTGCACGTCTCTTCCAAGGGGCATTTAACCTTCTTGTTAAGCTACTGCGACCTGCACGTCTCTTCCAAGCGCCATTTAAACCATCTTGGCAATCTACTGCGACCTGCAAGCCTCTTCCAAGGGGCATTTAAAACGTCTTGTTAAGCTACTGCGACCTCCATGTCTCTTCCAAGGGGCATTTAAACCGTCTTGTTAAGCTAATGCGACCTGCACGTCTCTTCCAAGGGGCATTTAAACCATCTTGTTAATCTACTGCTACCTCCACCGCTCTTCTAAAGGGCATTTTAACCGTCTTGTTAGGCTACTGTGACCTGAACGTCTCTTCGAAGGGGCATTTAAACCATCTTGTTAAGCTACTGCGACCTGCACTGCTCTTCCAAGGGGCATTTAATCCGTCTTGTTAAGCTACTGCGACCTGCACGTCTCTTCCAAGGGGCATTTAAACCATCTTGTTAAGCTACTGCGACCTGGACGTCTTTTCCAAGGGGCATTTAAACCGTCTTGTTAAGCTACTGCGACCTCCACCGCTCTTCCAAGGGGCCTTTAAACCATATTGTTAGCTACTGCGACCTGCACGTCTTTTCCAAGAGGCATTTAAACCGTCTTGGTAAGCTACTGCGACCTGCAAGCCTCTTCTAAGGGGCATTTAAACCCTCTTGCTAAGCTACTGCGACCTGCACGTCTCTTGCAAGGGGCATTTAAACCATCTTGTTAAGCTGCTGCGACCAGCACGTCTCTTCCAAGGGGCATTTAAACCATCTTGTTAAGCTACTGCGACCTGCACGTCTCTTCCAAGGGGCATTTAAACCGTCTTGTTAAGCTACTGCGACTTGCACTTCTCTTCCAAGGGGCATTTAAACCATCTTGTTAAGCTACTGTAACCTCCACAACCTTTCCAAGGGTCATTTAAACCTTTTTGTTAAGCTACTGCGACCGGCACGTCTCTTCCAAGGGGCATTTAAACCGTCTTGTTAAGCTAATGCGACCTGCACGTCTCTTCCAAGGGGCATTTAAACCATCTTGTTATACTACTGCTACCTCCACCGCTCTTCCAAAGGGCATTTTAACCGTCTTGTTAGGCTACTGTGACCTGAACGTCTCTTCGAAGGGGCATTTAAACCATATTGTTAAGCTACTGCGACCTGCACTGATCTTCCAAGGGGCATTTAATCCGTCTTGTTAAGCTACTGCGACCTGCACGTCTCTTCCAAGGGGCATTTAAACCATCTTGTTAAGCTACTGCGACCTGCACGCCTTTTCCAATGGGCATTTAAACTGTCTTGTTAAGCTACTGCGACCTCCACCACTCTTCCAAGGGGCATTTAAACCATCTTGTTAAGCTACTGCGACCTGCACTTCTTTTCCAAGAGGCATTTAAACCGTGTTGGTAAGCTACTGCGACCTGCAAGCCTCTTCTAAGGGGCATTTAAACCCTCTTGTTAAGCTACTGCAACCTGCACGTCTCTTGCAAGGGGCATTTAAACCGTCTTGTTAAGCTACTTTGACCTGCATGTCTCTTCCAAGGGGCATTTAAACCGTCTTGTTAGGCTACTGCGACCAGCACGTCTCTTCCACGGGGCATTTAAACCATCTTGTTAAGCTACTGCGACCTGCACGTCTCTTCCAAGGGGCATTTAAACTGTCTTGTTAAGCTAATGCGACTTGCACGTCTCTTCCAAGGGGCATTTAAACCATCTTGTTAAGCTACTGTAACCTCCACAACCTTTCCAAGGGTCATTTAAACCTTTTTGTTAAGCTACTGCGACCTGCACGTCTCATCCAAGGGGCATTTAACCTTCTTGTTAAGCTACTGCGACCTGCACGTCTCTTCCAAGGGGCATTTAAAACGTCTTGTTAAGGAACTGCGACTTGCACGTCTCTTCCAAGGGGCATTTAAACCTTCTTGTTAAGCTACTGCGACCTCCACCGCTCTTCCAAGGGGCATTTAAACCGTCTTGTTAAGCTACTGCGACGTGTATGTCTCTTCCAAGGGGCATTTAAACCGTCTTGGTAATCTACTGCGACCTGCAAGCCTCTTCCAAGGGGCATTTAAACCATCCTGTTAAGCTAATGCGACCTGCACATTTCTTCCAAGCGGCATTTAAACCGTCTTGTTAAGCTAATGCAACCTGCACGTCTCTTCCAAGGGGCATTTAAACCACATTGTTAAGCTACTGCTACGTCCACCGCTCTTCCAAAGGGCATTTTAACTGTCTTGTTAGGCTACTGTGACCTGTACGTCTCTACCTAGGGGTATTTAAACCATCTTGTTAGGCTACTGCGACCTCCACTGCTCTTCCAAGGGGCATTTAATCTGTTTTGTTAAGCTACTGCGACCTGCACGTCTCTTCCAAGGGGCATTTAAACCATCTTGTTAAGATACTGCGAACTATACGTCTCTTCCAAGGGGAATTTAAACCGTCTTGTTAAGCTTCTGCGACCTGCACGTCTCTTCCAAGGGCCATTTAAACCGTCTTCTTAAGCTACTGCGACCTGCATGTCTCTTCCAAGGGACATTAAAACTGTCTTGTTAAGCTACTTCGACCTCCACCGCTCTGCCAAGGGGCATTTAAACCGCCTTGCTAAGCTACTGTGACCTGCACGTCTCTTCCAAGGGGCATTTAAACTGTCTTGTTAAGCTACTGCGACCTCCACCGCTCTTCCATGGGGCTTTATTCCATCATTTTAAGCCACTGTGACCTGCACGTCTCTTCCAAGGGGCATTTAAACCGTCTTGTTAAGCTACTGCGACCTGCACGTCTCTTCCAAGGGGCATTTAAACCGCTTTGTTAAGCTACTGCGACCTGCATGTCTCTTCCAAGGGCCATTTAATCTGTCTTGTTAAGCTACTGCGACCTGCACATCTTTTCCAAGGGGTATTTAAACCGTCTTGTTAAGCTTCTGCGACCTGCATGTCTCTTCCAAGGAGCATTTAAACCCTCTTGTTAAGCTACTGCGACCTCCAACTCTCTTCCAAGGGGCATTTAAACCGTCTTGTTAAGCTACTGCGACCTGCACGTCTCTTCCATGTTGCATTTAAACGGTCTTGTTAAGCTACTGTGACCTGCACGTCTCTTCAAAGGGGCATTTAAACTGTCTTGTTAAGCTACTGCAACCTCCACCGCTCTTCCAAGGGGCATTTAAACCGTATTGTTAAGCTACTGCGACCTGCACATCTCTTCCAAGGGCCATTTAAACCGTCTTGGTAAGCTACTGCGACCTGCAAGCCTCTTCCAAGGGGCATTTAAACCGTCTTGTTAAGCTACTGTGACCTGCACGTCTCTTCCAAGGGGCATTTAAACCATATTGTTAAGCTACTGTGACCTGCACATCTTTTGCAACGGGCATTTAAACCGTCTTGTTAAGCTACGGCGACCTCCACCGCTCTTCCAAGGGGCATTTAAACCATCTTGTTAAGCTACTGCGACCTGCACGTCTCTTCCAAGAGGCATTTAAACCGTCTTGGTAAGCTACTGCGACCTGCAAGCCTCTTCTAAGGGGCTTTTAAACCCTCTTGTTAAGCTACTGCGACCTGCACGTCTCTTGCAAGGGGCATTTAAACCGTCTTGTTAAGCTCCTGCGACCTGCACGTCTCTTCCAAGGGCCATTTAAACCGTCTTGGTAATCTACTGCGACCTGCAAGCCTCTTCCAAGGGACATTTAAAACGTCTTGTTAAGCTACTGCGACCTCCATGTCTCTTCCAAGCGGCATTTAAACCGACTTGTTAAGCTAATGCGAACTGCACGTCTCTTCCAAGGGGCATTTAAACCATCTTGTTAATCTACTGCTACCTCCACCGCTCTTCCAAAGGGCATTTTAACCATCTTGTTAGGCTACTGTGACCTGCACGTCTCTTCGTAGGGGCATTTAAACCGTCTTGTTAAGCTAATGCGACCTGCACTGCTCTTCCAAGGGGCATTTAATCCGTCTTGTTAAGCTACTGCGACCTGCAAGTCTCTTCCAAGGGCCATTTAAACCATCTTGTTAAGCTACTGCGACCTGCACGTCTTTTCCAAGGGGCATTTAAACCGTCTTGTTAAGCTACTGCGACCTCCACCGCTCTTCCAAGGGGCATTTAAACCATCTTGTTAAGCTACTGCGACCTGCACGTCTCTTGCAAGGGGCATTTAAATCTTCTTGTTAAGCTACTTTGACCTGCACGTCTTTTCCAAGAGGCATTTAAACCGTTTTGGTAAGCTACTGCGACCTGCAAGCCTCTTCTAAGGGGCATTTAAACCCTCGTGTTAAGCTACTACGACCTGCACGTCTCTTGCAAGGGGCATTTAAATCTTCTTGTTAAGCTACTTTGACCTGCACGTCTCTTCCAAGGGGCATTTAAACCGTCTTGTTAAGCTACTGCGAGGAGCACGTCTCTTCCAAGGGGCATTTAAACCATCTTGTTAAGCTACTGCGACTTGCACGTCTCTTCCAAGGGGCATTTAAACCATTTTGTTAAGCTACTGTAACCTCCACAACCTTTCCAAGGGGCCTTTAAACCGTTTTGTTAAGCTGCTGTGACCTGCATATCTCTTCCAAGGGGCATTTAAACCTTCTTGTTAAGCTACTGCGACCTGCACATCTCTTCCAAGGGGCATTTAAAATGTCTTGTTAAGCTACTGCGACTTGCACGTCTCTTCCAAGGGGCATTTAAACCGTCTTGTTAAGCTACTGCGACCTCCACCGCTCTTCCAAGGGGCATTTAAACCGTCTACTTAAGCTACTGCAACCTGCAAGCCTCTTCCAAGGGGCATTTAAACCGTCTTGTTTAAGATACTGCGACCTGTACGTTTCTTCCAAGTGGCATTTAAACCGTCTTGTTAAGCTTATGCGACCTGCACGTCTCTTCCAAGGGGCATTTAAACCACCTTGTTAAGCTACTGCGACCTCCACCGCTCTTCCAAAGGGCATTTTAACTGTCTTGTTAAGCTACTGTGACCTGCACGTCTCTACCTAGGGGCATTTAAACCGTCTTGTTAAGCTACTGCGACCTGCACGTCTCTTCCAAGGGGCATTTAAACCGTCTTGTTAAGCTACTGCGAACTGCACGTCTCTTCGAAGGGGCATTTAAACCATCTTGTTAATCTATTGCGACCTGCACGTCTTTTCCAAGAGGCATTTAAACCGTCTTGGTAAGCTACTGCGACCTGCAAGCCTCTTCTAAGGGGCATTTAAACCCTCTTGCTAAGCTACTGCGACCTGCACGTCTCTTGCAAGGGGCATTTAAACCGTCTTGTTAAGCTACTGCGACCAGCACGTCTCTTCCAAGGGGCATTTAAACCATCTTGTTAAGCTACTGCGACCTGCAGGTCTCTTCCAAGGGGCATTTAAACCGTCTTGTTAAGCTACTGCGACTTGCGCTTCTCTTCCAAGGGGCATTTAAACCATCTTGTTAAGCTACTGTAACCTCCACAACCTTTCCAAGGGTCATTTAAACCTTTTTGTTAAGCTACTGCGACCTGCACGTCTCTTCCAAGGGGCATTTAAACCGTCTTGTTAAGCTAATGCGACCTGCACGTCTCTTCCAAGGGGCATTTAAACCATCTTGTTAATCTACTGCTACCTCCACCGCTCTTCCAAAGGGCATTTTAACCGTCTTGTTAGGCTACTGTGACCTGAACGTCTCTTCGAAGGGGCATTTAAACCATATTGTTAAGCTACTGCGACCTGCACTGATCTTACAAGGGGCATTTAATCCGTCTTGTTAAGCTACTGCGACCTGCACGTCTCTTCCAAGGGGCATTTAAACCATCTTGTTATGCTACTGCGACCTGCACGTCTTTTCCAAGGGCCATTTAAACTGTCTTGTTAAGCTACTGCGACCTCCACCGCTCTTCCAAGGGGCATTTAAACCATCTTGTTAAGCTACTGCGACCTGCACTTCTTTTCCAAGAGGCATTTAATCCGTGTTGGTAAGCTACTGCGACCTGCAAGCCTCTTCTAAGGGGCATTTAAACCCTCTTGTTAAGCTACTGCGACCTGCACGTCTCTTGCAAGGGGCATTTAAACCGTCTTGTTAAGCTACTGCGACCAGCACGTCTATTCCAAGGGGCATTTAAACCATCTTGTTAAGCTACTGCGACCTGCACGTCTCTTCCAAGGGGCATTTAAACTGTCTTGTTAAGCTACTGCGACTTGCACGTCGCTTCCAAGGGGCATTTAAACCATCATGTTAAGCTACTGTAACCTCCACAACCTTTCCAAGGGTCATTTAAACCTTTTTGTTAAGCTACTGCGACCTGCACGTCTCTTCCAAGGGGCATTTAACCTTCTTGTGAAGCTACTGCGACCTGCACGTCTCTTCCAAGGGGCATTTAAAACGTCTTGTTAAGCTACTGCGACTTGCACGTCTCTTCCAAGGGGCATTTAAACCGTCTTGTTAAGCTACTGCGATGTGCATGTCTCTTCCAAGGGGCATTTAAACCGTCTTGGTAATCTACTGCGACCTGCAAGCCTCTTCCAAGGGGCATTTAAACCGTCTTGTTAAGCTACTGCGACCTGCACGTTTCTTCCAAGCGGCATTTAAACCGTCTTGTTAAGCTAATGCGACCTGCACGTCTCTTCCAAGGGGCATTTAAAACACCTTGTTAAGCTACTGCGACCTGCACGTCTCTACCTAGGGGCATTTAAACCGTCTAGTTAAGCTACTGCGACCTGCACTTCTCTTCCAAGGGGCATTTAAACCGTCTAGCTAAGCTACTGCGAACTGCACGTCTCTTCCAAGGGGCATTTAAACCGTCCAGTTAAGCTTTTGCGACCTGCACGTCTCTTCCAAGGGGCATTTAAACCATCTTGTTAAGCTACTGCGACCTGCATGTCTCTTCCAAGGGGCATTTAAACTGTCTTGTTAAGCTACTGCGACCTCCACCGCTCTTCCAAGGGGCATTTAAACTGTCTTGTTAAGCTACTACGACCTGCACGTCTCTTCCAAGGGGCATTTAAACCGTCTAGCTAAGCTACTGCGAACTGCACGTCTCTTCCAAGGGGCTTTTAATCCGTCATTTTAAGCTAGTGTGAACTGCACGACTCTTCCAAGGGGCATTTAAACCGTCTTGTTAATCTACTGCGACCTGCACGTCTCTTCCAAGGGGCATTTAAACTGTCTTGTTAAGCTACTGCGACCTGCACGTCGCTTCCAAGGGGCATTTAAAGCGTCTTAGTAAGCTACTGCGACCTGCATGTCTCTTCCAAGGGGCATTAAATCTGTCTTGTTAAGCTACTGCGACCTGCACGTCTTTTCCAAGGGGCATTTTAACCGTCTTATTAAGCTGCTGCGACCTGCATGTCTCTTCCAAGGGGCACTTAAACCCTCTTGTTAAGCTACTGCGACATCCACCTCTCTTCCAAGGGGCATTTAAACCGTCTTGTTAAGCTGCTGCGACCTGCATGTCTCTTCCTATGGGCATTTAAACCGTCTTGTTAAGCTACTGCGACCTCCACCGCTCTTCCAAGGGGCATTTAAACCATCTTGTTAAACTACTGCGACCTACACGTCTTTTCCAAGGGGCATTTAAACCGTCTTGTTAAGCTACTGCGACCTCCACCGCTCTTCCAAGGGGCATTTAAACCATCTTGTTAAGCTACTGCGACCTGCACGTCTCTTCCAAGAGGCATTTAAACCGTCTTGGTAAGCTACTGCGAACTGCACGTCTCTTCCTAGGGGCATTTAAACCGTCTTCTTAAGCTACTGCGACCTGCACGTCTCTTCCAAGGGGCATTTAAACAGTCTTCGTAAGCTACTGCGACCTGTAAGACTATTCCAAGGGGCATTTAAACCCTCTTGTTAAGCTACTGCGACCTGCATGTCTCTTCCAAGGGGGATTTAAACCGTCTTGTTAAGCTACTGCGACCTGCACATCTCTTCCAAGGGGGATTTAAACCGTCTTGTTAAGCTACTGCGACCTGCACGTCTCTTCCAAGGGGCATTTAAACGGTCTTGTTAAGCTACTGCGGCCTGCTCGTCTCTTCCAAGGAGCATTTAAAACGTCTTTTTAAGCTACTGCGACCTGCACGTCTCTTCCAAGGCTCATTTAAACCGTCTTTTTAAGCTACTGCTACTTGCACGTTTCTTCCAAGGGGCATTTAAACCGTCTTGTTAAGCTACTGTAACCTCCACCACTTTTCCAAGGGGCATTTAAACTGCCTTGTTAACCTACTGCGACCTGCACGTCTCTTCCAAGGGGCATTTAAACCGTGTTGTTAAGCCACTGCGACCTGCACGTCTCTTCAAAGGGGCATATAAACCGTCTTGTTAAGCTGCTGCGACCTGCATGTCTCTTCCAAGGGGCATTTAAACAATCTTGTTAAGCTACTGCGACCTGCACAACTCTTTCAAGGGGCATTTAAACTGTCTTGTTAAGCTACTGCCACCTCCACCGCTCTTCCAAGCTACATTTAAACCGTCTTGTTAAGCTACTGCGACCTGCTTGTCTCTTCCAAGTGGCATTTAATCTGTCTTATTTAGCTACTGCGACCTCCACCTCTCTTCCAAGGGACATTTAAACCGTCTTAATAAGCTACTGAGACCTGCACATCTCTTCCAAGGGGCATTTAAACCGTCTTATTAAGCTACTGCGACCTGCACGTCTCTTCCAAGGGGCATTTAAGCTGTCTTGATAAGCTACTGCGACCTCCATTGCTCTTCCAAGGGGCATTTAAACAGTCTTGTTAAGCTACTGCCACCTGCAAGTCTCTTCCAAGGGGCATTTAAACCGTCTTGGTAAGCTACTGCGACCTGCAAGCCTATTCCAAGGGACATTTAAACCCTCTTGTTAAGCTACTGCGACCTGCACGTCTCTTCCAAGGGGGATTTAAACCATCTTGTTAACCTACTGCGACCTGCACGTCTCTTCCAAGTGGCATTTAAACAGTCTTTTTAAGCTACTGTGACCTGCTCGTCTCTTCCAAGGGGCATTTAAACCGTCTTGTTAAGCTACTGCGACCTGCATGTCTCTTCCAAGGCGCATTTAAACAGTCTTTTTAAGCTACTGCGACTTGCACGTCTCTTCCAAGGGGCATTTAAACCGTCTTGTTAAGCTGCAGTAACCTTCACCACTTTTCCAAGGGGCATTTAAACCGTCTTGTTAAGCTACTGCGACCTGCACGTCTCTTCCAAGGGGCATTTAAACCGTCTAGCTAAGCTACTGCGAACTGCACGTCTCTTCCAAGGGGCATTTAAACCGTCCAGTTAAGCTTTTGCGACCTGCACGTCTCTTCCAAGGGGCATTTAAACCATCTTGTTAAGCTACTGCGACCTGCATGTCTCTTCCAAGGGGCATTTAAACTGTCTTGTTAAGCTACTGCGACCTCCACCGCTCTTCCAAGGGGCATTTAAACTGTCTTGTTAAGCTACTACGACCTGCATGTCTCTTCCAAGGGGCATTTAAACCGTCTAGATAAGCTACTGCGAACTGCACGTCTGTTCCAAGGGGCTTTTAATCCGTCATTTTAAGCTAGTGTGAACTGCACGACTCTTCCAAGGGGCATTTAAACCGTCTTGTTAATCTACTGCGACCTGCACGTCTCTTCCAAGGGGCATTTAAACTGTCTTGTTAAGCTACTGCGACCTGCACGTCGCTTCCAAGGGGCATTTAAAGCGTCTTAGTAAGCTACTGCGACCTGCATGTCTCTTCCAAGGGGCATTAAATCTGTCTTGTTAAGCTACTGCGACCTGCACGTCTTTTCCAAGGGGCATTTAAACCGTCTTATTAAGCTGCTGCGACCTGCATGTCTCTTCAAAGGGGCATTTAAACCCTCTTGTTAAGCTACTGCGACATCCACCTCTCTTCCAAGGGGCATTTAAACCGTCTTGTTAAGCTGCTGCGACCTGCATGTCTCTTCCTATGGGCATTTAAACCGTCTTGTTAAGCTACTGCGACCTCCACCGCTCTTCCAAGGGGCATTTAAACCATCTTGTTAAGCTACTGCGACCTGCACGTCTCTTGCAAGGGGCATTTAAATCTTCTTGTTAAGCTACTTTGACCTGCACGTCTTTTCCAAGAGGCATTTAAACCGTTTTGGTAAGCTACTGCGACCTGCAAGCCTCTTCTAAGGGGCATTTAAACCCTCGTGTTAAGCTACTACGACCTGCACGTCTCTTGCAAGGGGCATTTAAATCTTCTTGTTAAGCTACTTTGACCTGCACGTCTCTTCCAAGGGGCATTTAAACCGTCTTGTTAAGCTACTGCGAGGAGCACGTCTCTTCCAAGGGGCATTTAAACCATCTTGTTAAGCTACTGAGACTTGCACGTCTCTTCCAAGGGGCATTTAAACCATTTTGTTAAGCTACTGTAACCTCCACAACCTTTCCAAGGGGCCTTTAAACCGTTTTGTTAAGCTTCTGTGACCTGCATATCTCTTCCAAGGGGCATTTAAACCTTCTTGTTAAGCTACTGCGACCTGCACATCTCTTCCAAGGGGCATTTAAAATGTCTTGTTAAGCTACTGCGACTTGCACGTCTCTTCCAAGGGGCATTTAAACCGTCTTGTTAAGCTACTGCGACCTCCACCGCTCTTCCAAGGGGCATTTAAACCGTCTACTTAAGCTACTGCAACCTGCAAGCCTCTTCCAAGGGGCATTTAAACCGTCTTGTTTAAGATACTGCGACCTGTACGTTTCTTCCAAGTGGCATTTAAACCGTCTTGTTAAGCTTATGCGACCTGCACGTCTCTTCCAAGGGGCATTTAAACCACCTTGTTAAGCTACTGCGACCTCCACCGCTCTTCCAAAGGGCATTTTAACTGTCTTGTTAAGCTACTGTGACCTGCACGTCTCTACCTAGGGGCATTTAAACCGTCTTGTTAAGCTACTGCGACCTGCACGTCTCTTCCAAGGGGCATTTAAACCGTCTTGTTAAGCTACTGCGAACTGCACGTCTCTTCGAAGGGGCATTTAAACCATCTTGTTAATCTATTGCGACCTGCACGTCTTTTCCAAGAGGCATTTAAACCGTCTTGGTAAGCTACTGCGACCTGCAAGCCTCTTCTAAGGGGCATTTAAACCCTCTTGCTAAGCTACTGCGACCTGCACGTCTCTTGCAAGGGGCATTTAAACCGTCTTGTTAAGCTACTGCGACCAGCACGTCTCTTCCAAGGGGCATTTAAACCATCTTGTTAAGCTACTGCGACCTGCAGGTCTCTTCCAAGGGGCATTTAAACCGTCTTGTTAAGCTACTGCGACTTGCGCTTCTCTTCCAAGGGGCATTTAAACCATCTTGTTAAGCTACTGTAACCTCCACAACCTTTCCAAGGGTCATTTAAACCTTTTTGTTAAGCTACTGCGACCTGCACGTCTCTTCCAAGGGGCATTTAAACCGTCTTGTTAAGCTAATGCGACCTGCACGTCTCTTCCAAGGGGCATTTAAACCATCTTGTTAATCTACTGCTACCTCCACCGCTCTTCCAAAGGGCATTTTAACCGTCTTGTTAGGCTACTGTGACCTGAACGTCTCTTCGAAGGGGCATTTAAACCATATTGTTAAGCTACTGCGACCTGCACTGATCTTACAAGGGGCATTTAATCCGTCTTGTTAAGCTACTGCGACCTGCACGTCTCTTCCAAGGGGCATTTAAACCATCTTGTTATGCTACTGCGACCTGCACGTCTTTTCCAAGGGCCATTTAAACTGTCTTGTTAAGCTACTGCGACCTCCACCGCTCTTCCAAGGGGCATTTAAACCATCTTGTTAAGCTACTGCGACCTGCACTTCTTTTCCAAGAGGCATTTAATCCGTGTTGGTAAGCTACTGCGACCTGCAAGCCTCTTCTAAGGGGCATTTAAACCCTCTTGTTAAGCTACTGCGACCTGCACGTCTCTTGCAAGGGGCATTTAAACCGTCTTGTTAAGCTACTGCGACCAGCACGTCTATTCCAAGGGGCATTTAAACCATCTTGTTAAGCTACTGCGACCTGCACGTCTCTTCCAAGGGGCATTTAAACTGTCTTGTTAAGCTACTGCGACTTGCACGTCGCTTCCAAGGGGCATTTAAACCATCATGTTAAGCTACTGTAACCTCCACAACCTTTCCAAGGGTCATTTAAACCTTTTTGTTAAGCTACTGCGACCTGCACGTCTCTTCCAAGGGGCATTTAACCTTCTTGTGAAGCTACTGCGACCTGCACGTCTCTTCCAAGGGGCATTTAAAACGTCTTGTTAAGCTACTGCGACTTGCACGTCTCTTCCAAGGGGCATTTAAACCGTCTTGTTAAGCTACTGCGATGTGCATGTCTCTTCCAAGGGGCATTTAAACCGTCTTGGTAATCTACTGCGACCTGCAAGCCTCTTCCAAGGGGCATTTAAACCGTCTTGTTAAGCTACTGCGACCTGCACGTTTCTTCCAAGCGGCATTTAAACCGTCTTGTTAAGCTAATGCGACCTGCACGTCTCTTCCAAGGGGCATTTAAAACACCTTGTTAAGCTACTGCGACCTGCACGTCTCTACCTAGGGGCATTTAAACCGTCTAGTTAAGCTACTGCGACCTGCACTTCTCTTCCAAGGGGCATTTAAACCGTCTAGCTAAGCTACTGCGAACTGCACGTCTCTTCCAAGGGGCATTTAAACCGTCCAGTTAAGCTTTTGCGACCTGCACGTCTCTTCCAAGGGGCATTTAAACCATCTTGTTAAGCTACTGCGACCTGCATGTCTCTTCCAAGGGGCATTTAAACTGTCTTGTTAAGCTACTGCGAAATCCACCGCTCTTCCAAGGGGCATTTAAACTGTCTTGTTAAGCTACTACGACCTGCACGTCTCTTCCAAGGGGCATTTAAACCGTCTAGCTAAGCTACTGCGAACTGCACGTCTCTTCCAAGGGGCTTTTAATCCGTCATTTTAAGCTAGTGTGAACTGCACGACTCTTCCAAGGGGCATTTAAACCGTCTTGTTAATCTACTGCGACCTGCACGTCTCTTCCAAGGGGCATTTAAACTGTCTTGTTAAGCTACTGCGACCTGCACGTCGCTTCCAAGGGGCATTTAAAGCGTCTTAGTAAGCTACTGCGACCTGCATGTCTCTTCCAAGGGGCATTAAATCTGTCTTGTTAAGCTACTGCGACCTGCACGTCTTTTCCAAGGGGCATTTTAACCGTCTTATTAAGCTGCTGCGACCTGCATGTCTCTTCCAAGGGGCACTTAAACCCTCTTGTTAAGCTACTGCGACATCCACCTCTCTTCCAAGGGGCATTTAAACCGTCTTGTTAAGCTGCTGCGACCTGCATGTCTCTTCCTATGGGCATTTAAACCGTCTTGTTAAGCTACTGCGACCTCCACCGCTCTTCCAAGGGGCATTTAAACCATCTTGTTAAACTACTGCGACCTACACGTCTTTTCCAAGGGGCATTTAAACCGTCTTGTTAAGCTACTGCGACCTCCACCGCTCTTCCAAGGGGCATTTAAACCATCTTGTTAAGCTACT
Organism: Phyllobates terribilis; assembly: GCF_046119375.1. NCBI lineage: Eukaryota > Metazoa > Chordata > Amphibia > Anura > Dendrobatidae > Phyllobates > Phyllobates terribilis. The sequence continues at coordinate 652,823,014 of NW_027362761.1, forward strand.
GCGACCTGCACGTCTCTTCCAAGAGGCATTTAAACCGTCTTGGTAAGCTACTGCGAACTGCACGTCTCTTCCTAGGGGCATTTAAACCGTCTTCTTAAGCTACTGCGACCTGCACGTCTCTTCCAAGGGGCATTTAAACAGTCTTCGTAAGCTACTGCGACCTGTAAGACTATTCCAAGGGGCATTTAAACCCTCTTGTTAAGCTACTGCGACCTGCATGTCTCTTCCAAGGGGGATTTAAACCGTCTTGTTAAGCTACTGCGACCTGCACATCTCTTCCAAGGGGGATTTAAACCGTCTTGTTAAGCTACTGCGACCTGCACGTCTCTTCCAAGGGGCATTTAAACGGTCTTGTTAAGCTACTGCGGCCTGCTCGTCTCTTCCAAGGAGCATTTAAAACGTCTTTTTAAGCTACTGCGACCTGCACGTCTCTTCCAAGGCTCATTTAAACCGTCTTTTTAAGCTACTGCTACTTGCACGTTTCTTCCAAGGGGCATTTAAACCGTCTTGTTAAGCTACTGTAACCTCCACCACTTTTCCAAGGGGCATTTAAACTGCCTTGTTAACCTACTGCGACCTGCACGTCTCTTCCAAGGGGCATTTAAACCGTGTTGTTAAGCCACTGCGACCTGCACGTCTCTTCAAAGGGGCATATAAACCGTCTTGTTAAGCTGCTGCGACCTGCATGTCTCTTCCAAGGGGCATTTAAACAATCTTGTTAAGCTACTGCGACCTGCACAACTCTTTCAAGGGGCATTTAAACTGTCTTGTTAAGCTACTGCCACCTCCACCGCTCTTCCAAGCTACATTTAAACCGTCTTGTTAAGCTACTGCGACCTGCTTGTCTCTTCCAAGTGGCATTTAATCTGTCTTATTTAGCTACTGCGACCTCCACCTCTCTTCCAAGGGACATTTAAACCGTCTTAATAAGCTACTGAGACCTGCACATCTCTTCCAAGGGGCATTTAAACCGTCTTATTAAGCTACTGCGACCTGCACGTCTCTTCCAAGGGGCATTTAAACTGTCTTGATAAGCTACTGCGACCTCCATTGCTCTTCCAAGGGGCATTTAAACAGTCTTGTTAAGCTACTGCCACCTGCAAGTCTCTTCCAAGGGGCATTTAAACCGTCTTGGTAAGCTACTGCGACCTGCAAGCCTATTCCAAGGGACATTTAAACCCTCTTGTTAAGCTACTGCGACCTGCACGTCTCTTCCAAGGGGGATTTAAACCATCTTGTTAACCTACTGCGACCTGCACGTCTCTTCCAAGTGGCATTTAAACAGTCTTTTTAAGCTACTGTGACCTGCTCGTCTCTTCCAAGGGGCATTTAAACCGTCTTGTTAAGCTACTGCGACCTGCATGTCTCTTCCAAGGCGCATTTAAACAGTCTTTTTAAGCTACTGCGACTTGCACGTCTCTTCCAAGGGGCATTTAAACCGTCTTGTTAAGCTGCAGTAACCTTCACCACTTTTCCAAGCGGCATTTAAACCGTCTTGTTAAGCTAATGCGACCTGCACGTCTCTTCCAAGGGGCATTTAAAACACCTTGTTAAGCTACTGCGACCTGCACGTCTCTACCTAGGGGCATTTAAACCGTCTAGTTAAGCTACTGCGACCTGCACTTCTCTTCCAAGGGGCATTTAAACCGTCTAGCTAAGCTACTGCGAACTGCACGTCTCTTCCAAGGGGCATTTAAACCGTCCAGTTAAGCTTTTGCGACCTGCACGTCTCTTCCAAGGGGCATTTAAACCATCTTGTTAAGCTACTGCGACCTGCATGTCTCTTCCAAGGGGCATTTAAACTGTCTTGTTAAGCTACTGCGAAATCCACCGCTCTTCCAAGGGGCATTTAAACTGTCTTGTTAAGCTACTACGACCTGCACGTCTCTTCCAAGGGGCATTTAAACCGTCTAGCTAAGCTACTGCGAACTGCACGTCTCTTCCAAGGGGCTTTTAATCCGTCATTTTAAGCTAGTGTGAACTGCACGACTCTTCCAAGGGGCATTTAAACCGTCTTGTTAATCTACTGCGACCTGCACGTCTCTTCCAAGGGGCATTTAAACTGTCTTGTTAAGCTACTGCGACCTGCACGTCGCTTCCAAGGGGCATTTAAAGCGTCTTAGTAAGCTACTGCGACCTGCATGTCTCTTCCAAGGGGCATTAAATCTGTCTTGTTAAGCTACTGCGACCTGCACGTCTTTTCCAAGGGGCATTTTAACCGTCTTATTAAGCTGCTGCGACCTGCATGTCTCTTCCAAGGGGCACTTAAACCCTCTTGTTAAGCTACTGCGACATCCACCTCTCTTCCAAGGGGCATTTAAACCGTCTTGTTAAGCTGCTGCGACCTGCATGTCTCTTCCTATGGGCATTTAAACCGTCTTGTTAAGCTACTGCGACCTCCACCGCTCTTCCAAGGGGCATTTAAACCATCTTGTTAAACTACTGCGACCTACACGTCTTTTCCAAGGGGCATTTAAACCGTCTTGTTAAGCTACTGCGACCTCCACCGCTCTTCCAAGGGGCATTTAAACCATCTTGTTAAGCTACTGCGACCTGCACGTCTCTTCCAAGAGGCATTTAAACCGTCTTGGTAAGCTACTGCGAACTGCACGTCTCTTCCTAGGGGCATTTAAACCGTCTTCTTAAGCTACTGCGACCTGCACGTCTCTTCCAAGGGGCATTTAAACAGTCTTCGTAAGCTACTGCGACCTGTAAGACTATTCCAAGGGGCATTTAAACCCTCTTGTTAAGCTACTGCGACCTGCATGTCTCTTCCAAGGGGGATTTAAACCGTCTTGTTAAGCTACTGCGACCTGCACATCTCTTCCAAGGGGGATTTAAACCGTCTTGTTAAGCTACTGCGACCTGCACGTCTCTTCCAAGGGGCATTTAAACGGTCTTGTTAAGCTACTGCGGCCTGCTCGTCTCTTCCAAGGAGCATTTAAAACGTCTTTTTAAGCTACTGCGACCTGCACGTCTCTTCCAAGGCTCATTTAAACCGTCTTTTTAAGCTACTGCTACTTGCACGTTTCTTCCAAGGGGCATTTAAACCGTCTTGTTAAGCTACTGTAACCTCCACCACTTTTCCAAGGGGCATTTAAACTGCCTTGTTAACCTACTGCGACCTGCACGTCTCTTCCAAGGGGCATTTAAACCGTGTTGTTAAGCCACTGCGACCTGCACGTCTCTTCAAAGGGGCATATAAACCGTCTTGTTAAGCTGCTGCGACCTGCATGTCTCTTCCAAGGGGCATTTAAACAATCTTGTTAAGCTACTGCGACCTGCACAACTCTTTCAAGGGGCATTTAAACTGTCTTGTTAAGCTACTGCCACCTCCACCGCTCTTCCAAGCTACATTTAAACCGTCTTGTTAAGCTACTGCGACCTGCTTGTCTCTTCCAAGTGGCATTTAATCTGTCTTATTTAGCTACTGCGACCTCCACCTCTCTTCCAAGGGACATTTAAACCGTCTTAATAAGCTACTGAGACCTGCACATCTCTTCCAAGGGGCATTTAAACCGTCTTATTAAGCTACTGCGACCTGCACGTCTCTTCCAAGGGGCATTTAAACTGTCTTGATAAGCTACTGCGACCTCCATTGCTCTTCCAAGGGGCATTTAAACAGTCTTGTTAAGCTACTGCCACCTGCAAGTCTCTTCCAAGGGGCATTTAAACCGTCTTGGTAAGCTACTGCGACCTGCAAGCCTATTCCAAGGGACATTTAAACCCTCTTGTTAAGCTACTGCGACCTGCACGTCTCTTCCAAGGGGGATTTAAACCATCTTGTTAACCTACTGCGACCTGCACGTCTCTTCCAAGTGGCATTTAAACAGTCTTTTTAAGCTACTGTGACCTGCTCGTCTCTTCCAAGGGGCATTTAAACCGTCTTGTTAAGCTACTGCGACCTGCATGTCTCTTCCAAGGCGCATTTAAACAGTCTTTTTAAGCTACTGCGACTTGCACGTCTCTTCCAAGGGGCATTTAAACCGTCTTGTTAAGCTGCAGTAACCTTCACCACTTTTCCAAGGGGCATTTAAACCGTCTTGTTAAGCTACTGCGACCTGCACGTCTCTTCCAAGGGGCATTTAAACCGTCTAGCTAAGCTACTGCGAACTGCACGTCTCTTCCAAGGGGCATTTAAACCGTCCAGTTAAGCTTTTGCGACCTGCACGTCTCTTCCAAGGGGCATTTAAACCATCTTGTTAAGCTACTGCGACCTGCATGTCTCTTCCAAGGGGCATTTAAACTGTCTTGTTAAGCTACTGCGACCTCCACCGCTCTTCCAAGGGGCATTTAAACTGTCTTGTTAAGCTACTACGACCTGCACGTCTCTTCCAAGGGGCATTTAAACCGTCTAGATAAGCTACTGCGAACTGCACGTCTGTTCCAAGGGGCTTTTAATCCGTCATTTTAAGCTAGTGTGAACTGCACGACTCTTCCAAGGGGCATTTAAACCGTCTTGTTAATCTACTGCGACCTGCACGTCTCTTCCAAGGGGCATTTAAACTGTCTTGTTAAGCTACTGCGACCTGCACGTCGCTTCCAAGGGGCATTTAAAGCGTCTTAGTAAGCTACTGCGACCTGCATGTCTCTTCCAAGGGGCATTAAATCTGTCTTGTTAAGCTACTGCGACCTGCACGTCTTTTCCAAGGGGCATTTAAACCGTCTTATTAAGCTGCTGCGACCTGCATGTCTCTTCCAAGGGGCATTTAAACCCTCTTGTTAAGCTACTGCGACATCCACCTCTCTTCCAAGGGGCATTTAAACCGTCTTGTTAAGCTGCTGCGACCTGCATGTCTCTTCCTATGGGCATTTAAACCGTCTTGTTAAGCTACTGCGACCTCCACCGCTCTTCCAAGGGGCATTTAAACCATCTTGTTAAACTACTGCGACCTACACGTCTTTTCCAAGGGGCATTTAAACCGTCTTGTTAAGCTACTGCGACCTCCACCGCTCTTCCAAGGGGCATTTAAACCATCTTGTTAAGCTACTGCGACCTGCACGTCTCTTCCAAGAGGCATTTAAACCGTCTTGGTAAGCTACTGCGAACTGCACGTCTCTTCCTAGGGGCATTTAAACCGTCTTCTTAAGCTACTGCGACCTGCACGTCTCTTCCAAGGGGCATTTAAACAGTCTTCGTAAGCTACTGCGACCTGTAAGCCTATTCCAAGGGGCATTTAAACCCTCTTGTTAAGCTACTGCGACCTGCATGTCTCTTCCAAGGGGGAATAAAACCGTCTTGTTAAGCTACTGCGACCTGCACATCTCTTCCAAGGGGGATTTAAACTGTCTTGTTAAGCTACTGCGACCTGCACGTCTCTTCCAAGGGGCATTTAAACGGTCTTGTTAAGCTACTGCGGCCTGATCGTCTCTTCCAAGGAGCATTTAAAACGTCTTTTTAAGCTACTGCGACCTGCACGTCTCTTCCAAGGCTCATTTAAACCGTCTTTTTAAGCTACTGCTACTTGCACGTTTCTTCCAAGGGGCATTTAAACCGTCTTGTTAAGCTACTGTAACCTCCACCACTTTTCCAAGGGGCATTTAAACTGCCTTGTTAACCTACTGCGACCTGCATGTCTCTTCCAAGGGGCATTTAAACCGTGTTGTTAAGCCACTGCGACCTGCACGTCTCTTCAAAGGGGCATATAAACCGTCTTGTTAAGCTGCTGCGACCTGCATGTCTCTTCCAAGGGGCATTTAAACAATCTTGTTAAGCTACTGCGACCTGCACAACTCTTTCAAGGGGCATTTAAACTGTCTTGTTAAGCTACTGCCACCTCCACCGCTCTTCCAAGCTACATTTAAACCGTCTTGTTAAGCTGCTGCGACCTGCTTGTCTCTTCCAAGTGGCATTTAATCTGTCTTATTTAGCTACTGCGACCTCCACCTCTCTTCCAAGGGACATTTAAACCGTCTTAATAAGCTACTGAGACCTGCACATCTCTTCCAAGGGGCATTTAAACCGTCTTATTAAGCTACTGCGACCTGCACGTCTCTTCCAAGGGGCATTTAAACTGTCTTGATAAGCTACTGCGACCTCCATTGCTCTTCCAAGGGGCATTTAAACAGTCTTGTTAAGCTACTGCCACCTGCAAGTCTCTTCCAAGGGGCATTTAAACCGTCTTGGTAAGCTACTGCGACCTGCAAGCCTATTCCAAGGGACATTTAAACCCTCTTGTTAAGCTACTGCGACCTGCACGTCTCTTCCAAGGGGGATTTAAACCATCTTGTTAACCTACTGCGACCTGCACGTCTCTTCCAAGTGGCATTTAAACAGTCTTTTTAAGCTACTGTGACCTGCTCGTCTCTTCCAAGGGGCATTTAAACCGTCTTGTTAAGCTACTGCGACCTGCACGTCTCTTCCAATGCGCATTTAAACAGTCTTTTTAAGCTACTGCGACTTGCACGTCTCTTCCAAGGGGCATTTAAACCGTCTTGTTAAGCTGCAGTAACCTTCACCACTTTTCCAAGGGGCATTTAAACCGTCTTGTTAAGCTACTGCGACCTGCACGTCTCTTCCAAGGGGCATTTAAACCGTCTAGTTAAGCTACTGCGAACTGCACGTCTCTTCCAAGGGGCATTTAAACCGTCCTGTTAAGCTTCTGCGACCTGCACGTCTCTTCCAAGGGGCATTTAAACCATCTTGTTAAGCTACTGCGACCTGCATGTCTCTTCCAAGGGGCATTTAAACTGTCTTGTTAAGCTACTGCGACCTCCACCGCACTTCCAAGGGGCATTTAAACTGTCTTGTTAAGCTTCTACGACCTCCACCGCTCTTCCAAGGGGCTTTTAATCCGTCATTTTAAGCTACTGTGACCTGCACGACTCTTCCAAGGGGCATTTAAACTGTTTTGTTAAGCTACTGCGACTTTCACGTCTCTTCCAAGGGGCATTTAAACCATCTTGTTAATCTACTGCGACCTGCACGTCTCTTCCAAGGGGCATTTAAACTGTCTTGTTAAGCTACTGCGACCTGCACGTCGCTTCCAAGGGGCATTTAAACTGTCTTGGTAAGCTACTGCGACCTGCATGTCTCTTTCAAGGGGCATTAAATCTGTCTTGTTAAGCTACTGCGACCTGCATGTCTTTTCCAAGGGGCATTTAAATCGTCTTGTTAAGCTGCTGCGACCTGCATGTCTCTTCCAAGGGGCATTTAAACCCTCTTGTTAAGCTTCTGCGACCTCCACCTCTCTTCCAAGGGGCATTTAAACCGTCTTGTTAAGCTACTGCGACCTGCATGTCTCTTCCATTGGGCATTTAAACCATCTTGTTAAGCTACTGCGACCTCCACCGCTCTTCCAAGGGGCATTTAAACCGTCTTGTTAAGCTACTGCGACCTGCTCGTCTCTTCCATGTTGCATTTAAACCGTCTTGTTAAGCTACTGTGACCTGCACGTCTCTTCCAAGGGGCATTTAAACTGTCTTGTTAAGCTACTGCGACCTGCACGTCTCTTCCAAGGGGCATTTAAACCATCTTGTTAACCTCCTGCGACCTGCACGTCTCTTCCAATGGGCATTTAAACAGTCTTGTTAAGCTACTGCGACCTGCATGTCTCTTCCAAGGGGCATTTAAACCGTCTTGTTAAGCTAATGCGACCTCCACTGCTCTTCTAAGGGGCATTTAAACCGTCTTGTTAAGCTACTGCGACCTGCATGTCTCTTCCAAGGGCCATTTAAACCAACTTCGTAAGCTACTGCGAACTGCATGTCTCTTCCAAGGGGCATTTAAACTGTCTTGTTAAGATACTGCGACCTCCACCGCTCTTCCAAGGGGCATTTAAACTGTCTTGTAAAGCTACTGCGACCTCCACCGCTCTTCCAAGGGGCTTTTAATCCGTCATTTTAAGCTACTGTGACCTGTACGTCTCTTCCAAGGGGCATTTAAACCGTCTTGTTAAGCTACTGCGACCTGCACGTCTCTTCCAAGGGGCATTTAAACCGTTTTGTTAAGCTACTGCGACTTTCACGTCTTTTCCAAGGGGCATTTAAACCGTCTTTTTAATCTACTGCGACCTGCACGTCTCTTCCAAGGGGCATTTAAACTGTCTTGTTAAGCTACTGCGACCTGCACATCTCTTCCAAGGGGCATTTAAACCGCTTTGTTAAGCTACTGCGACCTGCATGTCTCTTCCAAGGGGCATTTAATCTGTCTTGTTAAGCTACTGCGACCTGCACGTCTCTTCCAAGGGGCATTTAAACCATCTTGTTAAGCTGCTGCGACCTGCATGTCTCTTCCAAGGGGCATTAAATCTGTCTTGTTCAGCTACTGCGACCTGCACGTCTTTTCCAAGGGGCATTTAAACCGTCTTGTTAAGCTGCTGCGACCTGCATGTCTCTTCCAAGGGGCATTTAAACCCTCTTGTTAAGCTACTGCGATCTCCACCTCTCTTCCAAGGGGCATTTAAACCGTCTTGTTCAGCTACTGCGACCTGCATGTCTCTTCCAAGGGGCATTTAAACCGTCTTATTAAGCTACTGTGACCTGCACATCTCTTTCAATGGGCATTTAAACCGTCTTGTTAAGCTACTGCGACCTCCACCGCTCTTCCAAGGGGCATTTAAACCGTCTTGTTAAGCTACTGCGACCTGCACGTCTCTTCCATGTTGCATTTAAACCGTCTTGTTAAGCTACTGTGACCTGCACGTCTCTTCCAAGGGGCATTTAAACTGTCTTGTTAAGCTACTGCAACCTGCACGTCTCTTCCAAGGGGCATTTAAACCATCTTGTAATGCTCCTGCGACCTGCACGTCTCTTCCAATGGGCATTTAAACAGTCTTTTTAAGCTACTGCGACCTGCACATCTCTTCCAAGGGCCATTTAAACCGTCTTGGTAAGCTACTGCGACCTGCACGCCTCTTCCAAGGGGCATTTAAACCGTCTTGTTAAGCTACTACGACCTGCACGTCTCATCCAAAGGGCATTTAAACCATCTTGTTAAGCTACTGCGACCTACACGTCTTTTCCAAGGGGCATTTAAACCGTCTTGTTAAGCTACTGCGACCTCCACCGCTCTTCCAAGGGGCATTTAAACCATCTTGTTAAACTACTGCGACCTGCACGTCTCTTCCAAGAGGCATTTAAACCGTCTTGGTAAGCTACTGCGACCTGCACGTCTCTTCCAAGGGGCATTTAAACCGTCTTCTTAAGCTACTGCTACCTGCACGTCTCTTCCAAGGGGCATTTAAACAGTCTTCGTAAGCTACTGCGACCTGCAAGCCTATTCCAAGGGGCATTTAAACCCTCTTGTTAAGCTACTGCGACCTGCATGTCTCTTCCAAGGGGGATTTAAACCGTCTTGTTAAGCTACTGCGACCTGCACATCTCTTCCAAGGGGGATTTAAACCGTCTTGTTAAGCTACTGCGACCTGCACGTCTCTTCCAAGGGGCATTTAAACCGTCTTGTTAAGCTACTGCGACCTGCTCGTCTCTTCCAAGGAGCATTTAAACCGTCTTTTTAAGCTACTGCGACCTGCAAGTTTCTTCCAAGGGGCATTTAAACCGTCTTGTTAAGCTACTGCGACCTGCACATCTCTTCCAAGGGGCATTTAAACTGCCTTGTTCACCTACTGCGACCTGCATGTCTCTTCCAAGGGGCATTTAAACAATCTTGTTAAGCAACTGCGACCTGCATGTCTCTTTCAAGGGGCATTTAAACTGTCTTGTTAAGCTATTGCCACCTCCACCGCTCTTCCAAGGGGCATTTAAACCGTCTTGCTAAGCTACTGCGACCTGCACGTCTCTTCCAAGTGACATTTAAACCGTCTTGTTAAGCTACTGCGACCTGCTGGTCTCTTCCAAGTGGCATTTAAACTGTCTTATTTAGCTACTGCGACCTCCACCTCTCTTCCAAGGGCCATTTAAACCGTCTTATTAAGCTACTGCGACCTGCACGTCTCTTCCAAGGGGCATTTAAACTGTCTTGTTAAGCTACTGCGACCTCCATTGCTCTTCCAAGGGGCATTTAAACAGTTTTGTTAAGCTACTGCCACCTGCAAGTCTCTTCCAAGGGGCATTTAAACCGTCTTGGTAAGCTACTGCGACCTGCAAGCCTATTCCAAGGGACATTTAAACCTTCTTGTTAAGCTACTGCGACCTGCACGTCTCTTCCAAGGGGGATTGAAACCATCTTGTTAACCTACTGCGACCTGCACGTCTCTTCCAAGTGGCATTTAAACAGTCTTTTTAAGCTACTGTGACCTGCTCGTCTTTTCCAAGGCGCATTTAAACCGTCTTTTTAAGCTACTGCGACTTGCTCGTCTCTTCCAAGGGACATTCAAACCGTCCTGTTAAGCTTCTGCGTCCTGCACGTCTCTTCCAAGGGGCATTTAAACCATCTTGTTAAGCTACTGAAACCTGCACGTCTCTTCCAAGGGGCATTTAAACTGTCTTGTTAAGCTACTGCGACCTCCACCGCTCTTCCAAGGGGCATTTAAACTGTCTTGTTAAGCTACTACGACCTCCACCGCTCTTCCAAGGGGCTTTTAATCCGTCATTTTAAGCTACTGTGACCAGCACGACTCTTCCAAGGGGCATTTAAACCGTTTTGTTAAGCTACTACGACTTTCACGTCTCTTCCAAGGGACATTTAAACAGTCTTGTTATTTTACTGCGACCTGCACGTCTCTTCCAAGGAGCATTTAAACTGTCTTGTTAAGCTACTGCGACCTGCACGTCGCTTCCAAGGGGCATTTAAACCGTCTTGGTAAGCTACTGCGACCTGCATGTCTCTTCCAAGGGTCATTAATTCTGTCTTGTTAAGCTACTGCGACTTGCACGTCTTTTCCAAGGGTCATTTAAACCGTCTTGTTAAGCTGCTGCGACCTGCATGTCTCTTCCAAGGGGCATTTAAACCCTCTTTGTAAGCTACTGCGACCTCCACCTCTCTTCCAAGGGGCATTTAAACCGTCTTGTTAAGCTACTGCGACCTGCATGTCTCTTAAAATGGGCATTTAAATAGTCTTGTTAAGCTACTGTGACCTGCATGTCTCTTCCAAGGGGCATTTAAACCGTCTTGTTAAGCTACTGCGACCTCCACCGCTCTTCTAAGGGGCATTTAAACTGTCTTGTTAAGCTACTGCGACCTGCACGTCTCTTCCAAGGGCCATTTAAACCAACTTGGTAAGCTACTGCGAACTGCATGTCTCTTCCAAGGGGCATTTAAACTGTCTTGTTAAGCTACTGCGACCTCCACCGCTCTTCCAAGGGGCATTTAAACTGTCTTGTTAAGCAACTGCGACCTCCACCGCTATTCCAAAGGGCTTTTAATCCGTCATTTTAAGCTACTGTGACCTGCACGTCTCTTCCAAGGGGCATTTAAACCGTCTTGTTAAGCTACTGCACCTGCACGTCTCTTCCAAGGGGCATGTAAACCGTTTTGTTAAGCTACTGCAACTTTCACGTCTCTTCCAAGGGGCATTTAAACCGTCTTGCTAATCTACTGCGACCTGCACGTCTCTTCCAAGGGGCATTTAAACTGTCTTGTTAAGCTACTGCGACCTGCACGTCTCTTCCAAGGGGCATTTAAACCGCTTTGTTAAGCTACTGCGACCTGCATGTCTCTTCCAAGGGGCATTTAATCTGTCTTGTTAAGCTACTGCGACCTGCACGTCTTTTCCAAGGGGCATTTAAACCGTCTTGTTAAGCTGCTGCGACCTGCATGTCTCTTCCAAGGGGCATTTAAACCCTCTTGTTAAGCTACTGCGATCTCCACCTCTCATCCAAGGGGCATTTAAACCGTCTTGTTAAGCTACTGCGACCTGCACGTCTCTTCCAAGGGGGATTTAAACCATCTTGTTAACCTACTGCGACCTGCACGTCTCTTCCAAGTGGCATTTAAACAGTCTTTTTAAGCTACTGTGACCTGCTCGTCTCTTCCAAGGGGCATTTAAACCGTCTTGTTAAGCTACTGCGACCTGCACGTCTCTTCCAAGGCGCATTTAAACCGTCTTTTTAAGCTACTGCGACTTGCACGTCTCTTCCAAGGGGCATTTAAACCGTCTTGTTAAGCTGCAGTAACCTCCACCACTTTTCCAAGGGGCATTTAAACCGTCTTGTTAAGCTACTGGGACCAGCACGTCTCTTCCAAGGGGCATTTAAACCGTCTTGTTAAGCTACTGCGACCTGCATGTCTCTTCCAAGGGGCATTTAAACCGTCTTGTTAAGCCACTGCGACCTGCACGTCTCTTCCAAGGGGCATTTAAACTGTCTTTTTAAGCTGCTGCGACCTGCATGTCTCTTCCAAGGGGCATTTAAACCATCTTGTTAAGCTACTGCGACCTCCACCGCTCTTCCAAGGGGCATTTAAACCATCTTGTTAAGCTACTGCGACCTGCACATCTCTTCCAAGGGGCATTTAAACCGTCATGTTAAGCTACTGCGAAATGCACATCTTTTCCATGGGGCATTTAATCCGTCTTGTTAAGGTACTGCGACCTCAACCTCTCTTCCATGGGGCATATAAACCGTCTTGTTAAGCTGCTGCGACCTGCATGTCTCTTCCAAGGGGCATTTAAACAATTTTGTTAAGCAACTGCGACCTGCATGTCTCTTTCAAGGGGCATTTAAACTGTCTTGTTAAGCTACTGCCACCTCCACCGCTCTTCCAAGGGGCATTTAAACCGTCTTGCTAAGCTACTGCGACCTGCACGTCTCTTCCAAGTGACATTTAAACCGTCTTGTTAAGCTACTGCGACCTGCTGGTCTCTTCCAAGTGGCATTTAAACTGTCTTATTTAGCTACTGCGACCTCCACCTCTCTTCCAAGGGCCATTTAAACCGTCTTATTAAGCTACTGCGACCTGCACGTCTCTTCCAAGGGGCATTTAAACTGTCTTGTTAAGCTACTGCGACCTCCATTGCTCTTCCAAGGGGCATTTAAACAGTTTTGTTAAGCTACTGCCACCTGCAAGTCTCTTCCAAGGGGCATTTAAACCGTCTTGGTAAGCTACTGCGACCTGCAAGCCTATTCCAAGGGACATTTAAACCTTCTTGTTAAGCTACTGCGACCTGCACGTCTCTTCCAAGGGGGATTGAAACCATCTTGTTAACCTACTGCGACCTGCACGTCTCTTCCATGTGGCATTTAAACAGTCTTTTTAAGCTACTGTGACCTGCTCGTCTTTTCCAAGGCGCATTTAAACCGTCTTTTTATGCTACTGCGACTTGCTCGTCTCTTCCAAGGGACATTCAAACCGTCCTGTTAAGCTTCTGCGTCCTGCACGTCTCTTCCAAGGGGCATTTAAACCATCTTGTTAAGCTACTGAGACCTGCACGTCTCTTCCAAGGGGCATTTAAACTGTCTTGTTAAGCTACTGCGACCTCCACCGCTCTTCCAAGGGGCATTTAAACTGTCTTGTTAAGCTACTACGACCTCCACCGCTCTTCCAAGGGGCTTTTAATCCGTCATTTTAAGCTACTGTGACCAGCACGACTCTTCCAAGGGGCATTTAAACCATTTTGTTAAGCTACTACGACTTTCACGTCTCTTCCAAGGGGCATTTAAACAGTCTTGTTAATTTACTGCGACCTGCACGTCTCTTCCAAGGAGCATTTAAACTGTCTTGTTAAGCTACTGCGACCTGCACGTCGCTTCCAAGGGGCATTTAAACCGTCTTGGTAAGCTACTGCGACCTGCATGTCTCTTCCAAGGGTCATTAATTCTGTCTTGTTAAGCTACTGCGACCTGCACGTCTTTTCCAAGGGTCATTTAAACCGTCTTGTTAAGCTGCTGCGACCTGCATGTCTCTTCCAATGGGCATTTAAACAGTCTTGTTAAGCTACTGTGACCTGCATGTCTCTTCCAAGGGGCATTTAAACCGTCTTGTTAAGCTACTGCGACCTCCACCGCTCTTCTAAGGGGCATTTAAACTGTCTTGTTAAGCTACTGCGACCTGCACGTCTCTTCCAAGGGCCATTTAAACCAACTTGGTAAGCTACTGCGAACTGCATGTCTCTTCCAAGGGGCATTTAAACTGTCTTGTTAAGCTACTGCGACCTCCACCGCTCTTCCAAGGGGCATTTAAACTGTCTTGTTAAGCAACTGCGACCACCACCGCTATTCCAAGGGGCTTTTAATCCGTCATTTTAAGCTACTGTGACCTGCACGTCTCTTCCAAGGGGCATTTAAACCGTCTTGTTAAGCTACTGCACCTGCACGTCTCTTCCAAGGGGCATGTAAACCGTTTTGTTAAGCTACTGCAACTTTCACGTCTCTTCCAAGGGGCATTTAAACCGTCTTGCTAATCTACTGCGACCTGCACGTCTCTTCCAAGGGGCATTTAAACTGTCTTGTTAAGCTACTGCGACCTGCACGTCTCTTCCAAGGGGCATTTAAACCGCTTTGTTAAGCTACTGCGACCTGCACGTCTCTTCCAAGGGGCATTTAATCTGTCTTGTTAAGCTACTGCGACCTGCACGTCTTTTCCAAGGGGCATTTAAACCGTCTTGTTAAGCTGCTGCGACCTGCATGTCTCTTCCAAGGGGCATTTAAACCCTCTTGTTAAGCTACTGCGATCTCCACCTCTCATCCAAGGGGCATTTAAACCATCTTGTTAAGCTACTGCGACCTGCATTTCTGTTCCAAGGGGCATTTAAACCGTCTTATTAAGCTATTGCCACCTGCACGTCTCTTCCAATGGGCATTTAAACCGTCTTGTTAAGCTACTGCGACCTCCACCGCTCTTCCAAGGGGCATTTAAACCGTCTTGTTAAGCTACTGCGACCTGCACGTCTCTTCCATGTTGCATTTGAACCATCTTGTTAAGCTACTGTGACCTGCACGCCTCTTCCAAGGGGCATTTAAACTGTCTTGTTAAGCTACTGCGACCTGCACGTCTCTTCCAAGGGCCATTTAAACTGTCTTGTTAAGCTACTGCGACCTGCATGTCTCTTCCAAGGGGCATTTAAACTGTCTTGTTAAGCTACTGCGACCTCCACCGCTCTTCCAAGGAGCATTTAAACTGTCTTGTAAAGCTACTGCGACCTCCACCGTTCTTCCAAGGGGCTTTTAATCCGTCATTTTAAGCTACTGTGACCTGCACGTCTCTTCCAAGGGGCATTTAAACCGTCTTGTTAAGGTACTGCGACCTGCACGTCTCTTCCAAGGGGCATTTAAACCGTTTTGTTAAGCTACTGCGACTTTCACGTCTCTTCCAAGGGGCATTTAAACCCTCTTGTTAATCTACTGCGACCTGCACTTCTCTTCCAAGGGGCATTTAAACTGTCTTGTTAAGCTACTGCGACCTGCACGTCTCTTCCAAGGGGCATTTAAACCGCTTTGTTAAGCTACTGCGACCTGCATGTCTCTTCCAAGGGGCATTTAATCTGTCTTGTTAAGCTACTGCGACCTGCCCGTCTTTTCCAAGGGGCATTTAAACCGTCTTGTTAAGCTGCTGCGACCTGCACGTCTCTTCCAAGGGGCATTTAAACCCTCTTGTTAAGCTACTGCGATCTCCACCTCTCTTCCAAGGGGGATTGAAACCATCTTGTTAACCTACTGCGACCTGCACGTCTCTTCCAAGTGGCATTTAAACAGTCTTTTTAAGCTACTGTGACCTGCTCGTCTTTTCCAAGGCGCATTTAAACCGTCTTTTTAAGCTACTGCGACTTGCTCGTCTCTTCCAAGGGACATTCAAACCGTCCTGTTAAGCTTCTGCGTCCTGCACGTCTCTTCCAAGGGGCATTTAAACCATCTTGTTAAGCTACTGAGACCTGCACGTCTCTTCCAAGGGGCATTTAAACTGTCTTGTTAAGCTACTGCGACCTCCACCGCTCTTCCAAGGGGCATTTAAACTGTCTTGTTAAGCTACTACGACCTCCACCGCTCTTCCAAGGGGCTTTTAATCCGTCATTTTAAGCTACTGTGACCAGCACGACTCTTCCAAGGGGCATTTAAACCGTTTTGTTAAGCTACTACGACTTTCACGTCTCTTCCAAGGGGCATTTAAACAGTCTTGTTAATTTACTGCGACCTGCACGTCTCTTCCAAGGGGCATTTAAACCGTCTTGGTAAGCTACTGCGACCTGCATGTCTCTTCCAAGGGTCATTAATTCTGTCTTGTTAAGCTACTGCGACCTGCACGTCTTTTCCAAGGGTCATTTAAACCGTCTTGTTAAGCTGCTGCGACCTGCATGTCTCTTCCAAGGGGCATTTAAACCCTCTTGGTAAGCTACTGCGACCTCCACCTCTCTTCCAAGGGGCATTTAAACCGTCTTGTTAAGCTACTGCGACCTGCATGTCTCTTCCAATGGGCATTTAAACAGTCTTGTTAAGCTACTGTGACCTGCATGTCTCTTCCAAGGGGCATTTAAACCGTCTTGTTAAGCTACTGCGACCTCCACCGCTCTTCTAAGGGGCATTTAAACTGTCTTGTTAAGCTACTGCGACCTGCACGTCTCTTCCAAGGGCCATTTAAACCAACTTGGTAAGCTACTGCGAACTGCATGTCTCTTCCAAGGGGCATTTAAACTGTCTTGTTAAGCTACTGCGACCTCCACCGCTCTTCCAAGGGGCATTTAAACTGTCTTGTTAAGCAACTGCGACCTCCACCGCTATTCCAAGGGGCTTTTAATCCGTCATTTTAAGCTACTGTGACCTGCACGTCTCTTCCAAGGGGCATTTAAACCGTCTTGTTAAGCTACTGCACCTGCACGTCTCTTCCAAGGGGCATGTAAACCGTTTTGTTAAGCTACTGCAACTTTCACGTCTCTTCCAAGGGGCATTTAAACCGTCTTGCTAATCTACTGCGACCTGCACGTCTCTTCCAAGGGGCATTTAAACTGTCTTGTTAAGCTACTGCGACCTGCACGTCTCTTCCAAGGGGCATTTAAACCGCTTTGTTAAGCTACTGCGACCTGCACGTCTCTTCCAAGGGGCATTTAATCTGTCTTGTTAAGCTACTGCGACCTGCACGTCTTTTCCAAGGGGCATTTAAACCGTCTTGTTAAGCTGCTGCGACCTGCATGTCTCTTCCAAGGGGCATTTATACCCTCTTGTTAAGCTACTGCGATCTCCACCTCTCATCCAAGGGGCATTTAAACCGTCTTGTTAAGCTACTGCGACCTGCATTTCTGTTCCAAGGGGCATTTAAACCGTCTTATTAAGCTATTGCCACCTGCACGTCTCTTCCAATGGGCATTTAAACCGTCTTGTTAAGCTACTGCGACCTCCACCGCTCTTCCAAGGCGCATTTAAACCGTCTTGTTAAGCTACTGCGACCTGCACGTCTCTTCCATGTTGCATTTGAACCATCTTGTTAAGCTACTGTGACCTGCACGCCTCTTCCAAGGGGCATTTAAACTGTCTTGTTAAGCTACTGCGACCTGCACGTCTCTTCCAAGGGCCATTTAAACTGTCTTGTTAAGCTACTGCGACCTGCATGTCTCTTCCAAGGGGCATTTAAACTGTCTTGTTAAGCTACTGCGACCTCCACCGCTCTTCCAAGGAGCATTTAAACTGTCTTGTAAAGCTACTGCGACCTCCACCGTTCTTCCAAGGGGCTTTTAATCCGTCATTTTAAGCTACTGTGACCTGCACGTCTCTTCCAAGGGGCATTTAAACCGTCTTGTTAAGGTACTGCGACCTGCACGTCTCTTCCAAGGGGCATTTAAACGGTTTTGTTAAGCTACTGCGACTTTCACGTCTCTTCCAAGGGGCATTTAAACCCTCTTGTTAATCTACTGCGACCTGCACTTCTCTTCCAAGGGGCATTTAAACTGTCTTGTTAAGCTACTGCGACCTGCACGTCTCTTCCAAGGGGCATTTAAACCGCTTTGTTAAGCTACTGCGACCTGCATGTCTCTTCCAAGGGGCATTTAATCTGTCTTGTTAAGCTACTGCGACCTGCCCGTCTTTTCCAAGGGGCATTTAAACCGTCTTGTTAAGCTGCTGCGACCTGCACGTCTCTTCCAAGGGGCATTTAAACCCTCTTGTTAAGCTACTGCGATCTCCACCTCTCTTCCAAGGGGCATTTAAACCGTCTTGTTAAGCTACTGCGACCTGCATGTCTCTTCCAAGGGGCATTTAAACCGTCTTATTAAGCTGCTGTGACCTGCACGTCTCTTTCAATGGGCATTTAAACCTTCTTGTTAAGCTACTGCGACCTCCACCGCTCTTCCAAGGGGCATTTAAACCGTCTTGTTAAGCTACTGCGACCTGCACGTCTCTTCCATGTTGCATTTAAACCGTCTTGTTAAGCTACTGTGACCTGCACGTCTCTTCCAAGGGCATTTAAACTGTCTTGTTAAGCTACTGCGACCTGCACGTCTCTTCCAAGGGGCATTTAAACCATCTTGTTAAGCTCCTGCGACCTGCACGTCTCTTCCAATGGGCATTTAAACAGTCTTTTTAAGCTACTGCGACCTGCATGTCTCTTCCAAGGGGCATTTAAACCGTCTTGTTAAGCTACTGCGACCTCCACCGCTCTTCTAAGGGGCATTTAAACCGTCTTGTTAAGCTACTGCGATCTGCACGTCTCTTCCAAGGGCCATTTAAACCGTCTTGGTAAGCTACTGCGACCTGCAAGCCTCTTCCAAGGGGCATTTAAACCGTCTTGTTAAGCTACTGCGACCTGCACGTCTCATCCAAGGGGGATTTAAACCGTCTTGTTAAGCTACTGCGACCTGCACATCTCTTCCAAGGGGGATTTAAACCGTCTTGTGAAGCTACTGCGACCTGCACGTCTCTTCCAAGGGGCATTTAAACCGTCTTGTTAAGCTACTGCGACCTGCTCGTCTCTTCCAAGGAGCATTTAAACCGTCTTTTAAAGCTACTGCGACCTGCACGTCTCTTCCAAGGCTCAATTAAACCGTCTTTTAAGCTACTGCTACTTGCACGTTTCTTCCAAGGGGCATTTAAACCGTCTTGTTAAGCTACTGTAACCTCCACCACTTTTCCAAGGGGCATTTAAACTGCCTTGTTAACCTACTGCGACCTGCATGTCTCTTCCAAGGGGCATTTAAACAATCTTGTTAAGCTACTGCGACCTGCACGTCTCTTTCAAGGGGCATTTAAACTGTCTTGTTAAGCTACTGCCACCTCCACCGCTCTTCCAAGGGGCATTTAAACCGTCTTGCTAAGCTACTGCGACCTGCACGTCTCTTCCAAGTGACATTTAAACCGTCTTGTTAAGCTACTGCGACCTACTGGTCTCTTCCAAGTGGTATTTAAACTGTCTTATTTAGCTACTGCGACCTCCACCTCTCTTCCAAGGGCCATTTAAACCGTCTTAATAAGCTACTGAGACCTGCACATCTCTTCCAAGGGGCATTTAAAACGTCTTATTAAGCTACTGAGACCTGCACATCTCTTCCAAGGGGAATTTAAACTGTCTTGTTAAGCTACTGCGACCTCCATTGCTCTTCCAAGGGGCATTTAAACAGTCTTGTTAAGCTACTGCCACCTGGAAGTCTCTTCCAAGGGGCATTTAAACCGTCTTGGTAAGCTACTGCGACCTGCAAGCCTATTCCAAGGGACATTTAAACCCTCTTGTTAACCTACTGCGACCTGCACGTCTCTTCCAAGTGGCATTTAAACAGTCTTTTTAAGCTACTGTGACCTGCTCGTCTCTTCCAAGGGGCATTTAAACCGTCTTGTTAAGCTACTGCGACCTGCACGTCTCTTCCAAGGCACATTTAAACCGTCTTTTTAAGCTACTGCGACTTGCACTTCTCTTCCAAGGGGCATTTAAACCGTCTTGTTAAGCTGCAGTAACCTCCACCACTTTTCCAAGGGGCATTTAAACCGTCTTTTTAAGCTGCTGCGACCTGCATGTCTCTTCCAACTGGCATTTAAACCATCTTGTTAAGCTACTGCGACCTCCACCGCTCTTCCAAGGGGAATTTAAACCATCTTGTTAAGCTACTGCGACCTGCATGTCTCTTCCAAGCGGCATTTAAACTGTCTTGTTAATCTACTGCGACCTCCACCGCTCTTCCAAGGGGCATTTAAACTGTCTTGTTAAGCTACTGCGACCTGCACGTCTCTACCAAGGGGCATTTAAACCGTTTTGTTAAGCTACTGCGACCTGCACATCTCTTCCATGGGGCATTTAAACCGTCTTGTTAAGCTACTGCGACCTCCACCTCTCTTCCATGGGTCATTTAAACTGTCTTGTTAAGCTACTGCGACCTACATGTCTCTACCAAGAGACATTTAAACCGTCTTCTTAAGCTACTGCGACCTGCACGTCTCTTCCAAGGGGCATTTAGACAGTCTTGTTAAGCTGCTGCGACCTGCATGTCTCTTCCAAGCGGAATTTAAACTGTCTTGTTAAGCTACTGCGACCTCCACCGCTCTTCCAAGGGGCATTTAAACTGTCTTGTTACGCTACTGCGACCTGCACGTCTCTTCCAAGGGGCATTTAAATCGTCTTGTTAAGCTACTGCGACCTCCACCGCTCTTCCAAGGGGCATTTAAACTGTCTTGTTAAGCTACTGCGACCTGCACGTCTCTTCCAAAGGGCATTTAAACTGTCTTGTTAAGCTACTGCGACCTGCACGTCTCTTTCAAGGGGCATTTAAACTGTCTTTTTAAGATACTGCGACCTCCAACGCTCTTCCAAGGGGCATTTAAACCGTCTTGTTAAGCTACTGCGACCTGCACGTCTATTCCAAGTGGCATTTAAACCGTCTTGTTAAGCTACTGCGACCTGCACGTCTCTTCCAAGTGGCATTTAAACTGTCTTGTTAAGCTACTGCGACCTCCACCTCTCTTCCAAGGGCCATTTAAACCGTCTTAATAAGCTACTGCTACCTGCACATCTCTTCCAAGGGGCATTTAAACCGTCTTATTAAGCTACTACGACCTGCACGTCTCTTCCAAGGGGCATTTAAACTGTCTTGTTAAGCTACTGCAACCTCCAATGGTCTTCCAAGGGGCATTTAAACCGCTTTGTTAAGCTACTGCCACCTGCAAGTCTCTTCCAAGGGGCATTTAATCTGTCTTGTTAAGCTACTGCGACCTGCACGTCTTTTCCAAGGGGCATTTAAACCGTCTTGTTAAGCTGCTGCGACCTGCATGTCTCTTCCAAGGGGCATTTAAACCCTCTTGTTAAGCTACTGCGATCTCCACCTCTCTTCCAAGGGGCATTTAAACCGTCTTGTTAAGCTACTGCGACCTGCATGTCTCTTCCAAGGGGCATTTAAACCGTCTTATTAAGCTGCTGTGACCTGCACGTCTCTTTCAATGGGCATTTAAACCGTCTTGTTAAGCTACTGCGACCTCCACCGCTCTTCCAAGGGGCATTTAAACAGTCTTGTTAAGCTACTGCCACCTGCAAGTCTCTTCCAAGGGGCATTTAATCTGTCTTGTTAAGCTACTGCGAACTGCACGTCTTTTCCAAGGGGCATTTAAAGCGTCTTGTTAAGCTGCTGCGACCTGCATGTCTCTTCCAAGGGGCATTTAAACCCTCTTGTTAAGCTACTGCGATCTCCACCTCTCTTCCAAGGGGCATTTAAACCGTCTTGTTAAGCTACTGCGACCTGCATGTCTGTTCCAAGGGGCATTTAAACCGTCTTATTAAGCTATTGCCACCTGCACGTCTCTTCCAATGGGCATTTAAACCGTCTTGTTAAGCTACTGCGACCTGCACGTCTCTTCCATGTTGCATTTAAACCGTCTTGTTAAGCTACTGTGACCTGCACGCCTCTTCCAAGGGGCATTTAAACTGTCTTGTTAAGCTACTGCGACTTGCACGTCTCTTCCAAGGGGCATTTAAACCGTCTTGTTAAGCTACTGCGACCTCCACCGCTCTTCAAAGGGGCATTTAAACCATCTTGTTAAGCTACTGCAACCTGCACGTCTCTTCCAAGGGCCATTTAAACCGTCTTGTTAAGCTACTGCGACCTGCATGTCTCTTCCAAAGGGCATTTAATCTGTCCTGTTAAGCTACTGCGACCTCCACGGCTCTTCCAAGGGGCATTTAAACTGTCTTGTAAAGCTACTGCGACCTTCACCGCTCTTCCAAGGGGCTTTTAATCCGTCATTTTAAGCTACTGTGACCTGCACGTCTCTTCCAAGGGGCATTTAAACCGTTTTGTTAAGGTACTGCGACCTGCACGTCTCTTCCAAGGGGCATTTAAACCGTTTTGTTAAGCTACTGCGACTTTCACGTCTCTTCCAAGGGGCATTTAAACCGTCTTGTTAATCTACTGCGACCTGCACGTCTCTTCCAAGGGGCATTTAAACTGTCTTGTTAAGCTACTGCGACCTACACGTCTCTTCCAAGGGGCATTTAAACCGCTTTGTTAAGCTACTGCGACCTGCATGTCTCTTCCAAGGGGCATTTAATCTGTCTTGTTAAGCTACTGCGACCTGCACGTCTTTTACAAGGGGCATTTAAACCGTCTTGTTAAGCTGCTGCGACCTGCATGTCTCTTCCAAGGGGCATTTAAACCCTCTTGTTAAGCTACTGCGATCTCCACCTCTCTTCCAAGGGGCATTTAAACCGTCTTATTAAGCTGCTGTGACCTGCACGTCTCTTTCAATGGGCATTTAAACCGTCTTGTTAAGCTACTGCGACCTCCACCGCTCTTCCAAGGGGCATTTAAACCGTCTTGTTAAGCTACTGCGATCTGCACGTCTCTTCCATGTTGCATTTAAACCGTCTTGTTAAGCTACTGTGACCTGCACGTCTCTTCCAAGGGTCATTTAAACTGTCTTGTTAAGCTACTGCGACCTGCACGTCTCTTCCAAGGGGCATTTAAACCATCTTGTTAAGCTCCTGCGACCTGCACGTCTCTTCCAATGGGCATTTAAACAGTCTTTTTAAGCTACTGCGACCTGCATGTCTCTTCCAAGGGGCATTTAAACCGTCTTGTTAAGCTACTGCGACCTCCACCGCTCTTCTAAGGGGCATTTAAACCGTCTTGTTAAGCTACTGCGACCTGCACGTCCCTTCCAAGGGCCATTTAAACCGTCTTGGTAAGCTACTGCGACCTGCATGTCTTTTCCAAGGGGCATTTAAACCGTCTTGTTAAGCTACTGCGACCTGCACGTCTCATCCAAGGGGCATTTAAACCATCTTGTTAAGCTACTGCGACCTACACGTCTTTTCCAAGGGGCATTTAAACCGTCTTATTAAGCTACTGCGACCTCCACCGCTCTTCCAAGGGGCATTTAAACCATCTTGTTATGCTACTGCGACCTGCACATCTCTTCCATCGGGGATTTATACCGTCTTGTTAAGCTACTGCGACCTGCACGTCTCTTCCAAGGGGCATTTAAACCGTCTTTTTAAGCTACTGCTACTTGCACGTTTCTTCCAAGGGGCATTTAAACCGTCTTGTTAAGCTACTGTAACCTCCACCACTTTTCCAAGGGGCATTTAAACTGCCTTGTTAACCTACTGCGACCTGCATGTCTCTTCCAAGGGGCATTTAAACCGTCTTGTTAAGTCACTGCGACCTGCACGTCTCTTCAAAGGGGCATATAAACCGTCTTGTTAAGATGCTGCGACCTGCATGTCTCTTCCAAGGGGCATTTAAACAATCTTGTTAAGCTACTGCGACCTGCACGTCTCTTTCAAGGGGCATTTAAACTGTCTTGTTAAGCTACTGCCACCTCCACCGCTCTTCCAAGGGGCATTTAAACCGTCTTGCTAAGCTACTGCCACCTCCACCGCTCTTCCAAGGGGCATTTAAACCGTCTTGGTAAGCTACTGCGACCTGCACGTCTCTTCCAAGTGACATTTAAACCGTCTTGTTAAGCTACTGCGACCTACTGGTCTCTTCCAAGTGGCATTTAAACTGTCTTGTTTAGCTGCTGCGACCTCCACCTCTCTTCCAAGGGCCATTTAAACAGTCTTAATAAGCTACTGCGACCTGCACATCTCTTCCAATGGGGCATTTAAACCGTCTTATTAAGCTACTGCGACCTGCACGTGTCTTCCAAGGAGCATTTAAACTGTCTTGTTAAGCTACTGCGACCTCCAATGCTCTTCCAAGGGGCATTTAAACAGTCTTGTTAAGCTACTGCCACCTGCAAGTCTCTTCCAAGGGGCATTTAAACCGTCTTGGTAAGCTACTGCGACCTGCAAGCCTATTCCAAGGGACATTTAAACCCTCTTGTTAAGCTACTGCGACCTGCACGTCTCTTCCAAGTGGCATTTAAACCATCTTTTTAAGCTACTGTGACCTGCTCATCTCTGCCAAGGGGCATTTAAACCATCTTGTTAAGCTACTGCGACCTGCACGTCTCTTCAGGCGCATTTAAACCGTCTTTTTAAGCTACTGCGACCTTCACGTCTCTTCCAAGGGGCATTTAAACCTTCTTGTTAAGCTACTGTAACCTCCACCACTTTTCCAAGGGGCATTTAAACCATCTTGTTAAGCTACTGCGACCTGCACGTCTCTTCCAAGGGGCATTTAAACTGTCTTGTTAAGCTACTGCGACCTGCATGTCTCTTCCAAGGGGCATTTAAACCATCTTGTTAAGCCACTGCGACCTGCACATCTCTTCCAAGGGGCATTTAAACCGTCTTTTTAAGCTGCTGCGACCTGCATGTCTCTTCCAAGGGGCATTTAAACCATCTTGTTAAGCTACTGCGACCTCCACCGCTCTTCCAAGTGTTATGATCTGCTACAGGGACTAAGGAAATACAGGAGATCTGTCCCTACAATATAACTAAACTAGATCCCTACGATGTAACGGGGAACCTGATCCTGCGATCAGACCCGCTAAAGTCCTCGGCTAGTCTGTACGAAGACCTATAGATGTGAGGGAGGGATCCCTACAAGAACTAGTGACTGGGATAAGTTGGACACCTCCTAGCAGAAATAGTAGCAGTCAAAGACAAACACACAACAAAAAGCATAGAGGTCAGAAGACCTAGCAAACTAACAGAGAACGGCAACAGAGCACCAAGCTAGCTCAAGAGTAGTAAATACAATGAAGTCCAGCAAGGCCAGGAGGGTGGAGCCGGATTAAATAGGCAAAAATGGTCATGTGACCAGCAAACTAAAAAAAAACTAACAGGAGAGTTCTAACACCAAGGGGCATTTAAACCATCTTGTTAAGCTACTGCGACCTGCACGCCTCTTCCAAGGGGCATTTAATCCGTCTTGTTAAGCTACTGCGACCTTCACCTCTCTTCTATGGGGCATTTAAACTGTCTTGTTAAGCTACTGCGACTTACATGTCTCTACCAAGAGACATTTAAACCGTCTTCTTAAGCTACTGCGACCTGCACGTCTCTTCCAAGGGGCATTTAAACAGTCTTGTTAAGCTGCTGCGACCTGCATGTCTCTTCCAAGCGGCATTTAAACTGTCTTGTTAAGCTACTGCGACCTCCATCGCTCTTCCAAGGGGCATTTAAACTGTCTTGTTAAGCTACTGCGACCTGCACGTCTCTTCCAAGTGGCATATAAACCGTTTTGTTAAGCTACTGCGACCTGCACATCTCTTCCATGGGGCATTTAAACTGTCTTGTTAAGCTACTGTGACCTCCACCTCTCTTCCATGGGGCATTTAAACTGTCTTGTTAAGCTACTGCGACCTACATGTCTCTACCAAGAGAAATTTAAACCGTCTTCTTAAGCTGCTGCGACCTGCATGTCTCTTCCAAGCGGAATTTAAACTGTCTTGTTAAACTACTGCGACCTCCACCGCTCTTCCAAGGGGCATTTAAACCGTCTTATTAAGCTACTGCGACCTGCACGTCTCTTCCAAGGGGCATTTAAACAGTCTTGTTAAGCTGCTGCGACCTGCATGTCTCTTCCAAGCGGCATTTAAACTGTCTTGTTAAGCTACTGCGACCTCCATCGCTCTTCCAAGGGGCATTTAAACTGTCTTGTTAAGCTACTGCGACCTGCACGTCTCTTCCAAGTGGCATATAAACCGTTTTGTTAAGCTACTGCGACCTGCACATCTCTTCCATGGGGCATTTAAACTGTCTTGCTAAGCTACTGTGACCTCCACCTCTCTTCCATGGGGCATTTAAACTGTCTTGTTAAGCTACTGCGACCTACATGTCTCTACCAAGAGACATTTAAACCGTCTTCTTAAGCTGCTGCGACCTGCATGTCTCTTCCAAGCGGAATTTAAACTGTCTTGTTAAGCTACTGCGACCTGCACGTCTCTTCCAAGGAGCATTTAAATCGTCTTGTTAAACTACTGAGACCTCCACTGCTCTTCCAAGGGGCATTTAAACTGTCTTGTTAAGCTACTGCGACCTGCACGTCTCTTCCAAGGGGCATTTAAATCGTCTTGTTAAGCTACTGCGACCTGCACGTCTCTTCCAAGGGGCATTTAAACCGTCTTGTTAAGCTTCTGCGACCTGCACGTCTCTACAAAGGGGCATTTAAACTGTCTTGTTAACCTACTGCGACCTGCACCTCTCTTTCAAGGGGCATTTAAACCGTCTTGCTAAGCTACTGCGACCTGCACGTCTCTTCCAAGGGGCATTTAAACCTTCTTGTTAAGCTACTGCGACCTGCACGTCTCTTCCAAGGGGAATTTAAACCGTCTTGTTAAGCTACTGCGACCTGCACATCTCTTCCAAGGGGCATTTAAACCATCTTGTTAAGGTACTGCGACCTCCACTGTTCTTCCAAGGGGCATTTAATCCATCTTGTTAATCTACTGCGACCTGCACGTCTCTTCCAAGGGGCATTTAAACCGTCTTGTTAAGCTATTGCGAACTGCAGGTCTCTTCCAAGGGGCAATTAAACTGTCTTGTTAAGCTACTGCGACCTGCACTTCTCTTCCAAGGGGCATTTAAACCGTCTTGTTAAGCTACTGCGACATGCACGTCTCTTCCAAGGGGCATTTAAACCATCTTGTTAAGCTACTGCGACCTGTACGTCTCTTCAATGGACATTTAAACCGTCTTGTTAAGCTGCTGCGACCTGTATGTCTCTTCCAAGGGGCATTTAAACTGTCTTGTTAAGCTACTGCGACCTGGACGTCTCTTCCAAGGGGCATTTAAACCGTCTTGTTAAGCTACTGCGACCTGCACGTCTCTTGCAAGGGGCATTTAAACCGTCTTGTTAAGCTACTGCGACCTGCACGTCTCTTCCAAGGGGCATTTAAACCGTCTTGTTAAGCTACTGCGACCTGCACGTCTCTTCCAAGGGGCATTTAAACCGTCTTGTTAAGCTACTGCGACCTGCAAGTCTCTTCAAAGGGGCATTTAAACTGTCTTGTTAAGCTTCTGTGACCTCCACCTCTCTTCCAAGGGGCATTTAAACTATCTTGTTAACCTACTGCGACCTGCACGTCTCTTCCAAGGGGCATTTAAACCGTCTTGTTAAGCTACTGCGACCTGCACGTCTCTTCCAAGGGGCATTTAAACCGTCTTGTTAAGCTACTGCAACCTGCACGTCTCTTCCATGTGGCATTTAAACCGTCTTGTTAAGCTACTGCGACCTGGACGTCTCTTCCAAGGGGCATTTAAACCGTCTTTTTAAGCTACTGCGACCTGCACGTCTCTTCCAAGGGGCATTTAAACCATCTTGTTAAGCTACTGCGACCTGCACGTCTCTTCCAAGGGGCATTTAAACCATCTTGTTAAGCTACTGAGACCTGCACGTCTCTTCCAAGGGGCATTTAAACCGTCTTGTTAAGCTACTGCGACCTGCACGTCTCTTCAAAGGGGCATTTAAACTGTCTTGTTAAGCTTCTGCGACCTCCAACTCTCTTCCAAGGGGCATTTAAACCGTCTTGTTAAGCTACTGCGACATGCACGTCTCTTCCAAGGGGCATTTAAACTGTCTTGTTAAGCTACTGCGACCTCCACCTCTCTTCCAAGGGGCATTTAAACCGTCTTGTTAAGCTACTGCGACCTGCACGTCTCTTCCAAGGGGCATTTAAACCGTCTTGTTAAGCTACTGCGACCTGCACGTCTCTTCCAAGGGGCATTTAAACCCTCTTGGTAAGCTACTGCGACCTTCACTGCTCTTCCAAAGGGCATTTTAAGCGTCTTGTTAAGCTACTGTGACCTGCACGTCTCTACCAAGGGGCATTTAAAATGTCTTGTTAATCTACTGTGACCTCCACTACTCTTCCAAGGGGCATTAAAGTCGTCTTGTTAAGCTACTGCGACCTGCATGTCTCTTCCAAGGGGCATTTAAACCGTCTTGTTAAGCTACTGCGACCTGCACGTCTCTTCCAAGGGGCATTTAAACCGTCTTGTTAAGCTACTTTGACCTGCACTTCTCTTCCAAGGGGCATTTAAACCATCTTGTTAAGCTACTGCGACCTGTACGTCTCTTCCAATGGGCATTTAAACCATCTTGTTAAGCTCCTGCGACCTCTATGTCTCTTCCAAGGGGCATTTAAACCGTCTTGTTAAGCTACTGCGACTTCCACCGCTCTTTCAAGAGCCATTTAAACGGTCTTGTTAAGCTACTGCAACCTGCACGTCTCTTCCAAGGGTCATTTAAACTGTCTTGGTAAGCTACTGCGAACTCCACCTCTCTTCCAAGGGACATATAAACCGTCTTATTAAGCTACTGCGACTTGCACGTCTCTTAAAAGGGGCATTTAAACCGTCTTGTTAAGCTAATGCGACCTGCACGTCTCTTCCAAGGGGCATTTTAACCGTCTTGTTAAGCTACTGCGACATGCACATCTCTTCCAAGGGGCATTTAAACCGTCTTGTTAAGCTACTGTGACCTCCACCTCTCTTCCAATGGGCATTTAAACCAGCTTGTTAAGCTACTGTGACCAGCATGTCTTTTACAAGGGGCATTTAAACCGTCTTGTTAAGCTACTGTGACCTCCACCGCTCTTCCATTGGGCATTTAAACCGTCTTGTTACGCTACTGCAACCTGCACGTCTCTTGCAAGGGGCATTTAAACCGTCTTGTTAAGCTACTGCGACCTGCACGTCTCTTCCAAGGGGCATGTACACCGTCTTGTTAAGCTACTGCGACCTGCACGTCTCTTCCAAGGGGCATTTAAACCGTCTTGTTAAGCTACTGTGACCTGCACGTCTCTTCCAAGGGGCATTTAAACCTTCTTGTTAAGCTACTGCGACCTGCACGTCTCTTCCAAGGGGCATTTAAACCGTCTTGTTAAGCTACTGCGACCTGCACATCTCTTCCAAGGGGCATTTAAACCATCTTGTTAAGGTACTGCGACATCCACTGCTCTTCCAAGGGGCATTTAATCCATCTTGTTAATCTACTGCGACCTGCACGTCTCTTCCAAGGGGCATTTAAACCGTCTTGTTAAGCTATTGCGAACTGCATGTCTCTTCCAAGGGGCAATTAAACTGTCTTGTTAAGCTACTGCGACCTGCACTTCTCTTCCAAGGGGCATTTAAACCGTCTTGTTAAGCTACTGCGACATGCACGTCTCTTCCAAGGGGCATTTAAACCATCTTGTTAAGCTACTGCGACCTGTACGTCTCTTCAATGGACATTTAAACCGTCTTGTTAAGCTGCTGCGACCTGTATGTCTCTTCCAAGGGGCATTTAAACCGTCTTGTTAAGCTACTGCGACCTGGACGTCTCTTCCAAGGGGCATTTAAACCGTCTTGTTAAGCTACTGCGACCTCCACGTCTCTTGCAAGGGGCATTTAAACCGTCTTGTTAAGGTACTGCGACCTGCACGTCTCTTCCAAGGGGCATTTAAACCGTCTTGATAAGCTACTGCGACCTGCACGTCTCTTCCAAGGGGCATTTAAACCGTCTTGTTAAGCTACTGCGACCTGCAAGTCTCTTCAAAGGGGCATTTAAACTGTCTTGTTAAGCTTCTGCGACCTCCACCTCTCTTTCAAGGGGCATTTAAACCATCTTGTTAACCTACTACGACCTGCACGTCTCTTCCAAGGGGCATTTAAACCGTCTTGTTAAGCTACTGCGACCTGCACGTCTCTTCCAAGGGACATTTAAACCGTCTTGTTAAGCTACTGCAACCTGCACGTCTCTTCCAAGGGGCATTTAAACCGTCTTGTTACGCTACTGCGACCTGGACGTCTCTTCCAAGGGGCATTTAAACCGTCTTGTTAAGCGACTGCAACCTGCACGTCTCTTCCAAGGGGCATTTAAACCGTCTTGTTAAGCTACTGCGACCTGCACGTCTCTTCCAAGGGGCATTTAAACCATCTTGTTAAGCTACTGCGACCTGCACGTCTCTTCCAAGGGGCATTTAAACCGTCTTGTTAAGCTACTGCGACCTGCACGTCTCTTCAAAGGGGCATTTAAACTGTCTTGTTAAGCTACTGCGACCTGCACGTCTCTTCCAAGAGGCATTTAAACCATCTTGTTAAGCTACTGCGACCTGCACGTCTCTTCCAAGGGGCATTTAAACCGTCTTGTTAAGCTACTGCGACCTGCACGTCTCTTCAAAGGGTCATTTAAACTGTCTTGTTAAGCTTCTGCGACCTCCACCTCTCTTCCAAGGGGCATTTAAACCGTCTTGTTAAGCTACTGCGACCTGCACGTCTCTTCCAAGGGGCATTTAAACCGTCTTGTTAAGCTACTGCGACCTTCACTGCTCTTCCAAAGGGCATTTTAAGCGTCTTGTTAAGCTACTGTGACCTGCACGTCTCTACCAAGGGGCATTTAAACTGTCTTGTTAATCTACTGTGACCTCCACTGCTCTTCCAAGGGGCATTAAAGTCGTCTTGTTAAGCTACTTTGACCTGCACTTCTCTTCCAAGGGGCATTTAAACCATCTTGTTAAGCTACTGCGACCTGTACGTCTCTTCCAATAGGCATTTAAACCGTCTTGTTAAGCTCCTGCGACCTCTATGTCTCTTCCAAGGGGCATTTAAACCGTCTTGTTAAGCTACTGCGACTTCCACCGCTCTTTCAAGGGGCATTTAAACGGTCTTGTTAAGCTACTGCAACCTGCACGTCTATTCGAAGGGTCATTTAAACTGTCTTGGTAAGCTACTGCGAACTCCACCTCTCTTCCAAGGGACATATAAACCGTCTTGTTAAGCTACTGCGACTTACACGTCTCTTACAAGGGGCATTTAAACCGTCTTGTTAAGCTACTGTGACCTCCACCTCTCTTCCAATGGGCATTTAAACCATCTTGTTAAGCTACTGTGACCAGCATGTCTTTTACAAGGGGCATTTAAACCGTCTTGTTAAGCTACTGTGACCTCCACCGCTCTTCCAATGGGCATTTAAACCGTCTTGTTAAGCTACTGCAACCTGCACGTCTCTTGCAAGGGGCATTTAAACCGTCTTGTTAAGCTACTGCGACCTGCACGTCTTTTCCAAGGGGCATGTACACCGTCTTGTTAAGCTACTGCGACCTGCACGTCTCTTCCAAGGGGCATTTAAACCGTCTTGTTAAGCTACTGTGACCTGCACGTCTCTTCCAAGGGGCATTTAAACCGTCTTATTAAGCTACTGCGACCTGCACCTCTCTTCCAAGGGGCATTTAAACAGTCTTGCTAAGCTACTGCGACCTGCACGTCTCTTCCAAGGGGCATTTAAACCGTCTTGTTAAGCTACTGCGACCTGCACGTCTCTTCCAAGGGGCATTTAAACCGTCTTGTTAAGCTACTGCGACCTGCACATCTCTTCCAAGGGGCATTTAAACCGTCTTGTTAAGCTACTGCGACCTCCACTGCTCTTCCAAGGGGCATTTAATCCATCTTGTTAATCTACTGCGACCTGCACGTCTCTTCCAAGGGGCATTTAAACCGTCTTGTTAAGCTACTGCGACCTGCACATCTCTTCCAAGCGGCATTTAAACCATCTTGTTAATCTACTGCGACCTGCTCGTCTCTTCCTTGGGGCATTTAAACCGTCTTGTTAAGCTATTGCGACTTGCACGTCTCTTGCAAGGGGCATTTAAACCGTCTTGTTAAGCTACTGTGACCTGCACGTCTCTTCCAAGGGGCATTTAAACCGTCTTGTTAAGCTACTGCGACCTGCACATCTCTTCCAAGGGGCATTTAAACCGTCTTGTTAAGGTCCTGCGACCTCCACTGCTCTTCCAAGGGGCATTTAATCCATCTTGTTAATCTACTGCGACCTGCACGTCTCTTCCAAGGGGCATTTAAACCGTCTTGTTAAGCTACTGCGTGGTGCACGTCTCTTCCAAGGGGCAATTAAACTGTCTTGTTAAGCTACTGCGACCTGCACGTCTCTTCCAAGGGGCATTTAAACAGTCTTGTTAAGCTACTGCGACCACCACCTCTCTTCCAATGGGCATTTAAACCGTCTTGTTAAGCTACTGCGACCTGCACGTCTCTACCAAGGGGCATTTAAACTGTCTTGTTAAGCTACTGCGACCTGCACCTCTCTTTCAAGGGGCATTTAAACCGTCTTGCTAAGCTACTGCGACCTGCACGTCTCTTCCAAGGGGCATTTAAACCGTCTTGTTAAGCTACTGCGATCTGCACGTCTCTTCCAAGGGGCATTTAAACCGTGTTGTTAAGCTACTGCGACCTGCACATCTCTTCCAAGGGGCATTTAAACCATCTTGTTAAGGTACTGCGACCTCCACTGCTCTTCCAAGGGGCATTTAATCCATCTTGTTAATCTACTGCGACCTGCACGTCTCTTCCAAGGGACATTTAAACCGTCTTGTTAAGCTACTGCGAACTGCACGTTTCTTCCAAGGGGCAATTAAACTGTCTTGTTAAGCTACTGCGACCTGCACTTCTCTTCCAAGGGGCATTTAAACCGTCTTGTTAAGCTACTGCGACATGCACGTCTCTTCCAAGGGGCATTTAAACCATCTTGTTAAGCTGCTGCGACCTGTATGTCTCTTTAATGGACATTTAAACCGTCTTGTTATGCTGCTGCGACCTGTATGTCTCTTCCAAGGGGCATTTAAACCGTCTTGTTAAGCTACTGCGACCTGGACGTCTCTTCCAAGGGGCATTTAAACCATCTTGTTAAGCTACTGCGACCTGCACGTCTCTTCCAAGGGGCATTTAAACCGTCTTGTTAAGCTACTGCGACCTGCACGTCTCTTCCAAGGGGCATTTAAACCGTCTTGTTAAGCTACTGCGACCTGCACGTCTCTTCAAAGGGGCATTTAAACCATCTTGTTAAGCTTCTGCGACCTCCACCTCTCTTCCAAGGGGCATTTAAACCGTCTTGTTAAGCTACTGCGACCTGCACGTCTCTTCCAAGGGGCATTTAAACTGTCTTGTTAAGCTACTGCGACCTCCACCTCTCTTCCAAGGGGCATTTAAACCGTCTTGTTAAGCTACTGCGACCTGCACGTCTCTTCCAAGGGGCATTTAAACCGTCTTGTTAAGCTACTGCAACCTGCACGTCTCTTCCAAGGGGCATTTAAACCGTCTTGTTAAGCTACTTCGACCTGGACGTCTCTTCCAAGGGGCATTTAAACCGTCTTGTTAAGCTACTGCGACCTGCACGTCTCTTCCAAGGGGTATTTAAACCGTCTTGTTAAGCTACTGCGACCTGCACGTCTCTTCCAAGGGGCATTTAAACCGTCTTGTTAAGCTACTGCGACCTGCACGTCTCTTCCAAGGGGCATTTAAACCGTCTTGTTAAGCTACTGCGACCTGCACGTCTCTTCAAAGGGGCATTTAAACTGTCTTGTTAAGCTTCTGCGACCTCCACCTATCTTCCAAGGGGCATTTAAACCGTCTTGTTAAGCTACTGCGACCTGCACGTCTCTTCCAAGGGGCATTTAAACTGTCTTGTTAAGCTACTGCGACCTCCACCTGTCTTCCAAGGGGCATTTAAACCGTCTTGTTAAGCTACTGCGACCTGCACGTCTCTTCCAAGGGGCATTTAAACCGTCTTGTTAAGCTACTGCGACCTACACGTCTCTTCCAAGGGGCATTTAAACCTTCTTGTTAAGCTACTGCGACCTGCACGTCTCTTCCAAGGGGCATTTAAACCCGTCTTGTGAAGCTACTGCGACCTGCAAGTCTCTTCCAAGGTGCATTTAAACCGTCTTGTTAAGCTACTGCGACCTTCACTGCTCTTCCAAAGGGCATTTTAAGCGTCTTGTTAAGCTACTGTGACCTGCACGTCTCTACCAAGGGGCATTTAAACCGTCTTGTTAATCTACTGTGACCTCCACTTCTCTTCCAAGGGGCATTAAAGTCGTCTGGTTAAGCTACTGCGACCTGCACGTCTCTTCCAAGGGGCATTTAAACCGTCTTGTTAAGCTACTGCGACCTGCACGTCTCTTCAAAGGGGCATTTAAACCATCTTGTTAAGCTTCTGCGACCTCCACCTCTCTTCCAAGGGGCATTTAAACCGTCTTGTTAAGCTACTGCGACCTGCACGTCTCTTCCAAGGGGCATTTAAACCGTCTTGTTAAGCTACTGCAACCTGCACGTCTCTTCCAAGGGGCATTTAAACCGTCTTGTTAAGCTACTTCGACCTGGACGTCTCTTCCAAGGGGCATTTAAACCGTCTTGTTAAGCTACTGCGACCTGCACGTCTCTTCCAAGGGGTATTTAAACCGTCTTGTTAAGCTACTGCGACCTGCACGTCTCTTCCAAGGGGCATTTAAACCGTCTTGTTAAGCTACTGCGACCTGCACGTCTCTTCCAAGGGGCATTTAAACCGTCTTGTTAAGCTACTGCGACCTGCACGTCTCTTCAAAGGGGCATTTAAACTGTCTTGTTAAGCTTCTGCAACCTCCACCTATCTTCCAAGGGGCATTTAAACCGTCTTGTTAAGCTACTGCGACCTGCACGTCTCTTCCAAGGGGCATTTAAACTGTCTTGTTAAGCTACTGCGACCTCCACCTCTCTTCCAAGGGGCATTTAAACCGTCTTGTTAAGCTACTGCGACCTGCACGTCTCTTCCAAGGGGCATTTAAACCGTCTTGTTAAGCTACTGCGACCTGCACGTCTCTTCCAAGGGGCATTTAAACCTTCTTGTTAAGCTACTGCGACCTGGACGTCTCTTCCAAGGGGCATTTAAATCGTCTTGTTAAGCTACTGCGACCTGCACGTCTCTTCCAAGGGGCATTTAAACCCGTCTTGTAAAGCTACTGCGACCTGCAAGTCTCTTCCAAGGTGCATTTAAACCGTCTTGTTAAGCTACTGCGAACTTCACTGCTCTTCCAAAGGGCATTTTAAGCGTCTTGTTAAGCTACTGTGACCTGCACGTCTCTACCAAGGGGCATTTAAACCGTCTTGTTAATCTACTGTGACCTCCACTTCTCTTCCAAGGGGCATTAAAGTCGTCTGGTTAAGCTACTGCGACCTGCACGTCTCTTCCAAGGGGCATTTAAACCGTCTTGTTAAGCTACTGCGACCTGCACGTCTCTTCCAAGGGGCATTTAAACCGTCTTGTTAAGCTACTGCGACCTGCACATCTCTTCCAAGGGGCATTTAAACCGTCTTGTTAAGCTACTGCGACCTCCACTGCTCTTCCAAGGGGCATTTAATCCATCTTGTTAATCTACTGCGACCTGCACGTCTCTTCCAAGGGGCATTTAAACCGTCTTGTTAAGCTACTGCGACCTGCACATCTCTTCCAAGCGGCATTTAAACCATCTTGTTAATCTACTGCGACCTGCTCGTCTCTTCCTTGGGGCATTTAAACCGTCTTGTTAAGCTATTGCGACTTGCACGTCTCTTGCAAGGGGCATTTAAACCGTCTTGTTAAGCTACTGTGACCTGCACGTCTCTTCCAAGGGGCATTTAAACCGTCTTGTTAAGCTACTGCGACCTGCACATCTCTTCCAAGGGGCATTTAAACCGTCTTGTTAAGGTCCTGCGACCTCCACTGCTCTTCCAAGGGGCATTTAATCCATCTTGTTAATCTACTGCGACCTGCACGTCTCTTCCAAGGGGCATTTAAACCGTCTTGTTAAGCTACTGCGTGGTGCACGTCTCTTCCAAGGGGCAATTAAACTGTCTTGTTAAGCTACTGCGACCTGCACGTCTCTTCCAAGGGGCATTTAAACAGTCTTGTTAAGCTACTGCGACCACCACCTCTCTTCCAATGGGCATTTAAACCGTCTTGTTAAGCTACTGCGACCTGCACGTCTCTACCAAGGGGCATTTAAACTGTCTTGTTAAGCTACTGCGACCTGCACCTCTCTTTCAAGGGGCATTTAAACCGTCTTGCTAAGCTACTGCGACCTGCACGTCTCTTCCAAGGGGCATTTAAACCGTCTTGTTAAGCTACTGCGATCTGCACGTCTCTTCCAAGGGGCATTTAAACCGTGTTGTTAAGCTACTGCGACCTGCACATCTCTTCCAAGGGGCATTTAAACCATCTTGTTAAGGTACTGCGACCTCCACTGCTCTTCCAAGGGGCATTTAATCCATCTTGTTAATCTACTGCGACCTGCACGTCTCTTCCAAGGGACATTTAAACCGTCTTGTTAAGCTACTGCGAACTGCACGTTTCTTCCAAGGGGCAATTAAACTGTCTTGTTAAGCTACTGCGACCTGCACTTCTCTTCCAAGGGGCATTTAAACCGTCTTGTTAAGCTACTGCGACATGCACGTCTCTTCCAAGGGGCATTTAAACCATCTTGTTAAGCTGCTGCGACCTGTATGTCTCTTTAATGGACATTTAAACCGTCTTGTTATGCTGCTGCGACCTGTATGTCTCTTCCAAGGGGCATTTAAACCGTCTTGTTAAGCTACTGCGACCTGGACGTCTCTTCCAAGGGGCATTTAAACCATCTTGTTAAGCTACTGCGACCTGCACGTCTCTTCCAAGGGGCATTTAAACCGTCTTGTTAAGCTACTGCGACCTGCACGTCTCTTCCAAGGGGCATTTAAACCGTCTTGTTAAGCTACTGCGACCTGCACGTCTCTTCAAAGGGGCATTTAAACCATCTTGTTAAGCTTCTGCGACCTCCACCTCTCTTCCAAGGGGCATTTAAACCGTCTTGTTAAGCTACTGCGACCTGCACGTCTCTTCCAAGGGGCATTTAAACTGTCTTGTTAAGCTACTGCGACCTCCACCTCTCTTCCAAGGGGCATTTAAACCGTCTTGTTAAGCTACTGCGACCTGCACGTCTCTTCCAAGGGGCATTTAAACCGTCTTGTTAAGCTACTGCAACCTGCACGTCTCTTCCAAGGGGCATTTAAACCGTCTTGTTAAGCTACTTCGACCTGGACGTCTCTTCCAAGGGGCATTTAAACCGTCTTGTTAAGCTACTGCGACCTGCACGTCTCTTCCAAGGGGTATTTAAACCGTCTTGTTAAGCTACTGCGACCTGCACGTCTCTTCCAAGGGGCATTTAAACCGTCTTGTTAAGCTACTGCGACCTGCACGTCTCTTCCAAGGGGCATTTAAACCGTCTTGTTAAGCTACTGCGACCTGCACGTCTCTTCAAAGGGGCATTTAAACTGTCTTGTTAAGCTTCTGCGACCTCCACCTATCTTCCAAGGGGCATTTAAACCGTCTTGTTAAGCTACTGCGACCTGCACGTCTCTTCCAAGGGGCATTTAAACTGTCTTGTTAAGCTACTGCGACCTCCACCTGTCTTCCAAGGGGCATTTAAACCGTCTTGTTAAGCTACTGCGACCTGCACGTCTCTTCCAAGGGGCATTTAAACCGTCTTGTTAAGCTACTGCGACCTACACGTCTCTTCCAAGGGGCATTTAAACCTTCTTGTTAAGCTACTGCGACCTGGACGTCTCTTCCAAGGGGCATTTAAATCGTCTTGTTAAGCTACTGCGACCTGCACGTCTCTTCCAAGGGGCATTTAAACCCGTCTTGTGAAGCTACTGCGACCTGCAAGTCTCTTCCAAGGTGCATTTAAACCGTCTTGTTAAGCTACTGCGACCTTCACTGCTCTTCCAAAGGGCATTTTAAGCGTCTTGTTAAGCTACTGTGACCTGCACGTCTCTACCAAGGGGCATTTAAACCGTCTTGTTAATCTACTGTGACCTCCACTTCTCTTCCAAGGGGCATTAAAGTCGTCTGGTTAAGCTACTGCGACCTGCACGTCTCTTCCAAGGGGCATTTAAACCGTCTTGTTAAGCTACTGCGACCTGCACGTCTCTTCAAAGGGGCATTTAAACCATCTTGTTAAGCTTCTGCGACCTCCACCTCTCTTCCAAGGGGCATTTAAACCGTCTTGTTAAGCTACTGCGACCTGCACGTCTCTTCCAAGGGGCATTTAAACCGTCTTGTTAAGCTACTGCAACCTGCACGTCTCTTCCAAGGGGCATTTAAACCGTCTTGTTAAGCTACTTCGACCTGGACGTCTCTTCCAAGGGGCATTTAAACCGTCTTGTTAAGCTACTGCGACCTGCACGTCTCTTCCAAGGGGTATTTAAACCGTCTTGTTAAGCTACTGCGACCTGCACGTCTCTTCCAAGGGGCATTTAAACCGTCTTGTTAAGCTACTGCGACCTGCACGTCTCTTCCAAGGGGCATTTAAACCGTCTTGTTAAGCTACTGCGACCTGCACGTCTCTTCAAAGGGGCATTTAAACTGTCTTGTTAAGCTTCTGCAACCTCCACCTATCTTCCAAGGGGCATTTAAACCGTCTTGTTAAGCTACTGCGACCTGCACGTCTCTTCCAAGGGGCATTTAAACTGTCTTGTTAAGCTACTGCGACCTCCACCTCTCTTCCAAGGGGCATTTAAACCGTCTTGTTAAGCTACTGCGACCTGCACGTCTCTTCCAAGGGGCATTTAAACCGTCTTGTTAAGCTACTGCGACCTGCACGTCTCTTCCAAGGGGCATTTAAACCTTCTTGTTAAGCTACTGCGACCTGGACGTCTCTTCCAAGGGGCATTTAAATCGTCTTGTTAAGCTACTGCGACCTGCACGTCTCTTCCAAGGGGCATTTAAACCCGTCTTGTAAAGCTACTGCGACCTGCAAGTCTCTTCCAAGGTGCATTTAAACCGTCTTGTTAAGCTACTGCGAACTTCACTGCTCTTCCAAAGGGCATTTTAAGCGTCTTGTTAAGCTACTGTGACCTGCACGTCTCTACCAAGGGGCATTTAAACCGTCTTGTTAATCTACTGTGACCTCCACTTCTCTTCCAAGGGGCATTAAAGTCGTCTGGTTAAGCTACTGCGACCTGCACGTCTCTTCCAAGGGGCATTTAAACCGTCTTGTTAAGCTACTGCGAATTGCACGTCTCTTCCAAGGGGCATTTAATCCATCTTGTTAATCTACTGCGACCTGCACGTCTCTTCCAAGGGGCATTTAAACCGTCTTGTTAAGCTACTGCGACCTGCACATCTCTTCCAAGCGGCATTTAAACCATCTTGTTAAGCTACTGCGACCTGCATGTCTTTTCCAAGGGGCATTTAAACCGTCTTGTTAAGCTACTGTGACCTGCATGTCTTTTCCAAGGGGCATTTAAACCGTCTTGTTAAGCTACTGTGACCTGCATGTCTTTTCCAAGGGGCATTTAAACCGTTTGTTAAGCTACTGTGACCTCCACCTCTCTTCCAATGGGCATTTAAACCATGTTGTTAAGCTACTGTGACCTGCATGTCTTTTCCAAGGGGCATTTAAACCGTCTTGTTAAGCTACTGTGACCTGCTCGGCTCTTCCTTGGGGCATTTAAACCATCTTGTTAAGCTACTGCGACCTGGACGTCTCTTGCAAGGGGCATTTAAACCATCTTGTTAATCTACTGCGACCTGCTCGTCTCTTCCTTGGGGCATTTAAACCGTCTTGTTAAGCTATTGCGACTTGCACGTCTCTTGCAAGGGGCATTTAAAACGTCTTGTTAAGCTACTGTGACCTGCACGTCTCTTCCAAGGGGCATTTAAACCGTCTTGTTAAGCTACTGCGACCTGCACATCTCTTCCAAGGGGCATTTAAACCGTCTTGTTAAGGTCCTGCGACCTCCACTGCTGTTCCAAGGGGCATTTAATCCATCTTGTTAATCTACTGCGACCTGCACGTCTCTTCCAAGGGGCATTTAAACCGTCTTGTTAAGCTACTGCGAAGTGCACGTCTCTTCCAAGGGGCAATTAAACTGTCTTGTTAAGCTACTGCGACCTGCACGTCTCTTCCAAGGGGCATTTAAACAGTCTTGTTAAGCTACTGCGACCACCACCTCTCTTCCAATGGGCATTTAAACCGTCTTGTTAAGCTACTGCGACCTGCACGTCTCTACCAAGGGGCATTTAAACTGTCTTGTTAAGCTACTGCGACCTGCACCTCTCTTTCAAGGGGCATTTAAACCGTTTGCTAAGCTACTGCGACCTGCACGTCTCTTCCAAGGGGCATTTAAACCGTCTTGTTAAGCTACTGCGATCTGCACGTCTCTTCCAAGGGGCATTTAAACCGTGTTGTTAAGCTACTGCGACCTGCACATCTCTTCCAAGGGGCATTTAAACCATCTTGTTAAGGTACTGCGACCTCCACTGCTCTTCCAAGGGGCATTTAATCCATCTTGTTAATCTACTGCGACCTGCACGTCTCTTCCAAGGGACATTTAAACCGTCTTGTTAAGCTACTGCGAACTGCACGTTTCTTCCAAGGGGCAATTAAACTGTCTTGTTAAGCTACTGCGACCTGCACTTCTCTTCCAAGGGGCATTTAAACCGTCTTGTTAAGCTACTGCGACATGCACGTCTCTTCCAAGGGGCATTTAAACCATCTTGTTAAGCTGCTGCGACCTGTATGTCTCTTTAATGGACATTTAAACCGTCTTGTTATGCTGCTGCGACCTGTATGTCTCTTCCAAGGGGCATTTAAACCGTCTTGTTAAGCTACTTCGACCTGGACGTCTCTTCCAAGGGGCATTTAAACCGTCTTGTTAAGCTACTGCGACCTGCACGTCTCTTCCAAGGGGTATTTAAACCGTCTTGTTAAGCTACTGCGACCTGCACGTCTCTTCCAAGGGGCATTTAAACCGTCTTGTTAAGCTACTGCGACCTGCACGTCTCTTCCAAGGGGCATTTAAACCGTCTTGTTAAGCTACTGCGACCTGCACGTCTCTTCAAAGGGGCATTTAAACTGTCTTGTTAAGCTTCTGCAACCTCCACCTATCTTCCAAGGGGCATTTAAACCGTCTTGTTAAGCTACTGCGACCTGCACGTCTCTTCCAAGGGGCATTTAAACTGTCTTGTTAAGCTACTGCGACCTCCACCTCTCTTCCAAGGGGCATTTAAACCGTCTTGTTAAGCTACTGCGACCTGCACGTCTCTTCCAAGGGGCATTTAAACCGTCTTGTTAAGCTACTGCGACCTGCACGTCTCTTCCAAGGGGCATTTAAACCTTCTTGTTAAGCTACTGCGACCTGGACGTCTCTTCCAAGGGGCATTTAAATCGTCTTGTTAAGCTACTGCGACCTGCACGTCTCTTCCAAGGGGCATTTAAACCCGTCTTGTAAAGCTACTGCGACCTGCAAGTCTCTTCCAAGGTGCATTTAAACCGTCTTGTTAAGCTACTGCGAACTTCACTGCTCTTCCAAAGGGCATTTTAAGCGTCTTGTTAAGCTACTGTGACCTGCACGTCTCTACCAAGGGGCATTTAAACCGTCTTGTTAATCTACTGTGACCTCCACTTCTCTTCCAAGGGGCATTAAAGTCGTCTGGTTAAGCTACTGCGACCTGCACGTCTCTTCCAAGGGGCATTTAAACCGTCTTGTTAAGCTACTGCGAATTGCACGTCTCTTCCAAGGGGCATTTAATCCATCTTGTTAATCTACTGCGACCTGCACGTCTCTTCCAAGGGGCATTTAAACCGTCTTGTTAAGCTACTGCGACCTGCACATCTCTTCCAAGCGGCATTTAAACCATCTTGTTAAGCTACTGCGACCTGCATGTCTTTTCCAAGGGGCATTTAAACCGTCTTGTTAAGCTACTGTGACCTGCATGTCTTTTCCAAGGGGCATTTAAACCGTCTTGTTAAGCTACTGTGACCTGCATGTCTTTTCCAAGGGGCATTTAAACCGTTTGTTAAGCTACTGTGACCTCCACCTCTCTTCCAATGGGCATTTAAACCATGTTGTTAAGCTACTGTGACCTGCATGTCTTTTCCAAGGGGCATTTAAACCGTCTTGTTAAGCTACTGTGACCTGCTCGGCTCTTCCTTGGGGCATTTAAACCATCTTGTTAAGCTACTGCGACCTGGACGTCTCTTGCAGGGGGCATTTAAACCATCTTGTTAATCTACTGCGACCTGCTCGTCTCTTCCTTGGGGCATTTAAACCGTCTTGTTAAGCTATTGCGACTTGCACGTCTCTTGCAAGGGGCATTTAAAACGTCTTGTTAAGCTACTGTGACCTGCACGTCTCTTCCAAGGGGCATTTAAACCGTCTTGTTAAGCTACTGCGACCTGCACATCTCTTCCAAGGGGCATTTAAACCGTCTTGTTAAGGTCCTGCGACCTCCACTGCTGTTCCAAGGGGCATTTAATCCATCTTGTTAATCTACTGCGACCTGCACGTCTCTTCCAAGGGGCATTTAAACCGTCTTGTTAAGCTACTGCGAAGTGCACGTCTCTTCCAAGGGGCAATTAAACTGTCTTGTTAAGCTACTGCGACCTGCACGTCTCTTCCAAGGGGCATTTAAACAGTCTTGTTAAGCTACTGCGACCACCACCTCTCTTCCAATGGGCATTTAAACCGTCTTGTTAAGCTACTGCGACCTGCACGTCTCTACCAAGGGGCATTTAAACTGTCTTGTTAAGCTACTGCGACCTGCACCTCTCTTTCAAGGGGCATTTAAACCGTTTGCTAAGCTACTGCGACCTGCACGTCTCTTCCAAGGGGCATTTAAACCGTCTTGTTAAGCTACTGCGATCTGCACGTCTCTTCCAAGGGGCATTTAAACCGTGTTGTTAAGCTACTGCGACCTGCACATCTCTTCCAAGGGGCATTTAAACCATCTTGTTAAGGTACTGCGACCTCCACTGCTCTTCCAAGGGGCATTTAATCCATCTTGTTAATCTACTGCGACCTGCACGTCTCTTCCAAGGGACATTTAAACCGTCTTGTTAAGCTACTGCGAACTGCCCGTTTCTTCCAAGGGGCAATTAAACTGTCTTGTTAAGCTACTGCGACCTGCACTTCTCTTCCAAGGGGCATTTAAACCGTCTTGTTAAGCTACTGCGACATGCACGTCTCTTCCAAGGGGCATTTAAACCATCTTGTTAAGTTGCTGCGACCTGTATGTCTCTTTAATGGACATTTAAACCGTCTTGTTATGCTGCTGCGACCTGTATGTCTCTTCCAAGGGGCATTTAAACCGTCTTGTTAAGCTACTGCGACCTGGACGTCTCTTCCAAGGGGCATTTAAACCATCTTGTTAAGCTACTGCGACCTGCACGTCTCTTCCAAGGGGCATTTAAACCGTCTTGTTAAGCTACTGCGACCTGCACGTCTCTTCCAAGGGGCATTTAAACCGTCTTGTTAAGCTACTGCGACCTGCACGTCTCTTCAAAGGGGCATTTAAACCATCTTGTTAAGCTTCTGCGACCTCCACCTCTCTTCCAAGGGGCATTTAAACCGTCTTGTTAAGCTACTGCGACCTGCACGTCTCTTCCAAGGGGCATTTAAACTGTCTTGTTAAGCTACTGCGACCTCCACCTCTCTTCCAAGGGGCATTTAAACCGTCTTGTTAAGCTACTGCGACCTGCACGTCTCTTCCAAGGGGCATTTAAACCGTCTTGTTAAGCTACTGCAACCTGCACGTCTCTTCCAAGGGGCATTTAAACCGTCTTGTTAAGCTACTTCGACCTGGACGTCTCTTCCAAGGGGCATTTAAACCGTCTTGTTAAGCTACTGCGACCTGCACGTCTCTTCCAAGGGGTATTTAAACCGTCTTGTTAAGCTACTGCGACCTGCACGTCTCTTCCAAGGGGCATTTAAACCGTCTTGTTAAGCTACTGCGACCTGCACGTCTCTTCCAAGGGGCATTTAAACCGTCTTGTTAAGCTACTGCGACCTGCACGTCTCTTCAAAGGGGCATTTAAACTGTCTTGTTAAGCTTCTGCGACCTCCACCTATCTTCCAAGGGGCATTTAAACCGTCTTGTTAAGCTACTGCGACCTGCACGTCTCTTCCAAGGGGCATTTAAACTGTCTTGTTAAGCTACTGCGACCTCCACCTCTCTTCCAAGGGGCATTTAAACCGTCTTGTTAAGCTACTGCGACCTGCACGTCTCTTCCAAGGGG
Organism: Phyllobates terribilis; assembly: GCF_046119375.1. NCBI lineage: Eukaryota > Metazoa > Chordata > Amphibia > Anura > Dendrobatidae > Phyllobates > Phyllobates terribilis. The sequence continues at coordinate 652,866,979 of NW_027362761.1, forward strand.
CATTTAAACTGTCTTGTTAAGCTACTGCGACATCCACCGCTCTTCCAAGGGGCATTTAAAGGGTCTTGTTAAGCTACTGTCACCTGCACGTCTCTTCCAAGGGGCATTTAAACCGTCTTGGTAAGCTACTGCGACCTGCAAGCCTCTTCCAAGGGGCATTTAAACCGTCTTGTTAAGCTACTGTGACCTGCACATCTCTTCCAAGGGGCATTTAAACCATCTTGTTAAGCTACTGCGACCTGCACGTCTCTTCCAAGGGGCATTTAAACCGTCTTGTTAAGCTACTGTGACCTCGACCGCTCTTCCAATGGGCATTAAAACCATCTTGTTAAGCTACTGCGACCTGCTCGTCTCTTCCTTGGGGCATTTAAACCGTCTTGTTAAGCTATTGCGACTTGCACGTCTCTTGCAAGGGGCATTTAAACGTCTTGTTAAGCTACTGCGACCTGCACGTCTCTTCCAATGGGCATGTACACCGTCTTGTTAAGCTACTGCGACCTGCACGTCTCTTCCAAGGGGCATTTAAACCGTCTTGTTAAGCTACTGCGACCTGCACGTCTCTTCCAAGGGGCATTTAAACCGTCTTGTTAAGCTACTGCGACCTCCACCTCTCTTCCAATGGGCATTTAAACCGTCTTGTTAAGCTACTGCGACCTGCACGTCTCTACCAAGGGGCATTTAAACTGTCTTGTTAAGCTACTGCGACCTGCACCTCTCTTTCAAGGGGCATTTAAACCGTCTTGCTAAGCTACTGCGACCTGCGCGTCTCTTCCAAGGGGCATTTAAACCGTCTTGTTAAGCTACTGCGACCTGCACGTCTCTTCCAAGGGGCATTTAAACCGTCTTGTTAAGCTACTGCGACCTGCACATCTCTTCCAAGGGGCATTTAAACCGTCTTGTTAAGGTACTGCTAACTCCACTGCTCTTCCAAGGGGCAATTAATCCATCTTGTTCATCTACTGCGACCTGCACGTGTCTTCCAAGGGGCATTTAAACCGTCTTGTTAAGCTACTGCGAACTGCACGTCTCTTCCAAGGGGCAATTAAACTGTCTTGTTAAGCTACTGCGACCTGAACTTCTCTTCCAAGGCGCATTTCAACCGTCTTGTTAAGCTACTGCGACATGCACGTCTCTTCCAAGGGGCATTTAAACCGTCTTGTTAAACTACTGCGACCTGCACATCTCTTGCAAGGGGCATTTAAACCGTCTTGTTAAGCTACTGCGACCTTCACTGCTCTTCCAAAGGGCATTTTAAGCGTCTTGATAAGCTACTGTGACCTGCACGTCTCTACCAAGGGGCATTTAAACCGTCTTGTTAATCTACTGCGACCTGCACGTCTCATCCAAGGGGCATTTAATCCGTCTTGTTAAGCTACTGCGACCTGCACGTCTCTTCCAAGTGGCATTTAAACCGTCTTGTTAAGCTACTGCGACCTGCCTGTCTCTGCCAAGGGGAATTTAAACCGTCTTGTTAAGCTACTGTGACCTGTACGTCTCTTCCAAGGGGCATTTAAATCGTCTAGTTAAGCTACTGTGACCTGCACTTCTCTTCCAAGGGGCATTTAAACCATCTTGATAAGCTACTGCGACATGTACGTCTCTTCCAATGGGCATTTAAACCGTCTTGTTAAGCTACTGCGACCTGCATGTCTCTTCCAAGGGGCATTTAAACTGTCTTGGTAAGCTACTGCGACCTCCACCTCCCTTCCAAGGGGCATTTAAACCGTCTTGTTAAGCTACTGCGACCTGCATGTCTCTTACAAGGGGCATTTAAACCGTCTTGATAAGCTACTGCGACCTGCACGTCTCTTCCAAGGGGCATTTAAACCGTCTTGTTAAGCTACTGCGACATGCACATCTCTTCCAAGGGGCATTTAAACCCTCTTGTTAAGCTACTGCGACCTGCACATCTCTTCCAAGGGGCATTTAAACTGTCTTGGTAAGCTACTGCAACCTCCACCTCTCTTCCAAGGGGCATTTAAACCGTCTTGTTAAGCTACTGCGACATCCACCACTCTTCCATGGGGCATTTAAAGGGTCTTGTTAAGATACTGCGACCTGCACGTCTCTTCCAAGGGGCATTTAAACCGTCTTGGTAAGCTACTGCGACCTGCAAGCCTCTTCCAAGGGGCATTTAAACCGTCTTGTTAAGCTACTGCGACCTGCACATCTCTTCCAAGGGGCATTTAAACCATCTTCTTAAGCTACTGCGACCTGCATGTCTTTTCCAAGGGGCATTTAAACCGTCTTGTTAAGCTACTGCGACCTGCATGTCTTTTCCCAGGTGCATTTAAACCGTCTTGTTAAGCTACTGTGACCTGCATGTCTTTTCCAAGGGGCACTTAAACCGTCTTGTTAAGCTACTGTGACCTCCACCTCTCTTCCAATGGGCATTTAAACCATCTTGTTAAGCTACTGTGACCAGCATGTCTTTTCCAAGGGGCATTTAAACCGTATTGTTAAGCTACTGTGACCTCCACCGCTCTTCCATTGTGCATTTAAACCGTCTTGTTAAGCTACTGCAATATGCACGTCTCTTGCAAGGGGCATTTAAACCGTCTTGTTAAGCTACTGCGACCTGCACGTCTCTTCCAAGGGGCATGTACACCGTCTTGTTAAGCTACTGCGACCTGCACGTCTCTTCCAAGGGGCATTTAAACCGTCTTGTTAAGCTACTGCGACCTGCACGTCTCTTCCAAGGGGCATGTACACCGTCTTGTTAAGCTACTGCGACCTGCACGTCTCTTCCAAGGGGCATTTAAACAGTCTTGCTAAGCTACTGCGACCTGCACGTCTCTTCCAAGGGGCATTTAAACCGTCTTGTTAAGCTACTGCGGCCTGCACGTCTCTTCCAAGGGGCATTTAAACCGTCTTATTAAGCTACTGCAACCTGCACATCTCTTCCAAGGGGCATTTAAACCGTCTTGTTAAGCTACTGCCACCTCCACTGCTCTTCCAAGGGGCATTTAATCCATCTTGTTAATCTACTGCGACCTGCATATCTCTTCCAAGCGGCATTTAAACCATCTTGTTAAGCTACTGCGACCTGCATGTCTTTTCCAAGGGGCATTTAAACCGTCTTGTTAAGCTACTGTGACCTGCATGTCTTTTCCAAGGGTCATTTAAACCGTCTTGTTAAGCTACTGTGACCTCCACCTCTCTTCCAATGGGCATTTAAACCATGTTGTTAAGCTACTGTGACCTGCATGTCTTTTCCAAGGGGCATTTAAACCATCTTGTTAAGCTACTGTGACCTCGACCGCTCTTCCAATGGGCATTTAAACCATCTTGTTAAGCTACTGCGACCTGCTCGTCTCTTCCTTGGGGCATTTAAACCGTCTTGTTAAGCTATTGCGACTTACACGTCTCTTGCAAGGGGCATTTAAACCGTCTTGTTAAGCTACTGTCACCTGCACGTCTCTTCCAAGGGGCATGTACACCGTCTTGTTAAGCTACTGCGACCTGCACGTCTCTTCCAAGGGGCATTTAAAGCATCTTGTTAAGCTACTGCGACCTGCACGTCTCTTCCAAGGGGCATTTAAACCGTCTTGTTAAGCTACTGCGACCTCCACCTCTCTTCCAATGGGCATTTAAACCGTCTTGTTAAGCTACTGCGACCTGCACGTCTCTACCAAGGGGTCATTTAAACTGTCTTGTTAATCTACTGCGACCTGCACCTCTCTTTCAAGGGGCATTTAAACCGTCTTGCTAAGCTACTGCGACCTGCACGTCTCTTCCAAAGGGCATTTAAACCATCTTGTTAAGCTACTGCGACCTGCACGTCTCTTCCAAGGGGCATTTAAACCGTCTTGTTAAGCTACTGCGACCTGCACATCTCTTCCAAGGGGCATTTAAACTGTCTTGTTAAGGTACTGCGACCTCCACTGCTCTTCCAAGGGGCATTTAATCCATCTTGTTAATCTACTGCGACCTGCATGTCTCTTCCAAGGGGCATTTAAACCGTCTTGTTAAGCTACTGCGACCTGCATGAATTTTCCAAGGGGCATTTAAACCGTCTTGTTAAGCTACTGCGACCTGCATGTCTTTTCCAAGGGGCATTTAAACCGTCTTGTTAAGCTACTGTGACCTGCATGTCTTTTCCAAGGGGCATTTAAACCGTTTGTTAAGCTACTGTGACCTCCACCTCTCTTCCAATGGGCATTTAAACCATGTTGTTAAGCTACTGTGACCTGCATGTCTTTTCCAAGGGGCATTTAAACCGTCTTGTTAAGCTACTGTGACCTGCTCGGCTCTTCCTTGGGGCATTTAAACCATCTTGTTAAGCTACTGCGACCTGGACGTCTCTTGCAAGGGGCATTTAAACCATCTTGTTAATCTACTGCGACCTGCTCGTCTCTTCCTTGGGGCATTTAAACCGTCTTGTTAAGCTATTGCGACTTGCACGTCTCTTGCAAGGGGCATTTAAACCGTCTTGTTAAGCTACTGTGACCTGCACGTCTCTTCCAAGGGGCATTTAAACCGTCTTGTTAAGCTACTGCGACCTGCACATCTCTTCCAAGGGGCATTTAAACCGTCTTGTTAAGGTCCTGCGACCTCCACTGCTCTTCCAAGGGGCATTTAATCCATCTTGTTAATCTACTGCGACCTGCACGTCTCTTCCAAGGGGCATTTAAACCGTCTTGTTAAGCTACTGCGAACTGCACGTCTCTTCCAAGGGGCAATTAAACTGTCTTGTTAAGCTACTGCGACCTGCACGTCTCTTCCAAGGGGCATTTAAACAGTCTTGTTAAGCTACTGCGACCACCACCTCTCTTCCAATGGGCATTTAAACCGTCTTGTTAAGCTACTGCGATCTGCACGTCTCTACCAAGGGGCATTTAAACTGTCTTGTTAAGCTACTGCGACCTGCACCTCTCTTTCAAGGGGCATTTAAACCGTCTTGCTAAGCTACTGCGACCTGCACGTCTCTTCCAAGGGGCATTTAAACCGTCTTGTTAAGCTACTGCGATCTGCACGTCTCTTCCAAGGGGCATTTAAACCGTGTTGTTAAGCTACTGCGACCTGCACATCTCTTCCAAGGGGCATTTAAACCATCTTGTTAAGGTACTGCGACCTCCACTGCTCTTCCAAGGGGCATTTAATCCATCTTGTTAATCTACTGCGACCTGCACGTCTCTTCCAAGGGACATTTAAACCGTCTTGTTAAGCTACTGCGAACTGCACGTCTCTTCCAAGGGGCAATTAAACTGTCTTGTTAAGCTACTGCGACCTGCACTTCTCTTCCAAGGGGCATTTAAACCGTCTTGTTAAGCTACTGCGACATGCACGTCTCTTCCAATGGGCATTTAAACCATCTTGTTAAGCTGCTGCGACCTGTATGTCTCTTTAATGGACATTTAAACCGTCTTGTTATGCTGCTGCGACCTGTATGTCTCTTCCAAGGGGCATTTAAACCGTCTTGTTAAGCTACTGCGACCTGGACGTCTATTCCAAGGGGCATTTAAACCATCTTGTTAAGCTACTGCGACCTGCACGTCTCTTCCAAGGGGCATTTAAACCGTCTTGTTAAGCTACTGCGACCTGCACGTCTCTTCCAAGGGGCATTTAAACCGTCTTGTTAAGCCACTGCGACCTGCACGTTTCTTCAAAGGGGCATTTAAACCATCTTGTTAAGCTTCTGCGACCTCCACGTCTCTTCCAAGGGGCATTTAAACCGTCTTGTTAAGCTACTTCGACCTGGACGTCTCTTCCAAGGGGCATTTAAACCGTCTTGTTAAGCTACTGCGACCTGCACGTCTCTTCCAAGGGGTATTTAAACCGTCTTGTTAAGCTACTGCGACCTGCACGTCTCTTCCAAGGGGCATTTAAACCGTCTTGTTAAGCTACTGCGACCTGCACGTCTCTTCCAAGGGGCATTTAAACCGTCTTGTTAAGCTACTGCGACCTGCACGTCTCTTCAAAGGGGCATTTAAACTGTCTTGTTAAGCTTCTGCGACCTCCACCTATCTTCCAAGGGGCATTTAAACCGTCTTGTTAAGCTACTGCGACCTGCACGTCTCTTCCAAGGGGCATTTAAACTGTCTTGTTAAGCTACTGCGACCTCCACCTCTCTTCCAAGGGGCATTTAAACCGTCTTGTTAAGCTACTGCGACCTGCACGTCTCTTCCAAGGGGCATTTAAACCGTCTTGTTAAGCTACTGCGACCTGCACGTCTCTTCCAAGGGGCATTTAAACCTTCTTGTTAAGCTACTGCGACCTGGACGTCTCTTCCAAGGGGCATTTAAATCGTCTTGTTAAGCTACTGCGACCTGCACGTCTCTTCCAAGGGGCATTTAAACCCGTCTTGTAAAGCTACTGCGACCTGCAAGTCTCTTCCAAGGTGCATTTAAACCGTCTTGTTAAGCTACTGCGACCTTCACTGCTCTTCCAAAGGGCATTTTAAGCGTCTTATTAAGCTACTGTGACGTGCACGTCTCTACCAAGGGGCATTTAAACCGTCTTGTTAATCTACTGTGACCTCCACTTCTCTTCCAAGGGGCATTAAAGTCGTCTGGTTAAGCTACTGCGACCTGCACGTCTCTTCCAAGGGGCATTTAAACCGTCTTGTTAAGCTACTGCGACCTGCACGTCTCTTCAAAGGGGCATTTAAACCATCTTGTTAAGCTTCTGCGACCTCCACCTCTCTTCCAAGGGGCATTTAAACCGTCTTGTTAAGCTACTGCGACCTGCACGTCTCTTCCAAGGGGCATTTAAACTGTCTTGTTAAGCTACTGCGACCTCCACCTCTCTTCCAAGGGGCATTTAAACCGTCTTGTTAAGCTACTGCGACCTGCACGTCTCTTCCAAGGGGCATTTAAACCGTCTTGTTAAGCTACTGCAACCTGCACGTCTCTTCCAAGGGGCATTTAAACCGTCTTGTTAAGCTACTTCGACCTGGACGTCTCTTCCAAGGGGCATTTAAACCGTCTTGTTAAGCTACTGCGACCTGCACGTCTCTTCCAAGGGGTATTTAAACCGTCTTGTTAAGCTACTGCGACCTGCACGTCTCTTCCAAGGGGCATTTAAACCGTCTTGTTAAGCTACTGCGACCTGCACGTCTCTTCCAAGGGGCATTTAAACCGTCTTGTTAAGCTACTGCGACCTGCACATCTCTTCAAAGGGGCATTTAAACTGTCTTGTTAAGCTTCTGCGACCTCCACCTATCTTCCAAGGGGCATTTAAACCGTCTTGTTAAGCTACTGCGACCTGCACGTCTCTTCAAAGGGGCATTTAAACCGTCTTGTTAAGCTACTGCGACCTGCACGTCTCTTCCAAGGGGCATTTAAACCGTCTTGTTAAGCTACTGCGACCTGCACGTCTCTTCCAAGGGGCATTTAAACCTTCTTGTTAAGCTACTGCGACCTGGACGTCTCTTCCAAGGGGCATTTAAATCGTCTTGTTAAGCTGCTGCGACCTGCACGTCTCTTCCAAGGGGCATTTAAACCCGTCTTGTAAAGCTACTGCGACCTGCAAGTCTCTTCCAAGGTGCATTTAAACCGTCTTGTTAAGCTACTGCGACCTTCACTGCTCTTCCAAAGGGCATTTTAAGCGTCTTGTTAAGCTACTGTGACCTGCACGTCTCTACCAAGGGGCATTTAAACCGTCTTGTTAATCTACTGTGACCTCCACTTCTCTTCCAAGGGGCATTAAAGTCGTCTGGTTAAGCTACTGCGACCTGCACGTCTCTTCCAAGGGGCATTTAAACCGTCTTGTTAAGCTACTGCGAACTGCACGTCTCTTCCAATGGGCATTTGAACTGTCTTGTTAAACTACTGCGACCTGCACGTCTCTTCCAAGGGGCATTTAAACCGTCTTGTTAAGCTACTGTGACCTGCACTTCTCTTCCAAGGGGCATTTAAACCATCTTGTTAAGCTACTGCGACCTGTACGTCTCTTCCAATGGGCATGTAAACCGTCTTGTTAAGCTCCTGCGACCTCTTTGTCTCTTCCAAGGGGCATTTAAACCGTCTTGTTAAGCTACTGCGACCTCCACCGCTCTGTCAAGGGGCATTTAAACGGTCTTGTTAAGCTACTGCGACCTGCACGTCTCTTACAAGGGGCATTTAAACCGTCTTGTTAAGCTACTGCGACCTGCACGTCTCTTCCAAGGGGCATTTAAACCGTCTTGTTAAGCTACTGCAACATGCACATCTCTTCCAAGGGGCATTTAAACCGTCTTGTTAAGCTACTGCGACCTCCAACGCTCTTCCAAGGGGCATTTAAACCGTCTTGTTAAGCTACTGCGACCTGCACATCTCTTCCAAGGGGCATTTAAACTGTCTTGGTAAGCTACTGCGACCTCCACCTCTCTTCCAAGGGGCATTTAAACTGTCTTGTTAAGCTACTGCGACATCCACCGCTCTTCCAAGGGGCATTTAAAGGGTCTTGTTAAGCTACTGTCACCTGCACGTCTCTTCCAAGGGGCATTTAAACCGTCTTGGTAAGCTACTGCGACCTGCAAGCCTCTTCCAAGGGGCATTTAAACCGTCTTGTTAAGCTACTGTGACCTGCACATCTCTTCCAAGGGGCATTTAAACCATCTTGTTAAGCTACTGCGACCTGCACGTCTCTTCCAAGGGGCATTTAAACCGTCTTGTTAAGCTACTGTGACCTCGACCGCTCTTCCAATGGGCATTAAAACCATCTTGTTAAGCTACTAAGACCTGCTCGTCTCTTCCTTGGGGCATTTAAACCGTCTAGTTAAGCTATTGCGACTTGCACGTCTCTTGCAAGGGGCATTTAAACGTCTTGTTAAGCTACTGCGACCTGCACGTCTCTTCCAATGGGCATGTACACCGTCTTGTTAAGCTACTGCGACCTGCACGTCTCTTCCAAGGGGCATTTAAACCGTCTTGTTAAGCTACTGCGACCTGCACGTCTCTTCCAAGGGGCATTTAAACCGTCTTGTTAAGCTACTGCGACCTCCACCTCTCTTCCAATGGGCATTTAAACCGTCTTGTTAAGCTACTGCGACCTGCACGTCTCTACCAAGGGGCATTTAAACTGTCTTGTTAAGCTACTGCGACCTGCACCTCTCTTTCAAGGGGCATTTAAACCGTCTTGCTAAGCTACTGCGACCTGCGCGTCTCTTCCAAGGGGCATTTAAACCGTCTTGTTAAGCTACTGCGACCTGCACGTCTCTTCCAAGGGGCATTTAAACCGTCTTGTTAAGCTACTGCGACCTGCACATCTCTTCCAAGGGGCATTTAAACCGTCTTGTTAAGGTACTGCGAACTCCACTGCTCTTCCAAGGGGCAATTAATCCATCTTGTTAATCTACTGCGACCTGCACGTGTCTTCCAAGGGGCATTTAAACCGTCTTGTTAAGCTACTGCGAACTGCACGTCTCTTCCAAGGGGCAATTAAACTGTCTTGTTAAGCTACTGCGACCTGCACTTCTCTTCCAAGGCGCATTTCAACCGTCTTGTTAAGCTACTGCGACATGCACGTCTCTTCCAAGGGGCATTTAAACCGTCTTGTTAAACTACTGCGACCTGCACATCTCTTGGAAGGGGCATTTAAACCGTCTTGTTAAGCTACTGCGACCTTCACTGCTCTTCCAAAGGGCATTTTAAGCGTCTTGATAAGCTACTGTGACCTGCACGTCTCTACCAAGGGGCATTTAAACCGTCTTGTTAATCTACTGCGACCTGCACGTCTCATCCAAGGGGCATTTAATCCGTCTTGTTAAGCTACTGCGACCTGCACGTCTCTTCCAAGTGGCATTTAAACCGTCTTGTTAAGCTACTGCGACCTGCCCGTCTCTGCCAAGGGGAATTTAAACCGTCTTGTTAAGCTACTGTGACCTGTACGTCTCTTCCAAGGGGCATTTAAATCGTCTAGTTAAGCTACTGTGACCTGCACTTCTCTTCCAAGGGGCATTTAAACCATCTTGTTAAGCTACTGCGACATGTACGTCTCTTCCAATGGGCATTTAAACCGTCTTGTTAAGCTACTGCGACCTGCATGTCTCTTCCAAGGGGCATTTAAACTGTCTTGGTAAGCTACTGCGACCTCCACCTCCCTTCCAAGGGGCATTTAAACCGTCTTGTTAAGCTACTGTGACCTGCATGTCTCTTACAAGGGGCATTTAAACCGTCTTGATAAGCTACTGCGACCTGCACGTCTCTTCCAAGGGGCATTTAAACCGTCTTGTTAAGCTACTGCGACATGCACATCTCTTCCAAGGGGCATTTAAGCCCTCTTGTTAAGCTACTGCGACCTGCACATCTCTTCCAAGGGGCATTTAAACTGTCTTGGTAAGCTACTGCAACCTCCACCTCTCTTCCAAGGGGCATTTAAACCGTCTTGTTAAGCTACTGCGACATCCACCACTCTTCCATGGGGCATTTAAAGGGTCTTGTTAAGATACTGCGACCTGCACGTCTCTTCCAAGGGGCATTTAAACCGTCTTGGTAAGCTACTGCGACCTGCAAGCCTCTTCCAAGGGGCATTTAAACCGTCTTGTTAAGCTACTGCGACCTGCACATCTCTTCCAAGGGGCATTTAAACCATCTTCTTAAGCTACTGCGACCTGCATGTCTTTTCCAAGGGGCATTTAAACCGTCTTGTTAATCTACTGCGACCTGCATGTCTTTTCCAAGGGGCATTTAAACCGTCTTGTTAAGCTACTGTGACCTGCATGTCTTTTCCAAGGGGCACTTAAACCGTCTTGTTAAGCTACTGTGACCTCCACCTCTCTTCCAATGGGCATTTAAACCATCTTGTTAAGCTACTGTGACCAGCATGTCTTTTCCAAGGGGCATTTAAACCGTATTGTTAAGCTACTGTGACCTCCACCGCTCTTCCATTGTGCATTTAAACCGTCTTGTTAAGCTACTGCAATCTGCACGTCTCTTGCAAGGGGCATTTAAACCGTCTTGTTAAGCTACTGCGACCTGCACGTCTCTTCCAAGGGGCATGTACACCGTCTTGTTAAGCTACTGCGACCTGCACGTCTCTTCCAAGGGGCATTTAAACCGTCTTGTTAAGCTACTGCGACCTGCACGTCTCTTCCATGGGGCATTTAAACTGTCTTGTTAAGCTACTGCGACCTGCACCTCTCTTCCAAGGGGCATTTAAACAGTCTTGCTAAGCTACTGCGACCTGCACGTCTCTTCCAAGGGGCATTTAAACCGTCTTGTTAAGCTACTGCGGCGTGCACGTCTCTTCCAAGGGGCATTTAAACCGTCTTATTAAGCTACTGCAACCTGCACATCTCTTCCAAGGGGCATTTAAACCGTCTTGTTAAGCTACTGCCACCTCCACTGCTCTTCCAAGGGGCATTTAATCCATCTTGTTAATCTACTGCGACCTGCATATCTCTTCCAAGCGGCATTTAAACCATCTTGTTAAGCTACTGCGACCTGCATGTCTTTTCCAAGGGGCATTTAAACCGTCTTGTTAAGCTACTGTGACCTGCATGTCTTTTCCAAGGGTCATTTAAACCGTCTTGTTAAGCTACTGTGACCTCCACCTCTCTTCCAATGGGCATTTAAACCATGTTGTTAAGCTACTGTGACCTGCATGTCTTTTCCAAGGGGCATTTAAACCATCTTGTTAAGCTACTGTGACCTCGACCGCTCTTCCAATGGGCATTTAAACCATCTTGTTAAGCTACTGCGATCTGCTCGTCTCTTCCTTGGGGCATTTAAACCGTCTTGTTAAGCTATTGCGACTTACACGTCTCTTGCAAGGGGCATTTAAACCGTCTTTTTAAGCTACTGTCACCTGCACGTCTCTTCCAAGGGGCATGTACACCGTCTTGTTAAGCTACTGCGACCTGCACGTCTCTTCCAAGGGGCATTTAAAGCATCTTGTTAAGCTACTGCGACCTGCACGTCTCTTCCAAGGGGCATTTAAACCGTCTTGTTAAGCTACTGCGACCTCCACCTCTCTTCCAATGGGCATTTAAACCGTCTTGTTAAGCTACTGCGACCTGCACGTCTCTACCAAGGGGTCATTTAAACTGTCTTGTTAAGCTACTGCGACCTGCACCTCTCTTTCAAGGGGCATTTAAACCGTCTTGCTAAGCTACTGCGACCTGCACGTCTCTTCCAAGGGGCATTTAAACCATCTTGTTAAGCTACTGCGACCTGCACGTCTCTTCCAAGGGGCATTTAAACCGTCTTGTTAAGCTACTGCGACCTGCACATCTCTTCCAAGGGGCATTTAAACTGTCTTGTTAAGGTACTGCGACCTCCACTGCTCTTCCAAGGGGCATTTAATCCATCTTGTTAATCTACTGCGACCTGCATGTCTCTTCCAAGGGGCATTTAAACCGTCTTGTTAAGCTTCTGCGAACTGCACGTCTCTTCCAAGGGGCAATTAAACTGTCTTGTTAAGCTACTGCGACCTGCACTTCTCTTCCAAGGGGCATTTAAACCGTCTTGTTGAGCTACTGCGACATGCACGTCTCTTCCAAGGGGCATTTAAACCATCTTGTTAAGCTACTGCGACCTGTACATCTCTTCAATGGGCATCTAAACCGCCTTGTTAAGCTGCTGCGACCTGTATGTCTCTTCCAAGGGGCATTTAAACCGTCTTGTTAAGCTACTGCGACCTGGACGTCTCTTCCAAGGGGCATTTAAACCGTCTTGTTAAGCTACTGCGACCTGCACGTCTCTTCCAAGGGGCATTTAAACTGTCTTTTTAAGCTACTGCGACCTCCACCTCTTTTCCAAGGGGCATTTAAACCGTCTTGTTAAGCTACTGCGACCTGCACGTCTCTTCCAAGGGGCATTTAAACCGTCTTGTTAAGCTACTGCAACCTGCACGTCTCTTCCAAGGGGCATTTAAACCGTCTTGTTAAGCTACTGCGACCTGGATGTCTCTTCCAAGGGGCATTTAAACCGTCTTGTTAAACTACTGCGACCTGCACGTCTCTTGCAAGGGGCATTTAAACCGTCTTGTTAAGCTACTGCGACCTGCACGTCTCTTCCAAGGGGCATTTAAACCGTCCTGTTAAGCTACTGCGACCTGCACGTCTCTTCCAAGGGGCATTTAAACCGTCTTGTTAAGCTTCTGCGAACTGCACGTCTCTTCAAAGGGGAATTTAAACTGTCTTGTTAAGCTTCTGCGACCTCCACCTCTCTTCCAAGGGGCATTTAAACCGTCTTGTTAATCTACTGCGACCTGCACGTCTCTTCCTAGGGGCATTTAAACTGTCTTGTTAAGTTACTGCGACCTCCACCTCTCTTCCAAGGGGCATTTAAACCATCTTGTTAAGCTACTGCGACCTGCACGTCTCTTCCAAGGGGCATTTAAACCGTCTTGTTAAGCTACTGCGACCTGCACGTCTCTTCCAAGGGGCATTTAAACCGTCTTGTTAAGCTACTGCGACCTGGACGTCTCTTCCAAGGGGCATTTAAACCGTCTTGTTAAGCTACTGCGACCTGCACGTCTCTTCCAAGGGGCATTTAAACCGTCTTGTAAAGCTACTGCGACCTGCACGTCTCTTCAAAGGGGCATTTAAACCGTCTTGTTAAGCTACTGCGACCTTCACTGCTCTTCCAAAGGGCATTTTAAGCTTCTTGTTAAGCTACTGTGACCTGCACGTCTCTACCAAGGGGCATTTAAACCGTCGTGTTAATCTACTGTGACCTCCACTGCTCTTCCAAGGGGCATTAAAGTCGTCTTGTTAAGCTACTGCGACCTGCACGTCTCTTCCAAGGGGCATTTAAAGCGTCTTGTTAAGCTACTGCGAACTGCACGTCTCTTCCAATGGGCATTTAAACTGTCTTGTTAAGCTACTGCGACCTGCACGTCTCTTTCAAGGGGCATTTAAACCGTCTTGCTAAGCTACTGCGACCTGCACGTCTCTTCCAAGGGGCATTTAAACCGACTTGTTAAGCTACTGCGACCTGCACGTCTCTTCCAAGGGGCATTTAAACCGTCTTGTTAAGCTACTGCGACCTGCACATCTCTTCCAAGGGGCATTTAAACTGTCTTGTTAAGGTACTGCGACCTCCACTGCTCTTCCAAGGGGCATTTAATCCATCTTGTTAATCTACTGCGACCTGCATGTCTCTTCCAAGGGGCATTTAAACCGTCTTGTTAAGCTACTGCGAACTGCACGTCTCTTCCAAGGGGCAATTAAACTGTCTTGTTAAGCTACTGCGACCTGCACATCTCTTCCAAGGGGCATTTAAACCATCTTGTTAAGCTACTGCGACCTGCAAGCCTCTTCAAAGGGGCATTTAAACCATCTTGTTAAGCTACTGCGACCTGCATGTCTTTTCCAAGGGGCATTTAAACCGTCTTTTTAAGCTACTGCGACCTCCACCGCTCTTCCAAGGGGCATTTAAACCATCTTGTTAAGCTACTGCGACCTGCACGTCTCTTCCAAGGGGCATTTAAACAGTCTTGGTAAGCTACTGCGACCTGCAAGCCTCTTCCAAGGGTCATTTAAACCCTCTGGTTAAGCTACTGCGACCTGCACGTCTCTTGCAAGGGGCATTTAATCGGTCTTGTTAAGCTACTGCAACCTGCACGTCTCTTCCAAGGAGCATTTAAACCGTCTTGTTAAGCTACTGCGACCTCCACTGCTCTTCCAAGGGGCATTTAATCCATCTTGTTAATCTACTGCGACCTGCACGTCTCTTCCAAGGGGCATTTAAACCGTCTTGTTAAGCTACTGCGACCTGCACGTCTCTTCCAAGGGGCATTTAAACCGTCTTGTTCAGCTACTGCGACATGCACATCTCTTCCAAGGGGCATTTAAAAAGTCTTGTTAAGCTACTGCGACCTCCACTGCTCTTCCAAGGGGCATTTAATCCATCTTGTTAATCTACTGCGACCTGCACGTCTCTTCCAAGGGGCATTTAAACCGTCTTGTTAAGCTACTGCGAACTGCACTTCTCTTCCAAGGGGCATTTACAAAAATTTTTTAAGCTACTGCGACCTGCTTGACTTTTCGAAGGGACATTTAAACCATCTTGTTAAGCTACTGTGACCTCCACCGCTCTTCGAATGGGCATTTAAACCATCTTGTTAAGCTACTGCGACCTGCACGTCTCTTCCAAGGGGCATTTAAACCATCATGCTAAGCTACTGCGAAATGCAAGCCTCTTCTAAGGGGCATTTAAACCCTCTTGTTAAGCTACTACGACCTGCATGTCTCTTGCAAGCGGCATTTAAACCGTCTTGTTATGCTACTGCGACCTGCACGTCTCTTCCAAGGGGCATTTAAACCTTCTTGTTAAGCTACTGCGACCTGCACGTCTCTTCCAAGGGGCATTTAAACCGCCTTGTTAAGCTACTGCGACCAGGACGTCTCTTCCAAGGGGCATTTAAACTGTCTTGTTAAGCTACTTCGACCTCCACCTCTCTTCCAAGGGGCATTTAAACCGTCTTATTAAGCTACTGCGACCTGTACGTCTCTTCCAAGGGGCATTTAAACCGTCTTGTTAAGCTACTGCGACCTGCAAATCTCTTCCAAGGGGCATTTAAACCATCTTGGTAAGCTACTGCGACCTGCAAGCCTCTTCCAAGGGGCATTTAAACCCTCTGGTTAAGCTACTGCGACCTGCACGTCTCTTGCAAGGGGCATTTAATCCGTCTTGTTAAGCTACTGCAACCTGCACGTCTCTTCCAAGGGGCATTTAAACCGTCTTGTTAAGCTACTGCGACCTCCACTGCTCTTCCAAGGGGCATTTAATCCATCTTGTTAATCTACTGCGACCTGCACGTCTCTTCCAAGGGGCATTTAAACCGTCTTGTTAAGCTACTGCGACCTGCACGTCTCTTCCAAGGGGCATTTAAACCGTCTTGTTCAGCTACTTCGACATGCACATCTCTTCCAAGGGGCATTTAAACCGTCTTGTTAAGCTACTGCGACCTCCACTGCTCTTCCAAGGGGCATTTAATCCATCTTGTTAATCTACTGCGACCTGCACGTCTCTTCCAAGGGGCATTTAAACCGTCTTGTTAAGCTACTGCGACCTGCACGTCTCTTCCAAGGGGCATTTAAACCGTCTTGTTAAGCTACTGCGACCTGCACGTCTCTTCAAAGGGGCATTTAAACTGTCTTGTTAAGCTTCTGCGACCTCCACCTATCTTCCAAGGGGCATTTAAACCGTCTTGTTAAGCTACTGCGACCTGCACGTCTCTTCCAAGGGGCATTTAAACTGTCTTGTTAAGCTACTGCGACCTCCACCTCTCTTCCAAGGGGCATTTAAACCGTCTTGTTAAGCTACTGCGACCTGCACGTCTCTTCCAAGGGGCATTTAAACCGTCTTGTTAAGCTACTGCGACCTGCACGTCTCTTCCAAGGGGCATTTAAACCTTCTTGTTAAGCTACTGCGACCTGGACGTCTCTTCCAAGGGGCATTTAAATCGTCTTGTTAAGCTACTGCGACCTGCACGTCTCTTCCAAGGGGCATTTAAACCCGTCTTGTAAAGCTACTGCGACCTGCAAGTCTCTTCCAAGGTGCATTTAAACCGTCTTGTTAAGCTACTGCGACCTTCACTGCTCTTCCAAAGGGCATTTTAAGCGTCTTATTAAGCTACTGTGACGTGCACGTCTCTACCAAGGGGCATTTAAACCGTCTTGTTAATCTACTGTGACCTCCACTTCTCTTCCAAGGGGCATTAAAGTCGTCTGGTTAAGCTACTGCGACCTGCACGTCTCTTCCAAGGGGCATTTAAACCGTCTTGTTAAGCTACTGCGACCTGCACGTCTCTTCAAAGGGGCATTTAAACCATCTTGTTAAGCTTCTGCGACCTCCACCTCTCTTCCAAGGGGCATTTAAACCGTCTTGTTAAGCTACTGCGACCTGCACGTCTCTTCCAAGGGGCATTTAAACTGTCTTGTTAAGCTACTGCGACCTCCACCTCTCTTCCAAGGGGCATTTAAACCGTCTTGTTAAGCTACTGCGACCTGCACGTCTCTTCCAAGGGGCATTTAAACCGTCTTGTTAAGCTACTGCAACCTGCACGTCTCTTCCAAGGGGCATTTAAACCGTCTTGTTAAGCTACTTCGACCTGGACGTCTCTTCCAAGGGGCATTTAAACCGTCTTGTTAAGCTACTGCGACCTACACGTCTCTTCCAAGGGGTATTTAAACCGTCTTGTTCAGCTACTGCGACCTGCACGTCTCTTCCAAGGGGCATTTAAACCGTCTTGTTAAGCTACTGCGACCTGCACGTCTCTTCCAAGGGGCATTTAAACCGTCTTGTTAAGCTACTGCGACCTGCACGTCTCTTCAAAGGGGCATTTAAACTGTCTTGTTAAGCTTCTGCGACCTCCACCTATCTTCCAAGGGGCATTTAAACCGTCTTGTTAAGCTACTGCGACCTGCACGTCTCTTCCAAGGGGCATTTAAACTGTCTTGTTAAGCTACTGCGACCTCCACCTCTCTTCCAAGGGGCATTTAAACCGTCTTGTTAAGCTACTGCGACCTGCACGTCTCTTCCAAGGGGCATTTAAACCGTCTTGTTAAGCTACTGCGACCTGCACGTCTCTTCCAAGGGGCATTTAAACCTTCTTGTTAAGCTACTGCGACCTGGACGTCTCTTCCAAGGGGCATTTAAATCGTCTTGTTAAGCTACTGCGACCTGCACGTCTCTTCCAAGGGGCATTTAAACCCGTCTTGTAAAGCTACTGCGACCTGCAAGTCTCTTCCAAGGTGCATTTAAACCGTCTTGTTAAGCTACTGCGACCTTCACTGCTCTTCCAAAGGGCATTTTAAGCGTCTTGTTAAGCTACTGTGACCTGCACGTCTCTACCAAGGGGCATTTAAACCGTCTTGTTAATCTACTGTGACCTCCACTTCTCTTCCAAGGGGCATTAAAGTCGTCTGGTTAAGCTACTGCGACCTGCACGTCTCTTCCAAGGGGCATTTAAACCGTCTTGTTAAGCTACTGCGAACTGCACGTCTCTTCCAATGGGCATTTGAACTGTCTTGTTAAACTACTGCGACCTGCACGTCTCTTCCAAGGGGCATTTAAACCGTCTTGTTAAGCTACTGTGACCTGCACTTCTCTTCCAAGGGGCATTTAAACCATCTTGTTAAGCTACTGCGACCTGTACGTCTCTTCCAATGGGCATGTAAACCGTCTTGTTAATCTCCTGCGACCTCTTTGTCTCTTCCAAGGGGCATTTAAACCGTCTTGTTAAGCTACTGCGACCTCCACCGCTCTGTCAAGGGGTATTTAAACGGTCTTGTTAAGCTACTGCGACCTGCACGTCTCTTACAAGGGGCATTTAAACCGTCTTGTTAAGCTACTGCGACCTGCACGTCTCTTCCAAGGGGCATTTAAACCGTCTTGTTAAGCTACTGCAACATGCACATCTCTTCCAAGGGGCATTTAAACCGTCTTGTTAAGCTACTGCGACCTCCAACGCTCTTCCAAGGGGCATTTAAACCGTCTTGTTAAGCTACTGCGACCTGCACATCTCTTCCAAGGGGCATTTAAACTGTCTTGGTAAGCTACTGCGACCTCCACCTCTCTTCCAAGGGGCATTTAAACTGTCTTGTTAAGCTACTGCGACATCCACCGCTCTTCCAAGGGGCATTTAAAGGGTCTTGTTAAGCTACTGTCACCTGCACGTCTCTTCCAAGGGGCATTTAAACCGTCTTGGTAAGCTACTGCGACCTGCAAGCCTCTTCCAAGGGGCATTTAAACCGTCTTGTTAAGCTACTGTGACCTGCACATCTCTTCCAAGGGGCATTTAAACCATCTTGTTAAGCTACTGCGACCTGCACGTCTCTTCCAAGGGGCATTTAAACCGTCTTGTTAAGCTACTGTGACCTCGACCGCTCTTCCAATGGGCATTAAAACCATCTTGTTAAGCTACTGCGACCTGCTCGTCTCTTCCTTGGGGCATTTAAACCGTCTTGTTAAGCTATTGCGACTTGCACGTCTCTTGCAAGGGGCATTTAAACGTCTTGTTAAGCTACTGCGACCTGCACGTCTCTTCCAATGGGCATGTACACCGTCTTGTTAAGCTACTGCGACCTGCACGTCTCTTCCAAGGGGCATTTAAACCGTCTTGTTAAGCTACTGCGACCTGCACGTCTCTTCCAAGGGGCATTTAAACCGTCTTGTTAAGCTACTGCGACCTCCACCTCTCTTCCAATGGGCATTTAAACCGTCTTGTTAAGCTACTGCGACCTGCACGTCTCTACCAAGGGGCATTTAAACTGTCTTGTTAAGCTACTGCGACCTGCACCTCTCTTTCAAGGGGCATTTAAACCGTCTTGCTAAGCTACTGCGACCTGCGCGTCTCTTCCAAGGGGCATTTAAACCGTCTTGTTAAGCTACTGCGACCTGCACGTCTCTTCCAAGGGGCATTTAAACCGTCTTGTTAAGCTACTGCGACCTGCACATCTCTTCCAAGGGGCATTTAAACCGTCTTGTTAAGGTACTGCGAACTCCACTGCTCTTCCAAGGGGCAATTAATCCATCTTGTTAATCTACTGCGACCTGCACGTGTCTTCCAAGGGGCATTTAAACCGTCTTGTTAAGCTACTGCGAACTGCACGTCTCTTCCAAGGGGCAATTAAACTGTCTTGTTAAGCTACTGCGACCTGCACTTCTCTTCCAAGGCGCATTTCAACCGTCTTGTTAAGCTACTGCGACATGCACGTCTCTTCCAAGGGGCATTTAAACCGTCTTGTTAAACTACTGCGACCTGCACATCTCTTGGAAGGGGCATTTAAACCGTCTTGTTAAGCTACTGCGACCTTCACTGCTCTTCCAAAGGGCATTTTAAGCGTCTTGATAAGCTACTGTGACCTGCACGTCTCTACCAAGGGGCATTTAAACCGTCTTGTTAATCTACTGCGACCTGCACGTCTCATCCAAGGGGCATTTAATCCGTCTTGTTAAGCTACTGCGACCTGCACGTCTCTTCCAAGTGGCATTTAAACCGTCTTGTTAAGCTACTGCGACCTGCCCGTCTCTGCCAAGGGGAATTTAAACCGTCTTGTTAAGCTACTGTGACCTGTACGTCTCTTCCAAGGGGCATTTAAATCGTCTAGTTAAGCTACTGTGACCTGCACTTCTCTTCCAAGGGGCATTTAAACCATCTTGTTAAGCTACTGCGACATGTACGTCTCTTCCAATGGGCATTTAAACCGTCTTGTTAAGCTACTGCGACCTGCATGTCTCTTCCAAGGGGCATTTAAACTGTCTTGGTAAGCTACTGCGACCTCCACCTCCCTTCCAAGGGGCATTTAAACCGTCTTGTTAAGCTACTGTGACCTGCATGTCTCTTACAAGGGGCATTTAAACCGTCTTGATAAGCTACTGCGACCTGCACGTCTCTTCCAAGGGGCATTTAAACCGTCTTGTTAAGCTACTGCGACATGCACATCTCTTCCAAGGGGCATTTAAGCCCTCTTGTTAAGCTACTGCGACCTGCACATCTCTTCCAAGGGGCATTTAAACTGTCTTGGTAAGCTACTGCAACCTCCACCTCTCTTCCAAGGGGCATTTAAACCGTCTTGTTAAGCTACTGCGACATCCACCACTCTTCCATGGGGCATTTAAAGGGTCTTGTTAAGATACTGCGACCTGCACGTCTCTTCCAAGGGGCATTTAAACCGTCTTGGTAAGCTACTGCGACCTGCAAGCCTCTTCCAAGGGGCATTTAAACCGTCTTGTTAAGCTACTGCGACCTGCACATCTCTTCCAAGGGGCATTTAAACCATCTTCTTAAGCTACTGCGACCTGCATGTCTTTTCCAAGGGGCATTTAAACCGTCTTGTTAAGCTACTGCGACCTGCCTGTCTTTTCCAAGGGGCATTTAAACCGTCTTGTTAAGCTACTGTGACCTGCATGTCTTTTCCAAGGGGCACTTAAACCGTCTTGTTAAGCTACTGTGACCTCCACCTCTCTTCCAATGGGCATTTAAACCATCTTGTTAAGCTACTGTGACCAGCATGTCTTTTCCAAGGGGCATTTAAACCGTATTGTTAAGCTACTGTGACCTCCACCGCTCTTCCATTGTGCATTTAAACCGTCTTGTTAAGCTACTGCAATCTGCACGTCTCTTGCAAGGGGCATTTAAACCGTCTTGTTAAGCTACTGCGACCTGCACGTCTCTTCCAAGGGGCATGTACACCGTCTTGTTAAGCTACTGCGACCTGCACGTCTCTTCCAAGGGGCATTTAAACCGTCTTGTTAAGCTACTGCGACCTGCACGTCTCTTCCATGGGGCATTTAAACTGTCTTGTTAAGCTACTGCGACCTGCACCTCTCTTCCAAGGGGCATTTAAACAGTCTTGCTAAGCTACTGCGACCTGCACGTCTCTTCCAAGGGGCATTTAAACCGTCTTGTTAAGCTACTGCGGCCTGCACGTCTCTTCCAAGGGGCATTTAAACCGTCTTATTAAGCTACTGCAACCTGCACATCTCTTCCAAGGGGCATTTAAACCGTCTTGTTAAGCTACTGCCACCTCCACTGCTCTTCCAAGGGGCATTTAATCCATCTTGTTAATCTACTGCGACCTGCATATCTCTTCCAAGCGGCATTTAAACCATCTTGTTAAGCTACTGCGACCTGCATGTCTTTTCCAAGGGGCATTTAAACCGTCTTGTTAAGCTACTGTGACCTGCATGTCTTTTCCAAGGGTCATTTAAACCGTCTTGTTAAGCTACTGTGACCTCCACCTCTCTTCCAATGGGCATTTAAACCATGTTGTTAAGCTACTGTGACCTGCATGTCTTTTCCAAGGGGCATTTAAACCATCTTGTTAAGCTACTGTGACCTCGACCGCTCTTCCAATGGGCATTTAAACCATCTTGTTAAGCTACTGCGACCTGCTCGTCTCTTCCTTGGGGCATTTAAACCGTCTTGTTAAGCTATTGCGACTTACACGTCTCTTGCAAGGGGCATTTAAACCGTCTTGTTAAGCTACTGTCACCTGCACGTCTCTTCCAAGGGGCATGTACACCGTCTTGTTAAGCTACTGCGACCTGCACGTCTCTTCCAAGGGGCATTTAAAGCATCTTGTTAAGCTACTGCGACCTGCACGTCTCTTCCAAGGGGCATTTAAACCGTCTTGTTAAGATACTGCGACCTCCACCTCTCTTCCAATGGGCATTTAAACCGTCTTGTTAAGCTACTGCGACCTGCACGTCTCTACCAAGGGGTCATTTAAACTGTCTTGTTAAGCTACTGCGACCTGCACCTCTCTTTCAAGGGGCATTTAAACCGTCTTGCTAAGCTACTGCGACCTGCACGTCTCTTCCAAGGGGCATTTAAACCATCTTGTTAAGCTACTGCGACCTGCACGTCTCTTCCAAGGGGCATTTAAACCGTCTTGTTAAGCTACTGCGACCTGCACATCTCTTCCAAGGGGCATTTAAACTGTCTTGTTAAGGTACTGCGACCTCCACTGCTCTTCCAAGGGGCATTTAATCCATCTTGTTAATCTACTGCGACCTGCATGTCTCTTCCAAGGGGCATTTAAACCGTCTTGTTAAGCTACTGCGAACTGCACGTCTCTTCCAAGGGGCAATTAAACTGTCTTGTTAAGCTACTGCGACCTGCACTTCTCTTCCAAGGGGCATTTAAACCGTCTTGTTGAGCTACTGCGACATGCACGTCTCTTCCAAGGGGCATTTAAACCATCTTGTTAAGCTACTGCGACCTGTACATCTCTTCAATGGGCATCTAAACCGCCTTGTTAAGCTGCTGCGACCTGTATGTCTCCTCCAAGGGGCATTTAAACCGTCTTGTTAAGCTACTGCGACCTGGACGTCTCTTCCAAGGGGCATTTAAACCGTCTTGTTAAGCTACTGCGACCTGCACGTCTCTTCCAAGGGGCATTTAAACTGTCTTTTTAAGCTACTGCGACCTCCACCTCTTTTCCAAGGGGCATTTAAACCGTCTTGTTAAGCTACTGCGACCTGCACGTCTCTTCCAAGGGGCATTTAAACCGTCTTGTTAAGCTACTGCAACCTGCACGTCTCTTCCAAGGGGCATTTAAACCGTCTTGTTAAGCTACTGCGACCTGGATGTCTCTTCCAAAGGGCATTTAAACCGTCTTGTTAAACTACTGCGACCTGCACGTCTCTTGCAAGGGGCATTTAAACCGTCTTGTTAAGCTACTGCGACCTGCACGTCTCTTCCAAGGGGCATTTAAACCGTCCTGTTAAGCTACTGCGACCTGCACGTCTCTTCCAAGGGGCATTTAAACCGTCTTGTTAAGCTACTGCGACCTTCACTGCTCTTCCAAAGGGCATTTTAAGCGTCTTATTAAGCTACTGTGACGTGCACGTCTCTACCAAGGGGCATTTAAACCGTCTTGTTAATCTACTGTGACCTCCACTTCTCTTCCAAGGGGCATTAAAGTCGTCTGGTTAAGCTACTGCGACCTGCACGTCTCTTCCAAGGGGCATTTAAACCGTCTTGTTAAGCTACTGCGACCTGCACGTCTCTTCAAAGGGGCATTTAAACCATCTTGTTAAGCTTCTGCGACCTCCACCTCTCTTCCAAGGGGCATTTAAACCGTCTTGTTAAGCTACTGCGACCTGCACGTCTCTTCCAAGGGGCATTTAAACTGTCTTGTTAAGCTACTGCGACCTCCACCTCTCTTCCAAGGGGCATTTAAACCGTCTTGTTAAGCTACTGCGACCTGCACGTCTCTTCCAAGGGGCATTTAAACCGTCTTGTTAAGCTACTGCAACCTGCACGTCTCTTCCAAGGGGCATTTAAACCGTCTTGTTAAGCTACTTCGACCTGGACGTCTCTTCCAAGGGGCATTTAAACCGTCTTGTTAAGCTACTGCGACCTACACGTCTCTTCCAAGGGGTATTTAAACCGTCTTGTTCAGCTACTGCGACCTGCACGTCTCTTCCAAGGGGCATTTAAACCGTCTTGTTAAGCTACTGCGACCTGCACGTCTCTTCCAAGGGGCATTTAAACCGTCTTGTTAAGCTACTGCGACCTGCACGTCTCTTCAAAGGGGCATTTAAACTGTCTTGTTAAGCTTCTGCGACCTCCACCTATCTTCCAAGGGGCATTTAAACCGTCTTGTTAAGCTACTGCGACCTGCACGTCTCTTCCAAGGGGCATTTAAACTGTCTTGTTAAGCTACTGCGACCTCCACCTCTCTTCCAAGGGGCATTTAAACCGTCTTGTTAAGCTACTGCGACCTGCACGTCTCTTCCAAGGGGCATTTAAACCGTCTTGTTAAGCTACTGCGACCTGCACGTCTCTTCCAAGGGGCATTTAAACCTTCTTGTTAAGCTACTGCGACCTGGACGTCTCTTCCAAGGGGCATTTAAATCGTCTTGTTAAGCTACTGCGACCTGCACGTCTCTTCCAAGGGGCATTTAAACCCGTCTTGTAAAGCTACTGCGACCTGCAAGTCTCTTCCAAGGTGCATTTAAACCGTCTTGTTAAGCTACTGCGACCTTCACTGCTCTTCCAAAGGGCATTTTAAGCGTCTTGTTAAGCTACTGTGACCTGCACGTCTCTACCAAGGGGCATTTAAACCGTCTTGTTAATCTACTGTGACCTCCACTTCTCTTCCAAGGGGCATTAAAGTCGTCTGGTTAAGCTACTGCGACCTGCACGTCTCTTCCAAGGGGCATTTAAACCGTCTTGTTAAGCTACTGCGAACTGCACGTCTCTTCCAATGGGCATTTGAACTGTCTTGTTAAACTACTGCGACCTGCACGTCTCTTCCAAGGGGCATTTAAACCGTCTTGTTAAGCTACTGTGACCTGCACTTCTCTTCCAAGGGGCATTTAAACCATCTTGTTAAGCTACTGCGACCTGTACGTCTCTTCCAATGGGCATGTAAACCGTCTTGTTAATCTCCTGCGACCTCTTTGTCTCTTCCAAGGGGCATTTAAACCGTCTTGTTAAGCTACTGCGACCTCCACCGCTCTGTCAAGGGGTATTTAAACGGTCTTGTTAAGCTACTGCGACCTGCACGTCTCTTACAAGGGGCATTTAAACCGTCTTGTTAAGCTACTGCGACCTGCACGTCTCTTCCAAGGGGCATTTAAACCGTCTTGTTAAGCTACTGCAACATGCACATCTCTTCCAAGGGGCATTTAAACCGTCTTGTTAAGCTACTGCGACCTCCAACGCTCTTCCAAGGGGCATTTAAACCGTCTTGTTAAGCTACTGCGACCTGCACATCTCTTCCAAGGGGCATTTAAACTGTCTTGGTAAGCTACTGCGACCTCCACCTCTCTTCCAAGGGGCATTTAAACTGTCTTGTTAAGCTACTGCGACATCCACCGCTCTTCCAAGGGGCATTTAAAGGGTCTTGTTAAGCTACTGTCACCTGCACGTCTCTTCCAAGGGGCATTTAAACCGTCTTGGTAAGCTACTGCGACCTGCAAGCCTCTTCCAAGGGGCATTTAAACCGTCTTGTTAAGCTACTGTGACCTGCACATCTCTTCCAAGGGGCATTTAAACCATCTTGTTAAGCTACTGCGACCTGCACGTCTCTTCCAAGGGGCATTTAAACCGTCTTGTTAAGCTACTGTGACCTCGACCGCTCTTCCAATGGGCATTAAAACCATCTTGTTAAGCTACTGCGACCTGCTCGTCTCTTCCTTGGGGCATTTAAACCGTCTTGTTAAGCTATTGCGACTTGCACGTCTCTTGCAAGGGGCATTTAAACGTCTTGTTAAGCTACTGCGACCTGCACGTCTCTTCCAATGGGCATGTACACCGTCTTGTTAAGCTACTGCGACCTGCACGTCTCTTCCAAGGGGCATTTAAACCGTCTTGTTAAGCTACTGCGACCTGCACGTCTCTTCCAAGGGGCATTTAAACCGTCTTGTTAAGCTACTGCGACCTCCACCTCTCTTCCAATGGGCATTTAAACCGTCTTGTTAAGCTACTGCGACCTGCACGTCTCTACCAAGGGGCATTTAAACTGTCTTGTTAAGCTACTGCGACCTGCACCTCTCTTTCAAGGGGCATTTAAACCGTCTTGCTAAGCTACTGCGACCTGCGCGTCTCTTCCAAGGGGCATTTAAACCGTCTTGTTAAGCTACTGCGACCTGCACGTCTCTTCCAAGGGGCATTTAAACCGTCTTGTTAAGCTACTGCGACCTGCACATCTCTTCCAAGGGGCATTTAAACCGTCTTGTTAAGGTACTGCGAACTCCACTGCTCTTCCAAGGGGCAATTAATCCATCTTGTTAATCTACTGCGACCTGCACGTGTCTTCCAAGGGGCATTTAAACCGTCTTGTTAAGCTACTGCGAACTGCACGTCTCTTCCAAGGGGCAATTAAACTGTCTTGTTAAGCTACTGCGACCTGCACTTCTCTTCCAAGGCGCATTTCAACCGTCTTGTTAAGCTACTGCGACATGCACGTCTCTTCCAAGGGGCATTTAAACCGTCTTGTTAAACTACTGCGACCTGCACATCTCTTGGAAGGGGCATTTAAACCGTCTTGTTAAGCTACTGCGACCTTCACTGCTCTTCCAAAGGGCATTTTAAGCGTCTTGATAAGCTACTGTGACCTGCACGTCTCTACCAAGGGGCATTTAAACCGTCTTGTTAATCTACTGCGACCTGCACGTCTCATCCAAGGGGCATTTAATCCGTCTTGTTAAGCTACTGCGACCTGCACGTCTCTTCCAAGTGGCATTTAAACCGTCTTGTTAAGCTACTGCGACCTGCCCGTCTCTGCCAAGGGGAATTTAAACCGTCTTGTTAAGCTACTGTGACCTGTACGTCTCTTCCAAGGGGCATTTAAATCGTCTAGTTAAGCTACTGTGACCTGCACTTCTCTTCCAAGGGGCATTTAAACCATCTTGTTAAGCTACTGCGACATGTACGTCTCTTCCAATGGGCATTTAAACCGTCTTGTTAAGCTACTGCGACCTGCATGTCTCTTCCAAGGGGCATTTAAACTGTCTTGGTAAGCTACTGCGACCTCCACCTCCCTTCCAAGGGGCATTTAAACCGTCTTGTTAAGCTACTGTGACCTGCATGTCTCTTACAAGGGGCATTTAAACCGTCTTGATAAGCTACTGCGACCTGCACGTCTCTTCCAAGGGGCATTTAAACCGTCTTGTTAAGCTACTGCGACATGCACATCTCTTCCAAGGGGCATTTAAGCCCTCTTGTTAAGCTACTGCGACCTGCACATCTCTTCCAAGGGGCATTTAAACTGTCTTGGTAAGCTACTGCAACCTCCACCTCTCTTCCAAGGGGCATTTAAACCGTCTTGTTAAGCTACTGCGACATCCACCACTCTTCCATGGGGCATTTAAAGGGTCTTGTTAAGATACTGCGACCTGCACGTCTCTTCCAAGGGGCATTTAAACCGTCTTGGTAAGCTACTGCGACCTGCAAGCCTCTTCCAAGGGGCATTTAAACCGTCTTGTTAAGCTACTGCGACCTGCACATCTCTTCCAAGGGGCATTTAAACCATCTTCTTAAGCTACTGCGACCTGCATGTCTTTTCCAAGGGGCATTTAAACCGTCTTGTTAAGCTACTGCGACCTGCCTGTCTTTTCCAAGGGGCATTTAAACCGTCTTGTTAAGCTACTGTGACCTGCATGTCTTTTCCAAGGGGCACTTAAACCGTCTTGTTAAGCTACTGTGACCTCCACCTCTCTTCCAATGGGCATTTAAACCATCTTGTTAAGCTACTGTGACCAGCATGTCTTTTCCAAGGGGCATTTAAACCGTATTGTTAAGCTACTGTGACCTCCACCGCTCTTCCATTGTGCATTTAAACCGTCTTGTTAAGCTACTGCAATCTGCACGTCTCTTGCAAGGGGCATTTAAACCGTCTTGTTAAGCTACTGCGACCTGCACGTCTCTTCCAAGGGGCATGTACACCGTCTTGTTAAGCTACTGCGACCTGCACGTCTCTTCCAAGGGGCATTTAAACCGTCTTGTTAAGCTACTGCGACCTGCACGTCTCTTCCATGGGGCATTTAAACTGTCTTGTTAAGCTACTGCGACCTGCACCTCTCTTCCAAGGGGCATTTAAACAGTCTTGCTAAGCTACTGCGACCTGCACGTCTCTTCCAAGGGGCATTTAAACCGTCTTGTTAAGCTACTGCGGCCTGCACGTCTCTTCCAAGGGGCATTTAAACCGTCTTATTAAGCTACTGCAACCTGCACATCTCTTCCAAGGGGCATTTAAACCGTCTTGTTAAGCTACTGCCACCTCCACTGCTCTTCCAAGGGGCATTTAATCCATCTTGTTAATCTACTGCGACCTGCATATCTCTTCCAAGCGGCATTTAAACCATCTTGTTAAGCTACTGCGACCTGCATGTCTTTTCCAAGGGGCATTTAAACCGTCTTGTTAAGCTACTGTGACCTGCATGTCTTTTCCAAGGGTCATTTAAACCGTCTTGTTAAGCTACTGTGACCTCCACCTCTCTTCCAATGGGCATTTAAACCATGTTGTTAAGCTACTGTGACCTGCATGTCTTTTCCAAGGGGCATTTAAACCATCTTGTTAAGCTACTGTGACCTCGACCGCTCTTCCAATGGGCATTTAAACCATCTTGTTAAGCTACTGCGACCTGCTCGTCTCTTCCTTGGGGCATTTAAACCGTCTTGTTAAGCTATTGCGACTTACACGTCTCTTGCAAGGGGCATTTAAACCGTCTTGTTAAGCTACTGTCACCTGCACGTCTCTTCCAAGGGGCATGTACACCGTCTTGTTAAGCTACTGCGACCTGCACGTCTCTTCCAAGGGGCATTTAAAGCATCTTGTTAAGCTACTGCGACCTGCACGTCTCTTCCAAGGGGCATTTAAACCGTCTTGTTAAGATACTGCGACCTCCACCTCTCTTCCAATGGGCATTTAAACCGTCTTGTTAAGCTACTGCGACCTGCACGTCTCTACCAAGGGGTCATTTAAACTGTCTTGTTAAGCTACTGCGACCTGCACCTCTCTTTCAAGGGGCATTTAAACCGTCTTGCTAAGCTACTGCGACCTGCACGTCTCTTCCAAGGGGCATTTAAACCATCTTGTTAAGCTACTGCGACCTGCACGTCTCTTCCAAGGGGCATTTAAACCGTCTTGTTAAGCTACTGCGACCTGCACATCTCTTCCAAGGGGCATTTAAACTGTCTTGTTAAGGTACTGCGACCTCCACTGCTCTTCCAAGGGGCATTTAATCCATCTTGTTAATCTACTGCGACCTGCATGTCTCTTCCAAGGGGCATTTAAACCGTCTTGTTAAGCTACTGCGAACTGCACGTCTCTTCCAAGGGGCAATTAAACTGTCTTGTTAAGCTACTGCGACCTGCACTTCTCTTCCAAGGGGCATTTAAACCGTCTTGTTGAGCTACTGCGACATGCACGTCTCTTCCAAGGGGCATTTAAACCATCTTGTTAAGCTACTGCGACCTGTACATCTCTTCAATGGGCATCTAAACCGCCTTGTTAAGCTGCTGCGACCTGTATGTCTCCTCCAAGGGGCATTTAAACCGTCTTGTTAAGCTACTGCGACCTGGACGTCTCTTCCAAGGGGCATTTAAACCGTCTTGTTAAGCTACTGCGACCTGCACGTCTCTTCCAAGGGGCATTTAAACTGTCTTTTTAAGCTACTGCGACCTCCACCTCTTTTCCAAGGGGCATTTAAACCGTCTTGTTAAGCTACTGCGACCTGCACGTCTCTTCCAAGGGGCATTTAAACCGTCTTGTTAAGCTACTGCAACCTGCACGTCTCTTCCAAGGGGCATTTAAACCGTCTTGTTAAGCTACTGCGACCTGGATGTCTCTTCCAAAGGGCATTTAAACCGTCTTGTTAAACTACTGCGACCTGCACGTCTCTTGCAAGGGGCATTTAAACCGTCTTGTTAAGCTACTGCGACCTGCACGTCTCTTCCAAGGGGCATTTAAACCGTCCTGTTAAGCTACTGCGACCTGCACGTCTCTTCCAAGGGGCATTTAAACCGTCTTGTTAAGCTTCTGCGAACTGCACGTCTCTTCAAAGGGGAATTTAAACTGTCTTGTTAAGCTTCTGCGACCTCCACCTCTCTTCCAAGGGGCATTTAAACCGTCTTGTTAATCTACTGCGACCTGCACGTCTCTTCCTAGGGGCATTTAAACTGTCTTGTTAAGTTACTGCGACCTCCACCTCTCTTCCAAGGGGCATTTAAACCATCTTGTTAAGCTACTGCGACCTGCACGTCTCTTCCAAGGGGCATTTAAACCGTCTTGTTAAGCTACTGCGACCTGCACGTCTCTTCCAAGGGGCATTTAAACCGTCTTGTTAAGCTACTGCGACCTGGACGTCTCTTCCAAGGGGCATTTAAACCGTCTTGTTAAGCTACTGCGACCTGCACGTCTCTTCCAAGGGGCATTTAAACCGTCTTGTAAAGCTACTGCGACCTGCACGTCTCTTCAAAGGGGCATTTAAACCGTCTTGTTAAGCTACTGCGACCTTCACTGCTCTTCCAAAGGGCATTTTAAGCTTCTTGTTAAGCTACTGTGACCTGCACGTCTCTACCAAGGGGCATTTAATCCGTCGTGTTAATCTACTGTGACCTCCACTGCTCTTCCAAGGGGCATTAAAGTCGTCTTGTTAAGCTACTGCGACCTGCACGTCTCTTCCAAGGGGCATTTAAAGCGTCTTGTTAAGCTTCTGCGAACTGCACGTCTGTTCCAATGGGCATTTAAACTGTCTTGTTAAGCTACTGCGACCTGCACGTCTCTTTCAAGGGGCATTTAAACCGTCTTGCTAAGCTACTGCGACCTGCACGTCTCTTCCAAGGGGCATTTAAACCGACTTGTTAAGCTACTGCGACCTGCACGTCTCTTCCAAGGGGCATTTAAACCGTCTTGTTAAGCTACTGCGACCTGCACATCTCTTCCAAGGGGCATTTAAACTGTCTTGTTAAGGTACTGCGACCTCCACTGCTCTTCCAAGGGGCATTTAATCCATCTTGTTAATCTACTGCGACCTGCATGTCTCTTCCAAGGGGCATTTAAACCGTCTTGTTAAGCTACTGCGAACTGCACGTCTCTTCCAAGGGGCAATTAAACTGTCTTGTTAAGCTACTGCGACCTGCACATCTCTTCCAAGGGGCATTTAAACCATCTTGTTAAGCTACTGCGACCTGCAAGCCTCTTCAAAGGGGCATTTAAACCATCTTGTTAAGCTACTGCGACCTGCATGTCTTTTCCAAGGGGCATTTAAACCGTCTTTTTAAGCTACTGCGACCTCCACCGCTCTTCCAAGGGGCATTTAAACCATCTTGTTAAGCTACTGCGACCTGCACATCTCTTCCAAGGGGCATTTAAACAGTCTTGGTAAGCTACTGCGACCTGCAAGCCTCTTCCAAGGGTCATTTAAACCCTCTGGTTAAGCTACTGCGACCTGCACGTCTCTTGCAAGGGGCATTTAATCCGTCTTGTTAAGCTACTGCAACCTGCACGTCTCTTCCAAGGAGCATTTAAACCGTCTTGTTAAGCTACTGCGACCTCCACTGCTCTTCCAAGGGGCATTTAATCCATCTTGTTAATCTACTGCGACCTGCACGTCTCTTCCAAGGGGCATTTAAACCGTCTTGTTAAGCTACTGCGACCTGCACGTCTCTTCCAAGGGGCATTTAAACCGTCTTGTTCAGCTACTGCGACATGCACATCTCTTCCAAGGGGCATTTAAAAAGTCTTTTTAAGCTACTGCGACCTCCACTGCTCTTCCAAGGGGCATTTAATCCATCTTGTTAATCTACTGCGACCTGCACGTCTCTTCCAAGGGGCATTTAAACCGTCTTGTTAAGCTACTGCGAACTGCACTTCTCTTCCAAGGGGCATTTACAAAAATTTTTTAAGCTACTGCGACCTGCTTGACTTTTCGAAGGGACATTTAAACCATCTTGTTAAGCTACTGTGACCTCCACCGCTCTTCGAATGGGCATTTAAACCATCTTGTTAAGCTACTGCGACCTGCACGTCTCTTCCAAGGGGCATTTAAACCATCATGCTAAGCTACTGCGAAATGCAAGCCTCTTCTAAGGGGCATTTAAACCCTCTTGTTAAGCTACTACGACCTGCATGTCTCTTGCAAGCGGCATTTAAACCGTCTTGTTATGCTACTGCGACCTGCACGTCTCTTCCAAGGGGCATTTAAACCTTCTTGTTAAGCTACTGCGACCTGCACGTCTCTTCCAAGGGGCATTTAAACCGCCTTGTTAAGCTACTGCGACCAGGACGTCTCTTCCAAGGGGCATTTAAACTGTCTTGTTAAGCTACTTCGACCTCCACCTCTCTTCCAAGGGGCATTTAAACCGTCTTATTAAGCTACTGCGACCTGCACGTCTCTTCCAAGGGGCATTTAAACCGTCTTGTTAAGCTACTGCGACCTGCAAATCTCTTCCAAGGGGCATTTAAACCATCTTGGTAAGCTACTGCGACCTGCAAGCCTCTTCCAAGGGGCATTTAAACCCTCTGGTTAAGCTACTGCGACCTGCACGTCTCTTGCAAGGGGCATTTAATCCGTCTTGTTAAGCTACTGCAACCTGCACGTCTCTTCCAAGGGGCATTTAAACCGTCTTGTTAAGCTACTGCGACCTCCACTGCTCTTCCAAGGGGCATTTAATCCATCTTGTTAATCTACTGCGACCTGCACGTCTCTTCCAAGGGGCATTTAAACCGTCTTGTTAAGCTACTGCGACCTGCACGTCTCTTCCAAGGGGCATTTAAACCGTCTTGTTCAGCTACTTCGACATGCACATCTCTTCCAAGGGGCATTTAAACCGTCTTGTTAAGCTACTGCGACCTCCACTGCTCTTCCAAGGGGCATTTAATCCATCTTGTTAATCTACTGCGACCTGCACGTCTCTTCCAAGGGGCATTTAAACCGTCTTGTTAAGCTACTGCGAACTGCACGTCTCTTCCACGGGGCATTTAAACTCTCTTGTTAAGCTACTGCGACCTGCACTTCTCTTCCAAGGGGCATTTAAACCGTCTTGTTAAGCTACTGCGACCTGCAAGCCTCTTCCAAGGGGCTTTTAAACCATCTTGTTAAGCTACTGCGACCTGCATGTCTTTTCCAAGGGGCATTTAAACCGTCTTTTTAAGCTACTGCGACCTCCACCGCTCTTCCAAGGGGCATTTAAACCATTTTGTTAAGCTACTGCGACCTGCACGTCTCTTCCAAGGCGCATTTAAACCGTCTTGGTAAGCTACTGCGACCAGCAAGCCTCTTCTAAGGGGCATTTAAACGCTCTGGTTAAGCTACTGCGACCTGCACGTCTCTTGCAAGGGGCATTTAAACCGTCTTGTTAAGCTACTGCAACCTGCACGTCTCTTCCAAGGGGCATTTAAACCGTCTTGTTAAGCTACTGCGACCTGCACGTCTCTTCCAATAGGCATTTAAGCGGTCTTGTTAGGCTACTGCGACCTGCACGTCTCTTCCAAGGGGCATTTAAACTGTCTTGTTAAGCTACTGCGACCTGCACCTCTCTACCAAGGGGCATTTAAACCGTCTTGCTAAGCTGCTGCGACCTGCACGTCTCTTCCAAGGGGCATTTAAACCGTCTTGTTAAGCTACTGCGAACTGCACTTCTCTTCCAAGGGGCATTTATAAAAATTTTTTAAGCTACTGCGACCTGCTTGACTTTTCGAACGGACATTTAAACCATCTTGTTAAGCTACTGTGACCTCCACCGCTCTTCGAATGGGCATTTAAACCATCTTGTTAAGCTACTGCGACCTGCACGTCTCTTGCAAGGGGCATTTAAACCGTCTTGTTAAGCTACTGCAACCTGCACGTCTCTTCCAAGGGGCATTTAAACCGTCTTGTTAAGCTACTGCGACCTGCACGTCTCTTCCAATAGGCATTTAAGCGGTCTTGTTAGGCTACTGCGACCTGCACGTCTCTTCCAAGGGGCAATTAAACTGTCTTGTTAAGCTACTGCGACCTGCACCTCTCTACCAAGGGGCATTTAAACCGTCTTGCTAAGCTGCTGCGACCTGCACGTCTCTTCCAAGGGGCATTTAAACCGTCTTGTTAAGGTACTGCGACCTCCACTGCTCTTCCAAGGGGCATTTAATCCATCTTGTTAATCTACTGCGACCTGGATGTCTCTTCCAAGGGGCATTTAAACCGTCTTGTTAAGCTACTGCGAACTGCACGTCTCTTCCAAAGGGCAATTAAACTGTCTTGTTAAGCTACTGCGACCTGCACTTCTCTTCCAAGGGGCATTTAAACCGTCTTGTTAAGCTACTGCGACCTGGACGTCTCTTCCAAGGGGCATTTAAACCGTCTTGTTAAGCTACTGCGACCTGCACGTCTCTTGCAAGGGGCATTTAAACCGTCTTGTTAAGCTACTGCGACCTCCACCTCTCTTTCAAGGGGCATTTAAACCGTCTTGTTAAGCTACTGCGACCTGCACTTCTCTTCCATGGTCATTTAAACCGTCTTGTTAAGCTACTGCAACCTGCACGTCTCTTCCAAGGGGCATTGAAACCGTCTTGTTAAGCTACTGCGACGTGGACGTCTCTTCCAAGGTGCATTTAAACCGTCTTGTTAAGCTACTGCGACCTGCACGTCTCTTGCAAGGGGCATTTAAACCGTCTTGTTAAGCTACTGCGACCTGCACATCTCTTCCAAGGGGCATTTAAACCGTCTTGTTAAGCTACTGCGACCTGCACGTCTCTTCCAAGTGGAATTTAAACCGTCTTGTTAAGCTACTGCGACCTGCACGTCTCTTCAAAGGGGCATTTAAACTGTCTTGTTAAGCTTCTGCGACCTCCACCTCTCTTCCAAGGGGCATTTAAACCGTCTTGTTAAGCTACTGCGACCTGCACGTCTCTTCCAAGGGGCATTTAAACTGTCTTGTTAAGCTACTGCGACCTCCACCTCTCTTCCAAGGGGCATTTAAACCGTCTTGTTAAGCTACTGCGACCTGCACGTCTCTTCCAAGGGGCATTTAAACCATCTTGTTAAGCTACTGCGACCTGCACGTCTCTACCAAGGGGCATTTAAACTGTCTTGTTAATCTACTGTGACCTCCACTGCTCTTCCAAGGGGCATTAAAGTCGTCTTGTTAAACTACTGAGACCTGCACTTCTCTTCCAAGGGGCATTTAAACCATCTTGTTAAGCTACTGCGACCTGTACGTCTCTTCCAATGGGCATTTAAACCGTCTTGTTAAGCTCCTGCGACCTCTATGTCTCTTTCAAGGGGCATTTAAACCGTCTTGTTAAGCTACTGCGACCTCCACCGCTCTTTCAAGGGGCATTTAAACGGTCTTGTTAAGCTACTGCCACCTGCACGTCTCTTCCAAGGGTCATTTAAACTGTCTTGGTAAGCTACTGTGACCTCCACCTCTCTTCCAAGGGACATATAAACCGTCTTGTTAAGCTACTGCGACCTGCACGTCTCTTACAAGGGGCATTTAAACCGTCTTGTTAAGCTACTGCGACCTGCACGTCTCTTCCAAGGGGCATTTAAACCGTCTTGTTAAGCTACTGCGATATGCACATCTCTTCCAAGGGGCATTTAAACGTCTTGTTAAGCTACTGCGACCTCCACCGCTCTTCCAAGGGGCATTTAAACGGTCTTGTTAAGCTACTGCGACCTGCACATCTCTTCCAAGGGGCATTGAAACTGTCTTGGTAAGCTACTGCGACCTCCACCTCTCTTCCAAGGGGCATTTAAACCGTCTTGTTAAGCTACTGCGACATCCACCGCTCTTCCAAGGGGCATTTAAAGGGTCTTGTTAAGCTACTGTCACCTGCACGTCTCTTCCAAGGGGCATTTAAACCGTCTTGGTAAGCTACTGCGACCAGCATGTCTTTTCCAAGGGGCATTTAAACCGTATTGTTAAGCTACTGTGACCTCCACCGCTCTTCCATTGTGCATTTAAACCGTCTTGTTAAGCTACTGCAATCTGCACGTCTCTTGCAAGGGGCATTTAAACCGTCTTGTTAAGCTACTGCGACCTGCACGTCTCTTCCAAGGGGCATGTACACCGTCTTGTTAAGCTACTGCGACCTGCACGTCTCTTCCAAGGGGCATTTAAACCGTCTTGTTAAGCTACTGCGACCTGCACGTCTCTTCCATGGGGCATTTAAACTGTCTTGTTAAGCTACTGCGACCTGCACCTCTCTTCCAAGGGGCATTTAAACAGTCTTGCTAAGCTACTGCGACCTGCACGTCTCTTCCAAGGGGCATTTAAACCGTCTTGTTAAGCTACTGCGGCCTGCACGTCTCTTCCAAGGGGCATTTAAACCGTCTTATTAAGCTACTGCAACCTGCACATCTCTTCCAAGGGGCATTTAAACCGTCTTGTTAAGCTACTGCCACCTCCACTGCTCTTCCAAGGGGCATTTAATCCATCTTGTTAATCTACTGCGACCTGCATATCTCTTCCAAGCGGCATTTAAACCATCTTGTTAAGCTACTGCGACCTGCATGTCTTTTCCAAGGGGCATTTAAACCGTCTTGTTAAGCTACTGTGACCTGCATGTCTTTTCCAAGGGTCATTTAAACCGTCTTGTTAAGCTACTGTGACCTCCACCTCTCTTCCAATGGGCATTTAAACCATGTTGTTAAGCTACTGTGACCTGCATGTCTTTTCCAAGGGGCATTTAAACCATCTTGTTAAGCTACTGTGACCTCGACCGCTCTTCCAATGGGCATTTAAACCATCTTGTTAAGCTACTGCGACCTGCTCGTCTCTTCCTTGGGGCATTTAAACCGTCTTGTTAAGCTATTGCGACTTACACGTCTCTTGCAAGGGGCATTTAAACCGTCTTGTTAAGCTACTGTCACCTGCACGTCTCTTCCAAGGGGCATGTACACCGTCTTGTTAAGCTACTGCGACCTGCACGTCTCTTCCAAGGGGCATTTAAAGCATCTTGTTAAGCTACTGCGACCTGCACGTCTCTTCCAAGGGGCATTTAAACCGTCTTGTTAAGATACTGCGACCTCCACCTCTCTTCCAATGGGCATTTAAACCGTCTTGTTAAGCTACTGCGACCTGCACGTCTCTACCAAGGGGTCATTTAAACTGTCTTGTTAAGCTACTGCGACCTGCACCTCTCTTTCAAGGGGCATTTAAACCGTCTTGCTAAGCTACTGCGACCTGCACGTCTCTTCCAAGGGGCATTTAAACCATCTTGTTAAGCTACTGCGACCTGCACGTCTCTTCCAAGGGGCATTTAAACCGTCTTGTTAAGCTACTGCGACCTGCACATCTCTTCCAAGGGGCATTTAAACTGTCTTGTTAAGGTACTGCGACCTCCACTGCTCTTCCAAGGGGCATTTAATCCATCTTGTTAATCTACTGCGACCTGCATGTCTCTTCCAAGGGGCATTTAAACCGTCTTGTTAAGCTACTGCGAACTGCACGTCTCTTCCAAGGGGCAATTAAACTGTCTTGTTAAGCTACTGCGACCTGCACTTCTCTTCCAAGGGGCATTTAAACCGTCTTGTTGAGCTACTGCGACATGCACGTCTCTTCCAAGGGGCATTTAAACCATCTTGTTAAGCTACTGCGACCTGTACATCTCTTCAATGGGCATCTAAACCGCCTTGTTAAGCTGCTGCGACCTGTATGTCTCCTCCAAGGGGCATTTAAACCGTCTTGTTAAGCTACTGCGACCTGGACGTCTCTTCCAAGGGGCATTTAAACCGTCTTGTTAAGCTACTGCGACCTGCACGTCTCTTCCAAGGGGCATTTAAACTGTCTTTTTAAGCTACTGCGACCTCCACCTCTTTTCCAAGGGGCATTTAAACCGTCTTGTTAAGCTACTGCGACCTGCACGTCTCTTCCAAGGGGCATTTAAACCGTCTTGTTAAGCTACTGCAACCTGCACGTCTCTTCCAAGGGGCATTTAAACCGTCTTGTTAAGCTACTGCGACCTGGATGTCTCTTCCAAAGGGCATTTAAACCGTCTTGTTAAACTACTGCGACCTGCACGTCTCTTGCAAGGGGCATTTAAACCGTCTTGTTAAGCTACTGCGACCTGCACGTCTCTTCCAAGGGGCATTTAAACCGTCCTGTTAAGCTA
This sequence comes from Phyllobates terribilis, assembly GCF_046119375.1. Taxonomy (NCBI): domain Eukaryota; kingdom Metazoa; phylum Chordata; class Amphibia; order Anura; family Dendrobatidae; genus Phyllobates; species Phyllobates terribilis. The sequence goes on from NW_027362761.1 coordinate 652,904,909, forward strand.
CTGCGACCTGCACGTCTCTTCCAAGGGGCATTTAAACCGTCTTGTTAAGCTTCTGCGAACTGCACGTCTCTTCAAAGGGGAATTTAAACTGTCTTGTTAAGCTTCTGCGACCTCCACCTCTCTTCCAAGGGGCATTTAAACCGTCTTGTTAATCTACTGCGACCTGCACGTCTCTTCCTAGGGGCATTTAAACTGTCTTGTTAAGTTACTGCGACCTCCACCTCTCTTCCAAGGGGCATTTAAACCATCTTGTTAAGCTACTGCGACCTGCACGTCTCTTCCAAGGGGCATTTAAACCGTCTTGTTAAGCTACTGCGACCTGCACGTCTCTTCCAAGGGGCATTTAAACCGTCTTGTTAAGCTACTGCGACCTGGACGTCTCTTCCAAGGGGCATTTAAACCGTCTTGTTAAGCTACTGCGACCTGCACGTCTCTTCCAAGGGGCATTTAAACCGTCTTGTAAAGCTACTGCGACCTGCACGTCTCTTCAAAGGGGCATTTAAACCGTCTTGTTAAGCTACTGCGACCTTCACTGCTCTTCCAAAGGGCATTTTAAGCTTCTTGTTAAGCTACTGTGACCTGCACGTCTCTACCAAGGGGCATTTAATCCGTCGTGTTAATCTACTGTGACCTCCACTGCTCTTCCAAGGGGCATTAAAGTCGTCTTGTTAAGCTACTGCGACCTGCACGTCTCTTCCAAGGGGCATTTAAAGCGTCTTGTTAAGCTTCTGCGAACTGCACGTCTCTTCCAATGGGCATTTAAACTGTCTTGTTAAGCTACTGCGACCTGCACGTCTCTTTCAAGGGGCATTTAAACCGTCTTGCTAAGCTACTGCGACCTGCACGTCTCTTCCAAGGGGCATTTAAACCGACTTGTTAAGCTACTGCGACCTGCACGTCTCTTCCAAGGGGCATTTAAACCGTCTTGTTAAGCTACTGCGACCTGCACATCTCTTCCAAGGGGCATTTAAACTGTCTTGTTAAGGTACTGCGACCTCCACTGCTCTTCCAAGGGGCATTTAATCCATCTTGTTAATCTACTGCGACCTGCATGTCTCTTCCAAGGGGCATTTAAACCGTCTTGTTAAGCTACTGCGAACTGCACGTCTCTTCCAAGGGGCAATTAAACTGTCTTGTTAAGCTACTGCGACCTGCACATCTCTTCCAAGGGGCATTTAAACCATCTTGTTAAGCTACTGCGACCTGCAAGCCTCTTCAAAGGGGCATTTAAACCATCTTGTTAAGCTACTGCGACCTGCATGTCTTTTCCAAGGGGCATTTAAACCGTCTTTTTAAGCTACTGCGACCTCCACCGCTCTTCCAAGGGGCATTTAAACCATCTTGTTAAGCTACTGCGACCTGCACATCTCTTCCAAGGGGCATTTAAACAGTCTTGGTAAGCTACTGCGACCTGCAAGCCTCTTCCAAGGGTCATTTAAACCCTCTGGTTAAGCTACTGCGACCTGCACGTCTCTTGCAAGGGGCATTTAATCCGTCTTGTTAAGCTACTGCAACCTGCACGTCTCTTCCAAGGAGCATTTAAACCGTCTTGTTAAGCTACTGCGACCTCCACTGCTCTTCCAAGGGGCATTTAATCCATCTTGTTAATCTACTGCGACCTGCACGTCTCTTCCAAGGGGCATTTAAACCGTCTTGTTAAGCTACTGCGACCTGCACGTCTCTTCCAAGGGGCATTTAAACCGTCTTGTTCAGCTACTGCGACATGCACATCTCTTCCAAGGGGCATTTAAAAAGTCTTTTTAAGCTACTGCGACCTCCACTGCTCTTCCAAGGGGCATTTAATCCATCTTGTTAATCTACTGCGACCTGCACGTCTCTTCCAAGGGGCATTTAAACCGTCTTGTTAAGCTACTGCGAACTGCACTTCTCTTCCAAGGGGCATTTACAAAAATTTTTTAAGCTACTGCGACCTGCTTGACTTTTCGAAGGGACATTTAAACCATCTTGTTAAGCTACTGTGACCTCCACCGCTCTTCGAATGGGCATTTAAACCATCTTGTTAAGCTACTGCGACCTGCACGTCTCTTCCAAGGGGCATTTAAACCATCATGCTAAGCTACTGCGAAATGCAAGCCTCTTCTAAGGGGCATTTAAACCCTCTTGTTAAGCTACTACGACCTGCATGTCTCTTGCAAGCGGCATTTAAACCGTCTTGTTATGCTACTGCGACCTGCACGTCTCTTCCAAGGGGCATTTAAACCTTCTTGTTAAGCTACTGCGACCTGCACGTCTCTTCCAAGGGGCATTTAAACCGCCTTGTTAAGCTACTGCGACCAGGACGTCTCTTCCAAGGGGCATTTAAACTGTCTTGTTAAGCTACTTCGACCTCCACCTCTCTTCCAAGGGGCATTTAAACCGTCTTATTAAGCTACTGCGACCTGCACGTCTCTTCCAAGGGGCATTTAAACCGTCTTGTTAAGCTACTGCGACCTGCAAATCTCTTCCAAGGGGCATTTAAACCATCTTGGTAAGCTACTGCGACCTGCAAGCCTCTTCCAAGGGGCATTTAAACCCTCTGGTTAAGCTACTGCGACCTGCACGTCTCTTGCAAGGGGCATTTAATCCGTCTTGTTAAGCTACTGCAACCTGCACGTCTCTTCCAAGGGGCATTTAAACCGTCTTGTTAAGCTACTGCGACCTCCACTGCTCTTCCAAGGGGCATTTAATCCATCTTGTTAATCTACTGCGACCTGCACGTCTCTTCCAAGGGGCATTTAAACCGTCTTGTTAAGCTACTGCGACCTGCACGTCTCTTCCAAGGGGCATTTAAACCGTCTTGTTCAGCTACTTCGACATGCACATCTCTTCCAAGGGGCATTTAAACCGTCTTGTTAAGCTACTGCGACCTCCACTGCTCTTCCAAGGGGCATTTAATCCATCTTGTTAATCTACTGCGACCTGCACGTCTCTTCCAAGGGGCATTTAAACCGTCTTGTTAAGCTACTGCGAACTGCACGTCTCTTCCACGGGGCATTTAAACTCTCTTGTTAAGCTACTGCGACCTGCACTTCTCTTCCAAGGGGCATTTAAACCGTCTTGTTAAGCTACTGCGACCTGCAAGCCTCTTCCAAGGGGCTTTTAAACCATCTTGTTAAGCTACTGCGACCTGCATGTCTTTTCCAAGGGGCATTTAAACCGTCTTTTTAAGCTACTGCGACCTCCACCGCTCTTCCAAGGGGCATTTAAACCATTTTGTTAAGCTACTGCGACCTGCACGTCTCTTCCAAGGCGCATTTAAACCGTCTTGGTAAGCTACTGCGACCAGCAAGCCTCTTCTAAGGGGCATTTAAACGCTCTGGTTAAGCTACTGCGACCTGCACGTCTCTTGCAAGGGGCATTTAAACCGTCTTGTTAAGCTACTGCAACCTGCACGTCTCTTCCAAGGGGCATTTAAACCGTCTTGTTAAGCTACTGCGACCTGCACGTCTCTTCCAATAGGCATTTAAGCGGTCTTGTTAGGCTACTGCGACCTGCACGTCTCTTCCAAGGGGCATTTAAACTGTCTTGTTAAGCTACTGCGACCTGCACCTCTCTACCAAGGGGCATTTAAACCGTCTTGCTAAGCTGCTGCGACCTGCACGTCTCTTCCAAGGGGCATTTAAACCGTCTTGTTAAGCTACTGCGAACTGCACTTCTCTTCCAAGGGGCATTTATAAAAATTTTTTAAGCTACTGCGACCTGCTTGACTTTTCGAACGGACATTTAAACCATCTTGTTAAGCTACTGTGACCTCCACCGCTCTTCGAATGGGCATTTAAACCATCTTGTTAAGCTACTGCGACCTGCACGTCTCTTGCAAGGGGCATTTAAACCGTCTTGTTAAGCTACTGCAACCTGCACGTCTCTTCCAAGGGGCATTTAAACCGTCTTGTTAAGCTACTGCGACCTGCACGTCTCTTCCAATAGGCATTTAAGCGGTCTTGTTAGGCTACTGCGACCTGCACGTCTCTTCCAAGGGGCAATTAAACTGTCTTGTTAAGCTACTGCGACCTGCACCTCTCTACCAAGGGGCATTTAAACCGTCTTGCTAAGCTGCTGCGACCTGCACGTCTCTTCCAAGGGGCATTTAAACCGTCTTGTTAAGGTACTGCGACCTCCACTGCTCTTCCAAGGGGCATTTAATCCATCTTGTTAATCTACTGCGACCTGGATGTCTCTTCCAAGGGGCATTTAAACCGTCTTGTTAAGCTACTGCGAACTGCACGTCTCTTCCAAAGGGCAATTAAACTGTCTTGTTAAGCTACTGCGACCTGCACTTCTCTTCCAAGGGGCATTTAAACCGTCTTGTTAAGCTACTGCGACCTGGACGTCTCTTCCAAGGGGCATTTAAACCGTCTTGTTAAGCTACTGCGACCTGCACGTCTCTTGCAAGGGGCATTTAAACCGTCTTGTTAAGCTACTGCGACCTCCACCTCTCTTTCAAGGGGCATTTAAACCGTCTTGTTAAGCTACTGCGACCTGCACTTCTCTTCCATGGTCATTTAAACCGTCTTGTTAAGCTACTGCAACCTGCACGTCTCTTCCAAGGGGCATTGAAACCGTCTTGTTAAGCTACTGCGACGTGGACGTCTCTTCCAAGGTGCATTTAAACCGTCTTGTTAAGCTACTGCGACCTGCACGTCTCTTGCAAGGGGCATTTAAACCGTCTTGTTAAGCTACTGCGACCTGCACATCTCTTCCAAGGGGCATTTAAACCGTCTTGTTAAGCTACTGCGACCTGCACGTCTCTTCCAAGTGGAATTTAAACCGTCTTGTTAAGCTACTGCGACCTGCACGTCTCTTCAAAGGGGCATTTAAACTGTCTTGTTAAGCTTCTGCGACCTCCACCTCTCTTCCAAGGGGCATTTAAACCGTCTTGTTAAGCTACTGCGACCTGCACGTCTCTTCCAAGGGGCATTTAAACTGTCTTGTTAAGCTACTGCGACCTCCACCTCTCTTCCAAGGGGCATTTAAACCGTCTTGTTAAGCTACTGCGACCTGCACGTCTCTTCCAAGGGGCATTTAAACCATCTTGTTAAGCTACTGCGACCTGCACGTCTCTACCAAGGGGCATTTAAACTGTCTTGTTAATCTACTGTGACCTCCACTGCTCTTCCAAGGGGCATTAAAGTCGTCTTGTTAAACTACTGAGACCTGCACTTCTCTTCCAAGGGGCATTTAAACCATCTTGTTAAGCTACTGCGACCTGTACGTCTCTTCCAATGGGCATTTAAACCGTCTTGTTAAGCTCCTGCGACCTCTATGTCTCTTTCAAGGGGCATTTAAACCGTCTTGTTAAGCTACTGCGACCTCCACCGCTCTTTCAAGGGGCATTTAAACGGTCTTGTTAAGCTACTGCCACCTGCACGTCTCTTCCAAGGGTCATTTAAACTGTCTTGGTAAGCTACTGTGACCTCCACCTCTCTTCCAAGGGACATATAAACCGTCTTGTTAAGCTACTGCGACCTGCACGTCTCTTACAAGGGGCATTTAAACCGTCTTGTTAAGCTACTGCGACCTGCACGTCTCTTCCAAGGGGCATTTAAACCGTCTTGTTAAGCTACTGCGATATGCACATCTCTTCCAAGGGGCATTTAAACGTCTTGTTAAGCTACTGCGACCTCCACCGCTCTTCCAAGGGGCATTTAAACGGTCTTGTTAAGCTACTGCGACCTGCACATCTCTTCCAAGGGGCATTGAAACTGTCTTGGTAAGCTACTGCGACCTCCACCTCTCTTCCAAGGGGCATTTAAACCGTCTTGTTAAGCTACTGCGACATCCACCGCTCTTCCAAGGGGCATTTAAAGGGTCTTGTTAAGCTACTGTCACCTGCACGTCTCTTCCAAGGGGCATTTAAACCGTCTTGGTAAGCTACTGCGACCTGCAAGCCTCTTACAAGGGGCATTTAAAATGTCTTCTTAAGCTACTGTGACCTGCACATCTCTTCCAAGGGGCATTTAAACCATCTTGTTAAGCTACTGCGACCTGCATGTCTTTTCCAAGGGGCATTTAAACCGTCTTGTTAAGCTACTGCGACCTGCATGTCTTTTCCAAGGGGCATTTAAACCATTTTGTTAAGCTACTGTGACCTGCATGTCTTTCCCAAGGGGCATTTAAACCGTCTTGTTAAGCTACTGTGACCTGCATGTCTTTTCCAAGGGGCATTTAAACCGTCTTGCTAAGCTACTGTGACCCCCACCGCTCTTCCAATGGGCATTTAAATCATCTTGTTAAGCTACTGCGACCTGCTCGTCTCTTCCAAGGGGCATTTAAACCGCCTTGTTAAGCTACTGCGACGTGGACGTCTCTTCCAAGGGGCATTTAAACCATCATGCTAAGCTACTGCGAAATGCAAGCCTCTTCTAAGGGGCATTTAAACCCTCTTGTTAAGCTACTATGACCTGCATGTCTCTTGCAAGCGGCATTTAAACCGTCTTGTTATGCTACTGCGACCTGCACGTCTCTTCCAAGGGGCATTTAAACCTTCTTGTTAAGCTAGTGCGACCTGCACGTCTCTTCCAAGGGGCATTTAAACCATCTTGTTAAGCTACTGCGACCAGCACGTCTCTTCCAAGGGGCATTTAAACTGTCTTGTTAAGCTACTTCGACCTCCACCTCTCTTCCAAGGGGCATTTAAACCGTCTTGTTAAGCTACTGCGACCTGCATGTCTTTTCCAAGGGGCATTTAAACCGTCTTTTTAAGCTACTGCGACCTGCACGTCTCTTCCAAGGGGCATTTAAACAGTCTTGGTAAGCTACTGCGACCTGCAAGCCTCTTCCAAGGGGCATTTAAACCCTCTGGTTAAGCTACTGCGACCTGCACGTCTCTTGCAAGGGGCATTTAATCCGTCTTGTTAAGCTACTGCAAAGTGCACGTCTCTTCCAAGGGGCATTTAAACCATCTTGTTAAGCTACTGCGACCTCCACTGCTCTTCCAAGGGGAATTTAATCCATTTTGTTAATCTACTGTGACCTGCACGTCTCTTCCAAGGGGCATTTAAACCGTCTTGTTAAGCTACTGCGACCTGCACGTCTCTTCCAAGGGGCATTTAAACCGTCTTGTTCAGCTACTTCGACATGCACATCTCTTCCAAGGGGCATTTAAACCGTCTTGTTAAGCTACTGCGACCTCCACTGCTCTTCCAAGGGGCATTTAATCCATCTTGTTAATCTACTGCGACCTGCACGTCTCTTCCAAGGGGCATTTAAACCGTCTTGTTAAGCTACTGCGAACTGCACGTCTCTTCCACGGGGCATTTAAACTCTCTTGTTAAGCTACTGCGACCTGCACTTCTCTTCCAAGGGGCATTTAAACCGTCTTGTTAAGCTACTGCGACCTGCAAGCCTCTTCCAAGGGGCTTTTAAACCATCTTGTTAAGCTACTGCGACCTGCATGTCTTTTCCAAGGGGCATTTAAACCGTCTTTTTAAGCTACTGCGACCTCCACCGCTCTTCCAAGGGGCATTTAAACCATTTTGTTAAGCTACTGCGACCTGCACGTCTCTTCCAAGGCGCATTTAAACCGTCTTGGTAAGCTACTGCGACCAGCAAGCCTCTTCTAAGGGGCATTTAAACCCTCTGGTTAAGCTACTGCGACCTGAACGTCTCTTGCAAGGGGCATTTAAACCGTCTTGTTAAGCTACTGGAACCTGCACGTCTCTTCCAAGGGGCATTTAAACCGTCTTGTTAAGCTACTGCGACCTGCACGTCTCTTCCAATAGGCATTTAAGCGGTCTTGTTAGGCTACTGCGACCTGCACGTCTCTTCCAAGGGGCATTTAAACTGTCTTGTTAAGCTACTGCGACCTGCACCTCTCTACCATACCAAGGGGCATTTAAACCGTCTTGCTAAGCTGCTGCGACCTGCACGTCTCTTCCAAGGGGCTACTGCGACCTGTTTGACTTTTCGAAGGGACATTTAAACCATCTTGTTAAGCTACTGTGACCTCCACCGCTCTTCCAATGGGCATTTAAACCATCTTGTTAAGCTACTGCGACCTGGATGTCTCTTCCAAGGGGCATTTAAACCGTCTTGTTAAGCTACTGCGAACTGCACGTCTCTTCCAAAGGGCAATTAAACTGTCTTGTTAAGCTACTGCGACCTGCACTTCTCTTCCAAGGGGCATTTAAACCGTCTTGTTAAGCTACTGCGACCTGGACGTCTCTTCCAAGGGGCATTTAAACCGTCTTGTTAAGCTACTGCGACCTGCACGTCTCTTCCAAGGGGCATTTAAACCATCTTGTTAAGCTACTGCGACCAGCACGTCTCTTCCAAGGGGCATTTAAACTGTCTTGTTAAGCTACTTCGACCTCCACCTCTCTTCCAAGGGGCATTTAAACCGTCTTGTTAAGCTACTGCGACCTGCATGTCTTTTCCAAGGGGCATTTAAACCGTCTTTTTAAGCTACTGCGACCTGCACGTCTCTTCCAAGGGGCATTTAAACAGTCTTGGTAAGCTACTGCGACCTGCAAGCCTCTTCCAAGGGGCATTTAAACCCTCTGGTTAAGCTACTGCGACCTGCACGTCTCTTGCAAGGGGCATTTAATCCGTCTTGTTAAGCTACTGCAAAGTGCACGTCTCTTCCAAGGGGCATTTAAACCATCTTGTTAAGCTACTGCGACCTCCTCTGCTCTTCCAAGGGGAATTTAATCCATTTTGTTAATCTACTGTGACCTGCACGTCTCTTCCAAGGGGCATTTAAACCGTCTTGTTAAGCTACTGCGAACTGCACTTCTCTTCCAAGGGGCATTTATAAAAAATTTTTAAGCTACTGCGACCTGCTTGACTTTTCGAAGGGACATTTAAACCATCTTGTTAAGCTACTGTGGCCTCCACCGCTCTTCGAATGGGCATTTAAACCATCTTGTTAAGCTACTGCGACCTGCACGTCTCTTCCAAGGGGCATTTAAACCATCATGCTAAGCTACTGCGAAATGCAAGCCTCTTCTAAGGGGCATTTAAACCCTCTTGTTAAGCTACTACGACCTGCATGTCTCTTGCAAGCGGCATTTAAACCGTCTTGTTATGCTACTGCGACCTGCACGTCTCTTCCAAGGGGCCTTTAAACCTTCTTGTTAAGCTACTGCGACCTGCACGTCTCTTCCAAGGGGCATTTAAACCGCCTTGTTAAGCTACTGCGACCAGGACGTCTCTTCCAAGGGGCATTTAAACTGTCTTGTTAAGCTACTTCGACCTCCACCTCTCTTCCAAGGGGCATTTAAACCGTCTTATTAAGCTACTGCGACCTGCACGTCTCTTCCAAGGGGCATTTAAACCGTCTTGTTAAGCTACTGCGACCTGCACATCTCTTCCAAGGGGCATTTAAACCGTCTTGGTAAGCTACTGCGACCTGCAAGCCTCTTCCAAGGGGCATTTAAACCCTCTGGTTAAGCTACTGCGACCTGCACGTCTCTTGCAAGGGGCATTTAATCCGTCATGTTAAGCTACTGCAACCTGCACGTCTCTTCCAAGGGGCATTTAAACCGTCTTGTTAAGCTACTGCGACCTCCACTGCTCTTCCAAGGGGCATTTAATCCATCTTGTTAATCTACTGCGACCTGCACGTCTCTTCCAAGGGGCATTTAAACCGTCTTGTTAAGCTACTGCGACCTGCACGTCTCTTCCAAGGGGCATTTAAACCGTCTTGTTCAGCTACTTCGACATGCACATCTCTTCCAAGGGGCATTTAAACCGTCTTGTTAAGCTACTGCGACCTCCACTGCTCTTCCAAGGGGCATTTAATCCATCTTGTTAATCTACTGCGACCTGCACGTCTCTTCCAAGGGGCATTTAAACCGTCTTGTTAGGCTACTGCGAACTGCACGTCTCTTCCACGGGGCATTTAAACTCTCTTGTTAAGCTACTGCGACCTGCACTTCTCTTCCAAGGGGCATTTAAACCGTCTTGTTAAGCTACTGCGAACTGCACGTCTCTTCCACGGGGCATTTAAACTCTCTTGTTAAGCTACTGCGACCTCCACCTCTCTTCCAAGGGGCATTTAAACCGTCTTGTTAAGCTACTGCGACATCCACCGCTCTTCCAAGGGGCATTTAAAGGGTCTTGTTAAGCTACTGTCACCTGCACGTCTCTTCCAAGGGGCATTTAAACCGTCTTGGTAAGCTACTGCGACCTGCAAGCCTCTTACAAGGGGCATTTAAAATGTCTTCTTAAGCTACTGTGACCTGCACATCTCTTCCAAGGGGCATTTAAACCATCTTGTTAAGCTACTGCGACCTGCATGTCTTTTCCAAGGGGCATTTAAACCGTCTTGTTAAGCTACTGCGACCTGCATGTCTTTTCCAAGGGGCATTTAAACCATTTTGTTAAGCTACTGTGACCTGCATGTCTTTCCCAAGGGGCATTTAAACCGTCTTGCTAAGCTACTGTGACCCCCACCGCTCTTCCAATGGGCATTTAAATCATCTTGTTAAGCTACTGCGACCTGCTCGTCTCTTCCAAGGGGCATTTAAACCGCCTTGTTAAGCTACTGCGACGTGGACGTCTCTTCCAAGGGGCATTTAAACCATCATGCTAAGCTACTGCAAAATGCAAGCCTCTTCTAAGGGGCATTTAAACCCTCTTGTTAAGCTACTATGACCTGCATGTCTCTTGCAAGCGGCATTTAAACCGTCTTGTTATGCTACTGCGACCTGCACGTCTCTTCCAAGGGGCATTTAAACCTTCTTGTTAAGCTAGTGCGACCTGCACGTCTCTTCCAAGGGGCATTTAAACCATCTTGTTAAGCTACTGCGACCAGCACGTCTCTTCCAAGGGGCATTTAAACTGTCTTGTTAAGCTACTTCGACCTCCACCTCTCTTCCAAGGGGCATTTAAACCGTCTTGTTAAGCTACTGCGACCTGCATGTCTTTTCCAAGGGGCATTTAAACCGTCTTTTTAAGCTACTGCGACCTGCACGTCTCTTCCAAGGGGCATTTAAACAGTCTTGGTAAGCTACTGCGACCTGCAAGCCTCTTCCAAGGGGCATTTAAACCCTCTGGTTAAGCTACTGCGACCTGCACGTCTCTTGCAAGGGGCATTTAATCCGTCTTGTTAAGCTACTGCAAAGTGCACGTCTCTTCCAAGGGGCATTTAAACCATCTTGTTAAGCTACTGCGACCTCCACTGCTCTTCCAAGGGGAATTTAATCCATTTTGTTAATCTACTGTGACCTGCACGTCTCTTCCAAGGGGCATTTAAACCGTCTTGTTAAGCTACTGCGAACTGCACTTCTCTTCCAAGGGGCATTTATAAAAAATTTTTAAGCTACTGCGACCTGCTTGACTTTTCGAAGGGACATTTAAACCATCTTGTTAAGCTACTGTGGCCTCCACCGCTCTTCGAATGGGCATTTAAACCATCTTGTTAAGCTACTGCGACCTGCACGTCTCTTCCAAGGGGCATTTAAACCATCATGATAAGCTACTGCGAAATGCAAGCCTCTTCTAAGGGGCATTTAAACCCTCTTGTTAAGCTACTACGACCTGCATGTCTCTTGCAAGCGGCATTTAAACCGTCTTGTTATGCTACTGCGACCTGCACGTCTCTTCCAAGGGGCCTTTAAACCTTCTTGTTAAGCTACTGCGACCTGCACGTCTCTTCCAAGGGGCATTTAAACCGCCTTGTCAAGCTACTGCGACCAGGACGTCTCTTCCAAGGGGCATTTAAACTGTCTTGTTAAGCTACTTCGACCTCCACCTCTCTTCCAAGGGGCATTTAAACCGTCTTATTAAGCTACTGCGACCTGCACGTCTCTTCCAAGGGGCATTTAAACCGTCTTGTTAAGCTACTGCGACCTGCACATCTCTTCCAAGGGGCATTTAAACCGTCTTGGTAAGCTACTGCGACCTGCAAGCCTCTTCCAAGGGGCATTTAAACCCTCTGGTTAAGCTACTGCGACCTGCACGTCTCTTGCAAGGGGCATTTAATCCGTCTTGTTAAGCTACTGCAACCTGCACGTCTCTTCCAAGGGGCATTTAAACCGTCTTGTTAAGCTACTGCGACCTCCACTGCTCTTCCAAGGGGCATTTAATCCATCTTGTTAATCTACTGCGACCTGCACGTCTCTTCCAAGGGGCATTTAAACCGTCTTGTTAAGCTACTGCGACCTGCACGTCTCTTCCAAGGGGCATTTAAACCGTCTTGTTCAGCTACTTCGACATGCACATCTCTTCCAAGGGGCATTTAAACCGTCTTGTTAAGCTACTGCGACCTCCACTGCTCTTCCAAGGGGCATTTAATCCATCTTGTTAATCTACTGCGACCTGCACGTCTCTTCCAAGGGGCATTTAAACCGTCTTGTTAAGCTACTGCGAACTGCACGTCTCTTCCACGGGGCATTTAAACTCTCTTGTTAAGCTACTGCGACCTGCACTTCTCTTCCAAGGGGCATTTAAACCGTCTTGTTAAGCTACTGCGACCTGCAAGCCTCTTCCAAGGGGCTTTTAAACCATCTTGTTAAGCTACTGCGACCTGCATGTCTTTTCCAAGGGGCATTTAAACCGTCTTTTTAAGCTACTGCGACCTCCACCGCTCTTCCAAGGGGCATTTAAACCATTTTGTTAAGCTACTGCGACCTGCACGTCTCTTCCAAGGCGCATTTAAACCGTCTTGGTAAGCTACTGCGACCAGCAAGCCTCTTCTAAGGGGCATTTAAACCCTCTGGTTAAGCTACTGCGACCTGAACGTCTCTTGCAAGGGGCATTTAAACCGTCTTGTTAAGCTACTGGAACCTGCACGTCTCTTCCAAGGGGCATTTAAACCGTCTTGTTAAGCTACTGCGACCTGCACGTCTCTTCCAATAGGCATTTAAGCGGTCTTGTTAGGCTACTGCGACCTGCACGTCTCTTCCAAGGGGCATTTAAACTGTCTTGTTAAGCTACTGCGACCTGCACCTCTCTACCATACCAAGGGGCATTTAAACCGTCTTGCTAAGCTGCTGCGACCTGCACGTCTCTTCCAAGGGGCTACTGCGACCTGTTTGACTTTTCGAAGGGACATTTAAACCATCTTGTTAAGCTACTGTGACCTCCACCGCTCTTCCAATGGGCATTTAAACCATCTTGTTAAGCTACTGCGACCTGGATGTCTCTTCCAAGGGGCATTTAAACCGTCTTGTTAAGCTACTGCGAACTGCACGTCTCTTCCAAAGGGCAATTAAACTGTCTTGTTAAGCTACTGCGACCTGCACTTCTCTTCCAAGGGGCATTTAAACCGTCTTGTTAAGCTACTGCGACCTGGACGTCTCTTCCAAGGGGCATTTAAACCGTCTTGTTAAGCTACTGCGACCTGCACGTCTCTTCCAAGGGGCATTTAAACCATCTTGTTAAGCTACTGCGACCAGCACGTCTCTTCCAAGGGGCATTTAAACTGTCTTGTTAAGCTACTTCGACCTCCACCTCTCTTCCAAGGGGCATTTAAACCGTCTTGTTAAGCTACTGCGACCTGCATGTCTTTTCCAAGGGGCATTTAAACCGTCTTGTTAAGCTACTGCGACCTGCACGTCTCTTCCAAGGGGCATTTAAACCGTCTTGTTCAGCTACTTCGACATGCACATCTCTTCCAAGGGGCATTTAAACCGTCTTGTTAAGCTACTGCGACCTCCACTGCTCTTCCAAGGGGCATTTAATCCATCTTGTTAATCTACTGCGACCTGCACGTCTCTTCCAAGGGGCATTTAAACCGTCTTGTTAAGCTACTGCGAACTGCACGTCTCTTCCACGGGGCATTTAAACTCTCTTGTTAAGCTACTGCGACCTGCACTTCTCTTCCAAGGGGCATTTAAACCGTCTTGTTAAGCTACTGCGACCTGCAAGCCTCTTCCAAGGGGCTTTTAAACCATCTTGTTAAGCTACTGCGACCTGCATGTCTTTTCCAAGGGGCATTTAAACCGTCTTTTTAAGCTACTGCGACCTCCACCGCTCTTCCAAGGGGCATTTAAACCATTTTGTTAAGCTACTGCGACCTGCACGTCTCTTCCAAGGCGCATTTAAACCGTCTTGGTAAGCTACTGCGACCAGCAAGCCTCTTCTAAGGGGCATTTAAACCCTCTGGTTAAGCTACTGCGACCTGAACGTCTCTTGCAAGGGGCATTTAAACCGTCTTGTTCATCTACTGGAACCTGCACGTCTCTTCCAAGGGGCATTTAAACCGTCTTGTTAAGCTACTGCGACCTGCACGTCTCTTCCAATAGGCATTTAAGCGGTCTTGTTAGGCTACTGCGACCTGCACGTCTCTTCCAAGGGGCATTTAAACTGTCTTGTTAAGCTACTGCGACCTGCACCTCTCTACCATACCAAGGGGCATTTAAACCGTCTTGCTAAGCTGCTGCGACCTGCACGTCTCTTCCAAGGGGCTACTGCGACCTGTTTGACTTTTCGAAGGGACATTTAAACCATCTTGTTAAGCTACTGTGACCTCCACCGCTCTTCCAATGGGCATTTAAACCATCTTGTTAAGCTACTGCGACCTGGATGTCTCTTCCAAGGGGCATTTAAACCGTCTTGTTAAGCTACTGCGAACTGCACGTCTCTTCCAAAGGGCAATTAAACTGTCTTGTTAAGCTACTGCGACCTGCACTTCTCTTCCAAGGGGCATTTAAACCGTCTTGTTAAGCTACTGCGACCTGCACGTCTCTTCCAAGGGGCATTTAAACCATCTTATTAAGCTACTGCGACCAGCACGTCTCTTCCAAGGGGCATTTAAACTGTCTTGTTAAGCTACTTCGACCTCCACCTCTCTTCCAAGGGGCATTTAAACCGTCTTGTTAAGCTACTGCGACCTGCATGTCTTTTCCAAGGGGCATTTAAACCGTCTTTTTAAGCTACTGCGACCTGCACGTCTCTTCCAAGGGGCATTTAAACAGTCTTGGTAAGCTACTGCGACCTGCAAGCCTCTTCCAAGGGGCATTTAAACCCTCTGGTTAAGCTACTGCGACCTGCACGTCTCTTGCAAGGGGCATTTAATCCGTCTTGTTAAGCTACTGCAAAGTGCACGTCTCTTCCAAGGGGCATTTAAACCATCTTGTTAAGCTACTGCGACCTCCACTGCTCTTCCAAGGGGAATTTAATCCATTTTGTTAATCTACTGTGACCTGCACGTCTCTTCCAAGGGGCATTTAAACCGTCTTGTTAAGCTACTGCGAACTGCACTTCTCTTCCAAGGGGCATTTATAAAAAATTTTTAAGCTACTGCGACCTGCTTGACTTTTCGAAGGGACATTTAAACCATCTTGTTAAGCTACTGTGGCCTCCACCGCTCTTCGAATGGGCATTTAAACCATCTTGTTAAGCTACTGCGACCTGCACGTCTCTTCCAAGGGGCATTTAAACCATCATGCTAAGCTACTGCGAAATGCAAGCCTCTTCTAAGGGGCATTTAAACCCTCTTGTTAAGCTACTACGACCTGCATGTCTCTTGCAAGCGGCATTTAAACCGTCTTGTTATGCTACTGCGACCTGCACGTCTCTTCCAAGGGGCCTTTAAACCTTCTTGTTAAGCTACTGCGACCTGCACGTCTCTTCCAAGGGGCATTTAAACCGCCTTGTTAAGCTACTGCGACCAGGACGTCTCTTCCAAGGGGCATTTAAACTGTCTTGTTAAGCTACTTCGACCTCCACCTCTCTTCCAAGGGGCATTTAAACCGTCTTATTAAGCTACTGCGACCTGCACGTCTCTTCCAAGGGGCATTTAAACCGTCTTGTTAAGCTACTGCGACCTGCACATCTCTTCCAAGGGGCATTTAAACCGTCTTGGTAAGCTACTGCGACCTGCAAGCCTCTTCCAAGGGGCATTTAAACCCTCTGGTTAAGCTACTGCGACCTGCACGTCTCTTGCAAGGGGCATTTAATCCGTCTTGTTAAGCTACTGCAACCTGCACGTCTCTTCCAAGGGGCATTTAAACCGTCTTGTTAAGCTACTGCGACCTCCACTGCTCTTCCAAGGGGCATTTAATCCATCTTGTTAATCTACTGCGACCTGCACGTCTCTTCCAAGGGGCATTTAAACCGTCTTGTTAAGCTACTGCGACCTGCACGTCTCTTCCAAGGGGCATTTAAACCGTCTTGTTCAGCTACTTCGACATGCACATCTCTTCCAAGGGGCATTTAAACCGTCTTGTTAAGCTACTGCGACCTCCACTGCTCTTCCAAGGGGCATTTAATCCATCTTGTTAATCTACTGCGACCTGCACGTCTCTTCCAAGGGGCATTTAAACCGTCTTGTTAAGCTACTGCGAACTGCACGTCTCTTCCACGGGGCATTTAAACTCTCTTGTTAAGCTACTGCGACCTGCACTTCTCTTCCAAGGGGCATTTAAACCGTCTTGTTAAGCTACTGCGACCTGCAAGCCTCTTCCAAGGGGCTTTTAAACCATCTTGTTAAGCTACTGCGACCTGCATGTCTTTTCCAAGGGGCATTTAAACCGTCTTTTTAAGCTACTGCGACCTCCACCGCTCTTCCAAGGGGCATTTAAACCATTTTGTTAAGCTACTGCGACCTGCACGTCTCTTCCAAGGCGCATTTAAACCGTCTTGGTAAGCTACTGCGACCAGCAAGCCTCTTCTAAGGGGCATTTAAACCCTCTGGTTAAGCTACTGCGACCTGAACGTCTCTTGCAAGGGGCATTTAAACCGTCTTGTTAAGCTACTGGAACCTGCACGTCTCTTCCAAGGGGCATTTAAACCGTCTTGTTAAGCTACTGCGACCTGCACGTCTCTTCCAATAGGCATTTAAGCGGTCTTGTTAGGCTACTGCGACCTGCACGTCTCTTCCAAGGGGCATTTAAACTGTCTTGTTAAGCTACTGCGACCTGCACCTCTCTACCATACCAAGGGGCATTTAAACCGTCTTGCTAAGCTGCTGCGACCTGCACGTCTCTTCCAAGGGGCATTTAAACCGTCTTGTTAAGCTACTGCGAACTGCACTTCTCTTCCAAGGGGCATTTATAAAAATTTTTTAAGCTACTGCGACCTGTTTGACTTTTCGAAGGGACATTTAAACCATCTTGTTAAGCTACTGTGACCTCCACCGCTCTTCCAATGGGCATTTAAACCATCTTGTTAAGCTACTGCGACCTGGATGTCTCTTCCAAGGGGCATTTAAACCGTCTTGTTAAGCTACTGCGAACTGCACGTCTCTTCCAAAGGGCAATTAAACTGTCTTGTTAAGCTACTGCGACCTGCACTTCTCTTCCAAGGGGCATTTAAACCGTCTTGTTAAGCTACTGCGACCTGGACGTCTCTTCCAAGGGGCATTTAAACCGTCTTGTTAAGCTACTGCGACCTGCACGTCTCTTGCAAGGGGCATTTAAACCGTCTTGTTAAGCTACTGCGACCTGCACGTCTCTTCCAAGGGGCATTTAAACCGTCTTGTTAAGCTACTGCGACCTGCACGTCTCTTCCAAGGGGCATTTAAACCGTCTTGTTAAGCTACTGCGACCTGCACGTCTCTTCAAAGGGGCTTTTAAACTGTCTTGTTAAGCTTCTGCGACCTCCACCTTTCTTCCAAGGGGCATTTAAACCGTCTTGTTAAGCTACTGCGACCTGCACGTCTCTTCCAAGGGGCATTTAAACTGTCTTGTTAAGCTACTGCGACCTCCACCTCTCTTTCAAGGGGCATTTAAACCGTCTTGTTAAGCTACTGCGACCTGCACTTCTCTTCCAAGGGGCATTTAAACCGTCTTGTTAAGCTACTGCAACCTGCACGTCTCTTCCAAGGGGCATTGAAACCGTCTTGTTAAGCTACTGCGACGTGGACGTCTCTTCCAAGGTGCATTTAAACCGTCTTGTTAAGCTACTGCGAACTGCACGTCTCTTGCAAGGGGCATTTAAACCGTCTTGTTAAGCTACTGCGACCTGCACATCTCTTACAAGGGGCATTTAAACCGTCTTGTTAAGCTACTGCGACCTGCACGTCTCTTCCAAGGGGAATTTAAACCGTCTTGTTAAGCTACTGCGACCTGCACGTCTCTTCAAAGGGGCATTTAAACTGTCTTGTTAAGCTTCTGCGACCTCCACCTCTCTTCCAAGGGGCATTTAAACCGTCTTGTTAAGCTACTGCGACCTGCACGTCTCTTCCAAGGGGCATTTAAACTGTCTTGTTAAGCTACTGCGACCTCCACCTCTCTTCCAAGGGGCATTTAAACCGTCTTGTTAAGCTACTGCGACCTGCACGTCTCTTCCAAGGGGCATTTAAACCATCTTGTTAAGCTACTGCGACCTGCACGTCTCTACCAAGGGGCATTTAAACTGTCTTGTTAATCTACTGTGACCTCCACTGCTCTTCCAAGGGGCATTAAAGTCGTCTTGTTAAACTACTGAGACCTGCACTTCTCTTCCAAGGGGCATTTAAACCATCTTGTTAAGCTACTGCGACCTGTACGTCTCTTCCAATGGGCATTTAAACCGTCTTGTTAAGCTCCTGCGACCTCTATGTCTCTTTCAAGGGGCATTTAAACCGTCTTGTTAAGCTACTGCGACCTCCACCGCTCTTTCAAGGGGCATTTAAACGGTCTTGTTAAGCTACTGCCACCTGCACGTCTCTTCCAAGGGTCATTTAAACTGTCTTGGTAAGCTACTGTGACCTCCACCTCTCTTCCAAGGGACATATAAACCGTCTTGTTAAGCTACTGCGACCTGCACGTCTCTTACAAGGGGCATTTAAACCGTCTTGTTAAGCTACTGCGACCTGCACGTCTCTTCCAAGGGGCATTTAAACCGTCTTGTTAAGCTACTGCGATATGCACATCTCTTCCAAGGGGCATTTAAACGTCTTGTTAAGCTACTGCGACCTCCACCGCTCTTCCAAGGGGCATTTAAACGGTCTTGTTAAGCTACTGCGACCTGCACATCTCTTCCAAGGGGCATTGAAACTGTCTTGGTAAGCTACTGCGACCTCCACCTCTCTTCCAAGGGGCATTTAAACCGTCTTGTTAAGCTACTGCGACATCCACCGCTCTTCCAAGGGGCATTTAAAGGGTCTTGTTAAGCTACTGTCACCTGCACGTCTCTTCCAAGGGGCATTTAAACCGTCTTGGTAAGCTACTGCGACCTGCAAGCCTCTTACAAGGGGCATTTAAAATGTCTTCTTAAGCTACTGTGACCTGCACATCTCTTCCAAGGGGCATTTAAACCATCTTGTTAAGCTACTGCGACCTGCATGTCTTTTCCAAGGGGCATTTAAACCGTCTTGTTAAGCTACTGCGACCTGCATGTCTTTTCCAAGGGGCATTTAAACCATTTTGTTAAGCTACTGTGACCTGCATGTCTTTCCCAAGGGGCATTTAAACCGTCTTGTTAAGCTACTGTGACCTGCATGTCTTTTCCAAGGGGCATTTAAACCGTCTTGCTAAGCTACTGTGACCCCCACCGCTCTTCCAATGGGCATTTAAATCATCTTGTTAAGCTACTGCGACCTGCTCGTCTCTTCCAAGGGGCATTTAAACCGCCTTGTTAAGCTACTGCGACGTGGACGTCTCTTCCAAGGGGCATTTAAACCATCATGCTAAGCTACTGCAAAATGCAAGCCTCTTCTAAGGGGCATTTAAACCCTCTTGTTAAGCTACTATGACCTGCATGTCTCTTGCAAGCGGCATTTAAACCGTCTTGTTATGCTACTGCGACCTGCACGTCTCTTCCAAGGGGCATTTAAACCTTCTTGTTAAGCTAGTGCGACCTGCACGTCTCTTCCAAGGGGCATTTAAACCATCTTGTTAAGCTACTGCGACCAGCACGTCTCTTCCAAGGGGCATTTAAACTGTCTTGTTAAGCTACTTCGACCTCCACCTCTCTTCCAAGGGGCATTTAAACCGTCTTGTTAAGCTACTGCGACCTGCATGTCTTTTCCAAGGGGCATTTAAACCGTCTTTTTAAGCTACTGCGACCTGCACGTCTCTTCCAAGCGGCATTTAAACAGTCTTGGTAAGCTACTGCGACCTGCAAGCCTCTTCCAAGGGGCATTTAAACCCTCTGGTTAAGCTACTGCGACCTGCACGTCTCTTGCAAGGGGCATTTAATCCGTCATGTTAAGCTACTGCAAAGTGCACGTCTCTTCCAAGGGGCATTTAAACCATCTTGTTAAGCTACTGCGACCTCCACTGCTCTACCAAGGGGAATTTAATCCATTTTGTTAATCTACTGTGACCTGCACGTCTCTTCCAAGGGGCATTTAAACCGTCTTGTTAAGCTACTGCGAACTGCACTTCTCTTCCAAGGGGCATTTATAAAAAATTTTTAAGCTACTGCGACCTGCTTGACTTTTCGAAGGGACATTTAAACCATCTTGTTAAGCTACTGTGGCCTCCACCGCTCTTCGAATGGGCATTTAAACCATCTTGTTAAGCTACTGCGACCTGCACGTCTCTTCCAAGGGGCATTTAAACCATCATGCTAAGCTACTGCGAAATGCAAGCCTCTTCTAAGGGGCATTTAAACCCTCTTGTTAAGCTACTACGACCTGCATGTCTCTTGCAAGCGGCATTTAAACCGTCTTGTTATGCTACTGCGACCTGCACGTCTCTTCCAAGGGGCCTTTAAACCTTCTTGTTAAGCTACTGCGACCTGCACGTCTCTTCCAAGGGGCATTTAAACCGCCTTGTTAAGCTACTGCGACCAGGACGTCTCTTCCAAGGGGCATTTAAACTGTCTTGTTAAGCTACTTCGACCTCCACCTCTCTTCCAAGGGGCATTTAAACCGTCTTATTAAGCTACTGCGACCTGCACGTCTCTTCCAAGGGGCATTTAAACCGTCTTGTTAAGCTACTGCGACCTGCACATCTCTTCCAAGGGGCATTTAAACCGTCTTGGTAAGCTACTGCGACCTGCAAGCCTCTTCCAAGGGGCATTTAAACCCTCTGGTTAAGCTACTGCGACCTGCACGTCTCTTGCAAGGGGCATTTAATCCGTCTTGTTAAGCTCCTGCAACCTGCACGTCTCTTCCAAGGGGCATTTAAACCGTCTTGTTAAGCTACTGCGACCTCCACTGCTCTTCCAAGGGGCATTTAATCCATCTTGTTAATCTACTGCGACCTGCACGTCTCTTCCAAGGGGCATTTAAACCGTCTTGTTAAGCTACTGCGACCTGCACGTCTCTTCCAAGGGGCATTTAAACCGTCTTGTTCAGCTACTTCGACATGCACATCTCTTCCAAGGGGCATTTAAACCGTCTTGTTAAGCTACTGCGACCTCCACTGCTCTTCCAAGGGGCATTTAATCCATCTTGTTAATCTACTGCGACCTGCACGTCTCTTCCAAGGGGCATTTAAACCGTCTTGTTAAGCTACTGCGAACTGCACGTCTCTTCCACGTGGCATTTAAACTCTCTTGTTAAGCTACTGCGACCTGCACTTCTCTTCCAAGGTTCATTTAAACCGTCTTGTTAAGCTACTGCGACCTGCAAGCCTCTTCCAAGGGGCTTTTAAACCATCTTGTTAAGCTACTGCGACCTGCATGTCTTTTCCAAGGGGCATTTAAACCGTCTTTTTAAGCTACTGCGACCTCCACCGCTCTTCCAAGGGGCATTTAAACCATTTTGTTAAGCTACTGCGACCTGCACGTCTCTTCCAAGGCGCATTTAAACCGTCTTGGTAAGCTACTGCGACCAGCAAGCCTCTTCTAAGGGGCATTTAAACCCTCTGGTTAAGCTACTGCGACCTGCACGTCTCTTGCAAGGGGCATTTAAACCGTCTTGTTAAGCTACTGGAACCTGCACGTCTCTTCCAAGGGGCATTTAAACCGTCTTGTTAAGCTACTGCGACCTGCACGTCTCTTCCAATAGGCATTTAAGCGGTCTTGTTAGGCTACTGCGACCTGCACGTCTCTTCCAAGGGGCATTTAAACTGTCTTGTTAAGCTACTGCGACCTGCACCTCTCTACCATACCAAGGGGCATTTAAACCGTCTTGCTAAGCTGCTGCGACCTGCACGTCTCTTCCAAGGGGCATTTAAACCGTCTTGTTAAGCTACTGCGAACTGCACTTCTCTTCCAAGGGGCATTTATAAAAATTTTTTAAGCTACTGCGACCTGTTTGACTTTTCGAAGGGACATTTAAACCATCTTGTTAAGCTACTGTGACCTCCACCGCTCTTCGAATGGGCATTTAAACCATCTTGTTAAGCTACTGCGACCTGCACGTCTCTTCCAAGCGGCATTTAAACCATCATGCTAAGCTACTGCGAAATGCAAGCCTCTTCTAAGGGGCATTTAAACCCTCTTGTTAAGCTACTACGACCTGCATGTCTCTTGCAAGCGGCATTTAAACCGTCTTGTTATGCTACTGCGACCTGCACGTCTCTTCCAAGGGGCATTTAAACCTTCTTGTTAAGCTACTGCGACCTGCACGTCTCTTCCAAGGGGCATTTAAACCGCCTTGTTAAGCTACTGCGACCAGGACGTCTCTTCCAAGGGGCATTTAAACTGTCTTGTTAAGCTACTTCGACCTCCACCTCTCTTCCAAGGGGCATTTAAACCGTCTTATTAAGCTACTGCGACCTGCACGTCTCTTCCAAGGGGCATTTAAACCGTCTTGCTAAGCTACTGCGACCTGCACATCTCTTCCAAGGGGCATTTAAACCGTCTTGGTAAGCTACTGCGACCTGCAAGCCTCTTCCAAGGGGCATTTAAACCCTCTGGTTAAGCTACTGCGACCTGCACGTCTCTTGCAAGGGGCATTTAATCCGTCTTGTTAAGCTACTGCAACCTGCACGTCTCTTCCAAGGGGCATTTAAACCGTCTTGTTAAGCTACTGCGACCTCCACTGCTCTTCCAAGGGGCATTTAATCCATCTTGTTAATCTACTGCGACCTGCACGTCTCTTCCAAGGGGCATTTAAACCGTCTTGTTAAGCTACTGCGACCTGCACGTCTATCCAAGGGGCATTTAAACCGTCTTGTTCAGCTACTTCGACATGCACATCTCTTCCAAGGGGCATTTAAACCGTCTTGTTAAGCTACTGCGACCTTCACTGCTCTTCCAAGGGGCATTTAATCCATCTTGTTAATCTACTGCGACCTGCACGTCTCTTCCAAGGGGCATTTAAACCGTCTTGTTAAGCTACTGCGAACTGCACGTCTCTTCCACGGGGCATTTAAACTCTCTTGTTAAGCTACTGCGACCTGCACTTCTCTTCCAAGGGGCATTTAAACCGTCTTGTTAAGCTACTGCGACCTGCAAGCCTCTTCCAAGGGGCTTTTAAACCATCTTGTTAAGCTTCTGCGACCTGCATGTCTTTTCCAAGGGGCATTTAAACCGTCTTTTTAAGCTACTGCGACCTCCACCGCTCTTCCAAGGGGCATTTAAACCATCTTGTTAAGCTACTGCGACCTGCACGTCTCTTCCAAGGCGCATTTAAACCGTCTTGGTAAGCTACTGCGACCAGCAAGCCTCTTCTAAGGGGCATTTAAACCCTCTGGTTAAGCTACTGCGACCTGCACGTCTCTTGCAAGGGGCATTTAAACCGTCTTGTTAAGCTACTGCAACCTGCACGTCTCTTCCAAGGGGCATTTAAACCGTCTTGTTAAGCTACTGCGACCTGCACGTCTCTTCCAATTGGCATTTAAGCGGTCTTGTTAGGCTACTGCGACCTGCACGTCTCTTCCAAGGGGCATTTAAACTGTCTTGTTTAGCTACTGCGACCTGCACCTCTCTACCAAGGGGCATTTAAACCGTCTTGCTAAGATGCTGCGACCTGCACGTCTCTTCCAAGGGGCATTTAAACCGTCTTGTTAAGGTACTGCGACCTCCACTGCTCTTCCAAGGGGCATTTAATCCATCTTGTTAATCTACTGCGACCTGGATGTCTCTTCCAAGGGGCATTTAAACCGTCTTGTTAAGCTACTGCGAACTGCACGTCTCTTCCAAAGGGCATTTAAACCGTCTTGTTAAGCTACTGCGACCTGCACGTCTCTTGCAAGGGGCATTTAAACCGTCTTGTTAAGCTACTGCGACCTGCACATCTCTTCCAAGGGGCATTTAAACCGTCTTGTTAAGCTACTGCGACCTGCACGTCTCTTCCAAGGGGCATTTAAACCGTCTTGTTAAGCTACTGCGACCTGCACGTCTCTTCAAAGGGGCTTTTAAACTGTCTTGTTAAGCTTCTGCGACCTCCACCTTTCTTCCAAGGGGCATTTAAACCGTCTTGTTAAGCTACTGCGACCTGCACGTCTCTTCCAAGGGGCATTTAAACTGTCTTGTTAAGCTACTGCTACCTCCACCTCTCTTTCAAGGGGCATTTAAACCGTCTTGTTAAGCTACTGCGACCTGCACTTCTCTTCCAAGGGGCATTTAAACCGTCTTGTTAAGCTACTGCAACCTGCACGTCTCTTCCAAGGGGCATTGAAACCGTCTTGTTAAGCTACTGCGACGTGGACGTCTCTTCCAAGGTGCATTTAAACCGTCTTGTTAAGCTACTGCGACCTGCACGTCTCTTGCAAGGGGCATTTAAACCGTCTTGTTAAGCTACTGCGACCTGCACGTCTCTTACAAGGGGCATTTAAACCGTCTTGTTAAGCTACTGCGACCTGCACGTCTCTTCCAAGGGGCATTTAAACCGTCTTGTTAAGCTACTGCGACCTGCACGTCTCTTCAAAGGTGCATTTAAACTGTCTTGTTAAGCTTCTGCGACCTCCACCTCTCTTCCAAGGGGCATTTAAACCGTCTTGTTAAGCTACTGCGACCTGCACGTCTCTTTCAAGGGGCATTTAAACTGTCTTGTTAAGCTACTGCGACCTCCACCTCTCTTCCAAGGGGCATTTAAACCGTCTTGTTAAGCTACTGCGACCTGCACGTCTCTTCCAAGGGGCATTTAAACCATCTTGTTAAGCTACTGCGACCTGCACGTCTCTACCAAGGGGCATTTAAACTGTCTTGTTAATCTACTGTGACCTCCACTGCTCTTCCAAATGGCATTAAAGTCGTCTTGTTAAACTACTGAGACCTGCACTTCTCTTCCAAGGGGCATTTAAACCATCTTGTTAAGCTACTGCGACCTGTACGTCTCTTCCAATGGGCATTTATACCGTCTTGTTAAGCTCCTGCGACCTCTATGTCTCTTTCAAGGGGCATTTAAACCGTCTTGTTAAGCTACTGCGACCTCCACCGCTCTTTCAAGGGGCATTTAAACGGTCTTGTTAAGCTACTGCCACCTGCACGTCTCTTCCAAGGGTCATTTAAACTGTCTTGGTAAGCTACTGTGACCTCCACCTCTCTTCCAAGGGACATATAAACCGTCTTGTTAAGCTACTGCGACCTGCACGTCTCTTACAAGGGGCATTTAAACCGTCTTGTTAAGCTACTGCGACCTGCACGTCTCTTCCAAGGGGCATTTAAACCGTCTTGTTAAGCTACTGCGATATGCACATCTCTTCCAAGGGGCATTTAAACCGTCTTGTTAAGCTACTGCGACCTCCACCGCTCTTCCAAGGGGCATTTAAACGGTCTTGTTAAGCTACTGCGACCTGCACATCTCTTCCAAGGGGCATTGAAACTGTCTTGGTAAGCTACTGCGACCTCCAACTCTCTTCCAAGGGGCATTTAAACCGTCTTGTTAAGCTACTGCGACATCCAACGCTCTTCCAAGGGGCATTTAAAGGGTCTTGTTAAGCTACTGTCACCTGCACGTCTCTTCCAAGGGGCATTTAAACCGTCTTGGTAAGCTACTGCGACCTGCAAGCCTCTTACAAGGGGCATTTAAAATGTCTTCTTAAGCTACTGTGACCTGTACATCTCTTCCAAGGGGCATTTAAACCATCTTGTTAAGCTACTGCGACCAGCATGTCTTTTCCAAGGGGCATTTAAACCGTCTTGTTAAGCTACTGCGACCTGCATGTCTTTTCCAAGGGGCATTTAAACCATCTTGTTAAGCTACTGTGACCTGCATGTCTTTCCCAAGGGGCATTTAAACCGTCTTGTTAAGCTACTGTGACCTGCATGTCTTTTCCAAGGGGCATTTAAACCGTCTTGCTAAGCTACTGTGACCCCCACCGCTCTTCCAATGGGCATTTAAATCATCTTGTTAAGCTACTGCGACCTGCTCGTCTCTTCCAAGGGGCATTTAAACCGCCTTGTTAAGCTACTGCGACGTGGACGTCTCTTCCAAGGGGCATTTAAACCATCATGCTAAGCTACTGCAAAATGCAAGCCTCTTCTAAGGGGCATTTAAACCCTCTTGTTAAGCTACTATGACCTGCATGTCTCTTGCAAGCGGCATTTAAACCGTCTTGTTATGCTACTGCGACCTGCACGTCTCTTCCAAGGGGCATTTAAACCTTCTTGTTAAGCTAGTGCGACCTGCACGTCTCTTCCAAGGGGCATTTAAACCATCTTGTTAAGCTACTGCGACCAGCACGTCTCTTCCAAGGGGCATTTAAACTGTCTTGTTAAGCTACTGCGACCTCCACCTCTCTTCCAAGGGGCATTTAAACCGTCTTGTTAAGCTACTGCGACCTGCATGTCTTTTCCAAGGGGCATTTAAACCGTCTTTTTAAGCTACTGCGACCTGCACGTCTCTTCCAAGGGGCATTTAAACAGTCTTGGTAAGCTACTGCGACCTGCAAGCCTCTTCCAAGGGGCATTTAAACCCTCTGGTTAAGCTACTGCGACCTGCACGTCTCTTGCAAGGGGCATTTAATCCGTCTTGTT
Organism: Phyllobates terribilis; assembly: GCF_046119375.1. Lineage (NCBI taxonomy): Eukaryota > Metazoa > Chordata > Amphibia > Anura > Dendrobatidae > Phyllobates > Phyllobates terribilis. Next base: position 652,931,537 of record NW_027362761.1, read on the forward strand.
AAGCTACTGCAAAGTGCGCGTCTCTTCCAAGGGGCATTTAAACCATCTTGTTAAGCTACTGCGACCTCCACTGCTCTTCCAAGGGGCATTTAATCCATCTTGTTAATCTACTGCGACCTGCACGTCTCTTCCAAGGGGCATTTAAACCGTCTTGTTAAGCTACTGCGACCTGCACGTCTCTTCCAAGGGGCATTTAAACCGTCTTGTTCAGCTACTGCGACATGCACATCTCTTCCAAGGGGCATTTAAACCGTTTTGTTAAGCTACTGCGACCTCCACTGCTCTTCCAAGGGGCATTTAATCCATCTTGTTAATCTACTGCGACCTGCACGTCTCTTCCAATGGGCATTTAAACCATCTTGTTAAGCTACTGCGAACTGCACGTCTCTTCCAAGGTGCATTTATAACATTTTTTTAAGCTACTGCAACCTGCTTGACTTTTCCAAGGGACATTTAAACCGTCTTGTTAAGCTACTGTGACCTCCACCGCTCTTTCAAGGGGCATTTAAACCGTCTTGTTAAGCTACTGCGACCTGCACATCTCTTCCAAGGGGCATTTAAACCGTCTTGTTAAGCTACTGCGACCTGCAAGCCTCTTCCAAGGGGCATTTAAACCATCTTGTTAAGCTACTGCGACCTGCATGTCTTTTCCAAGGGGCATTTAAACCGTCTTTTTAAGCTACTGCGACCTCCACCCCTCTTCCAAGGGGCATTTAAACCATCTTGTTAAGCTACTGCGACCTGCACGTCTCTTCCAAGGGGCATTTAAACAGTCTTGGTAAGCTACTGCGACCTGCAAGCCTCTTCCAAGGGGCATTTAAACCCTCTGGTTAAGCTACTGCGACCTGCACTTCTCTTGCAAGGGGCATTTAATCCGTCTTGTTAAGCTACTGCAACCTGCACGTCTCTTCCAAGGGGCATTTAAACCGTCTTGTTAAGCTACTGCGACCTCCACTGCTCTTCCAAGGGGCATTTTATCCATCTTGTTAATCTACTGCGACCTGCACGTCTCTTCCAAGGGGCATTTAAATCGTTTTGTTAAGCTACTGCGACCTGCACGTCTCTTCCAAGGGGCATTTAAACCATCTTGTTCAGCTACTGCGACATGCACATCTCTTCCAAGGGGCATTTAAACCGTCTTGTTAAGCTACTGCGACCTCCACTGCTCTTCCAAGGGGCATTTAATCCATCTTGTTAATCTACTGCGACCTGCACGTCTCTTCCAAGGGGCATTTAAACCGTCTTGTTAAGCTACTGCGAACTGCACGTCTCTTCCAAAGGTCATTTAAACTCTCTTGTTAAGCTACTGCGACCTGCACTTCTCTTCCAAGGGGCATTTAAACCGTCTTGTTAAGCTACTGGGACCTGCAAGCCTCTTCCAAGGGGCTTTTAAACCATCTTGTTAAGCTACTGCGACCTGCATGTCTTTTCCAAGGGGCATTTAAACCGTCTTTTTAAGCTACTGCGACCTCCACCGCTCTTCCAAGGGGCATTTAAATCATCTTGTTAAGCTACTGCGACCTGCACGTCTCTTCAAAGGGGCATTTAAACCGTCTTGGTAAACTACTGCGACCAGCAAGCCTCTTCTAAGGGGCATTTAAACCCTCTGGTTAAGCTACTGCGACCTGCACGTCTCTTGCAAGGGGCATTTAAACCGTCTTGATAAGCTACTGCAACCTGCACGTCTCTTCCAAGGGGCATTTAAACCGTCTTGTTAAGCTACTGCGACCTGCACCTCTCTACCAAGGGGCATTTAAACCGTCTTGCTAAGCTGCTGCGACCTGCACGTCTCTTCCAAGGGGCATTTAAACCGTCTTGTTAAGGTACTGCGACCTGCACATCTCTTCCAAGGGGCATTTAAACCGTCTCGTTAAGCTACTGCGACCTCCACTGCTCTTCCAAGGGGCATTTAATCCATTTTGTTAATCTACTGCGACCTGACCGTCTCTTCCAAGGGGCATTTAAACCGTCTTGTTAAGCTACTGCGAACTGCACGTCTCTTCCAAGGTGCAAATAAACTGTCTTGTTAAGCTACTGCGACCTGTACTTCTCTTCCAAGGGGCATTTAAACCGTCTTGTTAAGCTACTGTGACATGCACGTCTCTTCCAAGGGGCATTTAAACCATCTTGTTAAGATGCTGCGACCTGTAGGTCTCTTCCAAGGGGCATTTAAACCGTCTTGTTAAGCTACTGCGACCTGGACGTCTCTTCCAAGGGGCATTTAAACCGTCTTGTTAAGCTACTGCGACCTGCACTTCTCTTCCAAGGGGCATTTAAACTGTCTTGTTAAGCTACTGCGACCTCCACCTCTCTTCCAAGGGGCATTCAAACCGTCTTGTTAAGCTACTGCGACCTGCACGTCTCTTCCAAGGGGCATTTAAACCGTCTTGTTAAGCTACTGTGACCTGCACTTCTCTTCCAAAGGGCATTTAAACCATCTTGTTAATCTACTGCGACCTGCACGTCTCTTCCAAGGGGCATTTAAACTGTCTTGTTAAGCTACTGCGACCTCCAACTCTCTTCCAAGGGGCATTCAAACCGTCTTGTTAAGCTACTGCGACCTGCACGTCTCTTCCAAGGGGCATTTAAACCGTCTTGTTAAGCTACTGTGACCTGCACTTCTCTTCCAAGGGGCATTTAAACCATCTTGTTAAGCTACTGCGACCTGTATGTCTCTTCCAATGGGCATTTAAACCGTCTTGTTAAGCTCCTGCGACCTCTACGTCTCTTCCAAGGGGCATTTAAACCGTCTTGTTAAGCTACTGCGACCTCCACCGCTCTTTCAAGGGGCATTTAAACGGTCTTGTTAAGCTACTGCGACCTGCACGTCTCTTCCAAGGGTCATTTAAACTGTCTTGGTAAGCTACTGCGACCTCCACCTCTCTTCCAAGGGACATATAAAATGTCTTGTTAAGCTACTGCGACCTGCATGTCCCTTACAAGGGGCATTTAAACCGTCTTGTTAAGCTACTGCGACCTGCACGTCTCTTCCAAGGGGCATTTAAACCGTCTTGTTAAGCTACTGCGACATGCACATCTCTTCCAAGGAGCATTTAAACCGTCTTGTTAAGCTACTGCGACCTCCACCGCTCTTCCAAGGGGCATTTAAACGGTCTTGTTAAGCTTCTGCGACCTGCACATCTCTTCCAAGGGGCATTTAAACTGTCTTGGTAAGCTACTGCGACCTCCACCTCTCTTCCAAGGGGCATTTAAACCGTCTTGTTAAGCTACTGCGACAGCCACCGCTCTTCCAAGGGGCATTTAAAGGGTCTTGTTAAGCTACTGTCACCTGCACGTCTCTTGCAAGGGGCATTTAAACCGTCTTGGTAAGCTACTGCGACCTGCAAGCCTATTCCAAGGGGCATTTAAACCGTCTTGTTAAGCTACTGTGACCTGCACATCTCTTCCAAGGGGCATTTAAACCATCTTGTTAAGCTACTGCGACCTGCATGTCTTTTCCAAGGGGCATTTAAACCGTCTTGTTAAGCTACTGCGACCTGCATGTCTTTTCCAAGGGGCATTTAAACCATCTTGTTAAGCTACTGTGACCTGCATGTCTTTTCCAAGGGGCATTTAAACCGTCTTGTTAAGCTACTGTGACCTGCATGTCTTTTCCAAGGGGCATTTAAACCGTCTTGCTAAGCTACTGTGACCTCCACCGCTCTTCCAATGGGCATTTAAACCATCTTGTTAAGCTACTGCGACCTGCTCGTCTCTTCCTTGGGGCAGTTAAACCGCCTTGTTAAGCTACTGCTACCTGCACGTCTCTTGCAAGGGGCATTTAAACCGTCTTGTTAAGCTACTGCGACTTGCACGTCTCTTCCAAGGGGCATTTAAACTGTCTTGTTAAGCTACTTCGACCTCCACCTCTCTTCCAAGGGGCATTTAAACCGTCTTGTTAAGCTACTGCGACCTCGACCTCTCTTCCAAGGGGCATTTAAACCGTCTTGTTAAGCTACTGCGACCTGTACGTCTCTTCCAAGGGGCATTTAAACTGTCTTGTTAAGCTACTGCAACCTCCACCTCTCTTCCAAGGGGCATTTAAACCGTCTTGTTAAGCTACTGCGACCTGCACGTCTCATCCAAGGGGCATTTAAACCGTCTTGTTAAGCTACTGCGACCTGCACGTCTCTTCCAAGGGGCATTTAAACCGTCTTGTTATGCTATTGCGACATCCACATCTCTTCCAAGGGGCATTTAAACCGTCTTGTTAAGCTACTGCGACTTTCACCGCTCTTCCAAAGGGCATTTTAATCGTCTTGTTAAGCTACTGTGACCTGTACGTCTCTACCAAGGGGCATTTAAACCGTCTTGTTAAGCTACTTCGACCTCCACTGCTCTTCCAAGAGGCATTTAATCCACCTTGTTAAGCTACTGCGACCTGCACGTCTCTTCCAAGGGGCATTTAAACCGTCTTGTTAAGCTACTGCGACTTGCACGTCTCTTCAAAGGGGCATTTATACTGTCTTGTTAAGCTACTGCGACCTCTACCTCTCTTCCAAGGGGCATTTAAACCGTCTTGTTAAGCTACTGCGACCTGTACGTCTCTTCCAAGGGGCATTTAAACTGTCTTGTTAAGCTACTGCAACCTCCACCTCTCTTCCAAGGGGCATTTAAACCGTCTTGTTAAGCTACTGCGACTTGCACGTCTCATCCAAGGGGCATTTAAACCGTCTTGTTAAGCTACTGCGACCTGCACGTCTCTTCCAAGGGGCATTTAAACCGTCTTGTTATGCTATTGCTACATCCACATCTCTTCCAAGGGGCATTTAAACCGTCTTGTTAAGCTACTGCGACCTTCACCGCTCTTCCAAAGGGCATTTTAACCGTCTTGTTAAGCTACTGTGACCTGTACGTCTCTACCAAGGGGCATTTAAACCGTCTTGTTAAGCTACTGCGACCTCCACTGCTCTTCCAAGAGGCATTTAATCCACCTTGTTAAGCTACTGCGACCTGCACGTCTCTTCCAAGGGGCATTTAAACCGTCTTGTTAAGCTACTGCGACTTGCACGTCTCTTCAAAGGGGCATTTATACTGTCTTGTTAAGCTACTGCGACCTCCACCTCTCTTCCAAGGGGCATTTAAACCGTCTTGTTAAGCTACTGCGACCTGTACGTCTCTTCCAAGGGGCATTTAAACTGTCTTGTTAAGCTACTGCAACCTCCACCTCTCTTCCAAGGGGCATTTAAACCGTCTTGTTAAGCTACTGCGACCTGCACGTCTCATCCAAGGGGCATTTAAACCGTCTTGTTAAGCTACTGCGACCTGCACGTCTCTTCCAAGGGGCATTTAAACCGTCTTGTTATGCTATTGCGACATCCACATCTCTTCCAAGGGGCATTTAAACCGTCTTGTTAAGCTACTGCGACCTTCACCGCTCTTCCAAAGGGCATTTTACCCGTCTTGTTAAGCTACTGTGACCTGTACGTCTCTACCAAGGGGCATTTAAACCGTCTTGTTAAGCTACTGCGACCTCCACTGCTCTTCCAAGAGGCATTTAATCCACCTTGTTAAGCTACTGCGACCTGCACGTCTCTTCCAAGGGGCATTTAAACTGTCTTGTTAAGCTACTGCGACCTGTACGTCTCTTCCAAGGGGCATTTAAACCGTCTTGTTAAGCTACTGTGACCTGCACGTCTCTTCCAAGGGGCATTTAAACCATCTTGTTAAGCTACTGCGACCTGTACGTCTCTTCCAATGGGCATTTAAACCATCTTGTTAAGCTGCTGTGACCTGTATGTCTCTTCCAAGGGGCATTTAAACCGTCTTGTTAAGCTACTGCGACCTCCACCGCTCTTCCAAGGGGCATTTAAACCGTCTTGTTAAGCTACTGCGACCTGCACGTCTCTTCCAAGGGGCATTTAAACCGTCTTGGTAAGCTACTGCGACCTGCAAGCCTCTTCCAAGGGGCATTTAAACTGTCTTGTTAAGCTACTGCGACCTGCACATCTCTTCCAAGGTGCATTTATACCATTTTTTTAAGCTACTGCGACCTGCATGACTTTTCCAAGGGACATTTAAACCGTCTTGTTAAGCTACTGTGACCTCCACCGCTTTTCCAATGGGCATTTAAACCATCTTGTTAAGCTACTGCGACCTGCACGTCTCTTCCAAGGGGCATTTAAACCATCATGCTAAGCTACTGCGACCTGCAAGCCTCTTCTAAGGGGCATTTAAACCCTCTTGTTAAGCTACTACGACCTGCATGTCTCTTGCAAGCGGCATTTAGACCGTCTTGTTATGCTACTGCGACCTGCACGTCTCATCCAAGGGGCATTTAAACCTTCTTGTTAAGCTACTGCGACCTGCACGTCTCTTCCAAGGGGCATTTAAACCATCTTGTTAAGCTACTGCGACCAGCACGTCTCTTCCAAGGGGCATTTAAACTGTCTTGTTAAGCTACTTCGACCTCCACCTCTCTTCCAAGGGGCATTTAAACCGTCTTGTTAAGCTACTGCGACCTGCACGTCTCTTCCAAGGGGCATTTAAACCGTCTTGTTAAGCTACTGCTACCTGCACATCTCTTCCAAGGGGCATTTAAACCGTCTTGTTAAGCTACTGCGACCTGCAAGCCTCTTCCAAGGGGCATTTAAACCATCTTGTTAAGCTACTGCGACCTGCATGTCTTTTCCAAGGGGCATTTAAACCGTCTTGTTAAGCTACTGCGACCTGTACGTCTCTTCCAAGGGGCATTTAAACTGTCTTGTTAAGCTACTGCAACCTCCACCTCTCTTCCAATGGGCATTTAAACCGTCTTGTTAAGCTACTGCGACCTGCACGTCTCTTCCAACAGGCATTTAAACCGTCTTGTTAAGCTACTGCGACCTGCACGTCTCTTCCAAGGGGCATTTAAACCGTCTTGTTATGCTATTGCGACATCCACATCTCTTCCAAGGGGCATTTAAACCGTCTTGTTAAGCTACTGCGACCTTCACCGCTCTTCCAAGGGGCATTTAAACCGTCTTGTTAAGCTACTGCGACCTCCACTGCACTTCCAAGAGGCATTTAATCCACCTTGATAAGCTACTGCGACCTGCACGTCTCTTCCAAGGGGCATTTAAACTGTCTTGTTAAGCTACTGCGACCTGTACGTCTCTTCCAAGGGGCATTTAAACCGTCTTGTTAAGCTACTGCGACCTGCCCGTCTCTTCCAAGGGGCATTTAAACCATCTTGTTAAGCTACTGCGACCTGTACGTCTCTTCCAATGGGCATTTAAACCATCTTGTTAAGCTGCTGCAACCTGTATGTCTCTTCCAAAGGGCATTTAAACCGTCTTGTTAAGCTACTGCGACCTCCACCGCTCTTCCAAGGGGCATTTAAACCGTCTTGTTAAGCTACTGCGACCTGCACGTCTCTTCCAAGGGGCATTTAAACCGTCTTGGTAAGCTACTGCGACCTGCAAGCCTCTTCCAAGGGGCATTTAAACTGTCTTGTTAAGCTACTGCGACCTGCACATCTCTTCCAAGGGGCATTTATAGCATTTTTTTAAGCTACTGCGACCTGCATGACTTTTCCAAGGGACATTTAAACCGTCTTGTAAAGCTACTGTGACCTCCACCGTTCTTCCAATGGGCATTTAAACCATCTTGTTAAGCTACTGCGACCAGCACGTCTCTTCCAAGGGGCATTTAAACCATCATGCTACGCTACTGCGAACTGCAAGCCTCTTCTAAGGGGCATTTAAACCCTCCTGTTAAGCTACTACGACCTGCATGTCTCTTGCAAGCGGCATTTAAACCGTCTTGTTAGGCTACTGCAACCTGCACGTCTCTTCCAAGGGGCATTTAAACCATCTTGTTAAGCTACTGCGACCAGCACGTCTCTTCCAAGGGGCATTTAAACTGTCTTGTTAAGCTACTTCGACCTCCACCTCTCTTCCAAGTGGCATTTAAACCGTCTTGTTAAGCTACTGCGACCTGCACGTCTCTTCCAAGGGGCATTTAAACCGTCTTGTTAAGCTACTGCGACCTGCACATCTCTTCCAAGGGGCATTTAAACCGTCTTGTTAAGCTACTGCGACCTCCACTGCTCTTCCAAGGGGCATTTAATCCATCTTGTTAATCTACTACGACCTGCACATCTCTTCCAAGGGGCATTTAAACCGTCTTGTTAAGCTACTGCGACCTGCAAGCCACTTCCAAGGGGCATTTAAACCATCTTGTTAAGCTACTGCGACCTGCATGTCTTTTCCAAGAGGCATTTAAACCGTCTTTTTAAGCTACTGCGACCTCCACAGCTCTTCCAAGGGGCATTTAAACCATCTTGTTAAGCTACTGCGACCTGCACGTCTCTTCCAAGATGCATTTAAACAGTCTTGGCAAGCTACTGCGACCTGCAAGCCTCTTCCAAGGGGCATTTAAACCCTCTGGTTAAGCTACTGCGACCTGCACGTCTCTTGCAAGGGGCATTTAATCCGTCTTGTTAAGCTACTGCAACCTGCACGTCTCTTCCAAGGGGCATTTAAACCGTCTTGTTAAGCTACTGCAACCTGTACGTCTCTTCCAATGGGCATTTAAACCATCTTGTTAAGCTGCTGCGACCTGTATGTCTCTTCCAAGGGGCATTTAAACCGTTTTGTTAAGCTACTGCGACCTCCACCGCTCTTCCAAGGGGCATTTAAACCGTCTTGTTAAGCTACTGCGACCTGAACGTCTCTTCCAAGGGGCATTTAAACCGTCTTGTAAGCTACTGCGACCTGCAAGCCTCTTCCAAGGGGCATTTAAACTGTCTTGTTAAGCTACTGCGACCTGCACATCTCTTCCAAGGGGCATTTATACCATTTTTTTAAGCTACTGCGACCTGCATGACTTTTCCAAGGGACATTTAAAACGTCTTGTTAAGCTACTGTGACCTCCACCGCTCTTCCAATGGGCATTTAAACCATGTTGTTAAGCTACTGCGACCTGCACGTCTCTTCCAAGGGGCATTTAAACCGTCTTGTTAAGCTACTGCGACTTGCACGTCTCTTCAAAGGGGCATTTATACTGTCTTGTTAAGCTACTGCGACCTCCACCTCTCTTCCAAGGGGCATTTAAACCGTCTTGTTAAGCTACTGCGACCTGTACGTCTCTTCCAAGGGGCATTTAAACTGTCTTGTTAAGCTACTGCAACCTCCACCTCTCTTCCAAGGGGCATTTAAACCGTCTTGTTAAGCTACTGCGACCTGCACGTCTCATCCAAGGGGCATTTAAACCGTCTTGTTAAGCTACTGCGACCTGCACGTCTCTTCCAAGGGGCATTTAAACCGTCTTGTTATGCTATTGCGACATCCACATCTCTTCCAAGGGGCATTTAAACCGTCTTGTTAAGCTACTGCGACCTTCACCGCTCTTCCAAAGGGCATTTTAACCGTCTTGTTAAGCTACTGTGACCTGTACGTCTCTACCAAGGGGCATTTAAACCGTCTTGTTAAGCTACTGCGACCTCCACTGCTCTTCCAAGAGGCATTTAATCCACCTTGTTAAGCTACTGCGACCTGCACGTCTCTTCCAAGGGGCATTTAAACCGTCTTGTTAAGCTACTGCGACTTGCACGTCTCTTCAAAGGGGCATTTATACTGTCTTGTTAAGCTACTGCGACCTCCACCTCTCTTCCAAGGGGCATTTAAACCGTCTTGTTAAGCTACTGCGACCTGTACGTCTCTTCCAAGGGGCATTTAAACTGTCTTGTTAAGCTACTGCAACCTCCACCTCTCTTCCAAGGGGCATTTAAACTGTCTTGTTAAGCTACTGCGACCTGCACGTCTCATCCAAGGGGCATTTAAACCGTCTTGTTAAGCTACTGCGACCTGCACGTCTCTTCCAAGGGGCATTTAAACCGTCTTGTTATGCTATTGCGACATCCACATCTCTTCCAAGGGGCATTTAAACCGTCTTGTTAAGCTACTGCGACCTTCACCGCTCTTCCAAAGGGCATTTTACCCGTCTTGTTAAGCTACTGTGACCTGTACGTCTCTACCAAGGGGCATTTAAACCGTCTTGTTAAGCTACTGCGACCTCCACTGCTCTTCCAAGAGGCATTTAATCCACCTTGTTAAGCTACTGCGACCTGCACGTCTCTTCCAAGGGGCATTTAAACTGTCTTGTTAAGCTACTGCGACCTGTACGTCTCTTCCAAGGGGCATTTAAACCGTCTTGTTAAGCTACTGTGACCTGCACGTCTCTTCCAAGGGGCATTTAAACCATCTTGTTAAGCTACTGCGACCTGTACGTCTCTTCCAATGGGCATTTAAACCATCTTGTTAAGCTGCTGCGACCTGTATGTCTCTTCCAAGGGGCATTTAAACCGTCTTGTTAAGCTACTGCGACCTCCACCGCTCTTCCAAGGGGCATTTAAACCGTCTTGTTAAGCTACTGCGACCTGCACGTCTCTTCCAAGGGGCATTTAAACCGTCTTGGTAAGCTACTGCGACCTGCAAGCCTCTTCCAAGGGGCATTTAAACTGTCTTGTTAAGCTACTGCGACCTGCACATCTCTTCCAAGGTGCATTTATACCATTTTTTTACGCTACTGCGACCTGCATGACTTTTCCAAGGGACATTTAAACCGTCTTGTTAAGCTACTGTGACCTCCACCGCTTTTCCAATGGGCATTTAAACCATCTTGTTAAGCTACTGCGACCTGCACGTCTCTTCCAAGGGGCATTTAAACCATCATTCTAAGCTACTGCGACCTGCAAGCCTCTTCTAAGGGGCATTTAAACCCTCTTGTTAAGCTACTACGACCTGCATGTCTCTTGCAAGCGGCATTTAGACCGTCTTGTTATGCTACTGCGACCTGCACGTCTCTTCCAAGGGGCATTTAAACCTTCTTGTTAAGCTACTGCGACCTGCACATCTCTTCCAAGGGGCATTTAAACCATCTTGTTAAGCTACTGCGACCAGCACGTCTCTTCCAAGGGGCATTTAAACTGTCTTGTTAAGCTACTTCGACCTCCACCTCTCTTCCAAGGGGCATTTAAACCGTCTTGTTAAGCTACTGCGACCTGCACGTCTCTTCCAAGGGGCATTTAAACCGTCTTGTTAAGCTACTGCTACCTGCACATCTCTTCCAAGGGGCATTTAAACCGTCTTGTTAAGCTACTGCGACCTGCAAGCCTCTTCCAAGGGGCATTTAAACCATCTTGTTAAGCTACTGCGACCTGCATGTCTTTTCCAAGGGGCATTTAAACCGTCTTGTTAAGCTACTGCGACCTGTACGTCTCTTCCAAGGGGCATTTAAACTGTCTTGTTAAGCTACTGCAACCTCCACCTCTCTTCCAATGGGCATTTAAACCGTCTTGTTAAGCTACTGCGACCTGCACGTCTCTTCCAACGGGCATTTAATCCGTCTTGTTAAGCTACTGCGACCTGCACGTCTCTTCCAAGGGGCATTTAAACCGTCTTGTTATGCTATTGCGACATCCACATCTCTTCCAAGGGGCATTTAAACCGTCTTGTTAAGCTACTGCGACCTTCACCGCTCTTCCAAGGGGCATTTAAACCGTCTTGTTAAGCTACTGCGACCTCCACTGCACTTCCAAGAGGCATTTAATCCACCTTGATAAGCTACTGCGACCTGCACGTCTCTTCCAAGGGGCATTTAAACTGTCTTGTTAAGCTACTGCGACCTGTACGTCTCTTCCAAGGGGCATTTAAACCGTCTTGTTAAGCTACTGCGACATGCCCGTCTCTTCCAAGGGGCATTTAAACCATCTTGTTAAGCTACTGCGACCTGTACGTCTCTTCCAATGGGCATTTAAACCATCTTGTTAAGCTGCTGCAACCTGTATGTCTCTTCCAAAGGGCATTTAAACCGTCTTGTTAAGCTACTGCGACCTCCACCGCTCTTCCAAGGGGCATTTAAACCGTCTTGTTAAGCTACTGCGACCTGCACGTCTCTTCCAAGGGGCATTTAAACCGTCTTGGTAAGCTACTGCGACCTGCAAGCCTCTTCCAAGGGGCATTTACACTGTCTTGTTAAGCTACTGCGACCTGCACATCTCTTCCAAGGGGCATTTATACCATTTTTTTAAGCTACTGCGACCTGCATGACTTTTCCAAGGGACATTTAAACCGTCTTGTTAAGCTACTGTGACCTCCACCGTTCTTCCAATGGGCATTTAAACCATCTTGTTAAGCTACTGCGACCTGCACGTCTCTTCCAAGGGGCATTTAAACCATCATGCTACGCTACTGCGAACTGCAAGCCTCTTCTAAGGGGCATTTAAACCCTCCTGTTAAGCTACTACGACCTGCATGTCTCTTGCAAGCGGCATTTAAACCGTCTTGTTATGCTACTGCGACCTGCACGTCTCTTCCAAGGGGCATTTAAACCTTCTTGTTAGGCTACTGCAACCTGCACGTCTCTTCCAAGGGGCATTTAAACCATCTTGTTAAGCTACTGCGACCAGCACGTCTCTTCCAAGGGGCATTTAAACTGTCTTGTTAAGCTACTTCGACCTCCACCTCTCTTCCAAGTGGCATTTAAACCGTCTTGTTAAGCTACTGCGACCTGCACGTCTCTTCCAAGGGGCATTTAAACCGTCTTGTTAAGCTACTGCGACCTGCACATCTCTTCCAAGGGGCATTTAAACCGTCTTGTTAAGCTACTGCGACCTCCACTGCTCTTCCAAGGGGCATTTAATCCATCTTGTTAATCTACTACGACCTGCACATCTCTTTCAAGGGGCATTTAAACCGTCTTGTTAAGCTACTGCGACCTGCAAGCCACTTCCAAGGGGCATTTAAACCATCTTGTTAAGCTACTGCGACCTGCATGTCTTTTCCAAGAGGCATTTAAACCGTCTTTTTAAGCCACTGCGACCTCCACAGCTCTTCCAAGGGGCATTTAAACCATCTTGTTAAGCTACTGCGACCTGCACGTCTCTTCCAAGATGCATTTAAACAGTCTTGGCAAGCTACTGCGACCTGCAAGCCTCTTCCAAGAGGCATTTAAATCCTCTGGTTAAGCTACTGCGACCTGCACGTCTCTTGCAAGGGGCATTTAATCCGTCTTGTTAAGCTACTGCAACCTGCACGTCTCTTCCAAGGGGCATTTAAACCGTCTTGTTAAGCTACTGCAACCTGTACGTCTCTTCCAATGGGCATTTAAACCATCTTGTTAAGCTGCTGCGACCTGTATGTCTCTTCCAAGGGTCATTTAAACCGTTTTGTTAAGCTACTGCGACCTCCACCGCTCTTCCAAGGGGCATTTAAACCGTCTTGTTAAGCTACTGCGACCTGAACGTCTCTTCCAAGGGGCATTTAAACCGTCTTGGTAAGCTACTGCGACCTGCAAGCCTCTTCCAAGGGGCATTTAAACTGTCTTGTTAAGCTACTGCGACCTGCACATCTCTTCCAAGGGGCATTTATACCATTTTTTTAAGCTACTGCGACCTGCATGACTTTTCCAAGGGACATTTAAAACGTCTTGTTAAGCTACTGTGACCTCCACCGCTCTTCCAATGGGCATTTAAACCATGTTGTTAAGCTACTGCGACCTGCACGTCTCTTCCAAGGGGCATTTAAACCATCATGCTAAGCTACTGCGACCTGCAAGCCTCTTCTAAGGGGCATTTAAACCCTCTTGTTAAGCTACTACGACCTGCATGTCTCTTGCAAGCGGCATTTAAACCATCTTGTTATGCTACTGCGACCTGCACGTCTCTTCCAAGGGGCATTTAAACCTTCTTGTTAAGCTACTGCGACCTGCACGTCTCTTCCAAGGGGCATTTAAACCATCTTGTTAAGCTACTGCGACCAGCACGTCTCTTCCAAGGGGCATTTAAACTGTCTTGTTAAGATACTTCGACCTCCACCTCTCTTCCAAGGGGCATTTAAACCGTCTTGTTAAGCTACTGCGACCTGCACGTCTCTTCCAAGGGGCATTTAAACCGTCTTGTTAAGCTACTGCGAGCTGCACATCTCTTCCAAGGGGCATTTAAACCGTCTTGTTAAGCTACTGCGACCTCCACTGCTCTTCCAAGGGGCATTTAATCCATCTTGTTAATCTACTGCGACCTGCACATCTCTTCCAAGGGGCATTTAAACCGTCTTGTTAAGCTACTGCGACCTGCAAGCCTCTTCCAAGGGGCATTTAAACCATCTTGTTAAGCTACTGCGACCTGCATGTCTTTTCCAAGGGGCATTTAAACCGTCTTTTTAAGCAACTGCGACCTCCACCGCTCTTCCAAGGGGCATTTAAACCATCTTGTTAATCTACTGCGACCTGCACGTCTCTTCCAAGGGGCATTTAAACCATCTTGTTAAGCTACTGCGACATGCACATCTCTTCCAAGGGGCATTTAAACCGTCTTGTTAAGCTACTGCGACCTCCACTGCTCTTCCAAGGGCCATTTAATCCATCTTGTTAATCTACTGCGACCTGCACGTCTCTTCCAAGGGGCATTTAAACCGTCTTGTTAAGCTACTGCGAACTGAACATCTCTTCCAAGGGGCATTTAAACTCTCTTGTTAAGCTACTGCGACCTGCACTTCTCTTCCAAGGGGCATTTAAACCGTCTTGTTAAGCTACTGCGACCTGCAAGCCTCTTCCAAGGGGCTTTTAAACCATCTTGTTAAGCTACTGCGACCTGCATGTCTTTTCCAAGGGGCATTTAAATCGTCTTTTTAAGCTACTGCGACCTCCACCGCTCTTCCAAGGGGCATTTAAACCATCTTGTTAAGCTACTGCGACCTGCACCTCTCTACCAAGGGGCATTTAAACCATCTTGTTAAGCTACTGCGACCTGCACGTCTCTTCCAAGGGGCATTTAAACAATCATGCTAAGCTACTGCGACCTGCAAGCCTCTTCTAAGGGGCATTTAAACCCTCTTGTTAAGCTACTACGACCTGCATGTCTCTTGCAAGCGGCATTTAGACCGTCTTGTTATGCTACTGCGACCTGCACGTCTCTTCCAAGGGGCATTTAAACCTTCTTGTTAAGCTACTGCGACCTGCACGTCTCTTCCAAGGGGCATTTAAACCATCTTGTTAAGCTACTGCGACCAGCACGTCTCTTCCAAGGGGCATTTAAACTGTCTTGTTAAGCTACTTCGACCTCCACCTCTCTTCCAAGGGGCATTTAAACCGTCTTGTTAAGCTACTGCGACCTGCACGTCTCTTCCAAGGGGCATTTAAACCGTCTTGTTAAGCTACTGCTACCTGCACATCTCTTCCAAGGGGCATTTAAACCGTCTTGTTAAGCTACTGCGACCTGCATGTCTTTTCCAAGGGGCATTTAAACCGTCTTGTTAAGCTACTGCGACCTGTACGTCTCTTCCAAGGGGCATTTAAACTGTCTTGTTAAGCTACTGCAACCTCCACCTCTCTTCCAATGGGCATTTAAACCGTCTTGTTAAGCTACTGCGACCTGCACGTCTCTTCCAACGGGCATTTAATCCGTCTTGTTAAGCTACTGCGACCTGCACGTCTCTTCCAAGGGGCATTTAAACCGTCTTGTTATGCTATTGCGACATCCACATCTCTTCCAAGGGGCATTTAAACCGTCTTGTTAAGCTACTGCGACCTTCACCGCTCTTCCAAGGGGCATTTAAACCGTCTTGTTAAGCTACTGCGACCTCCACTGCACTTCCAAGAGGCATTTAATCCACCTTGATAAGCTACTGCGACCTGCACGTCTCTTCCAAGGGGCATTTAAACTGTCTTGTTAAGCTACTGCGACCTGTACGTCTCTTCCAAGGGGCATTTAAACCGTCTTGTTAAGCTACTGCGACATGCCCGTCTCTTCCAAGGGGCATTTAAACCATCTTGTTAAGCTACTGCGACCTGTACGTCTCTTCCAATGGGCATTTAAACCATCTTGTTAAGCTGCTGCAACCTGTATGTCTCTTCCAAAGGGCATTTAAACCGTCTTGTTAAGCTACTGCGACCTCCACCGCTCTTCCAAGGGGCATTTAAACCGTCTTGTTAAGCTACTGCGACCTGCACGTCTCTTCCAAGGGGCATTTAAACCGTCTTGGTAAGCTACTGCGACCTGCAAGCCTCTTCCAAGGGGCATTTAAACTGTCTTGTTAAGCTACTGCGACCTGCACATCTCTTCCAAGGGGCATTTATACCATTTTTTTAAGCTACTGCGACCTGCATGACTTTTCCAAGGGACATTTAAACCGTCTTGTTAAGCTACTGTGACCTCCACCGTTCTTCCAATGGGCATTTAAACCATCTTGTTAAGCTACTGCGACCTGCACGTCTCTTCCAAGGGGCATTTAAACCATCATGCTACGCTACTGCGAACTGCAAGCCTCTTCTAAGGGGCATTTAAACCCTCCTGTTAAGCTACTACGACCTGCATGTCTCTTGCAAGCGGCATTTAAACCGTCTTGTTATGCTACTGCGACCTGCACGTCTCTTCCAAGGGGCATTTAAACCTTCTTGTTAGGCTACTGCAACCTGCACGTCTCTTCCAAGGGTCATTTAAACCATCTTGTTAAGCTACTGCGACCAGCACGTCTCTTCCAAGGGGCATTTAAACTGTCTTGTTAAGCTACTTCGACCTCCACCTCTCTTCCAAGTGGCATTTAAACCGTCTTGTTAAGCTACTGCGACCTGCACGTCTCTTCCAAGGGGCATTTAAACCGTCTTGTTAAGCTACTGCGACCTGCACATCTCTTCCAAGGGGCATTTAAACCGTCTTGTTTAGCTACTGCGACCTCCACTGCTCTTCCAAGGGGCATTTAATCCATCTTGTTAATCTACTACGACCTGCACATCTCTTTCAAGGAGCATTTAAACCGTCTTGTTAAGCTACTGCGACCTGCAAGCCACTTCCAAGGGGCATTTAAACCATCTTGTTAAGCTACTGCGACCTGCATGTCTTTTCCAAGAGGCATTTAAACCGTCTTTTTAAGCCACTGCGACCTCCACAGCTCTTCCAAGGGGCATTTAAACCATCTTGTTAAGCTACTGCGACCTGCACGTCTCTTCCAAGATGCATTTAAACAGTCTTGGCAAGCTACTGCGACCTGCAAGCCTCTTCCAAGGGGCATTTAAATCCTCTGGTTAAGCTACTGCGACCTGCACGTCTCTTGCAAGGGGCATTTAATCCGTCTTGTTAAGCTACTGCAACCTGCACGTCTCTTCCAAGGGGCATTTAAACCGTCTTGTTAAGCTACTGCAACCTGTACGTCTCTTCCAATGGGCATTTAAACCATCTTGTTAAGCTGCTGCGACCTGTATGTCTCTTCCAAGGGTCATTTAAACCGTTTTGTTAAGCTACTGCGACCTCCACCGCTCTTCCAAGGGGCATTTAAACCGTCTTGTTAAGCTACTGCGACCTGAACGTCTCTTCCAAGGGGCATTTAAACCGTCTTGGTAAGCTACTGCGACCTGCAAGCCTCTTCCAAGGGGCATTTAAACTGTCTTGTTAAGCTACTGCGACCTGCACATCTCTTCCAAGGGGCATTTATACCATTTTTTTAAGCTACTGCGACCTGCATGACTTTTCCAAGGGACATTTAAAACGTCTTGTTAAGCTACTGTGACCTCCACCGCTCTTCCAATGGGCATTTAAACCATGTTGTTAAGCTACTGCGACCTGCACGTCTCTTCCAAGGGGCATTTAAACCATCATGCTAAGCTACTGCGACCTGCAAGCCTCTTCTAAGGGGCATTTAAACCCTCTTGTTAAGCTACTACGACCTGCATGTCTCTTGCAAGCGGCATTTAAACCATCTTGTTATGCTACTGCGACCTGCACGTCTCTTCCAAGGGGCATTTAAACCTTCTTGTTAAGCTACTGCGACCTGCACGTCTCTTCCAAGGGGCATTTAAACCATCTTGTTAAGCTACTGCGACCAGCACGTCTCTTCCAAGGGGCATTTAAACTGTCTTGTTAAGATACTTCGACCTCCACCTCTCTTCCAAGGGGCATTTAAACCGTCTTGTTAAGCTACTGCGACCTGCACGTCTCTTCCAAGGGGCATTTAAACCGTCTTGTTAAGCTACTGCGAGCTGCACATCTCTTCCAAGGGGCATTTAAACCGTCTTGTTAAGATACTGCGACCTCCACTGCTCTTCCAAGGGGCATTTAATCCATCTTGTTAATCTACTGCGACCTGCACATCTCTTCCAAGGGGCATTTAAACCGTCTTGTTAAGCTACTGCGACCTGCAAGCCTCTTCCAAGGGGCATTTAAACCATCTTGTTAAGCTACTGCGACCTGCATGTCTTTTCCAAGGGGCATTTAAACCGTCTTTTTAAGCAACTGCGACCTCCACCGCTCTTCCAAGGAGCATTTAAACCATCTTGTTAATCTACTGCGACCTGCACGTCTCTTCCAAGGGGCATTTAAACCATCTTGTTAAGCTACTGCGACATGCACATCTCTTCCAAGGGGCATTTAAACCGTCTTGTTAAGCTACTGCGACCTCCACTGCTCTTCCAAGGGCCATTTAATCCATCTTGTTAATCTACTGCGACCTGCACGTCTCTTCCAAGGGGCATTTAAACCGTCTTGTTAAGCTACTGCGAACTGAACATCTCTTCCAAGGGGCATTTAAACTCTCTTGTTAAGCTACTGCGACCTGCACTTCTCTTCCAAGGGGCATTTAAACCGTCTTGTTAAGCTACTGCGACCTGCAAGCCTCTTCCAAGGGGCTTTTAAACCATCTTGTTAAGCTACTGCGACCTGCATGTCTTTTCCAAGGGGCATTTAAATCGTCTTTTTAAGCTACTGCGACCTACACCGCTCTTCCAAGGGGCATTTAAACCATCTTGTTAAGCTACTGCGACCTGCACCTCTCTACCAAGGGGCATTTAAACCGTCTTGCTAAGCTACTGCGACCTGCACGTCTCTTCCAAGGGGCATTTAAACCATCTTTTTAAGCTACTGCGACCTGCACGTCGCTTCCAAGGGGCATTTAAACCGTCTTGTTAAGCTACTGCGACCTGCACATCTCTTCCAAGGGGCAATTTAACCGTCTTGTTAAGCTACTGCAACCTCCACTGCTCTTCCAAGGGGCATTTAATCCATTTTATTAATCTACTGCGACCTGCACGTCTCTTCCAAGGGGCATTTAAACCGTCTTGTTAAGCTACTGCGAACTGCACGTCTCTTCCAAGGTGCAATTAAACTGTCTTGTTAAGCTACTGCGACCTGCACTTCTCTTCCAAGGGGCATTTAAACCGTCTTGTTAAGCTACTGTAACATGCACGTCTCTTCCAAGGGGCATTTAAACCATCTTGTTAAGCTACTGCGACCTGTACGTCTCTTCAATGGGCATTTAAACCGTCTTGTTAAGCTGCTGCGACCTGTAGGTCTCTTCCAAGGGGCATTTAAACCATCTTGTTAAGCTACCGCGACCTCGACGTCTCTTCCAAGGGGCATTTAAACCGTCTTGTTATGCTACTGCGACCTGCACGTCTCTTCCAAGGGGCATTTAAACTGTCTTGTTAAGCTACTGCGACCTCCACCTCTCTTCCAAGGGGCATTTAATCCATCTTGTTAATCTACTGCGACCTGCACATCTCTTCCAAGGGGCATTTAAACCGTCTTGTTAAGCTACTGCGACCTGCAAGCCACTTCCAAGGGGCATTTAAACCATCTTGTTAAGCTACTGCGACCTGCATGTCTTTTCCAAGAGGCATTTAAACCGTCTTTTTAAGCTACTGCGACCTCCACAGCTCTTCCAAGGGGCATTTAAACCGTCTTGTTAAGCTACTGCGACCTGCACGTCTCTTCCAAGGGGCATTTAAACCATCTTGTTAAGCTACTGCGACCTGTACGTCTCTTCCAATGGGCATTTAAACCATCTTGTTAAGCTGCTGCGACCTGTATGTCTCTTCCAAGGGGCATTTAAACCGTTTTGTTAAGCTACTGCGACCTCCACCGCTCTTCCAAGGGGCATTTAAACCGTCTTGTTAAGCTACTGCGACCTGAACGTCTCTTCCAAGGGGCATTTAAACCGTCTTGGTAAGCTACTGCGACCTGCAAGCCTCTTCCAAGGGGCATTTAAACTGTCTTGTTAAGCTACTGCGACCTGCACATCTCTTCCAAGGGGCATTTATACCATTTTTTTAAGCTACTGCGACCTGCATGACTTTTCCAAGGGACATTTAAAACGTCTTGTTAAGCTACTGTGACCTCCACCGCTCTTCCAATGGGCATTTAAACCATGTTGTTAAGCTACTGCGACCTGCACGTCTCTTCCAAGGGGCATTTAAACCATAATGCTAAGCTACTGCGACCTGCAAGCCTCTTCTAAGGGGCATTTAAACCCTCTTGTTAAGCTACTACGACCTGCATGTCTCTTGCAAGCGGCATTTAAACCATCTTGTTATGCTACTGCGACCTGCACGTCTCTTCCAAGGGGCATTTAAACCTTCTTGTTAAGCTACTGCGACCTGCACGTTTCTTCCAAGGGGCATTTAAACCATCTTGTTAAGCTACTGCGACCAGCACGTCTCTTCCAAGGGGCATTTAAACTGTCTTGTTAAGCTACTTCGACCTCCACCTCTCTTCCAAGGGGCATTTAAACCGTCTTGTTAAGCTACTGCGACCTGCACGTCTCTTCCAAGGGGCATTTAAACCGTCTTGTTAAGCTACTGCGAGCTGCACATCTCTTCCAAGGGGCATTTAAACCGTCTTGTTAAGCTACTGCGACCTCCACTGCTCTTCCAAGGGGCATTTAATCCATCTTGTTAATCTACTGCGACCTGCACATCTCTTCCAAGGGGCATTTAAACCGTCTTGTTAAGCTACTGCGACCTGCAAGCCTCTTCCAAGGGGCATTTAAACCATCTTGTTAAGCTACTGCGACCTGCATGTCTTTTCCAAGGGGCATTTAAACCGTCTTTTTAAGCAACTGCGACCTCCACCGCTCTTCCAAGGGGCATTTAAACCATCTTGTTAATCTACTGCGACCTGCACGTCTCTTCCAAGGGGCATTTAAACCGTCTTGTTAAGCTACTGCGACATGCACATCTCTTCCAAGGGGCATTTAAACCGTCTTGTTAAGCTACTGCGACCTCCACTGCTCTTCCAAGGGCCATTTAATCCATCTTGTTAATCTACTGCGACCTGCACGTCTCTTCCAAGGGGCATTTAAACCGTCTTGTTAAGCTACTGCGAACTGAACATCTCTTCCAAGGGGCATTTAAACTCTCTTGTTAAGCTACTGCGACCTGCACTTCTCTTCCAAGGGGCATTTAAACCGTCTTGTTAAGCTACTGCGACCTGCAAGCCTCTTCCAAGGGGCTTTTAAACCATCTTGTTAAACTACTGCGACCTGCATGTCTTTTCCAAGGGGCATTTAAATCGTCTTTTTAAGCTACTGCGACCTCCACCGCTCTTCCAAGGGGCATTTAAACCATCTTGTTAAGCTACTGCGACCTGCACGTCTCTTCCAAGGGGCATTTAAACCGTCTTGGTAAGCTACTGCGACCTGCAAGCCTCTTCTAAGGGGCATTTAAACCCTCTGGTTAAGCTACTGCGACCTGCACGTCTCTTGCAAGGGGCATTTAAACCGTCTTGTTAAGCTACTGCAACCTGCACGTCTCTTCCAAGGGGCATTTAAACCGTCTTGTTAAGCTACTGCGACCTGCACGTCTCTTCCAATAGGCATTTAAGCGGTCTTGTTAAGCTACTGCGACCTCCACCTCCCTTCCAAGGGGCATTTAAACCGTCTTGTTAAGCTACTGCGACCTGCACGTCTCTTACAAGGGGCATTTAAACCGTCTTGTTAAGCTACTGCGACCTGGACGTCTCTTCCAAGGGGCATTTAAACCCTCTTGTTAAGCTACTGCGACCTCCACCGCTCTTCCAAGGGCATTTAAACGGTCTTGTTAAGCTACTGCGACCTGCACATCTCTTCCAAGGGGCATTTAAACTGTCTTGGTAAGCTACTGCGACCTCCACCTCTCTTCCAAGGGGCATTTAAACCGTCTTTTTAAGCTACTGCGACATCCACCCCTCTTCCAAGGGGCATTTAAAGGGTCTTGTTAAGATACTGCGACCTGCACGTCTCTTCCAAGGGGCATTTAAACCGTCTAGGTAAGCTACTGCGACCTGCACATCTCTTCCATGGTGCATTTAAACCATCTTGTTAAGCTACTGCGAACTGCATGTCTTTTACAAGGGGCATTTAAACCGTCTTATTAAGCTACTGCGACCTGCATGTCTTTTCCAAGGGGCATTTAAACCGTTTTGTTAAGCTACTGTGACCTGCATGTCTTTTCCAAGGGGCATTTAAACCGTCTTGTTAAGCTACTGTGACCTCCACCTCTCTTCCAATGGGCATTTAAACCATCTTGTTAAGCTACTGTGACCTGCATGTCTTTTCCAAGGGGCATTTAAACCGTCTTGTTAAGCTACTGCGAGCTGCACATCTCTTCCAAGGGGCATTTAAACCGTCTTGTTAAGCTACTGCGACCTCCACTGCTCTTCCAAGGGGCATTTAATCCATCTTGTTAATCTACTGCGACCTGCACATCTCTTCCAAGGGGCATTTAAACCGTCTTGTTAAGCTACTGCGACCTGCAAGCCTCTTCCAAGGGGCATTTAAACCATTTTGTTAAGCTACTGCGACCTGCATGTCTTTTCCAAGGGGCATTTAAACCGTCTTTTTAAGCAACTGCGAACTGAACATCTCTTCCAAGGGGCATTTAAGCTCTCTTGTTAAGCTACTGCGACCTGCACTTCTCTTCCAAGGGGCATTTAAACCGTCTTGTTAAGCTATTGCGACCTGCAAGCCTCTTCCAAGGGGCTTTTAAACCATCTTGTTAAGCTACTGCGACCTGCATGTCTTTTCCAAGGGGCATTTAAATCGTCTTTTTAAGCTACTGCGACCTCCACCGCTCTTCCAAGGGGCATTTAAACCATCTTGTTAAGCTACTGCGACCTGCACGTCTCTTCCAAGGGGCATTTAAACCGTCTTGGTAAGCTACTGCGACCTGCAAGCCTCTTCTAAGGGGCATTTAAACCCTCTGGTTAAGCTACTGCGACCTGCACGTCTCTTGCAAGGGGCATTTAAACCGTCTTGTTAAGCTACTGCAACCTGCACGTCTCTTCCAATAGGCATTTAAGCGGTCTTGTTAGGCTACTGCGACCTGCACGTCTCTTCCAAGGGGCATTTAAACTGTCTTGTTAAGCTACTGCGACCTGCACCTCTCTACCAAGGGGCATTTAAACCGTCTTGCTAAGCTACTGCGACCTGCACGTCTCTTCCAAGGGGCATTTAAACCATCTTTTTAAGCTACTGCGACCTGCACGTCGCTTCCAAGGGGCATTTAATCCGTCTTGTTAAGCTACTGCGACCTGCACATCTCTTCCAAGGGGCATTTAAACCGTCTTGTTAAGCTACTGCGACCTCCACTGCTCTTCCAAGGGGCATTTAATCCATTTTATTAATCTACTGCGACCTGCACGTCTCTTCCAAGGGGCATTTAAACCGTCTTGTTAAGCTACTGCGAACTGCACGTCTCTTCCAAGGTGCAATTAAACTGTCTTGTTAAGCTACTGCGACCTGCACTTCACTTCCAAGGGGCATTTAAACCGTCTTGTTAAGCTACTGTAACATGCACGTCTCTTCCAAGGGGCATTTAAACCATCTTGTTAAGCTACTGCGACCTGTACGTCTCTTCAATGGACATTTAAACCGTCTTGTTAAGCTGCTGCTACCTGTAGGTCTCTTCCAAGGGGCATTTAAACCGTCTTGTTAAGCTACCGCGACCTCGACGTCTCTTCCAAGGGGCATTTAAACCGTCTTGTTATGCTACTGCGACCTGCACGTCTCTTCCAAGGGGCATTTAAACTGTCTTGTTAAGCTACTGCGACCTCCACCTCTCTTCCAAGGGGCATTTAATCCATCTTGTTAATCTACTGCGACCTGCACATCTCTTCCAAGGGGCATTTAAACCGTCTTTTTAAGCTACTGCGACCTCCACAGCTCTTCCAAGGGGCATTTAAACCATCTTGTTAAGCTACTGCGACCTGCACGTCTCTTCCAAGATGCATTTAAACAGTCTTGGCAAGCTACTGCGACCTGCAAGCCTCTTCCAAGGGGCATTTAAACCCTCTGGTTAAGCTACTGCGACCTGCACGTCTCTTGCAAGGGGCATTTAATCCGTCTTGTTAAGCTACTGCAACCTGCACGTCTCTTCCAAGGGGCATTTAAACCGTCTTGTTAAGCTACTGCGACCTGCACGTCTCTTCCAAGGGGCATTTAAACCGTTTTGTTAAGCTACTGCGACCTCCACCGCTCTTCCAAGGGGCATTTAAACCGTCTTTTTAAGCTACTGCGACCTGAACTTCTCTTCCAAGGGGCATTTAAACCGTCTTGGTAAGCTACTGCGACCTGCAAGCCTCTTCCAAGGGGCATTTAAACTGTCTTGTTAAGCTACTGCGACCTGCACATCTCTTCCAAGGGGCATTTATACCATTTTTTTAAGCTACTGCGACCTGCATGACTTTTCCAAGGGACATTTAAACCGTCTTGTTAAGCTACTGTGACCTCCACCGTTCTTCCAATGGGCATTTAAACCATCTTGTTAAGCTACTGCGACCTGCACGTCTCTTCCAAGGGGCATTTAAACCATCATGCTACGCTACTGCGAACTGCAAGCCTCTTCTAAGGGGCATTTAAACCCTCCTGTTAAGCTACTACGACCTGCATGTCTCTTGCAAGCGGCATTTAAACCGTCTTGTTATGCTACTGCGACCTGCACGTCTCTTCCAAGGGGCATTTAAACCTTCTTGTTAGGCTACTGCAACCTGCACGTCTCTTCCAAGGGGCATTTAAACCATCTTGTTAAGCTACTGCGACCAGCACGTCTCTTCCAAGGGGCATTTAAACTGTCTTGTTAAGCTACTTCGACCTCCACCTCTCTTCCAAGTGGCATTTAAACCGTCTTGTTAAGCTACTGCGACCTGCACGTCTCTTCCAAGGGGCATTTAAACCGTCTTGTTAAGCTACTGCGACCTGCACATCTCTTCCAAGGGGCATTTAAACCGTCTTGTTTAGCTACTGCGACCTCCACTGCTCTTCCAAGGGGCATTTAATCCATCTTGTTAATCTACTACGACCTGCACATCTCTTTCAAGGAGCATTTAAACCGTCTTGTTAAGCTACTGCGACCTGCAAGCCACTTCCAAGGGGCATTTAAACCATCTTGTTAAGCTACTGCGACCTGCATGTCTTTTCCAAGAGGCATTTAAACCGTCTTTTTAAGCCACTGCGACCTCCACAGCTCTTCCAAGGGGCATTTAAACCATCTTGTTAAGCTACTGCGACCTGCACGTCTCTTCCAAGATGCATTTAAACAGTCTTGGCAAGCTACTGCGACCTGCAAGCCTCTTCCAAGGGGCATTTAAATCCTCTGGTTAAGCTACTGCGACCTGCACGTCTCTTGCAAGGGGCATTTAATCCGTCTTGTTAAGCTACTGCAACCTGCACGTCTCTTCCAAGGGGCATTTAAACCGTCTTGTTAAGCTACTGCAACCTGTACGTCTCTTCCAATGGGCATTTAAACCATCTTGTTAAGCTGCTGCGACCTGTATGTCTCTTCCAAGGGTCATTTAAACCGTTTTGTTAAGCTACTGCGACCTCCACCGCTCTTCCAAGGGGCATTTAAACCGTCTTGTTAAGCTACTGCGACCTGAACGTCTCTTCCAAGGGGCATTTAAACCGTCTTGGTAAGCTACTGCGACCTGCAAGCCTCTTCCAAGGGGCATTTAAACTGTCTTGTTAAGCTACTGCGACCTGCACATCTCTTCCAAGGGGCATTTATACCATTTTTTTAAGCTACTGCGACCTGCATGACTTTTCCAAGGGACATTTAAAACGTCTTGTTAAGCTACTGTGACCTCCACCGCTCTTCCAATGGGCATTTAAACCATGTTGTTAAGCTACTGCGACCTGCACGTCTCTTCCAAGGGGCATTTAAACCATCATGCTAAGCTACTGCGACCTGCAAGCCTCTTCTAAGGGGCATTTAAACCCTCTTGTTAAGCTACTACGACCTGCATGTCTCTTGCAAGCGGCATTTAAACCATCTTGTTATGCTACTGCGACCTGCACGTCTCTTCCAAGGGGCATTTAAACCTTCTTGTTAAGCTACTGCGACCTGCACGTCTCTTCCAAGGGGCATTTAAACCATCTTGTTAAGCTACTGCGACCAGCACGTCTCTTCCAAGGGGCATTTAAACTGTCTTGTTAAGATACTTCGACCTCCACCTCTCTTCCAAGAGGCATTTAAACCGTCTTGTTAAGCTACTGCGACCTGCACGTCTCTTCCAAGGGGCATTTAAACCGT
The DNA here is from genome assembly GCF_046119375.1 of Phyllobates terribilis. Taxonomy (NCBI): domain Eukaryota; kingdom Metazoa; phylum Chordata; class Amphibia; order Anura; family Dendrobatidae; genus Phyllobates; species Phyllobates terribilis. Next base: position 652,957,787 of record NW_027362761.1, read on the forward strand.
CTTGTTAAGCTACTGCGAGCTGCACATCTCTTCCAAGGGGCATTTAAACCGTCTTGTTAAGATACTGCGACCTCCACTGCTCTTCCAAGGGGCATTTAATCCATCTTGTTAATCTACTGCGACCTGCACATCTCTTCCAAGGGGCATTTAAACCGTCTTGTTAAGCTACTGCGACCTGCAAGCCTCTTCCAAGGGGCATTTAAACCATCTTGTTAAGCTACTGCGACCTGCATGTCTTTTCCAAGGGGCATTTAAACCGTCTTTTTAAGCAACTGCGACCTCCACCGCTCTTCCAAGGAGCATTTAAACCATCTTGTTAATCTACTGCGACCTGCACGTCTCTTCCAAGGGGCATTTAAACCATCTTGTTAAGCTACTGCGACATGCACATCTCTTCCAAGGGGCATTTAAACCGTCTTGTTAAGCTACTGCGACCTCCACTGCTCTTCCAAGGGCCATTTAATCCATCTTGTTAATCTACTGCGACCTGCACGTCTCTTCCAAGGGGCATTTAAACCGTCTTGTTAAGCTACTGCGAACTGAACATCTCTTCCAAGGGGCATTTAAACTCTCTTGTTAAGCTACTGCGACCTGCACTTCTCTTCCAAGGGGCATTTAAACCGTCTTGTTAAGCTACTGCGACCTGCAAGCCTCTTCCAAGGGGCTTTTAAACCATCTTGTTAAGCTACTGCGACCTGCATGTCTTTTCCAAGGGGCATTTAAATCGTCTTTTTAAGCTACTGCGACCTACACCGCTCTTCCAAGGGGCATTTAAACCATCTTGTTAAGCTACTGCGACCTGCACCTCTCTACCAAGGGGCATTTAAACCGTCTTGCTAAGCTACTGCGACCTGCACGTCTCTTCCAAGGGGCATTTAAACCATCTTTTTAAGCTACTGCGACCTGCACGTCGCTTCCAAGGGGCATTTAAACCGTCTTGTTAAGCTACTGCGACCTGCACATCTCTTCCAAGGGGCAATTTAACCGTCTTGTTAAGCTACTGCAACCTCCACTGCTCTTCCAAGGGGCATTTAATCCATTTTATTAATCTACTGCGACCTGCACGTCTCTTCCAAGGGGCATTTAAACCGTCTTGTTAAGCTACTGCGAACTGCACGTCTCTTCCAAGGTGCAATTAAACTGTCTTGTTAAGCTACTGCGACCTGCACTTCTCTTCCAAGGGGCATTTAAACCGTCTTGTTAAGCTACTGTAACATGCACGTCTCTTCCAAGGGGCATTTAAACCATCTTGTTAAGCTACTGCGACCTGTACGTCTCTTCAATGGGCATTTAAACCGTCTTGTTAAGCTGCTGCGACCTGTAGGTCTCTTCCAAGGGGCATTTAAACCATCTTGTTAAGCTACCGCGACCTCGACGTCTCTTCCAAGGGGCATTTAAACCGTCTTGTTATGCTACTGCGACCTGCACGTCTCTTCCAAGGGGCATTTAAACTGTCTTGTTAAGCTACTGCGACCTCCACCTCTCTTCCAAGGGGCATTTAATCCATCTTGTTAATCTACTGCGACCTGCACATCTCTTCCAAGGGGCATTTAAACCGTCTTGTTAAGCTACTGCGACCTGCAAGCCACTTCCAAGGGGCATTTAAACCATCTTGTTAAGCTACTGCGACCTGCATGTCTTTTCCAAGAGGCATTTAAACCGTCTTTTTAAGCTACTGCGACCTCCACAGCTCTTCCAAGGGGCATTTAAACCGTCTTGTTAAGCTACTGCGACCTGCACGTCTCTTCCAAGGGGCATTTAAACCATCTTGTTAAGCTACTGCGACCTGTACGTCTCTTCCAATGGGCATTTAAACCATCTTGTTAAGCTGCTGCGACCTGTATGTCTCTTCCAAGGGGCATTTAAACCGTTTTGTTAAGCTACTGCGACCTCCACCGCTCTTCCAAGGGGCATTTAAACCGTCTTGTTAAGCTACTGCGACCTGAACGTCTCTTCCAAGGGGCATTTAAACCGTCTTGGTAAGCTACTGCGACCTGCAAGCCTCTTCCAAGGGGCATTTAAACTGTCTTGTTAAGCTACTGCGACCTGCACATCTCTTCCAAGGGGCATTTATACCATTTTTTTAAGCTACTGCGACCTGCATGACTTTTCCAAGGGACATTTAAAACGTCTTGTTAAGCTACTGTGACCTCCACCGCTCTTCCAATGGGCATTTAAACCATGTTGTTAAGCTACTGCGACCTGCACGTCTCTTCCAAGGGGCATTTAAACCATAATGCTAAGCTACTGCGACCTGCAAGCCTCTTCTAAGGGGCATTTAAACCCTCTTGTTAAGCTACTACGACCTGCATGTCTCTTGCAAGCGGCATTTAAACCATCTTGTTATGCTACTGCGACCTGCACGTCTCTTCCAAGGGGCATTTAAACCTTCTTGTTAAGCTACTGCGACCTGCACGTTTCTTCCAAGGGGCATTTAAACCATCTTGTTAAGCTACTGCGACCAGCACGTCTCTTCCAAGGGGCATTTAAACTGTCTTGTTAAGCTACTTCGACCTCCACCTCTCTTCCAAGGGGCATTTAAACCGTCTTGTTAAGCTACTGCGACCTGCACGTCTCTTCCAAGGGGCATTTAAACCGTCTTGTTAAGCTACTGCGAGCTGCACATCTCTTCCAAGGGGCATTTAAACCGTCTTGTTAAGCTACTGCGACCTCCACTGCTCTTCCAAGGGGCATTTAATCCATCTTGTTAATCTACTGCGACCTGCACATCTCTTCCAAGGGGCATTTAAACCGTCTTGTTAAGCTACTGCGACCTGCAAGCCTCTTCCAAGGGGCATTTAAACCATCTTGTTAAGCTACTGCGACCTGCATGTCTTTTCCAAGGGGCATTTAAACCGTCTTTTTAAGCAACTGCGACCTCCACCGCTCTTCCAAGGGGCATTTAAACCATCTTGTTAATCTACTGCGACCTGCACGTCTCTTCCAAGGGGCATTTAAACCGTCTTGTTAAGCTACTGCGACATGCACATCTCTTCCAAGGGGCATTTAAACCGTCTTGTTAAGCTACTGCGACCTCCACTGCTCTTCCAAGGGCCATTTAATCCATCTTGTTAATCTACTGCGACCTGCACGTCTCTTCCAAGGGGCATTTAAACCGTCTTGTTAAGCTACTGCGAACTGAACATCTCTTCCAAGGGGCATTTAAACTCTCTTGTTAAGCTACTGCGACCTGCACTTCTCTTCCAAGGGGCATTTAAACCGTCTTGTTAAGCTACTGCGACCTGCAAGCCTCTTCCAAGGGGCTTTTAAACCATCTTGTTAAACTACTGCGACCTGCATGTCTTTTCCAAGGGGCATTTAAATCGTCTTTTTAAGCTACTGCGACCTCCACCGCTCTTCCAAGGGGCATTTAAACCATCTTGTTAAGCTACTGCGACCTGCACGTCTCTTCCAAGGGGCATTTAAACCGTCTTGGTAAGCTACTGCGACCTGCAAGCCTCTTCTAAGGGGCATTTAAACCCTCTGGTTAAGCTACTGCGACCTGCACGTCTCTTGCAAGGGGCATTTAAACCGTCTTGTTAAGCTACTGCAACCTGCACGTCTCTTCCAAGGGGCATTTAAACCGTCTTGTTAAGCTACTGCGACCTGCACGTCTCTTCCAATAGGCATTTAAGCGGTCTTGTTAAGCTACTGCGACCTCCACCTCCCTTCCAAGGGGCATTTAAACCGTCTTGTTAAGCTACTGCGACCTGCACGTCTCTTACAAGGGGCATTTAAACCGTCTTGTTAAGCTACTGCGACCTGGACGTCTCTTCCAAGGGGCATTTAAACCCTCTTGTTAAGCTACTGCGACCTCCACCGCTCTTCCAAGGGCATTTAAACGGTCTTGTTAAGCTACTGCGACCTGCACATCTCTTCCAAGGGGCATTTAAACTGTCTTGGTAAGCTACTGCGACCTCCACCTCTCTTCCAAGGGGCATTTAAACCGTCTTTTTAAGCTACTGCGACATCCACCCCTCTTCCAAGGGGCATTTAAAGGGTCTTGTTAAGATACTGCGACCTGCACGTCTCTTCCAAGGGGCATTTAAACCGTCTAGGTAAGCTACTGCGACCTGCACATCTCTTCCATGGTGCATTTAAACCATCTTGTTAAGCTACTGCGAACTGCATGTCTTTTACAAGGGGCATTTAAACCGTCTTATTAAGCTACTGCGACCTGCATGTCTTTTCCAAGGGGCATTTAAACCGTTTTGTTAAGCTACTGTGACCTGCATGTCTTTTCCAAGGGGCATTTAAACCGTCTTGTTAAGCTACTGTGACCTCCACCTCTCTTCCAATGGGCATTTAAACCATCTTGTTAAGCTACTGTGACCTGCATGTCTTTTCCAAGGGGCATTTAAACCGTCTTGTTAAGCTACTGCGAGCTGCACATCTCTTCCAAGGGGCATTTAAACCGTCTTGTTAAGCTACTGCGACCTCCACTGCTCTTCCAAGGGGCATTTAATCCATCTTGTTAATCTACTGCGACCTGCACATCTCTTCCAAGGGGCATTTAAACCGTCTTGTTAAGCTACTGCGACCTGCAAGCCTCTTCCAAGGGGCATTTAAACCATTTTGTTAAGCTACTGCGACCTGCATGTCTTTTCCAAGGGGCATTTAAACCGTCTTTTTAAGCAACTGCGAACTGAACATCTCTTCCAAGGGGCATTTAAGCTCTCTTGTTAAGCTACTGCGACCTGCACTTCTCTTCCAAGGGGCATTTAAACCGTCTTGTTAAGCTATTGCGACCTGCAAGCCTCTTCCAAGGGGCTTTTAAACCATCTTGTTAAGCTACTGCGACCTGCATGTCTTTTCCAAGGGGCATTTAAATCGTCTTTTTAAGCTACTGCGACCTCCACCGCTCTTCCAAGGGGCATTTAAACCATCTTGTTAAGCTACTGCGACCTGCACGTCTCTTCCAAGGGGCATTTAAACCGTCTTGGTAAGCTACTGCGACCTGCAAGCCTCTTCTAAGGGGCATTTAAACCCTCTGGTTAAGCTACTGCGACCTGCACGTCTCTTGCAAGGGGCATTTAAACCGTCTTGTTAAGCTACTGCAACCTGCACGTCTCTTCCAATAGGCATTTAAGCGGTCTTGTTAGGCTACTGCGACCTGCACGTCTCTTCCAAGGGGCATTTAAACTGTCTTGTTAAGCTACTGCGACCTGCACCTCTCTACCAAGGGGCATTTAAACCGTCTTGCTAAGCTACTGCGACCTGCACGTCTCTTCCAAGGGGCATTTAAACCATCTTTTTAAGCTACTGCGACCTGCACGTCGCTTCCAAGGGGCATTTAATCCGTCTTGTTAAGCTACTGCGACCTGCACATCTCTTCCAAGGGGCATTTAAACCGTCTTGTTAAGCTACTGCGACCTCCACTGCTCTTCCAAGGGGCATTTAATCCATTTTATTAATCTACTGCGACCTGCACGTCTCTTCCAAGGGGCATTTAAACCGTCTTGTTAAGCTACTGCGAACTGCACGTCTCTTCCAAGGTGCAATTAAACTGTCTTGTTAAGCTACTGCGACCTGCACTTCACTTCCAAGGGGCATTTAAACCGTCTTGTTAAGCTACTGTAACATGCACGTCTCTTCCAAGGGGCATTTAAACCATCTTGTTAAGCTACTGCGACCTGTACGTCTCTTCAATGGACATTTAAACCGTCTTGTTAAGCTGCTGCTACCTGTAGGTCTCTTCCAAGGGGCATTTAAACCGTCTTGTTAAGCTACCGCGACCTCGACGTCTCTTCCAAGGGGCATTTAAACCGTCTTGTTATGCTACTGCGACCTGCACGTCTCTTCCAAGGGGCATTTAAACTGTCTTGTTAAGCTACTGCGACCTCCACCTCTCTTCCAAGGGGCATTTAATCCATCTTGTTAATCTACTGCGACCTGCACATCTCTTCCAAGGGGCATTTAAACCGTCTTTTTAAGCTACTGCGACCTCCACAGCTCTTCCAAGGGGCATTTAAACCATCTTGTTAAGCTACTGCGACCTGCACGTCTCTTCCAAGATGCATTTAAACAGTCTTGGCAAGCTACTGCGACCTGCAAGCCTCTTCCAAGGGGCATTTAAACCCTCTGGTTAAGCTACTGCGACCTGCACGTCTCTTGCAAGGGGCATTTAATCCGTCTTGTTAAGCTACTGCAACCTGCACGTCTCTTCCAAGGGGCATTTAAACCGTCTTGTTAAGCTACTGCGACCTGCACGTCTCTTCCAAGGGGCATTTAAACCGTTTTATTAAGCTACTGCGACCTCCACCGCTCTTCCAAGGGGCATTTAAACCGTCTTTTTAAGCTACTGCGACCTGAACTTCTCTTCCAAGGGGCATTTAAACCGTCTTGGTAAGCTACTGCGACCTGCAAGCCTCTTCCAAGGGGCATTTAAACTGTCTTGTTAAGCTACTGCGACATGCACATCTCTTCCAAGGGGCATTTATACCATTTTTTTAAGCTACTGCGACCTGCATGACTTTTCCAAGGGACATTTAAAACGTCTTGTTAAGCTACTGTGACCTCCACCGCTCTTCCAATGGGCATTTAAACCATGTTGTTAAGCTACTGCGACCTGTACGTCTCTTCCAAGGGGCATTTAAACCATCATGCTAAGCTACTGCGACCTGCAAGCCTCTTCTAAGGGGCATTTAAACCCTCTTGTTAAGCTACTACGACCTGCATGTCTCTTGCAAGCGGCATTTAAACCATCTTGTTATGCTACTGCGACCTGCACGTCTCTTCCAAGGGGCATTTAAACCTTCTTGTTAAGCTACTGCGACCTGCACGTCTCTTCCAAGGGGCATTTAAACCATCTTGTTAAGCTACTGCGACCAGCACGTCTCTTCCAAGGGGCATTTAAACTGTCTTGTTAAGCTACTTCGACCTCCACCGCTCTTCCAAGGGGCATTTAAACCATCTTGTTAAGCTACTGCGACCTGCACGTCTCTTCCAAGGGGCATTTAAACCATCTTGTTAAGCTACTGCGAGCTGCACATCTCTTCCAAGGGGCATTTAAACCGTCTTGTTAAGCTACTGCGACCTCCACTGCTCTTCCAAGGGGCATTTAATCCATCTTGTTAATCTACTGCGACCTGCACATCTCTTCCAAGGGGCATTTAAACCGTCTTGTTAAGCTACTGCGACCTGCAAGCCTCTTCCAAGGGGCATTTAAACCATCTTGTTAAGCTACTGCGACCTGCATGTCTTTTCCAAGGGGCATTTAAACCGTCTTTTTAAGCAACTGCGACCTCCACCGCTCTTCCAAGGGGCATTTAAACCATCTTGTTAATCTACTGCGACCTGCACGTCTCTTCCAAGGGGCATTTAAACCGTCTTGTTAAACTACTGCGACATGCACATCTCTTCCAAGGGGCATTTAAACCGTCTTGTTAAGCTACTGCGACCTCCACTGCTCTTCCAAGGGCCATTTAATGCATCTTGTTAATCTACTGCGACCTGCACGTCTCTTCCAAGGGGCATTTAAACCGTCTTGTTAAGCTACTGCGAACTGAACATCTCTTCCAAGGGGCATTTAAACTCTCTTGTTAAGCTACTGCGACCTGCTCTTCTCTTCCAAGGGGCATTTAAACCGTCTTGTTAAGCTACTGCGACCTGCAAGCCTCTTCCAAGGGGCTTTTAAACCATCTTGTTAAGCTACTGGGACCTGCATGTCTTTTCCAAGGGGCATTTAAATCGTCTTTTTAAGCTACTGCGACCTCCACCGCTCTTCCAAGGGGCATTTAAACCATCTTGTTAAGCTACTGCGACCTGCACGTCTCTTCCAAGGGGCATTTAAACCGTCTTGGTAAGCTACTGCGACCTGCAAGCCTCTTCTAAGGGGCATTTAAACCCTCTGGTTAAGCTACTGCGACCTGCACGTCTCTTGCAAGGGGCATTTAAACCGTCTTGTTAAGCTACTGCAACCTGCACGTCTCTTCCAAGGGGCATTTAAACCGTCTTGTTAAGCTACTGCGACCTGCACGTCTCTTCCAATAGGCATTTAAGCGGTCTTGTTAGGCTACTGCGACCTGCACGTCTCTTCCAAGGGGCATTTAAACTGTCTTGTTAAGCTACTGCGACCTGCACCTCTCTACCAAGGGGCATTTAAAGCGTCATGCTAAGCTACTGCGACCTGCACGTCTCTTCCAAGGGGCATTTAAACCATCTTTTTAAGCTAATGCGACCTGCACGTCGCTTCCAAGGGGCATTTAAACCGTCTTGTTATGCTATTGCGACATCCACATCTCTTCCAAGGGGCATTTAAACCGTCTTGTTAAGCTCCTTCGACCTTCACCGCTCTTCCAAAGGACATTTTAACCGTTTTGTAAAGCTACTGTGACCTGCACGTCTCTACCAAGGGGCATTTAAACCATCTTGTTAAGCTACTGCGACCTCCACTGCTCTTCCAAGAGGCATTTAATCCGCCTTGTTAAGCTACTGCGACCTGCACGTCTCTTCCAAGGGGCATTTAAACCGTCTTGTTAAGCTACTGCGAACTGCACGTCTCTTCCAAGGGGCATTTAAACTGTCTTGTTAAGCTACTTCGACCTGTACGTCTCTTCCAAGGGGCATTTAAACCGTCTTGTTAAGCTACTGCGACCTGCACGTCTCTTCCAAGGGGCTTTTAAACCGTCTTGTTAAGCTACTGCGACCTGCACCTCTTTTCCAAGGGGCATTTAAACCGTCTTGTAAAGCTACTGCGACCTGCACGTCTCTTCCAAGGGGCATTTAAACTGTCTTGTTAAGCTACTGCGACCTTCACTGCTCTTCCAAAGGGCATTTTAAGCGTCTTGATAAGCTACTGTGACCTGCAAGTCTCTACCAAGGGGCATTTAAACCGTCTTGTTAATCTACTGCGACCTGCACGTCTCTTCCAAGGGGCATTTAATCCGTCTTGTTAAGCTACTGCGACCTGCACATCTCTTCCAAGTGGCATTTAAACCGTTTTGTTAAGCTACTGCGACCTGCACGTCTCTGCCAAGGGGCATTTAAACCGTCTTGTTAAGCTACTGCGACCTGTACGTCTCTTCCAAGTGGCATTTAAATCGTCTTGTTAAGCTACTGTGACCTGCACGTCTCTTCCAAGGGGCATTTAAACCATCTTGTTAACCTACTGCGACCTGTACGTCTCTTCCAATGGGCATTTAAACCGTCTTGTTAAGCTGCTGCGACCTGTACGTCTCTTCCAAGGGGCATTTAAACCGTCTTGTTAAGCTACTGCGACCTGCATGTCTATTCCAAGGGGCATTTAAACTGTCTTGGTAAGCTACTGCGACCACCACCTCCCTTCCAAGGGGCATTTAAACCGTCTTGTTAAGCTACTGCGACCTGCACGTCTCTTACAAGGGGCATTTAAACCGTCTTGATAAGCAACTGCGACCTGCACGTCTCTTCCAAGGGGCATTTAAACCGTCTTGTTAAGATACTGCGACCTGCAAACCTCTTCGAAGAGGCATTTAAACCATCTTGTTAAGCTACTGCGACCTGCACATCTCTTCCAAGGGGCATTTAAACCATCTTGTTATGCTACTGCGACCTGCATGTCTTTTCCAAGGGGCATATAAACCATCTTGTTAAGCTACTGTGACCTGCATGTCTTTTCTAAGGGGCATTTAAACCGTCTTGCTAAGCTACTGTGACCTCCACCTCTCTTCCAATGGGCATTTAAACTGTCTTGTTAAGCTACTGCGACCTGCACGTCTCTTCCAAGGGGCATTTAAACCGTCTTGTTAAGCTACTGCGACCTGCACGTCTCTTCCAAGGGGCATTTAAACCGTCTTGTTAAGCTACTGCGACCTGCACCTCTCTTCCAAGGGGCATTTAAACAGTCTTGCTAAGCTACTGCGACCTGCACGTCTCTTCCAAGGGGCATTTAAACAGTCTTGTTAAGCTACTGCGACCTGCACATCTCTTCCAAGGGGCATTTAAACCGTCTTGTTAAGCTACTGTGACCTCCACTGCTCTTCCAAGGAGCATTTAATCCATCTTGTTAATCTACTGCGACCTGCACGTCTCTTCCAAGGGGCATTTAAACCGTCTTGTTAAGCTACTGCGACCTGCACATCTCTTCCAAGGGGCATTTAAACCATCTTGTTAAGCTACTGCGACCTGCATGTCTTTTCCAAGGGGCATTTAAACTGTCTTGTTAAGCTACTACGACCTGCATGTATTTTCCAAGGGGCACTTAAACCGTCTTGTTAAGCTACTGTGACCTGCATGTCTTTTCCAAGGGGCATTTAAACCGTCTTGTTAAGCTACTGTGACCTGCACGTCTGTTCCAAGGGGCATTTTAACCATGTTGTTAAGCTACTGTGACCTGCATGTCTGTTCCAAGGGGCATTTAAACCGTCTTGTTAAGCTACTGTGACCTCCACCGCTCTTCCAATGGGCATTTAAACCATCTTGTTAAGCTACTGCAACCTGCTCGTCTCTTCCTTGGCGCATTTAAACCGTCTTGTTAAGCTATTGCGACTTGCACGTCTCTTGCAAGGGGCATTTAAACAATCTTGTTAAGCTACTGCGACCTGCACGTCTCTTCCAAGGGGCATGTGCACCGTCTTGTTAAGCTACTGCGACCTGCACGTCTCTTCCAAGGGGCATTTAAACCGTCTTGTTAAGCTACTGCGACCTGTACGTCTCTTGCAAGGGGCATTTAAACCGTCTTGTTAAGCTACTGCGACCTGCACGTCTCTTCCAAGGGGCATTTAAACCATCTTGTTAAGCTACTGCGACCTGCACGTCTCTTCCAAGGGGCATTTAAACCGTCTTGTTAAGCTACTGCGACCTGCACCTCTCTTCCAAGGGGCATTTAAACAGTCTTGCTAAGCTACTGCGACCTGCACATCTCTTCCAAGGGGCATTTAAACCGTCTTGTTAAGCTACTGCGACCTGCACGTCTCTTCCAAGGGGCATTTAAACCGTCTTGTTAAGCCACTGCGACCTGCACATCTCGTCCAAGGGGCATTTAAACCATCTTGTTAAGCTACTGTGACCTCCACTGCTCTTCCAAGGGGCATTTAATCCATCTTGTTAATCTACTGCGACCTGCACGTCTCTTCCAAGGAGCATTTAAACCGTCTTGTTAAGCTACTGCCACCTACACATCTCTTCCAAGAGGCATTTAAACTATCTTGTTAAGCTACTGCGACCTGCGTGTCTTTTCCAAGGGGCATTTAAACCGTCTTGTTAAGCTACTGCGACCTGCATGTCTTTTCCAAGGGGCATTTAAACCGTCTTGTTAAGCTACTGTGACCTGCATGTCTTTTCCAAGGGGCATTTAAACCGTCTTGTTAAGCTACTGTGACCTCCACCTCTCTTCCAATGGCATTTAAACCATGTTGTTAAGTTACTGTGACCTGCATGTCTGTTCCAAGGGGCATTTAAACCGTCTTGTTAAGCTACTGTGACCTCCACCGCTCTTCCAATGGGCATTTAAACCATCTTGTTAAGCTACTGCGACCTGCTCGTCTCTTCCTTGGTGCATTTAAACCGTCTTGTTAAGCTATTGCGACTTGCACGTCTCTTGCAAGGGGCATTTAAACCGTCTGGTTAAGCTACTGCGACCTGCACGTCTCTTCCAAGGGGCATGTAAACCGTCTTGTTAAGCTACTGTGACCTGCACGTCTGTTCCAAGGGGCATTTTAACCATGTTGTTAAGCTACTGTGACCTGCATGTCTGTTCCAAGGGGCATTTAAACCGTCTTGTTAAGCTACTGTGACCTCCACCGCTCTTCCAATGGGCATTTAAACCATCTTGTTAAGCTACTGCAACCTGCTCGTCTCTTCCTTGGCGCATTTAAACCGTCTTGTTAAGCTATTGCGACTTGCACGTCTCTTGCAAGGGGCATTTAAACAATCTTGTTAAGCTACTGCGACCTGCACGTCTCTTCCAAGGGGCATGTGCACCGTCTTGTTAAGCTACTGCGACCTGCACGTCTCTTCCAAGGGGCATTTAAACCGTCTTGTTAAGCTACTGCGACCTGTACGTCTCTTGCAAGGGGCATTTAAACCGTCTTGTTAAGCTACTGCGACCTGCACGTCTCTTCCAAGGGGCATTTAAACCATCTTGTTAAGCTACTGCGACCTGCACGTCTCTTCCAAGGGGCATTTAAACCGTCTTGTTAAGCTACTGCGACCTGCACCTCTCTTCCAAGGGGCATTTAAACAGTCTTGCTAAGCTACTGCGACCTGCACATCTCTTCCAAGGGGCATTTAAACCGTCTTGTTAAGCTACTGCGACCTGCACGTCTCTTCCAAGGGGCATTTAAACCGTCTTGTTAAGCCACTGCGACCTGCACATCTCGTCCAAGGGGCATTTAAACCATCTTGTTAAGCTACTGTGACCTCCACTGCTCTTCCAAGGGGCATTTAATCCATCTTGTTAATCTACTGCGACCTGCACGTCTCTTCCAAGGAGCATTTAAACCGTCTTGTTAAGCTACTGCCACCTACACATCTCTTCCAAGAGGCATTTAAACTATCTTGTTAAGCTACTGCGACCTGCGTGTCTTTTCCAAGGGGCATTTAAACCGTCTTGTTAAGCTACTGCGACCTGCATGTCTTTTCCAAGGGGCATTTAAACCGTCTTGTTAAGCTACTGTGACCTGCATGTCTTTTCCAAGGGGCATTTAAACCGTCTTGTTAAGCTACTGTGACCTCCACCTCTCTTCCAATGGCATTTAAACCATGTTGTTAAGTTACTGTGACCTGCATGTCTGTTCCAAGGGGCATTTAAACCGTCTTGTTAAGCTACTGTGACCTCCACCGCTCTTCCAATGGGCATTTAAACCATCTTGTTAAGCTACTGCGACCTGCTCGTCTCTTCCTTGGTGCATTTAAACCGTCTTGTTAAGCTATTGCGACTTGCACGTCTCTTGCAAGGGGCATTTAAACCGTCTGGTTAAGCTACTGCGACCTGCACGTCTCTTCCAAGGGGCATGTAAACCGTCTTGTTAAGCTACTGCGACCTGCACGTCTCTTCCAAGGGGCATTTAAACCGTCTTGTTAAGCTACTGCGACCTGCACGTCTCTTCCAAGGGGCATTTAAACCGTCTTGTTAAGCTACTGCGACCTCCACCTCTCTTCCAATGGGCATTTAAACCGTCTTGTTAAGCTACTGCGACCTGCACGTCTCTACCAAGGGGCATTTAAACTGTCTTTGTTAAGCTACTGCGACCTGCACCTCTCTTTCAAGGGGCATTTAAACCGTCTTGCTAAGCTACTGCGACCTGCACGTCTCTTCCAAGGGGCATTTAAACCGTCTTGTTAAGCTACTGCGACCTGCACGTCTCTTCCACGGGGCATTTAAACCGTCTTGTTAAGCTACTGCGACCTGCACATCTCTTCCAAGGGGCATTTAAACCGTCTTGTTAAGCTAATGCGACCTCCACTGCTCTTCCAAGGGGCATTTAATCCATCTTGTTAATCTACTGCGACCTGCACGTCTCTTCCAAGGGGCATTTAAACCATCTTGTTAAGCTAGTGCGACCTGTACGTCTCTTCAATGGGCATTTAAACCGTCTTGTTAAGCTGCTGCGACCTGTATGTCTCTTCCAAGGGGCATTTAAACCGTCTTGTTAAGCTACTGCGACCTGGACGTCTCTTCCAAGGGGCATTTAAACCGTCTTGTTAAGCTACTGCGACCTGCACGTCTCTTCCAAGGGCCATTTAAACCGTCTTGTTAAGCTACTGCGACCTGCACGTCTCTTCCAAGGGGCATTTAAACCGTCTTGTTAAGCTACTGCGACCTGCACGTCTCTTCCACGGGGCATTTAAACCGTCTTGTTAAGCTACTGCGACCTGCACATCTCTTTCAAGGGGCATTTAAACCGTCTTGTTAAGCTACTGCGACCTCCACTGCTCTTCCAAGGGGCATTTAATCCATCTTGTTAATCTACTGCGACCTGCACGTCTCTTCCAAGGGGCATTTAAACCATCTTGTTAAGCTACTGCGACCTGCACGCCTCTTCCACGGGGCATTTAAACCGTCTTGTTAAGCTACTGCGACCTGCACATCTCTTCCAAGGGTCATTTAAACCGTCTTGTTAAGCTACTGCGACCTCCACTGCTCTTCCGAGGGGCATTTAATCCATCTTGTTAATCTACTGCGACCTGCACGTCTCTTCCAAGGGGCATTTAAACCGTCTTGTTAAGCTACTGCGAACTGCACGTCTCTTCCAAGGGGCAATTAAACTGTCTTGTTAAGATACTGCGACCTGCACTTCTCTTCCAAGGGGCATTTAAACCGTCTTGTTAAGCTACTGCGACATGCACGTCTCTTCCAAGGGGCATTTAAACCATCTTGTTAAGCTACTGCGACCTGTACGTCTCTTCAATGGGCATTTAAACCGTCTTGTTAAGCTGCTGCGACCTGTATGTCTCTTCCAAGGGGCATTTAAACCGTCTTGTTAAGCTACTGCGACCTGGACGTCTCTTCCACGGGGCATTTAAACCGTCTTTTTAAGCTACTGCGACCTGCACGTCTCTTCCAAGGGCCATTTAAACCGTCTTGTTAAGCTACTGCGACCTGGACGTCTCTTCCAAGGGGCATTTAAACCGTCTTGTTAAGCTACTGCGACCGGCATGACTCTTCCAAGGGGCATTTAAACCGTCTTGTAAAGCTACTGCGACCTGGACGTCTCTTCCAAGGGGCATTTAAACCGTCTTGTTAAGCTACTGCGACCGGCATGACTCTTCCAAGGGGCATTTAAACCGTCTTGTTAAGCTACTGCGACCTTCACTGATCTTCCAAAGGGCATTTTAAGCGTCTTGTTAAGCTACTGTGACCTGCACGTCTCTACCAAGGGGCATTTAAACCGTCTTGTTAATCTACTGCGACCTCCACTGCTCTTCCAAGGGGCAATAAAGTCGTCTTGTTAAGCTACTGCGACCTGCACGTCTCTTCCAAGGGGCATTTAAACCGTCTTGTTAAGCTACTGCGAACTGCACGTCTCTTCCAATGGGCATTTAAACTGTCTTGTTAAGCTACTGTGACCTGCACGTCTCTTCCAAGGGCCATTTAAACCGTCTTGTTAAGCTACTGTGACCTGCACTTCTCTTCCAAGGGGCATTTAAACCATCTTTTTAAGCTACTGCGACCTGTACGTCTCTTCCAATAGGCATTTAAACCGTCTTGTTAAGCTCCTGCGACCTCAATGTCTCTTCCAAGGGGCATTTAAACCGTCTTGTTAAGCTACTGCGACCTCCACCTCTCTTTCAAGGGGCATTTAAACGGTCTTGTTAAGCTACTGCGACCTGCACGTCTCTTCCAAGGGTCATTTCAACTGTCTTTTTTAAGCTACTGCGACCTCCACCTCTCTTCCAAGGGGCATATAAACCGTCTTGTTAAGCAACTGCGACCTGCACGTCTCTTACAAGGGGCATTTAAACCGTCTTGTTAAGCTACTGCGACCTGCACGTCTCTTCCAAGGGGCATTTAAACCGTCTTGTTAAGCTACTGCGACATGCACATCTCTTCCAAGGGGCATTTAAACCGTCTTGTTAAGCTACTGCGACCTCCACCGCACTTCCAAGGGGCATTTAAACGGTCTTGTTAAGCTACTGCGACCTGCACATCTCTTCCAAGGGGCATTTAAACTGTCTTGGTAAGCTATTGCGACCTCCACCTCTCTTCCAAGGGGCATTTAAACCGTCTTGTTAAGCTACTGCGACATCCACCGCTCTTCCATGGGGCATTTAAAGGGTCTTGTTAAGCTACTGTGACATGCACGTCTCTTCCAAGGGGCATTTAAACCGTCTTGGTAAGCTACTGCGACCTGCAAGCCTCTTCCAAGGGGCATTTAAACCGTCTTGTTAAGCTACTGCGACCTGCATGTCTCTTCAAAGGGGCATTTAAACCGTCTTGTTAAGCTACTGTGACCTCCACCGCTCTTCCAATGGACATTTAAACCATCTTGTTAAGCTACTGTGACCTGCTCGTCTCTTCCTTGGGGCATTTAAACCGTCTTGTTAAGCTACTGCGACCTGCACGTCTCTTGCAAGGGGCATTTAAACCGTCTTGTTAAGCTACTGCGACCTGCACGTCTCTTCCAAGGGGCATGTAAACCGTCTTGTTAAGCTACTGCGACCTGCACGTCTCTTCCGAGGGGCATATAAACGGTCTTGTTAAGCTAATGAGACCTGCACGTCTCTTCAAAGGGGCATTTAAACTGTATTGTTAAGCTACTGCGACCTCCACCTCTCTTCCAAGGGGCATTTAAACCATCTTGTTAAGCTACTGCGACCTGCACGTCTCTTCCAAGGGGCATTTAAACTGTCTTGTTAAGCTACTGCGACCTCCACCTCTCTTTCAAGGGGCATTTAAACCATCTTGTTAAGCTACTGCGACCTGCACGTCTCTTCCCCGGGGCATTTAAACCGTCTTGTTAAGCTACTGCGACCTGCACATCTCTTCCAAGGGGCATTTAAACCGTCTTGTTAAGCTACTGCGACCTCCACTGCTCTTTCAAGGGGCATTTAATCCATCTTGTTAATCTACTGCGACCTGCACGTCTCTTCCAAGGGGCATTTAAACCATCTTGTTAAGCTACTGCGACCTGCACGCCTCTTCCACGGGGCATTTAAACCGTCTTGTTAAGCTACTGCGACCTGCACATCTCTTCCAAGGGGCATTTAAACCGTCTTGTTAAGCTACTGCGACCTGTACGTCTTTTCCAATAGGCATTTAAACCGTCTTGTTAAGCTCCTGCGACCTCAATGTCTCTTCCAAGGGGCATTTAAACCGTCTTGTTAAGCTACTGCGACCTCCACCTCTCTTTCAAGGGGCATTTAAACGGTCTTGTTAAGCTACTGCGACCTGCACGTCTCTTCCAAGGGTCATTTCAACTGTCTTTTTTAAGCTACTGCGACCTCCACCTCTCTTCCAAGGGGCATATAAACCGTCTTGTTAAGCAACTGCGACCTGCACGTCTATTACAAGGGGCATTTAAACCGTCTTGTTAAGCTACTGCGACCTGCACGTCTCTTCCAAGGGGCATTTAAACCGTCTTGTTAAGCTACTGCGACATGCACATCTCTTCCAAGGGGCATTTAAACCGTCTTGTTAAGCTACTGCGACCTCCACCGCACTTCCAAGGGGCATTTAAACGGTCTTGTTAAGCTACTGCGACCTGCACATCTCTTCCAAGGGGCATTTAAACTGTCTTGGTAAGCTATTGCGACCTCCACCTCTCTTCCAAGGGGCATTTAAACCGTCTTGTTAAGCTACTGCGACATCCACCGCTCTTCCATGGGGCATTTAAAGGGTCTTGTTAAGCTACTGTGACATGCACGTCTCTTCCAAGGGGCATTTAAACCGTCTTGTTAAGCTACTGCGACCTGCATGTCTCTTCAAAGGGGCATTTAAACCGTCTTGTTAACCTACTGTGACCTCCACCGCTCTTCCAATGGACATTTAAACCATCTTGTTAAGCTACTGTGACCTGCTCGTCTCTTCCTTGGGGCATTTAAACCGTCTTGTTAAGCTCCTGCGACCTCAATGTCTATTCCAAGGGGCATTTAAACCGTCTTGTTAAGCTACTGCGACCTCCACCTCTCTTTCAAGGGGCATTTAAACGGTCTTGTTAAGCTACTGCGACCTGCACGTCTCTTCCAAGGGTCATTTCAACTGTCTTTTTTAAGCTACTGCGACCTCCACCTCTCTTCCAAGGGGCATATAAACCGTCTTGTTAAGCAACTGCGACCTGCACGTTTCTTACAAGGGGCATTTAAACCGTCTTGTTAAGCTACTGCGACCTGCACGTCTCTTCCAAGGGGCATTTAAACCGTCTTGTTAAGCTACTGCGACATGCACATCTCTTCCAAGGGGCATTTAAACCGTCTTGTTAAGCTACTGCGACCTCCACCGCACTTCCAAGGGGCATTTAAACGGTCTTGTTAAGCTACTGCGACCTGCACATCTCTTCCAAGGGGCATTTAAACTGTCTTGGTAAGCTATTGCGACCTCCACCTCTCTTCCAAGGGGCATTTAAACCGTCTTCTTAAGCTACTGCGACATCCACCGCTCTTCCATGGGGCATTTAAAGGGTCTTGTTAAGCTACTGTGACATGCACGTCTCTTCCAAGGGGCATTTAAACCGTCTTGGTAAGCTACTGCGACCTGCAAGCCTCTTCCAAGGGGCATTTAAACCGTCTTGTTAAGCTACTGCGACCTGCATGTCTCTTCAAAGGGGCATTTAAACCGTCTTGTTAAGCTACTGTGACCTCCACCGCTCTTCCAATGGACATTTAAACCATCTTGTTAAGCTACTGTGACCTGCTCGTCTCTTCCTTGGGGCATTTAAACCGTCTTGTTAAGCTACTGCGACCTGCACGTCTCTTGCAAGGGGCATTTAAACCGTCTTGTTAAGCTACTGCGACCTGCACGTCTCTTCCAAGGGGCATGTAAACCGTCTTGTTAAGCTAATGAGACCTGCACGTCTCTTCAAAGGGGCATTTAAACTGTATTGTTAAGCTACTGCGACCTCCACCTCTCTTCCAAGGGGCATTTAAACCATCTTGTTAAGCTACTGCGACCTGCACGTCTCTTCCAAGGGGCATTTAAACTGTCTTGTTAAGCTACTGCGACCTCCACCTCTCTTTCAAGGGGCATTTAAACCATCTTGTTAAGCTACTGCGACCTGCACGTCTCTTCCCCGGGGCATTTAAACCGTCTTGTTAAGCTACTGCGACCTGCACATCTCTTCCAAGGGGCATTTAAACCGTCTTGTTAAGCTACTGCGACCTCCACTGCTCTTCCAAGGGGCATTTAATCCATCTTGTTAATCTACTGCGACCTGCACGTCTCTTCCAAGGGGCATTTAAACCATCTTGTTAAGCTACTGCGACCTGCACGCCTCTTCCACGGGGCATTTATACCGTCTTGTTAAGCTACTGCGACCTGCACATCTCTTCCAAGGGGCATTTAAACCGTCTTGTTAAGCTACTGCGACCTGTACGTCTCTTCCAATAGGCATTTAAACCGTCTTGTTAAGCTCCTGCGACCTCAATGTCTCTTCCAAGGGGCATTTAAACCGTCTTGTTAAGCTACTGCGACCTCCACCTCTCTTTCAAGGGGCATTTAAACGGTCTTGTTAAGCTACTGCGACCTGCACGTCTCTTCCAAGGGTCATTTCAACTGTCTTTTTTAAGCTACTGCGACCTCCACCTCTCTTCCAAGGGGTATATAAACCGTCTTGTTAAGCAACTGAGACCTGCACGTCTCTTACAAGGGGCATTTAAACTGTCTTGTTAAGCTACTGCGACCTGCACGTCTCTTCCAAGGGGCATTTAAACCGTCTTGTTAAGCTACTGCGACATGCACATCTCTTCCAAGGGGCATTTAAACCGTCTTGTTAAGCTACTGCGACCTCCACCGCACTTCCAAGGGGCATTTAAACGGTCTTGTTAAGCTACTGCGACCTGCACATCTCTTCCAAGGGGCATTTAAACTGTCTTGGTAAGCTATTGCGACCTCCACCTCTCTTCCAAGGGGCATTTAAACCGTCTTGCTAAGCTGCTGTGACCTCCACCGCTCTTCCAATGGGCATTTAAACCATCTTGTTAAGCTACTGCGACCTGCTCGTCTCTTCCTTGGGGCATTTAAACCGTCTTGTTAAGCTACTTCGACCTTCACCGCTCTTCCAAAGGGCAGTTTAACCGTCTTGTTAAGCTACTGTGACCTGCACGTCTCTACCAAGGGGCATTTAAACCGTCCTGTTAAGCTACTGCGACCTCCACTGCTCTTCCAAGAGGCATTTAATCCGCCTTCTTAAGCTACTGCGACCTGCACGTCTCTTCCAAGGGGCACTTAAACTGTCTTGTTAAGCTGCTGCGTCCTGTACGTCTCTTCCAAGGGGCATTTAAACCGTCTTGTTAAGCTACTGCGACCTCCACCTCTCTTCCAAGTGGCATTTAAACCGTCTTGTTAAGCTACTGCGACCTGCACGTCTCTTCCAAGGGGCATTTAAACTGTCTTGTTAAGCTACTGCGACCTCCACCTCTCTTCCAAGGGGCATTTAAACCGTCTTGTTAAGCTACTGCGACCTGCACGTCTCTTCCAAGGGGCATTTAAACCGTCTTGTTAAGCTACTTCGACCTGCACGTCTCTTCCAAGGGGCATTTAAACCGTCTTGTTATGCTATTGCGACATCCACATCTCTTCCAAGGGGCATTTAATCCGTCTTGTTAAGCTACTGCGACCTTCACCGCTCTTCCAAAGGGCAGTTTAACCGTCTTGTTAAGCTACTGTGACCTGCACGTCTCTACCAAGGGGCATTTAAACCGTCTTGCTAAGCTACTGCGACCTCCACTGCTCTTCCAAGAGGCATTTAATCCGCCTTCTTAAGCTACTGCGACCTGCACGTCTCTTCCAAGGGGCATTTAAACTGTCTTGTTAAGCTACTGCGACCTGTACGTCTCTTCCAAGGGGCATTTAAACCGTCTTGTTAAGCTACTGCGACCTGCACGTCTCTTCTAAGAGGCATTTAAACCATCTTGTTAAGCTACTGCGACCTGTACGTCTCTTCCAATGGGCATTTAAACCATCTTGTTAAGCTGCTCCGACCTGTATGTCTCTTCCAAGGGGCATTTAAACCGTCTTGTTAAGCTACTGCGACCTCCACCGCTATTCCAAGGGGCATTTAAACCGTCTTGTTAAGCTACTGCGACCTGCACGTCTCTTCCAAGGGGCATTTAAACCGTCTTGGTAAGCTACTGCGACCTGCAAGCCTCTTCCAAGGGGCATTTAAACTGTCTTGTTAAGCTACTGCGACCTGCAAGCCTCTTCCAAGGGGCATTTAAACTGTCTTGTTAAGCTACTGCGACCTGCACATCTCTTCCCAGGGGCATTTAAACCATTTTTTTAAGCTAATGCGACCTGCATGACTTTTCCAAGGGACATATAAACCGTCTTGTTAAGCTACTGTGACCTCCCGCGCTCTTCCAATGGGCATTTAAACCATCTTGTTAAGCTACTGCGACCTGCACGTCTCTTCCAAGGGGCATTTAAACCATCATGCTAGGCTACTGCAACCTGCAAGCCTCTTCTAAGGGGCATTTAAACCCTCTTGTTAAGCTACTACGACCTGCATGTCTCTTGCAAGCGGCATTTAAACCGTCTTGTTATGCTACTGCGACCTGCACGTCTCTACCAAGGGGCATTTAAACCGTCTTGTTAAGCTACTGCGACCTGCACGTCTCTTCCAAGGGGCATTTAAACCATCTTGTTAAGCTACTGCGACCAGCACGTCTCTTCCAATGGGCATTTAAACTGTCTTGTTAAGCTACTTCGACCTCCACCTCTCTTCCAAGGGGCATTTAAACCGTCTTGTTAAGCTACTGCGACCTGCACGTCTCTTCCAAGGGGCATTTAAACCGTCTTGTTAAGCTACTGCGACCTGCACATCTCTACCAAGGGGCATTTAAACCGTCTTGTTAAGCTACTGCGACCTGCAAGCCTCTTCCAAGGGGCATTTAAACCATCTTGTTAAGCTACTGCGACCTGCATGTCTTTTCCAAGGGGCATTTAAACCGTCTTTTTAAGCTACTGCGACCTCCACAGCTCTTCCAAGGGGCATTTAAACCATCTTGTTAAGCTACTGCGACCTGCACGTCTCTTCCAAGGGGCATTTAAACCGTCTTGGTAAGCTACTGCGACCTGCAAGCCTCTTCCAAGGGGCATTTAAACCCTCTGGTTAAGCTACTGCGACCTGCACATCTCTTGCAAGGGGCATTTAAACCGTCTTGTTAAGCTACTGCAATCTGCACGTCTCTTCCAAGGGGCATTTAAACCGTCTTGTTAAGCTACTGCGACCTCCACTGCTCTTCCATGGGGCATTTAATCCATCTTGTTAATCTACTGCGACCTGCACGTCTCTTCCAAGGGCATTTAAACCGTCTTGTTAAGCTACTGCGACCTGCACGTCTCTTCCAAGGGGCATTTAAACAGTCTTGTTAAGCTACTGCGACATGCACATCTCTTCCAAGGGGCATTTAAACCGTCTTGTTAAGCTACTGCGACCTCCACTGCTCTTCCAAGGGGCATTTAATCCATCTTGTTAATCTACTGCGACCTGCACGTCTCTTCCAAGGGGCATTTAAACCGTCTTGTTAAGCTACTGCGAACTGCACGTCTCTTCCAAGGGGCATTTAAACTCTCTTGTTAAGCTACTGCGACCTGCACGTCTCTTCCAAGGGGCATTTAAACTGTCTTGTTAAGCTACTGCGACCTGCACTTCTCTTCCAAGGGTCATTTAAACCGTCTTGTTAAGCTACTGCGACCTGCAAGCCTCTTCCAAGGGGCATTTAAACCATCTTGTTAAGCTACTGCGACCTGCATGCCTTTTCCAAGGGGCATTTAAACCGTCTTTTTAAGCTACTGCGACCTCCACCGCTCTTCCAAGGAGCATTTAAACCATCTTGTTAAGCTACTGCGACCTGCACGTCTCTTCCAAGGGGCATTTAAACCGTCTTGGTAAGCTACTGCGACCTGCAAGCCTCTTCTAAGGGGCATTTAAACCCTCTTGTTAAGCTACTGCGACCTGCACGTCTCTTGCAAGGGGCATTTAAACCGTCTTGTTAAGCTACTGCAACCTGCACGTCTCTTCCAAGGGGCATTTAAACCGTCTTGTTAAGCTACTGCTACCTGCACGTCTCTTCCAATGGGCATTTAAGCGGTCTTGTTAGGCTACTGCGACCTGCACGTCTCTTCCAAGGGGCATTTAAACTGTCTTGTTAAGCTACTGCGACCTACATCTCTCTACCAAGGGGCATTTAAACCGTCTTGCTAAGCTACTGCGACCTGCACGTCTCTTCCAAGGGGCATTTAAACCGTCTTGTTAATCTACTGCGACCTGCACGTCTCTTCCAAGGGGCATTTAAACCGTCTTCTTAAGATACTGCGGCCTGCACATCTCTTTCAAGGGGCATTTAAACCGTCTTGTTAAGCTACTACGACCTCCACTGCTCTTCCAAGGGGCATTTAATCCATCTTGTTAATCTACTGCGATCTGCTCGTCTCTTCCAAGGGGCATTTAAACCGTCTTGTTAAGCTACTGCGAACTGCACGTCTCTCCCAAGGTGCAATTAAACTGTCTTGTTAAGCTACTGCGACCTGCACTTCTCTTCCAAGGGGCATTTAAACCGTCTTGTTAAGCTACTGTGACATGCACGTCTCTTCCAAGGGGCATTTAAACCATCTTGTTAAGCTACTGCGACCTGTACGTCTCTTCAATGGGCATTTAAACCGTCTTGTTAAGCTGTTGCGACCTGTAGGTCTCTTCCAAGGGGCATTTAAACCGTCTTGTTAAGCTACTGCGACCTGGACGTCTCTTCCAAGGGGCATTTAAACCGTCTTGTTAAGCTACTGCGACCTGCACGTCTCTTCCAAGGGGCATTTAAACTGTCTTGTTAAGCTACTGCGACCTCCACCTCTCTTCCAAGGGGCATTTAAACCGTCTTGTTAAGCTACTGCGACCTGCACGTCTCTTCCAAAGAGAATTTAAACCATCTTGTAAAGCTACTGCGACCTGCACTTCTCTTCCAAAGAGAATTTAAACCGTCTTGTAAAGCTACTGCGACCTGCACGTCTCTGCCAAGTGGCATTTAAACCGTCTTGCTAAGCTACTGCGACCTGGACGTCTCTTCAAAGGGGCAATTAAACCGTCTTGTTAAGCTACTGTGACCTGCACGTCTCTTCCAAGGGGCATTTAAACCATCTTGTTAAGCTACTGCGACCTGTACGTCTCTTCCAATGGGCATTTAAACCATCTTGTTAAGCTACTGCTACCTGCACGTCTCTTCCAAGGGGCATTTAAACCATCATGCTAAGCTACTGCAACCTGCAAGCCTCTTCTAAGGGGCATTTTAAACCTTCTTGTTAAGCTACTACGACCTGCATGTCTCTTGCAAGCGGCATTTAAACCGTCTTGTTATGCTACTGCGACCTGCACGTCTCTTCCAAGGGGCATTTAAACCGTCTTTTTAAGCTACTGCGACCTGCACGTCTCTTCCAAGGGGCATTTAAACCATCTTGTTAAGCTACTGCGACCAGCACGTCTCTTCCAAGGGGCATTTAAACTGTCTTGTTAAGCTACTTCGACCTCCACCTCTCTTCCAAGGGGCATTTAAACCGTCTTGTTAAGCTACTGCGACCTGCACGTCTCTTCCAAGGGGCATTTAAACCGTCTTGTTAAGCTACTGCGACCTGCACATCTCTTCCAAGGGGCATTTAAACCGTCTTGTTAAGCTAATGCGACCTGCAAGCCTCTTCCAAGGGGCATTTAAACCATCTTGTTAAGCTACTGCAACCTGCATGTCTTTTCCAAGGGGCATTTAAACCGTCTTTTTAAGCTACTGCGACCTCCACAGCTCTTCCAAGGGGCATTTAAACCATATTGTTAAGCTACTGAGACCTGCACGTCTCTTCCAAGGGGCATTTAAACCATCTTGGTAAGCTACTGCGACCTGCAAGCCTCTTCCAAGGGGCATTTAAACCCTCTGGTTAAGCTACTGCGACCTGCACGTCTCTTGCAAGGGGCATTTAAACCGTCTTGTTAAGCTACTGCAACCTGCATGTCTCTTCCAAGGGGCATTTAAGCCGTCTTGTTAAGCTACTGCGACCTCCACTGCTCTTCCAAGGGGCATTTAATCCATCTTGTTTATCTACTGCGACCTGCACGTCTCTTCCAAGGGGCATTTAAACCTTCTTGTTAAGCTACTGCGACCTGCACGTCTCTTCCAAGGGGCATTTAAACCGTCTTGTTAAGCTACTGCGACATGCACATCTCTTCCAAGGGGCATTTAAACCGTCTTGTTAAGCTACTGCGACCTCCACTGCTCTTCCAAGGGGCATTTAAACCGTCTTGTTAAGCTACTGCGAACTGCACGTCTCTTCCAAGGGGCATTTAAACTCTCTTGTTAATCTTCTGCGACCTGCACTTCTCTTCCAAGGGTCATTTAAACCGTCTTGTTAAGCTACTGCGACCTGCAAGTCTCTTCCAAGGGGCATTTAAACCATCTTGTTAAGCTACTGCGACCTGCATGTCTTTTCCAAGGGGCATTTAAACCGTCTTTTTAAGCTACTGCGACCTCCACCGCTCTTCCAAGGGGCATTTAAACCATCTTGTTAAGCTACTGCGACCTGCACGTCTCTTCCAAGGGGCATTTAAACCGTTTTGGTAAGCTACTGCGACCTGCAAGCCTCTTCTAAGGGGCATTTAAACCCTCTTGTTAAGCTACTGCGACCTGCACGTCTCTTCCAAGCGGCATTTAAACCGTCTTGTTAAGCTACTGCGACCTGCACATCTCTTCCAAGGGGCATTTAAACCGTCTTGTTAAGCTAAAGCGACCTGCAAGCCTCTTCCAAGGGGCATTTAAACCATCTTGTTAAGCTACTGCAACCTGCATGTCTTTTCCAAGGGGCATTTAAACCGTCTTTTTAAGCTACTGCGACCTCCACAGCTCTTCCAAGGGGCATTTAAACCATATTGTTAAGCTACTGAGACCTGCACGTCTCTTCCAAGGGGCATTTAAACCATCTTGGTAAGCTACTGCCACCTGCAAGCCTCTTCCAAGGGGCATTTAAACCCTCTGGTTAAGCTACTGCGACCTGCACGTCTCTTGCAAGGGGCATTTAAACCGTCTTGTTAAGCTACTGCAACCTGCATGTCTCTTCCAAGGGGCATTTAAGCCGTCTTGTTAAGCTACTGCGACCTCCACTGCTCTTCCAAGGGGCATTTAATCCATCTTGTTTATCTACTGCGACCTGCACGTCTCTTCCAAGGGGCATTTAAACCTTCTTGTTAAGCTACTGCGACCTGCACGTCTCTTCCAAGGGGCATTTAAACCGTCTTGTTAAGCTACTGCGACATGCACATCTCTTGCAAGGGGCATTTAAACCGTCTTGTTAAGCTACTGCGACCTCCACTGCTCTTCCAAGGGGCATTTAAACCGTCTTGTTAAGCTACTGCGAACTGCACGTCTCTTCCAAGGGGCATTTAAATTCTCTTGTTAATCTACTGCGACCTGCACTTCTCTTCTAAGGGTCATTTAAACCGTCTTGTTAAGCTACTGCGACCTGCAAGTCTCTTCCAAGGGGCATTTAAACCATCTTGTTAAGCTACTGCGACCTGCATGTCTTTTCCAAGGGGCATTTAAACCGTCTTTTTAAGCTACTGCGACCTCCACCGCTCTTCCAAGGGGCATTTAAACCATCTTGTTAAGCTACTGCGACCTGCACGTCTCTTCCAAGGGGCATTTAAACCGTCTTGGTAAGCTACTGCGACCTGCAAGCCTCTTCCAAGGGGCATTTAAACCCTCTGGTTAAGCTACTGCGACCTGCACATCTCTTGCAAGGGGCATTTAAACCGTCTTGTTAAGCTACTGCAATCTGCACGTCTCTTCCAAGGGGCATTTAAACCGTCTTGTTAAGCTACTGCGACCTCCACTGCTCTTCCATGGGGCATTTAATCCATCTTGTTAATCTACTGCGACCTGCACGTCTCTTCCAAGGGCATTTAAACGGTCTTGTTAAGCTACTGCGACCTGCACGTCTCTTCCAAGGGGCATTTAAACAGTCTTGTTAAGCTACTGCGACATGCACATCTCTTCCAAGGGGCATTTAAACCGTCTTGTTAAGCTACTGCGACCTCCACTGCTCTTCCAAGGGGCATTTAATCCATCTTGTTAATCTACTGCGACCTGCACGTCTCTTCCAAGGGGCATTTAAACCGTCTTGTTAAGCTACTGCGAACTGCACGTCTCTTCCAAGGGGCATTTAAACTCTCTTGTTAAGCTACTGCGACCTGCACGTCTCTTCCAAGGGGCATTTAAACTGTCTTGTTAAGCTACTGCGACCTGCACTTCTCTTCCAAGGGTCATTTAAACCGTCTTGTTAAGCCACTGCGACCTGCAAGCCTCTTCCAAGGGGCATTTAAACCATCTTGTTAAGCTACTGCGACCTGCATGCCTTTTCCAAGGGGCATTTAAACCGTCTTTTTAAGCTACTGCGACCTCCACCGCTCTTCCAAGGAGCATTTAAACCATCTTGTTAAGCTACTGCGACCTGCACGTCTCTTCCAAGGGGCATTTAAACCGTCTTGGTAAGCTACTGCGACCTGCAAGCCTCTTCTAAGGGGCATTTAAACCCTCTTGTTAAGCTACTGCGACCTGCACGTCTCTTGCAAGGGGCATTTAAACCGTCTTGTTAAGCTACTGCAACCTGCACGTCTCTTCCAAGGGGCATTTAAACCGTCTTGTTAAGCTACTGCTACCTGCACGTCTCTTCCAATGGGCATTTAAGCGGTCTTGTTAGGCTACTGCGACCTGCACGTCTCTTCCAAGGGGCATTTAAACTGTCTTGTTAAGCTACTGCGACCTACATCTCTCTACCAAGGGGCATTTAAACCGTCTTGCTAAGCTACTGCGACCTGCACGTCTCTTCCAAGGGGCATTTAAACCGTCTTGTTAATCTACTGCGACCTGCACGTCTCTTCCAAGGGGCATTTAAACCGTCTTCTTAAGATACTGCGACCTGCACATCTCTTTCAAGGGGCATTTAAACCGTCTTGTTAAGCTACTACGACCTCCACTGCTCTTCCAAGGGGCATTTAATCCATCTTGTTAATCTACTGCGATCTGCTCGTCTCTTCCAAGGGGCATTTATACCGTCTTGTTAAGCTACTGCGAACTGCACGTCTCTCCCAAGGTGCAATTAAACTGTCTTGTTAAGCTACTGCGACCTGCACTTCTCTTCCAAGGGGCATTTAAACCGTCTTGTTAAGCTACTGTGACATGCACGTCTCTTCCAAGGGGCATTTAAACCATCTTGTTAAGCTACTGCGACCTGTACGTCTCTTCAATGGGCATTTAAACCGTCTTGTTAAGCTGTTGCGACCTGTAGGTCTCTTCCAAGGGGCATTTAAACCGTCTTGTTAAGCTACTGCGACCTGGACGTCTCTTCCAAGGGGCATTTAAACCGTCTTGTTAAGCTACTGCGACCTGCACGTCTCTTCCAAGGGGCATTTAAACTGTCTTGTTAAGCTACTGCGACCTCCACCTCTCTTCCAAGGGGCATTTAAACCGTCTTGTTAAGCTACTGCGACCTGCACGTCTCTTCCAAAGAGAATTTAAACCATCTTGTAAAGCTACTGCGACCTGCACTTCTCTTCCAAAGAGAATTTAAACCGTCTTGTAAAGCTACTGCGACCTGCACGTCTCTGCCAAGTGGCATTTAAACCGTCTTGCTAAGCTACTGCGACCTGGACGTCTGTTCAAAGGGGCAATTAAACCGTCTTGTTAAGCTACTGTGACCTGCACGTCTCTTCCAAGGGGCATTTAAACCATCTTGTTAAGCTACTGCGACCTGTACGTCTCTTCCAATGGGCATTTAAACCATCTTGTTAAGCTACTGCTACCTGCACGTCTCTTCCAAGGGGCATTTAAACCATCATGCTAAGCTACTGCAACCTGCAAGCCTCTTCTAAGGGGCATTTTAAACCTTCTTGTTAAGCTACTACGACCTGCATGTCTCTTGCAAGCGGCATTTAAACCGTCTTGTTATGCTACTGCGACCTGCACGTCTCTTCCAAGGGGCATTTAAACCGTCTTTTTAAGCTACTGCGACCTGCACGTCTCTTCCAAGGGGCATTTAAACCATCTTGTTAAGCTACTGCGACCAGCACGTCTCTTCCAAGGGGCATTTAAACTGTCTTGTTAAGCTACTTCGACCTCCACCTCTCTTCCAAGGGGCATTTAAACCGTCTTGTTAAGCTACTGCGACCTGCACGTCTCTTCCAAGGGGCATTTAAACCGTCTTGTTAAGCTACTGCGACCTGCACATCTCTTCCAAGGGGCATTTAAACCGTCTTGTTAAGCTAATGCGACCTGCAAGCCTCTTCCAAGGGGCATTTAAACCATCTTGTTAAGCTACTGCAACCTGCATGTCTTTTCCAAGGGGCATTTAAACCGTCTTTTTAAGCTACTGCGACCTCCACAGCTCTTCCAAGGGGCATTTAAACCATATTGTTAAGCTACTGAGACCTGCACGTCTCTTCCAAGGGGCATTTAAACCATCTTGGTAAGCTACTGCGACCTGCAAGCCTCTTCCAAGGGGCATTTAAACCCTCTGGTTAAGCTACTGCGACCTGCACGTCTCTTGCAAGGGGCATTTAAACCGTCTTGTTAAGCTACTGCAACCTGCATGTCTCTTCCAAGGGGCATTTAAGCCGTCTTGTTAAGCTACTGCGACCTCCACTGCTCTTCCAAGGGGCATTTAATCCATCTTGTTTATCTACTGCGACCTGCACGTCTCTTCCAAGGGGCATTTAAACCTTCTTGTTAAGCTACTGCGACCTGCACGTCTCTTCCAAGGGGCATTTAAACCGTCTTGTTAAGCTACTGCGACATGCACATCTCTTCCAAGGGGCATTTAAACCGTCTTGTTAAGCTACTGCGACCTCCACTGCTCTTCCAAGGGGCATTTAAACCGTCTTGTTAAGCTACTGCGAACTGCACGTCTCTTCCAAGGGGCATTTAAACTCTCTTGTTAATCTACTGCGACCTGCACTTCTCTTCCAAGGGTCATTTAAACCGTCTTGTTAAGCTACTGCGACCTGCAAGTCTCTTCCAAGGGGCATTTAAACCATCTTGTTAAGCTACTGCGACCTGCATGTCTTTTCCAAGGGGCATTTAAACCGTCTTTTTAAGCTACTGCGACCTCCACCGCTCTTCCAAGGGGCATTTAAACCATCTTGTTAAGCTACTGCGACCTGCACGTCTCTTCCAAGGGGCATTTAAACCGTTTTGGTAAGCTACTGCGACCTGCAAGCCTCTTCTAAGGGGCATTTAAACCCTCTTGTTAAGCTACTGCGACCTGCACGTCTCTTCCAAGCGGCATTTAAACCGTCTTGTTAAGCTACTGCGACCTGCACATCTCTTCCAAGGGGCATTTAAACCGTCTTGTTAAGCTAAAGCGACCTGCAAGCCTCTTCCAAGGGGCATTTAAACCATCTTGTTAAGCTACTGCAACCTGCATGTCTTTTCCAAGGGGCATTTAAACCGTCTTTTTAAGCTACTGCGACCTCCACAGCTCTTCCAAGGGGCATTTAAACCATATTGTTAAGCTACTGAGACCTGCACGTCTCTTCCAAGGGGCATTTAAACCATCTTGGTAAGCTACTGCGACCTGCAAGCCTCTTCCAAGGGGCATTTAAACCCTCTGGTTAAGCTACTGCGACCTGCACGTCTCTTGCAAGGGGCATTTAAACCGTCTTGTTAAGCTACTGCAACCTGCATGTCTCTTCCAAGGGGCATTTAAGCCGTCTTGTTAAGCTACTGCGACCTCCACTGCTCTTCCAAGGGGCATTTAATCCATCTTGTTTATCTACTGCGACCTGCACGTCTCTTCCAAGGGGCATTTAAACCTTCTTGTTAAGCTACTGCGACCTGCACGTCTCTTCCAAGGGGCATTTAAACCGTCTTGTTAAGCTACTGCGACATGCACATCTCTTGCAAGGGGCATTTAAACCGTCTTGTTAAGCTACTGCGACCTCCACTGCTCTTCCAAGGGGCATTTAAACCGTCTTGTTAAGCTACTGCGAACTGCACGTCTCTTCCAAGGGGCATTTAAATTCTCTTGTTAATCTACTGCGACCTGCACTTCTCTTCTAAGGGTCATTTAAACCGTCTTGTTAAGCTACTGCGACCTGCAAGTCTCTTCCAAGGGGCATTTAAACCATCTTGTTAAGCTACTGCGACCTGCATGTCTTTTCCAAGGGGCATTTAAACCGTCTTTTTAAGCTACTGCGACCTCCACCGCTCTTCCAAGGGGCATTTAAACCATCTTGTTAAGCTACTGCGACATGCACGTCTCTTCCAAGGGGCATTTAAACCGTCTTGGTAAGCTACTGCGACCTGCAAGCCTCTTCTAAGGGGCATTTAAACCCTCTTGTTAAGCTACCGCGACCTGCACGTCTCTTGCAAGGGGCATTTAAACCGTCTTGTTAAGCTACTGCAACCTGCACGTCTATTCCAAGGGGCATTTAAACCGTCTTGTTAAGCTACTGCTACCTGCACGTCTCTTCCAATGGGCATTTAAGCGGTCTTGTTAGGCTACTGCGACCTGCACGTCTCTTCCAAGGGGCATTTAAACTGTCTTGTTAAGCTACTGCGACCTACATCTCTCTACCAAGAGGCATTTAAACCATCTTGCTAAGCTACTGCGACCTGCACGTCTCTTCCAAGGGGCATTTAAACCGTCTTGTTAAGCTGCTGCGACCTGCACGTCTCTTCCAAGGGGCATTTAAACCGTCTTCTTAAGATACTGCGACCTGCACATCTCTTCCAAGGGGCATTTAAACCGTCTTGTTAAGCTACTGCGACCTCCACTGCTCTTCCAAGGGGCATTTAATCCATTTTGTTAATCTACTGAGATCTGCACGTCTCTTCCAAGGTGCATTTAAACCGTCTTGTTAAGCTACTGCGAACTGCACGTCTCTTCCAAGGTGCAATTAAACTGTCTTGTTAAGCTACTGCGACCTGCACTTCTCTTCCAAGGGGCATTTAAACCGTCTAGTTAAGCTACTGTGACATGCACGTCTCTTCTAAGGGGCATTTAATCCATCTTGTTAAGCTACTGCGACCTGTACGTCTCTTCAATGGGCATTTAAACCGTCTTGTTAAGCTGCTGCGACCTGTAGGTCTCTTCCAAGGGGCATTTAAACCGTCTTGTTAAGCTACTGCGACCTGGACGTCTCTTCCAAGGTTCATTTAAACCGTCTTGTTAAGCTACTGCGACCTGCACGTCTCTTCCAAGGGGCATTTAAACTGTCTTGTTAAGCTACTGCGACCTCCACCTCTCTTCCAAGGGGCATTTAAACCGTCTTGTTAAGCTACTGTGACCTGCACGTCTCTTCCAAAGAGAATTTAAACCGTCTTGTAAAGCTACTGCGACCTGCACGTCTCTTCCAAAGAGAATTTAAACCTTCTTGTAAAGCTACTGCGACCTGCACGTCTCTGCCAAGGGGCATTTAAACCGTCTTGCTAAGCTTCTGCGACCTGCACGTCTCTTCCAAGGGGCAATTAAACCGTCTTGTTAAGCTACTGTGACCTGCACGTCTCTTCCAAGGGGCATTTAGACCATCTTGTTAAGTTACTGCGACCTGTACGTCTCTTCCAATGGGCATTTAAACCGTCTTTTAAGCTGCTGCGACCTGCACGTCTCTTCCAAGGGGCATTTAAACCATCTTGTTAAGCTACTGCGACCTGTACGTCTCTTCCAATGGGCATTTAAACCGTCTTGTTAAGCTACTGCGACCTCCACCGCTCTTCCAAGGGGCATTTAAACGTTCTTTTTAAGCTACTACGACCTGCACGTCTCTTCCAAGGGGCATTTAAACTGTCTTGGTAAGCTACTGCGACCTCCACCTCCCTTCCAAGGGGCATTTAAATCATCTTGTTAAGCTACTGCGATCTGCATGTCTCTTACAAGGGGCATTTAAACCGTCTTGTTAAGCTACTGTGACCTGCACGTCTCTTCCAAGGGGCATTTAGAAGGTCTTGTTAAGCTACTGCGACATGCACATCTCTTCCAAGGGGCATTTAAACCCTCTTGTTAAGCTACTGCGACCTCCACCGCTCTTCCAAGGGGCATTTAAACGGTCTTGTTAAGCTCCTGCGACCTGCACATCTCTTCCAAGGGGCATTTAAACTGTCTTGGTAAGCTACTGCGACCTCCACCTCTCTTCCAAGGGGCATTTAAACCGTCTTGTTAAGCTACTGCGACATCCACCGCTCTTCCAAGGGGCATTTAAAGGGTCTTGTTAAGCTACTGTGACCTGCACGTCTCTTCCAAGGGGCATTTAAACCGTCTTGGTAAGCTACTGCGACCTGCAAGCCTCTTCCAAAGGGCATTTAAACCGTCTTGTTAAGCTACTGCGACCTGCACATCTCTTCCAAGGGGCATTTAAACCATCTTGTTAAGCTACTGCGACCTGCATGTCTTTTCCAAGGGGCATTTAAACCGTCTTGTTAAGCTACTGCGACCTGCATGTCTTTTCCAAGGGGCATTTAAACCATCTTGTTAAGCTACTGTGACCTGCATGTCTTTTCCAAGGGGCATTTAAACCGTCTTGTTAAACTACTGTGACCTGCATGTCTTTTCCAATTGGCATTTAAACCGTCTTGCTAAGCTACTCTGACCTCCACCGCTCTTCCAATGGGCATTTAAACCATCTTGTTAAGCTACTGCAACCTGCTCGTCTTTTCCTTGGGGCATTTAAACCGTCTTGTTAAGCTACTGCGACCTGCACGTCTCTTGCAAGGGGCATTTAAACCGTCTTGTTAAGCTACTGCGACCTGCACGTCTCTTCCAAGGGGCATTTAAACCGTCTTGTTAAGCTACTGCGACCTCC
The DNA here is from genome assembly GCF_046119375.1 of Phyllobates terribilis. Classification (NCBI taxonomy): domain Eukaryota; kingdom Metazoa; phylum Chordata; class Amphibia; order Anura; family Dendrobatidae; genus Phyllobates; species Phyllobates terribilis. Next base: position 652,991,188 of record NW_027362761.1, read on the forward strand.
ACTGCTCTTCCAAGGGGCATTTAATCCATCTTGTTAATCTACTGCGATCTGCTCGTCTCTTCCAAGGTGCATTTAAACCGTCTTGTTAAGCTACTGCGAACTGCACGTCTCTTCCAAGGTGCAATTAAACTGTCTTGTTAAGCTACTGCGACCTGCACTTCTCTTACAAGGGGCATTTAAACCGTCTTGTTAAGCTACTGTGACATGCACGTCTCTTCCAAGGGGCATTTAAACCATCTTGTTAAGCTACTGCGACCTGTACGTCTCTTCAATGGGCATTTAAACCGTCTTGTTAAGCTGCTGCGAACTGTAGGTCTCTTCCAAGGGGCATTTAAACCGTCTTGTTAAGCTACTGCGACCTGGACGTCTCTTCCAAGGTTCATTTAAACCGTCTTGTTAAGCTACTGCGACCTGCACGTCTCTTCCAAGGGGCATTTAAACTGTCTTGTTAAGCTACTGCGACCTCCACCTCTCTTCCAAGGGGCATTTAAACCGTCTTGTTAAGCTACTGCGACCTGCACGTCTCTTCCAAAGAGAATTTAAACCGTCTTGTAAAGCTACTGCGACCTGCACGTCTCTTCCAAAGAGAATTTAAACCGTCTTGTAAAGCTACTGCGACCTGCACGTCTCTGCCAAGGGGCATTTAAACCATCTTGCTAAGCTACTGCGACCTGCACGTCTCTTCCAAGGGGCAATTAAACTATCTTGTTAAGCTACTGCGACCTGTACGTCTCTTCCAATGGGCATTTAAACCGTCTTTTAAGCTGCTGCGACCTGCACGTCTCTTCCAAGGGGCATTTAAACCATCTTGTTAAGCTACTGCGACCTGTACGTCTCTTCCAATGGGCATTAAAACCGTCTTGTTAAGCTACTGCGACCTCCACCGCTCTTCCAAGGGGCATTTAAACGGTCTTTTTAAGCTACTACGACCTGCACGTCTCTTCCAAGGGGCATTTAAACTGTCTTGGTAAGCTACTGCGACCTCCACCTCCCTTCCAAGGGGCATTTAAACCGTCTTGTTAAGCTACTGCGACCTGCAAGTCTCTTACAAGGGGCATTTAAACCGTCTTGTTAAGCTACTGCGACCTGCACGTCTCTTCCAAGGGGCATTTAAACCGTCTTCTTAAGCTACTGCGACATGCACATCTCTTCCAAGGGGAATTTAAACTGTCTTGGTAAGCTACTGCGACCTCCACCTCTCTTCCAAGGTGCATTTAAACCGTCTTGTTAAGCTACTGCGAACTGCACGTCTCTTCCAAGGTGCAATTAAACTGTCTTGTTAAGCTACTGCGACCTGCACTTCTCTTCCAAGGGGCATTTAAACCGTCTTGTTAAGCTACTGTGACATGCACGTCTCTTCCAAGGGGCATTTAAACCCTCTTGTTAAGCTACTGCGACCTCCACCGCTCTTCCAAGGGGCATTTAAACGGTCTTGTTAAGCTACTGCGACCTGCACATCTCTTCCAAGGGGCATTTAAACTGTCTTGGTAAGCTACTGCGACCCCCACCTCTCTTCCAAGGGGCATTTAAACCGTCTTGTTAAGCTACTGCGACATCCACCGCTCTTCCAAGGGGCATTTAAAGGGTCTTGTTAAGCTACTGTGACCTGCACGTCTCTTCCAAGGGGCATTTAAACCATCTTGGTAAGCTACTGCGACCTGCAAGCCTCTTCCAAGGGGCATTTAAACCGTCTTCTTAAGCTACTGCGACATGCACATCTCTTCCAAGGGGAATTTAAACTGTCTTGGTAAGCTACTGCGACCTCCACCTCTCTTCCAAGGTGCATTTAAACCGTCTTGTTAAGCTACTGCGAACTGCACGTCTCTTCCAAGGTGCAATTAAACTGTCTTGTTAAGCTACTGCGACCTGCACGTCTCTTCCAAGGGGCATTTAAACCATCTTGTTAAGCTACTGCGACCAGCACGTCTCTTCCAAGGGGCATTTAAACTGTCTTGTTAAGCTACTTCGACCTCCACCTCTCTTCCAAGGGGCATTTAAACCGTCTTGTTAAGCTACTGCGACCTGCACGTCTCTTCCAAGGGGCATTTAAACCGTCTTGTTAAGCTACTGCGACCTGCACATCTCTTCCAAGGGGCATTTAAACCGTCTTGTTAAGCTACTGCGACCTGCAAGTCTCTTCCAAGGGGCATTTAAACCATCTTGTTAAGCTACTGCGACCTGCATGTCTTTTCCAAGGGGCATTTAAACCGTCTTTTTAAGCTACTGCGACCTCCACCGCTCTTCCAAGGGGCATTTAAACCATCTTGTTAAGCTACTGCGACCTGCACGTCTCTTCCAAGGGGCATTTAAACCGTTTTGGTAAGCTACTGCGACCTGCAAGCCTCTTCTAAGGGGCATTTAAACCCTCTTGTTAAGCTACTGCGACCTGCACGTCTCTTCCAAGCGGCATTTAAACCGTCTTGTTAAGCTACTGCGACCTGCACATCTCTTCCAAGGGGCATTTAAACCGTCTTGTTAAGCTAAAGCGACCTGCAAGCCTCTTCCAAGGGGCATTTAAACCATCTTGTTAAGCTACTGCGACCTGCATGTCTTTTCCAAGGGGCATTTAAACCGTCTTTTTAAGCTACTGCGACCTCCACCGCTCTTCCAAGGGGCATTTAAACCATCTTGTTAAGCTACTGCGACCTGCACGTCTCTTCCAAGGGGCATTTAAACCGTTTTGGTAAGCTACTGCGACCTGCAAGCCTCTTCTAAGGGGCATTTAAACCCTCTTGTTAAGCTACTGCGACCTGCACGTCTCTTCCAAGCGGCATTTAAACCGTCTTGTTAAGCTACTGCGACCTGCACATCTCTTCCAAGGGGCATTTAAACCGTCTTGTTAAGCTAAAGCGACCTGCAAGCCTCTTCCAAGGGGCATTTAAACCATCTTGTTAAGCTACTGCAACCTGCATGTCTTTTCCAAGGGGCATTTAAACCGTCTTTTTAAGCTACTGCGACCTCCACAGCTCTTCCAAGGGGCATTTAAACCATATTGTTAAGCTACTGAGACCTGCACGTCTCTTCCAAGGGGCATTTAAACCATCTTGGTAAGCTACTGCGACCTGCAAGCCTCTTCCAAGGGGCATTTAAACCCTCTGGTTAAGCTACTGCGACCTGCACGTCTCTTGCAAGGGGCATTTAAACCGTCTTGTTAAGCTACTGCAACCTGCATGTCTCTTCCAAGGGGCATTTAAGCCGTCTTGTTAAGCTACTGCGACCTCCACTGCTCTTCCAAGGGGCATTTAATCCATCTTGTTTATCTACTGCGACCTGCACGTCTCTTCCAAGGGGCATTTAAACCTTCTTGTTAAGCTACTGCGACCTGCACGTCTCTTCCAAGGGGCATTTAAACCGTCTTGTTAAGCTACTGCGACATGCACATCTCTTGCAAGGGGCATTTAAACCGTCTTGTTAAGCTACTGCGACCTCCACTGCTCTTCCAAGGGGCATTTAAACCGTCTTGTTAAGCTACTGCGAACTGCACGTCTCTTCCAAGGGGCATTTAAATTCTCTTGTTAATCTACTGCGACCTGCACTTCTCTTCCAAGGGGCATTTAAACCGTCTTGTTAAGCTACTGTGACATGCACGTCTCTTCCAAGGGGCATTTAAACCATCTTGTTAAGCTACTGGGACCTGTACGTCTCTTCAATGGGCATTTAAACCGTCTTGTTAAGCTGCTGCGACCTGTAGGTCTCTTCCAAGGGGCATTTAAACCGTCTTGTTAAGCTACTGCAACCTGGACGTCTCTTCCAAGGTTCATTTAAACCGTCTTGTTAAGCTACTGCGACCTGAACGTCTCTTCCAAGGGGCATTTAAACTTTCTTGTTAAGCTACTGCGACCTCCACCTCTCTTCCAAGGGGCATTTAAACCTTCTTGTTAAGCTACTGCGACCTGCACGTCTCTTCCAAAGAGAATTTAAACCGTCTTGTAAAGCTGCTACGACCTGCAGGTCTCTTAAAAAGAGAATTTAAACCTTCTTGTAAAGCTACTGTGACCTGCACGTCTCTTCCAAGGGGCATTTAAACCATCTTGTTAAGCTACTGCGACCTGTACGTCTCTTCCAATGGGCATTTAAACCATCTTGTTAAGCTACTGCTACCTGCACGTCTCTTCCAAGGGGCATTTAAACCATCATGCTAAGCTACTGCAACCTGCAAGCCTCTTCTAAGGGGCATTTTAAACCTTCTTGTTAAGCTACTACGACCTGCATGTCTCTTGCAAGCGGCATTTAAACCGTCTTGTTATGCTACTGCGACCTGCACGTCTCTTCCAAGGGGCATTTAAACCGTCTTTTTAAGCTACTGCGACCTGCACGTCTCTTCCAAGGGGCATTTAAACCATCTTGTTAAGCTACTGCGACCAGCACGTCTCTTCCAAGGGGCATTTAAACTGTCTTGTTAAGCTACTTCGACCTCCACCTCTCTTCCAAGGGGCATTTAAACCGTCTTGTTAAGCTACTGCGACCTGCACGTCTCTTCCAAGGGGCATTTAAACCGTCTTGTTAAGCTACTGCGACCTGCACATCTCTTCCAAGGGGCATTTAAACCGTCTTGTTAAGCTAATGCGACCTGCAAGCCTCTTCCAAGGGGCATTTAAACCATCTTGTTAAGCTACTGCAACCTGCATGTCTTTTCCAAGGGGCATTTAAACCGTCTTTTTAAGCTACTGCGACCTCCACAGCTCTTCCAAGGGGCATTTAAACCATATTGTTAAGCTACTGAGACCTGCACGTCTCTTCCAAGGGGCATTTAAACCATCTTGGTAAGCTACTGCGACCTGCAAGCCTCTTCCAAGGGGCATTTAAACCCTCTGGTTAAGCTACTGCGACCTGCACGTCTCTTGCAAGGGGCATTTAAACCGTCTTGTTAAGCTACTGCAACCTGCATGTCTCTTCCAAGGGGCATTTAAGCCGTCTTGTTAAGCTACTGCGACCTCCACTGCTCTTCCAAGGGGCATTTAATCCATCTTGTTTATCTACTGCGACCTGCACGTCTCTTCCAAGGGGCATTTAAACCTTCTTGTTAAGCTACTGCGACCTGCACGTCTCTTCCAAGGGGCATTTAAACCGTCTTGTTAAGCTACTGCGACATGCACATCTCTTCCAAGGGGCATTTAAACCGTCTTGTTAAGCTACTGCGACCTCCACTGCTCTTCCAAGGGGCATTTAAACCGTCTTGTTAAGCTACTGCGAACTGCACGTCTCTTCCAAGGGGCATTTAAACTCTCTTGTTAATCTACTGCGACCTGCACTTCTCTTCCAAGGGTCATTTAAACCGTCTTGTTAAGCTACTGCGACCTGCAAGTCTCTTCCAAGGGGCATTTAAACCATCTTGTTAAGCTACTGCGACCTGCATGTCTTTTCCAAGGGGCATTTAAACCGTCTTTTTAAGCTACTGCGACCTCCACCGCTCTTCCAAGGGGCATTTAAACCATCTTGTTAAGCTACTGCGACCTGCACGTCTCTTCCAAGGGGCATTTAAACCGTTTTGGTAAGCTACTGCGACCTGCAAGCCTCTTCTAAGGGGCATTTAAACCCTCTTGTTAAGCTACTGCGACCTGCACGTCTCTTCCAAGCGGCATTTAAACCGTCTTGTTAAGCTACTGCGACCTGCACATCTCTTCCAAGGGGCATTTAAACCGTCTTGTTAAGCTAAAGCGACCTGCAAGCCTCTTCCAAGGGGCATTTAAACCATCTTGTTAAGCTACTGCGACCTGCATGTCTTTTCCAAGGGGCATTTAAACCGTCTTTTTAAGCTACTGCGACCTCCACCGCTCTTCCAAGGGGCATTTAAACCATCTTGTTAAGCTACTGCGACCTGCACGTCTCTTCCAAGGGGCATTTAAACCGTTTTGGTAAGCTACTGCGACCTGCAAGCCTCTTCTAAGGGGCATTTAAACCCTCTTGTTAAGCTACTGCGACCTGCACGTCTCTTCCAAGCGGCATTTAAACCGTCTTGTTAAGCTACTGCGACCTGCACATCTCTTCCAAGGGGCATTTAAACCGTCTTGTTAAGCTAAAGCGACCTGCAAGCCTCTTCCAAGGGGCATTTAAACCATCTTGTTAAGCTACTGCAACCTGCATGTCTTTTCCAAGGGGCATTTAAACCGTCTTTTTAAGCTACTGCGACCTCCACAGCTCTTCCAAGGGGCATTTAAACCATATTGTTAAGCTACTGAGACCTGCACGTCTCTTCCAAGGGGCATTTAAACCATCTTGGTAAGCTACTGCGACCTGCAAGCCTCTTCCAAGGGGCATTTAAACCCTCTGGTTAAGCTACTGCGACCTGCACGTCTCTTGCAAGGGGCATTTAAACCGTCTTGTTAAGCTACTGCAACCTGCATGTCTCTTCCAAGGGGCATTTAAGCCGTCTTGTTAAGCTACTGCGACCTCCACTGCTCTTCCAAGGGGCATTTAATCCATCTTGTTTATCTACTGCGACCTGCACGTCTCTTCCAAGGGGCATTTAAACCTTCTTGTTAAGCTACTGCGACCTGCACGTCTCTTCCAAGGGGCATTTAAACCGTCTTGTTAAGCTACTGCGACATGCACATCTCTTGCAAGGGGCATTTAAACCGTCTTGTTAAGCTACTGCGACCTCCACTGCTCTTCCAAGGGGCATTTAAACCGTCTTGTTAAGCTACTGCGAACTGCACGCCTCTTCCAAGGGGCATTTAAATTCTCTTGTTAATCTACTGCGACCTGCACTTCTCTTCCAAGGGTCATTTAAACCGTCTTGTTAAGCTACTGCGACCTGCAAGTCTCTTCCAAGGGGCATTTAAACCATCTTGTTAAGCTACTGCGACCTGCATGTCTTTTCCAAGGGGCATTTAAACCGTCTTTTTAAGCTACTGCGACCTCCACCGCTCTTCCAAGGGGCATTTAAACCATCTTGTTAAGCTACTGCGACATGCACGTCTCTTCCAAGGGGCATTTAAACCGTCTTGGTAAGCTACTGCGACCTGCAAGCCTCTTCTAAGGGGCATTTAAACCCTCTTGTTAAGCTACTGCGACCTGCACGTCTCTTGCAAGGGGCATTTAAACCGTCTTGTTAAGCTACTGCAACCTGCACGTCTATTCCAAGGGGCATTTAAACCGTCTTGTTAAGCTACTTCTACCTGCACGTCTCTTCCAATGGGCATTTAAGCGGTCTTGTTAGGCTACTGCGACCTGCACGTCTCTTCCAAGGGGCATTTAAACTGTCTTGTTAAGCTACTGCGACCTACATCTCTCTACCAAGAGGCATTTAAACCATCTTGCTAAGCTACTGCGACCTGCACGTCTCTTCCAAGGGGCATTTAAACCGTCTTGTTAAGCTGCTGCGACCTGCACGTCTCTTCCAAGGGGCATTTAAACCGTCTTCTTAAGATACTGCGACCTGCACATCTCTTCCAAGGGGCATTTAAACCGTCTTGTTAAGCTACTGCGACCTCCACTGCTCTTCCAAGGGGCATTTAATCCATTTTGTTAATCTACTGAGATCTGCACGTCTCTTCCAAGGTGCATTTAAACCGTCTTGTTAAGCTACTGCGAACTGCACGTCTCTTCCAAGGTGCAATTAAACTGTCTTGTTAAGCTACTGCGACCTGCACTTCTCTTCCAAGGGGCATTTAAACCGTCTAGTTAAGCTACTGTGACATGCACGTCTCTTCTAAGGGGCATTTAATCCATCTTGTTAAGCTACTGCGACCTGTACGTCTCTTCAATGGGCATTTAAACCGTCTTGTTAAGCTGCTGCGACCTGTAGGTCTCTTCCAAGGGGCATTTAAACCGTCTTGTTAAGATACTGCGACCTGGACGTCTCTTCCAAGGTTCATTTAAACCGTCTTGTTAAGCTACTGCGACCTGCACGTCTCTTCCAAGGGGCATTTAAACTGTCTTGTTAAGCTACTGCGACCTCCACCTCTCTTCCAAGGGGCATTTAAACCGTCTTGTTAAGCTACTGTGACCTGCACGTCTCTTCCAAAGAGAATTTAAACCGTCTTGTAAAGCTACTGCGACCTGCACGTCTCTTCCAAAGAGAATTTAAACCTTCTTGTAAAGCTACTGCGACCTGAACGTCTCTGCCAAGGGGCATTTAAACCGTCTTGCTAAGCTTCTGCGACCTGCACGTCTCTTCCAAGGGGCAATTAAACCGTCTTGTTAAGCTACTGTGACCTGCACGTCTCTTCCAAGGGGCATTTAAACCATCTTGTTAAGTTACTGCGACCTGTACGTCTCTTCCAATGGGCATTTAAACCGTCTTTTAAGCTGCTGCGACCTGCACGTCTCTTCCAAGGGGCATTTAAACCATCTTGTTAAGCTACTGTGACCTGTACGTCTCTTCCAATGGGCATTTAAACCGTCTTGTTAAGCTACTGCGACCTCCACCGCTCTTCCAAGGGGCATTTAAACGTTCTTTTTAAGCTACTACGACCTGCACGTCTCTTCCAAGGGGCATTTAAACTGTCTTGGTAAGCTACTGCGACCTCCACCTCCCTTCCAAGGGGCATTTAAACCATCTTGTTAAGCTACTGCGATCTGCATGTCTCTTACAAGGGGCATTTAAACCGTCTTGTTAAGCTACTGTGACCTGCACGTCTCTTCCAAGGGGCATTTAGAAGGTCTTGTTAAGCTACTGCGACATGCACATCTCTTCCAAGGGGCATTTAAACCCTCTTGTTAAGCTACTGCGACCTCCACCGCTCTTCCAAGGGGCATTTAAACGGTCTTGTTAAGCTCCTGCGACCTGCACATCTCTTCCAAGGGGCATTTAAACTGTCTTGGTAAGCTACTGCGACCTCCACCTCTCTTCCAAGGGGCATTTAAACCGTCTTGTTAAGCTACTGCGACATCCACCGCTCTTCCAAGGGGCATTTAAAGGGTCTTGTTAAGCTACTGTGACCTGCACGTCTCTTCCAAGGGGCATTTAAACCGTCTTGGTAAGCTACTGCGACCTGCAAGCCTCTTCCAAGGGGCATTTAAACCGTCTTGTTAAGCTACTGCGACCTGCACATCTCTTCCAAGGGGCATTTAAACCATCTTGTTAAGCTACTGCGACGTGCATGTCTTTTCCAAGGGGCATTTAAACCGTCTTGTTAAGCTACTGCGACCTACATCTCTCTACCAAGAGGCATTTAAACCATCTTGCTAAGCTACTGCGACCTGCACGTCTCTTCCAAGGGGCATTTAAACCGTCTTGTTAAGCTGCTGCGACCTGCACGTCTCTTCCAAGGGGCATTTAAACCGTCTTCTTAAGATACTGCGACCTGCACATCTCTTCCAAGGGGCATTTAAACCGTCTTGTTAAGCTACTGCGACCTCCACTGCTCTTCCAAGGGGCATTTAATCCATTTTGTTAATCTACTGAGATCTGCACGTCTCTTCCAAGGTGCATTTAAACCGTCTTGTTAAGCTACTGCGAACTGCACGTCTCTTCCAAGGTGCAATTAAACTGTCTTGTTAAGCTACTGCGACCTGCACTTCTCTTCCAAGGGGCATTTAAACCGTCTAGTTAAGCTACTGTGACATGCACGTCTCTTCTAAGGGGCATTTAATCCATCTTGTTAAGCTACTGCGACCTGTACGTCTCTTCAATGGGCATTTAAACCGTCTTGTTAAGCTGCTGCGACCTGTAGGTCTCTTCCAAGGGGCATTTAAACCGTCTTGTTAAGATACTGCGACCTGGACGTCTCTTCCAAGGTTCATTTAAACCGTCTTGTTAAGCTACTGCGACCTGCACGTCTCTTCCAAGGGGCATTTAAACTGTCTTGTTAAGCTACTGCGACCTCCACCTCTCTTCCAAGGGGCATTTAAACCGTCTTGTTAAGCTACTGTGACCTGCACGTCTCTTCCAAAGAGAATTTAAACCGTCTTGTAAAGCTACTGCGACCTGCACGTCTCTTCCAAAGAGAATTTAAACCTTCTTGTAAAGCTACTGCGACCTGCACGTCTCTGCCAAGGGGCATTTAAACCGTCTTGCTAAGCTTCTGCGACCTGCACGTCTCTTCCAAGGGGCAATTAAACCGTCTTGTTAAGCTACTGTGACCTGCACGTCTCTTCCAAGGGGCATTTAAACCATCTTGTTAAGTTACTGCGACCTGTACGTCTCTTCCAATGGGCATTTAAACCGTCTTTTAAGCTGCTGCGACCTGCACGTCTCTTCCAAGGGGCATTTAAACCATCTTGTTAAGCTACTGCGACCTGTACGTCTCTTCCAATGGGCATTTAAACCGTCTTGTTAAGCTACTGCGACCTCCACCGCTCTTCCAAGGGGCATTTAAACGTTCTTTTTAAGCTACTACGACCTGCACGTCTCTTCCAAGGGGCATTTAAACTGTCTTGGTAAGCTACTGCGACCTCCACCTCCCTTCCAAGGGGCATTTAAACCATCTTGTTAAGCTACTGCGATCTGCATGTCTCTTACAAGGGGCAT